>NC_135371.1:20195000-20797500 GCF_049243985.1 Paroedura picta | reverse complement strand
AATGACACTATAGGAATTCCTCCTAGTCTCCAAAAAGAGCCAGCTTGGTGTAGTGGTTAGGAGTGCGGACTTCTAATCTGGCAAGCTGGTTTGATTCTGCGCTTCCCTACATGCAGCCAGCTGGGTGACCTTGGGCTTGCCACAGCAGTGATAAAGCTGTTCTGACAGAGCAGTAATATCAGGGCTCCCTCAGCCTCACCTCCCTCACAGGGACTCTGTTGTGGGGAGAGGAAAGGGAAGGAGATTGTAAGCCGCTTTGAGATTCCTTCGGATAGAGAAAAGCGGCATATAAGAACCAACTCTTGTTCTTCAGTAATATCAGGGCTCTCTCAGCCTCACCTACCCCACAGGGTGTCTGTTGTGGGGAGAGGAAAGGGAAGGAAAATGTAAGCCACTTTGAGATTCCTTCGGGTGGAGAAAAATGGCATATAAGAACTAACTCTTCTTCTTCTTCTAAAGTAAAGATCATAGAAACAAGGGAAGGCAGCCTATCACCCAGAAGTAATGTCACATCCTCCCCAAATTCTACCATTCCTAGCACGGCTTCCTAAACTTCTTGGCATTTGCTCCAGCAGTGTTAGATCCCTAGTGAGTCCCCTCCCCTGAGTTAAACCCCAAAGACACTGCTATGCAGAGTCCCTCCAAGTGGGGCAGCCCACCCAGTTTCAATATCAAGCTTCCCAGAACCTACTCTCCTGATGTTGAAGCCGACTAGTGAAATACTTGTGACCACCCACCTATGTGCAACTGATGAGCTGGGCCCTAGTCCATGAAAGCTTGTGTTAGAATGAAAACATGATGGTTAAAGGGAATTTACAAAACTGCTGTTTAGAACATGCCAGGCTTCCACCCTGATCCTGTGCTTGGACCAGCTCTGAGCATCCAAGAGCATAAGAGCCACCAATTTAATCTTCCCAACTATGACGCTGCTAAAAATATTTTAAAGATACATGCTAGATATTCCAAAGCACAAATGACACCTCAGAACAAATTATATACAGTGCCAGTAATATAATATGTCCAAAGACACGGGCAGATAAAATAAACCCCTCGTTCCAAATTCAAAGCAATCTAATTCTTCTGCACACTCTCTGGCCCACTTAGATAAATGTGATGGTCAAATGCAACCCAAACCCTCTGACTTGTTTTTAATAATCCTGTAATAAGAAATGCTTGTCACTTAAATTGGGCGTGCTTAATATGGTCATTTGCTCTGATTATAATCTATTGCTTCTGTAATGCTCTTAATTGCCATCACAGAGAGCTGAGACAAGGGCTCCGTGATGAGGGTCATGATGAATACCAGTGGTCTGGTCGGGTCGTAGAAAGTGGCCATTTGCTTCCTGCATTTTACTTTTTTCCGTTTGATCCATGGAATACTTACAACTGATGTGTTCAGACTTGACATTACGGGGCTGCGCACGGGCATGCACTTGTTGGACTGCTGCTTGCAAGCTGACATCAGTAGAAGCACTTCATCTGGGTCAGTGGCGACCTTCACATCAGAGAGTCCTTTGGCCCAAGCAGAGGAACCCACTAGCCACATGAACGAAAACACGACGGTCACGATGAAGTCCTACAAGAAGCCAGATCAGACATGGCAGTTGGGTTCTGGCAGGCAGACAGAATAGTAAAATCTATTTCAGAAGGAAGGAAACCAACAACAGCCAGCTCATGGGGCCAGAGTGACCTGTGGGCAGGGTTGCTGAGATGCACCACAGTCCCCAAGGCAAAAATTACACCACTGATATGACCTTGATGCAAATCAAATATTGGGACAGAACGAACCATTTGGCTGTTCCCAACTTGCTTGCTTGGCAGGTAGACCTCTGTTTAGTGGATTCATTCAAAATTACAGATTTTTATTACTTTGGCATGAATAAAGGATACCCACAAGCAACTCATTTTCACAGTACTCTCAAGTTCTCTTGGTAACCAGCTCCTGGCATTCTTGGAAGAAACTTCGGCACTCGATCTATATCAGTCTGGCTTCCGACCTGGCCACGGGGTGGAGACGGTGCTGGTCGCCCTGCTGGATGATCTCCGTCGCCAGCTGGATAGAGGCGGGTCGGCAGTGCTGGTTCTTCTGGACCTGTCGGCCGCTTTTGACACCGTGGACCACGAATTGTTGGTCCACCGCCTCGCCGAAACGGGGATACGGGGCACAGCTTTACGCTGGATACGCTCCTTTCTCCAGGACCGGACCCAGAGGGTAGCAGTGGGGGATGAGTTCTCGCGCTCCTACAGACTTCCATGTGGAGTCCCACAGGGCGCGGTCCTCTCCCCCACATTATTTAACGTCTTTATGTGCCCTCTGGCCCAGCTGGTGCGGAGTTTTGGACTGGGTTGCCACCAGTACGCTGATGACACCCAGCTCTATCTCCTCATGGACGGCCGCCCGGACTCTCCCCCGGAACCATTTGCCAGATGTTTGGAAGCGGTGACAGAATGGTTCGAGCAGAGTCGTCTGAAACTCAACCCCTCCAAGACAGAGGTCCTGTGGCTGGGACGCAGGGGGCAGGATCAGGAAACGCGCTTGCCCACCCTGGGAGGGGCGCATCTTACCATCGCGTCCCAGGCCAGGAATTTGGGCGTGATCATTGATGCCTCCCTAACTTTGGAGGCGCAGATCAAAAGAGTAGCAGGCCAGGCATTCTTCCAACTTCGCCAGGCCCGACTACTAGCGCCCTACCTGTCCCCCGAACACCTGGCCACGGTGATCCATGCAACGGTCACCTCCAGAATAGATTTCTGTAACTCGCTCTACGCGGGCGTTCCCTTGTCCTTGATCCGGAAACTTCAGCTAGTGCAGAACGCAGCTGCCAGGGTCCTCACTGGTACACCTTGGAGGGCCCATATCCAGCCAGTGCTGAGGCAGCTGCACCGGTTGCCAATTGCTGCCCGGATCCGGTTCAAGGTTTTGGTTTTAACCTTCAAGGCTCTACGCGAGTTGGGACCCACATACCTGAGGGACCGCTTATCGCCCTATGCCCCCCGTAGAGCTTTACGTTCTGCGGGAGAAAATCTATTGGTCGTCCCCGGCCCTAGGGAAGCACGCCTGGCCTCGACTAGGGCCAGGGCCTTCTCGGTCCTGGCCCCTGCCTGGTGGAATGAGCTCCCGGGAGAGCTGCGGGCCCTGCGGGACCTTCCATCGTTCCGCAGGGCCTGCAAGACGGAGCTCTTCCGCCAGGTTTACGGTTGAGACCAGGCTTAACACCTACGCCCCCCCGGGACCTGAGGATTGGGATTAGACATGAGTACCATCAGTATCCCCTCTCCACTTGCTAAGGGGAATGGGTAGTTGATTAGCCGCTCTTGCCAGGTAGTCATTAACTATTGACATGTTAATTGGTTTTAATGTATTTTATGGGGTTTATACTGTTGTAACCCGCCACGAGCCGCAAGGGAGTGGCGGGAAATAAATTCAATAATAATAAATTCAATAATAATAATAATAATAATAAAGTAAGAGTTTCCAGATGCCAAGGAATGCTTCTATGTATGTAGAATGCAATAAGTATAAAATTGCTTATGTATGAAAATTTGACTTATGTATGTCACTTATGTAGGAACATATGATTCAGCTGAACCTCTGCAGCTTGTCTCATGTGTGTGTGTGGCTCACATGTTTTTTTAAAAGGAGGAGGTAGAAGAAGAGTGGAAGGAAGGCTATCTCACCTCACAGACCTGTAATAAGATAGAGGGGAAAGGAATCCTGTAGGCCAGTATTAACATCTTGTAGGAAAGTATGATAACAATCTAAGAAGGAAACAGACTGAAGTCTGTTGTAGGCAAACGGTTAAAGGTTTTCATGTGCCATACAAAACCGCATTCAAAGCTATGATTGATGAACCAGCTTCAGATCCTGGTTTCTGATCTTTCTTTGAGGCATCTGGGTTGTGGTTGGTGATGACCTGAATTTACGCGATAGACTGTTTGTTGGTTTAATGAAAGCATGGTTTCATATGATGTGTTTACTGGACAAGTGATGGACAAGGGAGTGTTTGCCTTCTCTGGTTACAGCCAATCACTTTTAAAAGGGGGTAAAGATCGGAATGCTAGAAGAGGAGGGGTGAAAAGCTAATTTGATAGCTGACCAACTATGGAGTGGGTGGGGGAGAGACAAAATAAGAACTGTTTCAGTGGGTCAAGGGTTACTAGGTATCCCAGTCAGGCAGAGAGTCCAGTAGGGTTTGATAGACAGCCAGGGTTTGGAGAAGGTGGAGTGGGTGAAATTGGACACCTCAGGTCAGCCTAAGGGAGAATACTTTTTTTTAAGTGAAGGGTTTTATTAGGTATAGGTCACCTTAGTGTCTTGGTTTCATGTGATGTTCAACCAGAAACATCCTGGATGAATCCTGGCTTGTCACAATGTAAGTAGCATGGCAAACGCAGGGGAGGAATGTGAAGGCAATGCTATCAGCCTCTGTTAAACTAAGCCAGGATTGGAGTGAACCTTTGGGAGCAGAATCCCGCTTTCAAAAACTAACCCTAAGATAAACACTGAGTTCCAACTCAGCCAATATGCATTCGGGATCTGTAGTCTGGTTTGTATCACATTCCTCCTCCCCTTTCAATGTTTAGATCGGTTCTCACATTCTTGAAGATTCACCCTCAAGCCTGCTTCACGCATTCAAGGTTTAATGTAGTCACATGACCCGCCATCTTTCAGTTTCTGCCCATTATTATTTTGCATGCCAACCCTTTCTTCTGAAGATGTTTCCATGCAGCGAGGGCTGATGCCTTCCATATCTTGGAAATCAAAAGGAAACAAATGTTCTCTGGAAAATGCCATGTCTCAGCACGTTCAGAAGAGCAGGCTAATGTGGAAACCACAGGCATAGAAATGCCAAGAGAGCATTGCCCAAGGTACATAGATACTCTAATAGTGTTTTGATTAGTGCTGACCTCCCGTCAGTTCCCTTGGCATCTGTGTTTTAAAACCAAGGAGCTAATCACAAACATGTCAACATTAAAGTACTTTACGGCAGGACAGAAATCCTAGCCCCAAGGATCCTCATTGAGACTGCGACATCAAAGGAAAACATTGCATACATAAAGCTCCATCTGTAAAGGAATTAAAAAGTAGGTTATAGGCATGTGCCTAATATGCAAAAACGCTGGGGAACAAATACCAGCAAAAAGGGAGATTTGCAATGCAATACTATGCAGAGTTGATTTTGATGGGCTTAGACTAATTTCACATATGATTGCGTTATGAGTCTCAATTCTTTGTATAGAACCATGGCTGAATGCTACCCCTTACTGAATTACGAGTCTGGACAATTTAAAAAATTAATATTGTTCCCAATTTTTTTTTGGGGGGGGGGAGTTTTAGAGAGGCATGCTTTGTACTACAATGTTGGGAAAAAATTATTTCTGGCATTACCTGCATGCTTGTCCGCCTATTCGTTGCTCCAGGATGTCAGACATTTTTAAAAAGACGTTCTCGTCCCTGGAGAGGGGGGCAGGAGCAAGGGTGGGATGCGGCAGGTGCCTTTCACGTATTTTAGCCTCCATAACTTCCCTCCACTGGTTGCTTGCTGGTTGCTCTCCATTAGCTAGCACCACATAGGTTGATGAATCCACTTTTGGGGATTCACAAACTAGCACTTTAAAATGGAGGATGTAGCCAGCCCAGATGCTGCATGCTAGCAACATCATATGGAGGGGCTGGAATATAACGACTACATAAAGTAAGCATTTCACTACATTTAACGGGTGCAGAAATGCCCTGAATGTCCTATGGTTGAGGCCTGAAATAATACTAAAATTCTGGCCTCCTTGACCAAAGCATCAAAACTGGTTTATATCACTATCACTAGAGAAAAGGAATCGCTTCTGGAATGATTTGATTTTAAATGGAAATATAAATTATATTTTAGGATTTCATATGATAATTCTTTGCTAAAACAGCTAATCAGTCCTTTTGAGTTCAGTTGTAGTTCAAAAAAAACATTGCAGAAATAAAACTGTCCACATTAGTAATTAATGGCAGACACTTTCCCAGTTGTAAAAAGAAATAATTAAAAGAGCCTCTTTTAATTATTTCTTTTTACAACTGGGAAAGTGTCTGCCATTAATTACTGCCATGGACAGTTTTATTTCTCCAATCTTTTTGTGAACTGCAACTGAACTCAAACGGACTGAGTAGCTGTTTTAGCAAAGAATTATCATATGGCATCATATGGCTTAATTTGGATATTATGATACAGTTTACTAATTTACCATAATTTGCTTTTGCCGTATATCTCCACAGTTATGATGGTTGTTCATTAGTCTGAGGCAGAGTGCCTGCACTTGAAAGCTCACACCTTGAATAAATCTTTATTGGTCTTAAAGGTGCTATTGGACTGCCTAGTTTGTCAGTGAAAAGCACTGAGTGAATCTTTTTCTCTCCCCAACTCAGGAAGGGGGGACTGTTCTAGAACTTGCAGAGCTCCTGTAACTGTTTTCTGCCACACCCCTGGCTCTGGCTAGTGTCTAGCAGTACCCAACTGGACTATAGTTTTTCTAGGCAGACACAGAGGCATGGTGAGAAGTCAGAGGGGCAGATAAAAGTAGGTTGGCTGTCTGGTGGGAAAGAGAGAAGGAAGCATGAAAAGGGGGAAAGGCTATTAGGGTTTTCAGGAAAGGGAACAAAGAAATACTGGGGGGGGGGTAAATAAGATAACTCCTATAGCAGCGGTTCTCAACTGCTCTTACCTTGCGACCCCAAATTCAGTGAGAACATGCACGCAGGCAAAGAACAGTCGGGCAGCATGGAGGCAGCCACTGGAATGGCCCTGCTGCTGCCCGCCAGTACCCACCAGCGCCCGTCACCGCTGTTTGCCATTGCCACCGTCACTTGCAGTGGTGGCCACCCCTTGCCGCCACTGATTTGCTGCCACCGCCAACCAACCGGGGGACCCCAAAGAAGGGGCCAGGCGACCCCAATTGGAGTTGCGACCCCTAGGTTGAGAACCGCTGTCCTATAGGTTCTTAGTGGTGGGTATCTGATGAAGTGTGCCCTAGTTCCCGAGCATACCATATTAAATCTGTTAGTCTTTAAGGAGCCCAAGATTCTTCTTCTTCTAGCCCTTCACTAAGCAGAATGTTCCACAAGCTCTATTCTTATATTAATTCAAGGAATTCATATTGTTTTTACCTCTTCTGGTCTTCTTTTCTTTAAACATTAATCTTGCCTCCTGCTCTGTTTGAGAGGCTTCATTGTAAACCACCTTGACTACATTTTACAGAAAGGTGGTCTAGAAGTATTATAAATGATTAAAAGGTGGTGGGTTTCACCTTCAATGCAGTTCTGAGTTACACTTCATTATGGGGTCCTTGTGAGGATACGAACAGAACCCCTGTTGATACAGATTTCTGTTTACTCTCATTTGGTTCTTCCCTGAGACCGCATGAGAAAACCAGGTTGACTTAGACAGAATGTTAAGGTGGTTATAATCCTTTAGCCATGAATAGATGCATATAACCACACTATGTTTTAATTGCTTATTTTCCGCTAGTAACTGGCTAAGGCTTCGTGCAGTAGAAACAAATGACTAATAAAAGATGAGCCTACAGTGGCACTGGTATTCTGTTGGAACTGCTGATAACCACCATTCTCTTTCCTAAAAATAACAGAATTACAACAGTATCAGGGTGGGAACTGTTGGATCAGAAATGGCCCATGACTTGGAAATTAATTTCCCATGGATGAGTGGGAGGCAGTATGCAGAGGAATCAAGGGCACCAGCATAACTCATAATGCTTGTTGAATACTGAAATATGCTTGTGTGAACAGAAAGCCCTGTTAGAATTAAATACATATGCATGCAGTCACATACAAAAGTATGCGGAACGTGGCTGCATAGGGCTCATTCCAATGAAGTCTGGGCCTCCTGCAGCCCCCCATCTTCAGAAGGTAAGCATAGGCTGCCCCAGCTCCCTCCATGTTCTCTTAGTTGAAAGAGAGCATGGCAACTTATTGGCAGCTGGACATGGACTGAGTCCAGCTCTTCTTCCATCTGAAACTGACAGGAAGTTGGAGGTAGAGAGCCCTTCCTGGCTGAGGGCTGCCTCCTGATTGGGGCTAAACTAGCAGGGTGGGCCATTCCTGGATGAGGACTATTACTTAGTCATGGGTATACATTGCCAGGGCAGAGGCATTTCCTTGGCACCCTGGATTCCAGAGGGCCAGCAAGGGTCCATTTCTGGGCCTTCTGCAGACCCCCACCTCCAAAAGGCTCACAGAGCTCGCCCCCCCCCCACATGTCCACCGAGTTGAATGAGGCCAGGAGGCCAGGGCAGCTTACTGGCAGCAGGGCATGTTCTGAGGCTGGATCCTCTTGCACCCAGCAAACTTCTGAAAATGGCAGAAAGTCGGAGGTGGAGAGCTGATTCCTTATTAAGCCCTTCCTGGCTGAGGGCTGCCTACTGATTGGGTCTAAACTACCTGGGCAGGCCTTTCCTGGAAGAGGGCCAATCAGGTAGTGGGTGAGCAGTCTGTTTGGGTTTTATACAGTTTACTGATGATATATGTATTTGTGTGTGTGTGTGTATGTATGTATGTATACACACACATACACTGTTCAGACTCAGTGGCAGAACATGGAATTTGTTCACAATTTATATAACTGGCTGCCAAGAAGGGAGCAGTGAATATGTGTTTGCTTATTTATAGCCCACCACTGCCATACCTGACGGCTTGTGTTGGGTAACAAAAATACAACCCCACAATAAAACTCCAGTAAAACCCTGATAAAACCCATTAATCCTTCCCGGTGGTAAATACTATCCCTCTCCCCAATCAGCTCTACAGACCATCCCTGCCTCAGGGAAGAAAACGGGGGGGGGGGGGGGAGAGATCTTCCTAGCATTAGGGGGGTAACAGATTAAACTGTGGAGGAAGGGATTTTACTGGGGCTGCGTGGCAATGTGCATGCATGAAATATTTGTGATTGTATCAGACTGGTATGTACCATTTTAATATGCAAAGTGTCACCTGATGAGTAGAACTGAGCTGGTTGCAAACAGCCAAAACCGTTCTGCAAAAAACTGGCTCCAACCTCGACGAATGTAAGCCAAATCAACGGCCATTTGAGCATTTCTACAAATGAACTACTTACAGAAACAGGAAATGAAACCCACAAATGCACATAAGTGCCTTCAAGTTGCAACCAATATACAGCAACCGGCTTTCGAGGCAAGTGCTTAAGCCAGCCTGTCTCACCTTTTTAACCACTGAGAACCCCTTAGAAGATTCTTCAGGCTTTAAGAAACCCCAGAAGTGGAGAAACACTGGCGGGGCCATCAAAATACCCCAAGGTTTCAAGAAATCATGGTTGAGAAAGCTTGGCTTAAACAGAGGTGGTTTACCATTGTCTCTCTCTGCAAAGCTTTCCTTGGTGGTCTCCCATCCACGTACCAAGACTGCTGAGCTTTCGAGATCCAGCAAGATTGGCCTGTCCCCTGCTGCCTTCCCACTGATTAGGATTGAAAATTTCATAAAGAAGTGAGTTCAAACCCCTCCCTATCTGAATCCAACCAGAGTGATCTTTAACTTTTTGTTTTTAATGTGTGAGAACATCTGTGATGTTTCGAGGTCCCTTGGTTTCGTTCTGGAACCTACGTTTCTTATCACAATGAAACACGTGATGTTTTGTCTCAAAAGAAGCCGAACATGAATCTATACTCCTGTTGTTTCAGTTTAATGCCTCCTGTCCCCGTGCCCAGTGGTGGTGTGACCCATTGTCCACTTTTGCTCTCTGCAGTGCTTTTCAATTTTCAAACCCTGTTTGCTGACATATTCGGAGAGCCCTTAATTGTCTGTGCTAAGCAGAAGCTGCTCCTGCAGTGGTAAATTCCCCACTGGCCCTTTTGGTGTTAGAACAAGTCATAGAATCATAGAATCATAGAATCTTAGAGTTGGAAGGGGCCATACAGGCCATCTAGTCCAACCCCCTGCTCAAGGCAGGATTAGCCCTAAGCATCCTAAAGCATCCAAGAAAAGTGTGTATCCAACCTTTGCTTGAAGACTGCCAGTGAGGGGGAGCTCACCACCTCCTTAGGCAGCCTATTCCACTGCTGAACTACTCTGACTGTGAAAACTTTTTCCTGATATCTAGCCTATATCATTGTACTTGAAGTTTAAACCCATTACTGCGTGTCCTTTCCTTTGCAGCCAACAGAAACAGCATCCTGCCCTCCTCCAAGTGACAACCTTAAGTCTGTTGATCTGCAGGGAAATAGAGGCACCTGCAGGTTCAATGGTGACACAAAATCCTTATCATCAACACCACCATCATCACCATCATCAAATGATTATTACACGCCACCATTGCTAGTTGCTGTACATTCAGGCTGGGTGGCTTCAGGGAAACAGATCTTGTTTTGTCCAGCAGAGAAAATATGGAAACCCGTTCAAAAACTGCCGCTTGCGTGACAGAAATCGATATGCAATTAAAACAAAAATGTGTTTCAAATGCTCAGGAAATGTTTATATATGAATAATCGATCCTGGGTCATCATGAGTATTGCTTTGCAGCTTCTGTTTTTAATTACTTTAAAGGTGATGGGGATTCCCCCCCCCCCCATTTGACACTTAGGAGAAATATGCGGATGTTGTAGTGCCTGTGTTTATACTACAAGCTGCCTTAGGGCCTTTCTCATAGCACATTTGGGGGCTGTTTTTTTTTTTTTTACTGGGGGTGGGGAGTAGAGTATAGCTTCCCAGGGGATTTTTTAGCTTTTCAGAATTGAATAGACAACCACTACTGCTTTCCTTTAAAAGACAGTTTTCCACGTGCCTTGAAATGCACAAAGAAGTTGGCATAAAGAAGTTGGCATCGGCCAGCAGGCTTTTATATCTCCCGTCAGCAACACCCATTCACCTGCCAGACCTTTTGACGCAGGGGTGCTGCCCAGAACCCACACCTAACTCTGCGAAGGAAGCCACAGCTCCAGCTAATTTTCAGAGAGGCATGCTATTAAAATGCCCCCAGCTCACTGATCCTCCTTTGCATTTTCTGGACCCCAACCAGAAACCTTTTTAAGTTACATATAGAATGGGGCAGGGTCCTGGAGACTGGCTGCATCCTCAGATGCCTACCCATTGACAACTATCCCAGTGCAACCGGGAGCCTTTTTGTGTGGGTTACCAGCACAGTTTTTCTCCAGGCCTGTTGGCAGCCAGAGAGAAAACAAGAACGGTCTATTTCTGTCCTCTGCAGCCTAAGATGATGACTTTGGGGTGGGGGGAGAGAAGCAATCCAGGTATTTGAGAGTTTGGGCTGAAAACAGACCCAGATGCCCCCTCCCCATCCCGACCAGCGGAGATCAGGTGGTACTCTGCTTCTGTTCTCTGAAGTGCAAGCTCCGGGAGAGGGTGGGGTAGGGGTGGGGGGAAAGCAGATTGCTTCTGCTCTCTTTGAGCTGTCAGCTTGGGCTGTGGGGAATAGCAGCAGGTAGCCTCTGTTCTCTTACAGTATAAGCTTGTCAGTCCATTTTGTCAGTCTGAGATGGAGAGGAAAAAAAATTGCTTTTTTCATCTCTACCTGAAACTGATGCATGGATTGTTAAGAGTAAGGGCCACATGCTCAAATTTCCTTCTAGGTTGCTGCAAGGCAGGGACTCAGCAAGAAATTTGGGAAGCCATTTCTGCTCAGGAGCTGTTTGAGTTGTTTATTAGGGGATGAACAGACTGGATGATCAGTTCTCCTATGTTCAGGCAGATGAACACAGCTTGGTTGGTGGACATGTTCGTCATGAACTTCATGGAATCCTTAACTCCTACCTCTTTCAGTCCTTTTGATACAAGAGAGCATATATTGTTCTGGGCCTGCTTATGTAGACATTCGTAGAAACTTGATTGAACCACTCCTTAAAAAGTTGCCAGAACATCATGATTTAGATCGAGCAAAGAGGCTGCTAAGTGATGAGTCCCCCCAGGTGACAACTCAGCTGGCTTTGTGCCACCGCCAAAAAAATCCGATGCTCTAAGGTAGCCTAATTTTAAGTTCTACTTTATGATCTATTTTAAATTGTATTATATTAAATGATCATATTCTTTTGGTCTTTGATGTATTAACTTCATATAGCTTGGTCTGAACGACTGTAATAAAGTTTGAACCTCTTTCAGTGCTTTGGATCTTCCATTCAGATCTCTGCAGCTATAACATTTCCTCATGGCTCTTCATTGGGTTCTGCCTGCTAAATATTAATTTTTATAATATCTGAATGCTGATATTTCTAATGGCCTTTGTTCTGCTTGCAGGCTCTATTAGTGCTCACAAAATGTGTGCATTAGTTGGTTTCGATCAACAACTGCAGAAGTAGCCTTCTACACAGTGCGGAAAGTCAGATTGTGGTTTTGACTTCCATCCTCTGCGATTCTCTCTGCTATATTTGCCTTGGATGTTTGGGAGTGTGCATTTTTTTTACTGCCCAAAGAAGTCACGGCTTACAATCTGGGAGTGCGCATTTTGGGGAGTGTGCATTTCCGCAAATCCTTATATGAGAGAACATGTTGCTGTAGTCACCCATGCTGTATGATCAAATCAACCCAATGAAGGATGTTCAAAGAGAAAGACTAAATGAAAAGAAATAAAAAACCAGGAGGCTGTCAGCGTTGACTTTACACACACTTACAATCAATGGTCCCCGGTTGTTTTCACGGTATTTGTTCTGGAAGAAGATGTACACCACTGTGGCCGCCAAGGAGTAGAGGAAGGCAAAGACAGCAATGGTGACAAAGAACTCCGCAGAAGAAGAGAAGTCTCCTATGAGGGAAAGTTTTTCTCGCCGTTTGCCTTCACAGGTGGGGGCATCAAAATTCACCTGGTACAACCTAAAATCCAAAAGGAGAAGCGGTCAGATGAGGAAAGAGTTTCCTTCTTTACGACCGTTTATGCACTGGAGGTTTCATGCTGTGCTTCAGGCTGGAGTTTTAGTCGTGGCAGGTTGCCCCACCTCTTCCTGCACCCACATGGGGGAGAATTTGGCCTGGTGTACCTCATCCACCCCCTATTTGTGCTCCTGCATGGGTGCTGGAGCAGTGAACTTCCCAGTGCATAAACGGTCAACAAGACAATCTGGCCACTCAGAGCTGTGGCTGTGCTCCCTTGCTTTCCCCATCGGCATGTGGGGTTGCACCAGCATGACACCGTGCAGCTTTGACAGCCATGTTCTGCTACCGCACTGATCCTGGGCCTGCTGTGGAGGAGACACTGCTAGCTGCTGTTTCAGAAGCAAGGGTTGATGAACCAACACACAGCAGGTTCATGTTGTGTGTGTGTGTGTTTGTGTGATATTTGCAGCAGTTAGAATTTTAGATCAAGGACCCTCCCACCAATATGGATTACTCTGCCTTCGGTCAGTTATCTCAGGAACCAATCAATCTATCTCTGCTGCAGATGGGCTGTACTACATAAGGCGTTATTACTGTTGTCCCTATGTCTATGCCCGGGATTTGTTTGTGGCTTACATTTTGTTTTATGCATATCAAATTTTATGCCAATAAAGGTATCTGAATCTGATTACTCTGCCTTTGCATCCCCAACTGGAGGAACGGGTGGCCAGCTCAACTTTGGGGCACCTTGCAAAAATTATTGCCACACTTCCTTTTATTTCAGAGTTGTTATTATTTGAAAGCCAAGAAATCTTTAAAAGATCAGGAAGTCTCGTCTTATTTAACAAGATGGGGCTTAAGTATTTTAAGTGCAGATAACTGGGTAAAAGAGACAATAAAAAGCACACGCAAGATAGTTTCAGTGTTGGCTGTTTTATGTGGGCACTGTCGATCTGAATATGCTACTTTTTAAAAATCTTCCTAAAACTATTGCTGAGGGTAAAGTGTTACATCTGGCCAAAGAAAAGCCTCTGCATTGATTTAGTATTTGAAGATGATATAAATAGGGAGCTATCTGGCCTTCTTCCAATGACATCCCCAGATCCAAGGGGGAGTAAGTTTTATTAGCCGCACCGTTAAGGTTTTGTGCTTCGATGCCTAGAAGACTGCATTTCATCATCTGAAAAGCCTCGGATGCTGAGGCAAGAGATAACGAGTCCATGGATATGCCAAAAGATCTAATTTTTGTTTCGATACAGGCTAACTAGCTGGAAGGGTTCAGTTCTACAAGAAAGTTATTGGTTTCTTAACATATATATGCTACCCTACGTTCTCAACAATCCCTCAGAAAGGCCAAATGCCCTCTGTATTGTATGGAATACTTGATTTGAACACGTAGATTGTAAAGCTGCCTCTCCTTGCCCCCCCCCCTCTCCCTAGTTTGCAGCCAGGAAAAGCATCAAACTGTCAGAGGTGAGTTCCATAGCATGTGCTGCAGCAAGGTGTGTAGGCAAGAATCAAGGCAATGTTTTCTCTCACCTATTCCAGCATTATTGTCATGGCTCAACTCTAGAGGGAATGCAGATTTCAGAACTAGGTTACAGACTAAGAAATAAAACACTGACAATAAAATTAAACACCTTCTGGCAACTTATAAGTCCTTTGCATCTGATCTGCTCTCCCTGTTGGGAGATTCAGACAGGAGGGTCCAGCATTGACTACCATTAGCTAGCAGCTGGGAACAGCATTAACTAACTTCTGGACTCCAATCCAATCTTCTCATCCAATCCTCCTCCATCATCAAGCTATAATAAACCAAGACAGGCAACACTGTCCAGAAATCAAAGGGCTGTCATCTGGGGTGCAAGTATACAGACTCACGACAGTGGCTCAGCAGAGGACTTCAAACACTGCCATGCACTACTTACCTATACAATTATGTATGTATGTGCATGCATATTTTAAAAGTTTGGCCCATTATGTTATTTACCTTCTGAATAACTACCAGGGCAGGCCATTCCTGGCTGAGGGCCATGATTTACTCATGAATAAATATTCCCAGGAGAGAGGCTTTTTCTGGCTGCCTGGGTCACAGCGGTCCGTCAGGGAGCCATTTCTGGGCCTCCCACAGCCCCCCTACAGAAGGCACACAGAGGGTGCCACAGGACACAGTTCACTCTCCCCCATGTCCTCTGAATGGAGACTAGGATGCTAGGGCGACTTACTGGCAGCAGGACATGCTCTGAAGCTGCCTCCTCTTCCATCCAGCAAGCTTCTGGAAATGGCAGGAAGTTGGAAGTGCAGAGATGACTACTTATTAGCCCTTCCTGGCCAAGGAGTCCCTCCTGTTTGGGGCTAAATTACCAAGGCAGGGCATTCCTGGCTGAGGGCCATCTCCTATTGGGGGAATATTTCCGAGGGGGCCAATCAGGTAAGGAGTAAATTGCCTACATGCAATTTGAGCTGATTGTCCCTCATTGGCAGAGTGCAGTTTGAAGTGATTGACCCTCATTGGGAGAGTGCTTTCTCTCTATTGGTGGCACACCCCAGGGAGAGCCAATCAGCTATGGAGTGAGTGATCAACTTGAGCTTTATTATGTTTAAGGATATCACCTGTTAAAGAAAGCCAGCTTGGTGTAGTGATTAGGATCACAAACTTCTAATCAGAACAGCCAGGTTTGATTCCCTTCTCCTCCTCCACATGCAGCCAGGTGGGTGACCTTGGGCTCACCACAGCACTGATAAAGCTGTTTCAACTGAGCAATAATATCAGGGCTCCCTCAGCCTCACCTTCCTCACAATGTGTGGAGAGGAAAGGGGAGGTGATTGTAAACCACTTTGAGCCTCCTTCTGGGATCAAAAAGTAGGTAGATGTGTCTTCTTCTAAATGTTTAATAAATTTTAAAAATATATAAAAAATAATTAACTCTCACCCATTTGGGAAACCCTTCTTGGGCTGTCAAGAAACCCCAGGATGCATTGAAACCCAGGTTGAAAAAGCCTGCCTTAGGGTGAGCAGCAAATCCACATACAGCATCTCCTCTCAGTTTAGGATTAAACAATGTTCTTCTCACCCCCACCCCCACCCTTTATCAAGGCATTGAGTCAACTCATCCTAAAGGGTAATTCTCCAGGTGTTTTTTTTTCCCTTCCAAAATCAATACAGATTTAACCATTCCCAATAAAGGGGAAGCAATGGAGCCTGTAGAAAAGGAAACCTTTAAAAATGCGTTCAGGTTCATCACAGTCAATTCATATTTGCCCTTCTAATGATGATAGCTCTTTTAATTTTTTGAAGGGACAAGTAATTTCAGTATGTACCAATCAAGGGGAGTCTGTCTTTGCTAACACTTCTGGAAAAGCCTGCTCAGAAGAATACCTGATTTTTTCTCAGATACCAAGGGTGGTGATGAGAAAGCAAGAAACTATGTGGATCATCATTGCAATGAATGTTGCCAAGTTACAGCCCCACTCCTGTCATTCTGTGAGTTGAAGGTTTTTCTTTCTGGAAAAAGAGAGGGCTGGCAAGGACAAGTCACAAGCTACAAACCATTTTGAAATCTCAGACTCAAGGGCTGTCAGGGAATGATGGTGGAGGACGTGGTAATTAAGAGATCAATTTTGGTGCCGCATCAGGATCCTCGGTTGGAAATTTCCCATCCCTTCACCACTGTCAGACTTTGACAAAGATGTTACAGCAGTCTTCTGTTACAGCTTCCTTTGAAGAAAGTCTGTAACTGAGAAAAGTTTCCTTGTGCATGACTGCCCTTCACTTTCCCTGTTCTATTTGTTATTTTGATTTGTCAAGACTCAGGAGCAGGTGGGCTTTCCTGGCTTGGGCTTCTCAACCACAGCCCCAGCTGCCAGTTTTGACAGTGGGGTGGGGGATCAGGTCGCAATGACCCAGCCGTCAAACGGTACAGCATGAGCAGATGTAATAAAGCACCCTAACCATTATGGAGGCAATTGCTGCCTGATGTACTCTGGTCATCTAACTACACCATTCCCTGTGTCTGACTTCCTTCAAAGTTTTCTTCCTGGTGGACCATTCAGTCTCAGCTGAGGAGACAGTCCTTTGGGCAGCCAAACTGGCTACTCTAGTTGTTTCCAATTCCCCCTCCTTCTGGTTAGAATACCTGTGCTTTCATTTTTCGGAATCTTCCATTACATCCTAAGTTTCTCCCTTCTCAGGGTTTCAATCCATGCGAACCTGCCCAGTTTTACCCATGGGTATTTTGTAAAGTATTATTATCATCATCCTTAAACATAATAAAGGCTAAGTTGACAACTTGCTCCCTACCTGCTTGGCCCTCCCTGAGGGTGTGCTGCCAATAGAGAGAAAGCACTCTTCCAATGAGGGCCAATCAGTTCAAATTGCACTCTGCCAATGAGGGCCGATCAGCTCAAATTGCATGCAGACAATTTACTCCCTTACTAATTGGCCATCTCAGAACCATTCCCCCAACAGGAGATGGACCTCAGACAGGATGGCCCACTCAGGAGGGAGCCTTCAGCTATGAAGGGCTAGTAAGGGATTAACTCTGACTCCAATGTCCTGCTGATTTCAGAAGTTTGCTGGGTGAAAGAGGAGCTGGTCTCAGAGCCAGTAAGTTGCCATGGCCTCCTAGTCTCTTTCAACTTGAAGGACATGGGGGGGGGGAAGTGAGTCACCTCCTGGCCCAGCTCTTGTTTGCCTTCTAGAGAGGGGGGCTGCGGGAGGCCCAGAAATGCCTCTGGAACCCAGGGCAGTCAGGAAAAGCTTCTGCCTTGGGAATGTTTACTCATGAGTAAGTCATGTAAGGTTTGCAATTTGCAATCTGAGAAGGGAGGAATGTTTTTGGGTAGACATCACAGACTATTGCAGCAGGGAAAATAATGCTGATATGGATGGGACTGGGAAGATGTAGATTTCCTTTTCCATAGGCTTGCAAGACATTGGTCTTGCTGCAGTCTTTCCAAGGCCATCACAACAAAGCAAATTTGAGACCAATGGCATGGAATATGGGGAAGGTCATAGTGCAGGTGTGCATCCTAGTAACCATATATGGTCATGTTAACCTGCCCTCCCTCCCCAATTGGCGAATGAGGAGCCTGAAGTAGAGGCGCCCCAGGTGGGCGTGTACATGGCTCTGCTTCCCAACCATATTTGGCACGATTGTGCCACTTCTGGGGTTTCTCGAAGCCTGAAAAATCTTCCAGGAGTTTCTCAATGGTTAAAAAGTTGATAAAGGCTGCCCTGTGGACCAATAATTTTCATGTCAATGTATCTGAGGAAGGGTGCACGCACATGAAAGCTTATACCTTGAATAAGACTGTGGTAGTCTTAAAATGCCACTGGACTAGAACTCCGTTATCGTAAATTAAGTTACACTCTTTTAAACCCATTAACTTCAATTGATTTAGAAGAGTACCAGCATTGCATAAGATCAATTTAGTTTCAGTGAGAACAGCCATTACTTCGCTTTGAACCAGCATCTCAAGAGAAATCTGTTGAGACATGTAAGTGTTAGAAGATGTTGCAAAATCCACTTAGCCTCCCCCCCCCATCCCCCATTCTCTGGCTGATAAGAAGAAGAATTAGGAGGTGGGTTTGAACTTGAGTGCTGCAGTTTTTGTGGTTTTATTTAGCTATGGGTGGCTGGAATCAGAACTAGGTTGCTAATCACAAGCATTACAAACACTTCAGATTTTATTTCAAAATATATGAACAATAGTGCAGCAGGAGGCAAAACCTTGCTAAGACCACAAAGGTCAGAATTCTTAAAATTGCCTGTCTGTCTCTCTCAAATAGAATACACACACACACCTTCTGCCAGAATAGTACTTGCTTTGGATAGCATTCCTGATTTTATCACCTGATTGCATTAGCAAATGTTTAAATTGGTTGACTGGACTGTTATTCAGAAGGAACCATACATTTTAGGTATTGATTCCATCTCACAGGCATCATTTGTCATACAAGAGCACTTGATGCGTACGCGAACTTCCTTGATGATGATTTGATTTCTGGACTCAAGGAATGGCATTGTTCTGTACATTACATTCCCATTTATAAAATGATAAGATCGCCCTCAGAAAATAGGGCAGTTTCATGGAGACGGAGAAAGATACTACTTTCCTTCTGAGTGCTAAGCGTAGTTCCTGGTAGCGGCTTGATAGCGGTTTGATTTTTCAGAACTGGATAAAAGCCATCCCCCTTTGTGCTGGGAGAGTAGGGGCATGGAAAATTCTGACTTCACAGGGACAAAAGTGGTTCATAAGCCAAAAGCCATTTCATTGTTAACAAAGCGTTACCATTACAAACTGGAGGGATCTAATCATGTTAAATTGGGTAGCTTTATTTTCTTGTTCAAAAGATGTTTGATCCAGCACTACTCATGTCATTTATAGAATGTATAATTTTTCAAGAGACAGAATAAAAATATTTCAGATGGGGAGAGGAGCATGCTTCTATGGCTGAACACTGACTTTGCATTCAGGAGATCTCAGGTTCAATCCTCAGCATCTCGGTTGAAAGGATCAACTCCTGCAACAGCCACAGAGCTTCCAGTTCATGAACTGTATCAATAGTAGCAGGAAGGTCCTGACGGAGCCACAGGACTTTGTCCGCAAAGTAGCTCGATAAAGCCGCACAGCTCCAATCCAATTCCCTTATCATTTGATGCCCCTCCTCGAAGGCAGTAAGAAACCTAATTACTCTAAATAATTGTGCCAGGTGAGAGCTTGTGGATTTGATTTCCATGGCATAGAACTCTTGTTTCGCCATTTTCACCACATTCTCATAGGCCTTCATAAGTGTGTGATGAGAAGTCCTAGCAGCCTCGTTGCAAGTCTTCCGCCACCCCCGCTCAAGCCGTCTCACTTCCATCTTCCTCTCCTGAAGCTCCTGGGAGTAACAGGATGCCTATTTGAGTAGAGGGCATCTAGGAGCAATGTTATCAATAGCGGCCAATAGGTGGGACTGACAGTCCACCACCAAGGCCATCAACGAAGTGCCAGAGGGCATTGGGTCCCGCAGAGCATTCAGGAATCTCTGGAAATCCATAAGTGTCAGTCAGTGGGCAAACTAAAATACGTCCGTCAACCAAACGGAGAGGGGGTGGTATCCTTAGCCTGGCCTTCAGGTCATGGTGGTCAGACCATGGAACAATGCTATTCGCCACCAGATCTACTGCTACAGCCAAAAACCAGATTGAGGGCATGACTGGTCTGATGTCCAGGTTATAACCTTTGGGGAGTTAAGCTCCTTTTGTCAGATGTAGAGAAATGACCCTGGTCACTATTAATGTAAGCTGAGGCTTTCTTTTTCAATAGCGATCACTTTTCTTTTTCAATAGCAATCGCTGCTTCCAACATACAGGGGTCCAACATTTAGGGATTTTTAAAAAGAAAAATTATGCTAGAATAATAGAATTGGGAGGGGCCATGCCGGATCACCTTAAAGCATCCATGAAAAGTATCTGTGTAGCCACTGCTTAAAGGCTGCCAGTGAGGGGGAGCTCACCACCTCCTTAAGCAGCCCATTCCACTGCTGAATAACTTGACTGTGAAATTGTTTCCCCCCTGATATCTAGCCAGTACTGTTTTATATGTAGTGTAAACCCATAACTGTGGGGCCTATAGCTTGCTGCCAACAGGAACTGTTCCCAGCCATCATCTAAGTGACAGCATCTCAACTATTCCTGTTCCCCAGGCTGACCGTTCCGAAGACCGTTCTGACTCCATGATAGCCCTCTTTAAGTATTTGAAAGGTTGTCACTTGGAGGAGGGAAGGATGCTGTTTCTGTTGGCTGCAGAGGAGAGGACACGTAGTAATGGGTTTAAACTTCAAGTACAACGATATAGGCTAGATATCAGGAAAAAAAATTTCACAGTGAGAGTAGTTCAGCAGTGGAATAGGCTGCCTAAGGAGGTGGTGAACTCCCCCTCACTGGCAGTCTTCAAGCAAAGGTTGGATACACACTTTTCTTGGATGCTTTAGGATGCTTTGGGCTGATCCTGCGTTGAGCAGGGGGTTGGACTAGATGGCCTGTGTGACCCCTTCCAACTCTATGATTCTATGAAGTCCATCAGCTTTTCCTCATAGGGCTTGGTCCCTAGGCCCTGGATCATCCTCATCGCTCTTCTCTGAACCCTCTCAATTTTATCCACTTCCTTTTTAAAATGATATCCATGAGCACTTTATGAAGTCAGCTCTGTATCCTGGGGCACTTTATGAAATGGATAACTGATAACTTCCAGTGTAGCATTCAAATGGAGAACCATTTTTTCCCCCATTGGGCTTTGAAAAGCTGACTTGTATAGTACTCTCCCTTCCCCTTCCAATGATGTGAAATGTTGTCAATTTGCTTGAGCTGGAAAGAACCATCCATCAGAAATGTCAATTGAATAATCATTTACATACTCTATCCATCAGTGATGTGGCTGCAGGACCAAATGAAAGCCTGCAAAACAATGGAGAAATGTATTTTAAATAGCACAATCCAGAGCCAACGTTCCAAAGGATTGATTTCTTCCATCTTAACCCCCCCAAAAAAGAAATCACTATGGAAATGATCTTTTAGAAGAAAAAAGAAGGAAGGGCAATTTTTCTTATCCAGAGGTAGGCAATTTGTTCATTGTTGAGAGCCACATTGGAAATTCCATCAGATTTTTGAAGTTCTCTCTACATTCATGAGAGTTTAATTTATCCTCATTACAGCACCGTGAAGTAGGCTAGGCTTTAAAATGTACAGCTAATGACAGACATTTGTGCATAGATAAAGCAGTCTGTCTCATGCTCAAAATGCATTCAGAGCTCTACGAAAGCCTGGAACACCTAGTAAAAGCCACTCTAATTATTTTATGCAAGATATTGACTTTGCATATGCACAGCACCTGACAATAATCAGCTAAATTAGGATACTTGGACAAAGCTCATGTATATCCAGTCATTATTAGTGTCATCGTGAGGGTAGTGCTAGGAGAATGTTATTTGTTGCATTTAGGCTATTGGGCTTTCTTGTGTCCTCCATGCTACGTCAACATGAAACAACCACATGACATCCTACAGGGATCTGGAGCAAGGTGTCGTTACTATGGAGATAGCACATAACTCCATTTATCTTTTGCATGTAATCTAATGTTTTCACAGATACGGGTGACAGGTGGGATAAAAAGTAATGAATGGTAGATCACTCTTGAAAAAGCAGAAGTAGTTGGGTGGGACCTTGTACTATGATGTTGACTAGGAATTGGACTATGATGAGGGGTCCATTCATCCTTAAAGATCAGCTGTGCAACTTGGAGTCCCTGCCAAAAACTAAGGCATCCCAGATTCCCTGTCAAATCCAGGATGTCGAAGCGGCATATGTAACATGAAGTGCCTTTTACTTTCCACATGCTTTTGAACTGGGAGTTGTGGGGGGCTAATGCAAAAAGATGAAAAATCCTACTCAACACTACCACATGTCAGGGTTGTCGTAAGAAGAGGAAGAAGAAGAGTTGGTTCTTACATGCTTCTTTTCTCTACCTGAAGGAGTCTCAAGTGGCTTACATTCACCTTCCCTTTCCTCTACCCACAACAGACACCCTGTGAGGGAGGTGAGGCTGAGAGAGCCTTGATATTACTGAAGAAGAAGAGTTGGTTTTTATATGCCGCTTTTCTCTACCTGAAGGAAGGGCACTTCTCTACCTGAAGTGGCTTATATTCGCCTTCCCTTTCTTCTCCCCACAACAGATACCCTGTGACGTAGGTGAGGCTGAGAGAGCCCTGAGATTACTGAAGAAGAGTTGGTTCTTATATGCCACTTTTCTCTACCCGAAGGAGTCTCAAGTGGCTTACATTCACCTTCTCTTTCCTCTCCCCACAAAAGACACCCTGTGAGGGAGGTGAGGCTGAGAGAGCCCTGAGATTACTGAAGAAGAAGAGTTGGTTCTTATATGCTGCTTTTCTCCATCCGAAGGAGTCTCAAAGCAGCTTACAGTCGCCTTCCCTTTCCTCTCCCCACAACAGACACCTTGTGAGGTGGGTGAGGCTGAGAGAGCCCTGATATTACTGCTCGGTCTGCGCCTGCGGCATACACAGATACGTTAGGGCACCTCCTTTGCGGTAACGCCATAACCCAGGGGTGAGCATTTAACTGAAGCTGTATTCCACCACTATATTATTTGCCTTCCTCACCAGGACTCTCAGGCCTTAGGCTTCTTTCTCCGTTATTATGTCACATTAAATATGAAAGGAGCATGGAGTTGTTCAAAATGTCACAACGAGAGCTTTGTGTGCCCAGAAGGAAACGTCTCCCGAATTCTGCACAGCAGGGTACAGCATCAACCTCTCCGCTCATTTCATTCCCAATGTGAACCAGAGCCATTTAAAGAAGCGGCACAACCAGAGATGCCTACTTAGGCAAATCTGTTCACAAAAAGGCCCCAGATTAGAGTGAGAAAAAGGCCCTGCCGGGATCAGGATGTGACAGTGAATTGTGGAAGGTGATCATAAGAGCATTGACCTATTCCTCGCTGCCCATCCTGGTGGGACAGTTGCTATAATTAGACAGCAGAGCTTTAGATCTCCAACTGTACCAATGCATTATTGAACAGAGATGCAGGCAGTGCTGAGTACACCGAACCCAGAGGGCAGAATTTAGGGACATAGGAGGAGGGGTGTGTGTACAAATGTATAAATGTAAGAAGACTTGCATACAATCTTGCACAACAGACTTGAACCAGTGCGGCCCAGTGCCAAGGGCTGGGCATAGCCCAGAATTCTGATTTCATCTGAGTTCATTGGAAAGCCTTGGTCAAGCATGCCAACTTCTCTGCTGTTCTCTAGCAACAGAAGAAAGTAAGCTTCTTACAAGATTCCTATGGGGACAAATGAGACACTGAAGGACAAGTACCGCCAAATGATGCTTGAGAATGTCATCTGTACTCTGTCTTGTCCCTCCATCATCCCTATTTTGAATCCAGTTTCTGCTCCAGGATGAAGCAAACATTAGTAGGGTTTTCTTACTACCCTGCAGCTGTTGTCCCATCCTGTCTTAAGCTCAATTCCAAGGTAGGTGGGGAAAGGGAGTGATGATAAATTTCTTAAAGTTTGCCTTAAAACCCAGGTACTTCTCCCTTGCATATAAGGGTTTCATAGCCTTGTATGTAAAACTTGGTATGATGGGAGTAGGTGTGCCTGGGCAATCTGGAAATACAGGAAGTGACCAACTTCTCCAAAAAGCTACTGTTTCAAGAACTAAGACATAATGAGAGATGTGTTGGAAATCTCATTCCCTCTTATTTCTAGTGCTTCAGCACAGCTGTTGACAGCCATGACAGAGACAAGTACCATAATCTCTAGCATCTTTTGTTTCTGGCTCACTCCCACACTTCTTCCTTTGTCGGTTTGTTATCACTGATCAGTGGCAAACTACTGAAAGAACACCGTGAAACAGGTTTATCGAATCCCAGATACTGGGATTGAAAAGCTGGTAAATGTCTATTCTTTGTGAAGAAACTTACAGTATCCTTGTAAAAACGAAGCAAAAGCAAAAAAAACAAAACAAAACCCGTGACTGAGAGGTTTCTACCACCACCCAGACAAAGGTGGATCATTCTGTGCTCATGATGCATTCTCTGAAGCCAGTGGTGACTCTTGGTTATGTGAGAATCCTTATACAAAGCACAATGGTTGGATAATCAGTTAGGGTACCTTCTAGGGTTGTGGTACAGAACAAGGTACAGAATAATAGTGACATTGCTAACATAGTTACTCCTCAGACCTGAGAAACACATTTACCAAAAATCCTTCTTAAATATATTTAAAACCCAGAGGGTCAGACCAGAAACAATGGGATGAATTTAATACAAAAGAATTTCTGGCTAAGCACCCGGAAGAAGTGCCTGACAGTTAGGGCGGTTCCTCAGGGGAACAGGCTTCCTCAGGAGGTGGTGGGTTCTTCTTCTTCGGATGTTTTTAGGCAGATTGTAAGTGGGTGGGCAGAAGGGATTTTGCATATCAAAATGAGATTTTAGTAGTTATTGGCAGAGGTAGCAACTGCTGGCCCCTTATCCCTGGGCAGGGGGGAGAGATGGAAAGACTAGATCCTGCTACCTATACCCCCCTCCCCGATCTGGAAATTTTAGTTGAGGGCATTGAGTTAGTTTAATATTTTTTAACTTTTGTATGATTTTCATGTTGTTACTTGCCCTGAGCAGCACTGGAAGGGCAGGCTAAAAATAAAAACGTATTACTATTATTTATTATTATTCTGAAAAAAAAATCAAGGTTGTGTGTTCTGTTTTCTTCTTGTTGGCATTAGAGTTGGCCAGGTGCTTGACACTGTCATGATAACTGCTGTCCAGGGTCAATGAGAATTATTTATTTACTACTTTTCGGTGAACTCCCTCATGATGGACAATATAGTTTTAAGAGAGAGGCCACAGATGGGCATGCTTATCAAAGCATTTTCCTGCATGGAGTTACTGCTACTGTCAGATATCCTGCTACCTTGTTGAGCGGTCTTTTATTGACTCTTCTATATTTTTTGAATAATTTCTATTAAAGAATCGCCCCCAGCACGGTTTCCCCTTGTAGGAAATGCTCATGAAATGTGACTGTTTGGAAGAGAATCAAATTATAAATTTACATAACTCGATTTTCTGAAATTGCTTCATGAATGCTAAGATGAATACGGAGAGGGAGAGAGAGATGAAAGGCCATGCGGAACAGCAAAGTTAGCAAAAAAATCTTGTGCTAGTAATAAAGGGCAGCACCAGTCGGCAGAACACAAGCATGCTATAAATACAGCTGAAATTAACAAGAATTTAGGAGTTTGGCCAGCTGCTCAGATCCTTTTAGTGAAGATCATTGTTGAGCAATAACTGTATTAATGGGACACATAAGAAAAAGAGCAAATTATGATAGACAGTAATAGCCATTTTACAAACAGATGATTGGATTGTCTTTAAAAACATTCCTTGTAATTTTTACAAAAAGCATTACTTTATATTTCATCGTCAGCATTGTTGCTTGTCCTCCACCCTTATTTCCATGTTTATTTATCAATCTAGTTCAGCACCTACCAAAATGTATTGGCAGAGTTTGAATAATCAAAGGCTACTTTAAAGAAGAGGGGAGAGAGACAGAGAGCTAATTGTTAATGGTTGTCTGCAGTCATTCTGTCCAACAGCTGTTCTGGAGGCAAGCAGGCTGGAAGTGCGCTCAAAGGAACACAAAAAAGTCTCCCAGTGAGCCAATCAGGACACTGGAGGAGATAATTTGAAAATCACCAGGAAGTTCCTATTATAACTATGCTAAATACACATATCCTCTGATGTCTCCTGCAGGACGCTCTTTATATTCTGCTCAACATGCACACTGCAGATCTAGCATAGCCCAACAAAATGGACCAAGGGCTTAAACCAATTACCCAGAATCCTTAACAGGACCTGGTATCTCAAATGGACCCTTCCCTTTGAATCTGTGAAAATGGATATATATTTTAGTGGAGTGAGGGAAATTTAGCAACAATTCTCTGTCCTGAAAACAAATGTGTTGAATCCAGCGAATATGTTGAAATCGAATCAGACTTCGGAATCATAGAATCATAGAGTTGGAAGGGTCCATACAGGCCATCTAGTCCAACCTCCTGCTCAACGCAGGATCAGCCCTAAGCATCCTAAAGCATCCAAGAAAAGTGTGTATCCAACCTTTGCTTGAAGACTGCCAGTGAGGGGGAGCTCACCACCTCCTTAGGCAGCCTATTCCACTGCTGAACTACTCTGACTGTGAAAATTTTGTTCCTGATATCTAGCTTATATCATTGTACTTGTAGTTTAAACCCATTACTGCATGTCCTCTCCTCTGCAGCCAACAGAAACAGCATCCTGCCCTCCTCCAAGTGACAACCTTTCAAATACTTAAAGAGGGCTATCATGTCTCCTCTCAGCCTCCTTTTCTCCAGGCTGAATATTCCCAAGTCCTTCAACCGATCTTCATAGGGTCTGGTCCCTTGGCCCCAGATCCTCTTCGTCACTCTCATAGAATCATATATCACAGAATCATAGAATCATAGAGTTGGAAGGGGCCATACAGGGATGTATGCCTTCATTCAAAGATTGTAAATACAAGCCTCCCATAATTTATGGAGTGGGGTGTTTTTCTTTGTAATTTCCTGTGGTCCTTGCTCTCTACAGCAACGTTCTTCATTGTCCTTGAATTGCCTAGGTCTCTTTCTTCTTTGGGGCCTGAGAATGAACTCTTACAGGCATGGGGAAGATCACCCTTGTATGGTCCCTCTGTCTATGTAAGCTTAGTTTTGATTTTTGCATGCCTTCTGGAAGTTCCAAAATGTATCTTGTATGGTAGCATTTCAGTTACGGTCCTTGTTCATGATGAAAAGCTCATGTGGGGTGATTCAGGATTTTTAAAAAAGCCAACTGGCCTTTGAAAATTACCACATGAGATATCTCCTGTCCTGGTCTAAATGACTGAAAATATCTCTTAATCTTCCTTCTGAAGGGAGGAATTATTTTTAATCATTACAAAGAAACACTGTTGTCCTCATTAAATTATATCACTTTATTCCTTACCACGGGCAGGCCTTTAGTCAACAAATGTGCTAAACTAAGGCAAACAAATGGCTCAGTTCCTGCGGAAATTCTTTGTGGAGTACAAAACTTCTCAGTGGAGCCAGACTTCAGCACTTCCCCCTTTCTGCTGCAGTGGAACATTCTCTCTGAAATGCTACTTTTGGGGACAAGGGATCCCCAGAAAACAGTATGAAGGGAGAGTTGGCGGTTTGCAGTGGGAGGAGGGAATAGGCAAAAATCACCCTGTTATCTTCTTAGTGGGGATTTTCTACTGGCTCCCACCCAAAGGCACGCTTGCCACCCAAAGGTCCTGTGACCACTGCTCCAGGGAATATGTCGTCCCTTTGTGTGCAAAAGGTGAATAGCTCCAGCAGGATGATTACCTGAATGGATAAGCAAAGGCGATGTCAATGCTGAGGTCGCTGTCTGACTTGTTTATACAGTCCACGCGGAGCCGTAGTCCTCCAGAATAGCCACCACATGTTGCAAATGCAAAGATTGCAAAAAGCTGAGGAAAAGACAAATATTGATCATTTTAGCTGAGCCAGTATAGTTATTTGGGCATGTGCAATTAGTTATATGATAATTTTGCCCTGCGGCTGTCCTGTGGGGGAGGAGGGGAAGAAATCAGTAGTCGACAAACATGGACCGATGCATCTTTTTATGACATCTGGATGACCCAAGGGTTAAGCTGCGAGAAAGTGAATGGCCCTCTCGGAATTCAGAACAGTTGCAAATACCTGGCGCTTCTAAACGAAGGATATTGAAACTCCATTACAGCAAGTAAAGGATTTGTTTAACGTATTTAGTGTGTAACAGACAGAATGAGGTGCGTGTGTGTGTATGGGGGGAGTCTTTAGCTTTCTCTCTCAATATTCTCTCAATATTCCACCCCTCCCCCTCCCTTTTCACCACCATGGTTTTCATCCTCTTTCTCCAGCTCAAACTATGAGTGGGCAGAGGAGGACGTTACATCAATCCTTTCTCTTGCCCAAAATCTCAGAAGAGGGCCTCATGAAATTAAAGTTGCTTCCACAGCAAAGCTTCACTCTGGTGTTGTATTCAAAGCGGGACAGCTATTTGTTTTTTTGTAGCATCCACGTGTCTCGTCCCCGGTTGTCAACTTACTGGGCGGTCCTCTGTTTTGCTGCAATTTCTCCCAAACCCAATTTAATACCATTTTGTTAAAAAGATGACAGCCATGCTGTGTGCATGGGAAGATGGGCATTTATGAGCTCTTACATACAGCAGCACCATTTTCTTGCTTTAGCCAGGTCCCCCCCACACACACACACATTTTAAAATAAACCAACATTACAGCATTACTATATTTGAATGATCTACTGCTTATTGTATGTATTTCTGCATAGGGGCCAGAAATAGTAGTACACCACGGCATCCTGACTGATTGAGGTAAGGAAGTTCACACAAATAATGTAGTAGTAATGATGTTAGGCCAAATAAATTTCATAGACTTCAGAAAGAAAGTTTGCGTAAACAGGAACAAAGCTTAACCCTGTTTGGTGAAAAGGCCAAGACCTTACTCAAAACTTGCTAGTCCAAAGCAGTCTTTTATACAGTTTGTCCAGGAAAATTCCATCTAAACTGTCCCTCCCAGGGCATTCCTGGGCCAGGCTCACACTGTTTTCCCTATACGCTCTAAACGTACAACCTCTATATATCACATGTGCATTAAAATGAGCTCCAAGTCTGCCCAGGGGTGGTGATTCCACTATGCTAATAAGCCTAACTATACTTCTGCACAAGCATCTGTATCTGCGTCTTCACCTTTGCCCTATATCTTTATATCTTTACAGCATCTTTCCTGTCTATCAGCTAACATTTGACCTGTCAGCCAACATTTGACCTTAGCTGATAACTGGTCATCGATTCTTGAAACCATCCTCTTTGCTGTTCCTCTCACCTATTTTGTGATCAGGCAAAACTGCTTGTGGTATGTTGCTGAACAAATTCAGCTTTGACCCTTCAGCTACCAAAATAATACCATCAAATGCGTGGGGGGGGGAATAATTGAAATGGCTTTCTCTTCATCCTGTCTCCCATCAAAACCCTTCCAAAAATAAAGAAAAGAACTTAACTCAAAAATGACTCAAGAACTTCTCATCTTGCAACCTGATTTTTGTACGGCAATACCCTCCCCTCCTTAAAGAGAAAGAAGAAGAAGAAGAAGAGTTGGTTCTTATATGCCGCTTTTCCCTACCTGAAGGAGGCTCAGAGCGGCTTGCAGTCACCTTCCCATTCCTCTCCCCACAACAGACACCCTGTGGGGTGGGTGAGGCTGAGAGAGCCCTGATATCACTGCTCGGTCAGAACAGTTTTATCAGAGCCATGGCGAGCCCAGGGTCACCCAGCTGGTTGCATGTGGGGGAGCGCAGAATCGAACCTGGCATGCCAGATTAGAAGTCCGCACTCCTAACCACTACACCAAACTGGCTCTCCCACTGGGTGGGAAAGAGGAACTAGCCCTGGTGGTCAAGCCCTGCCCTTAACCCATATATGGCTCATGTCACTGATGAAAGTTTTATACCATTTTAAGATTTGTTGCTCCTACCAAGAGACCAGGTCCCTGGTCTACCACGGATCACGGCTACTCATCATGTTTAAGATGTCTTATAGAGTTAAGCATGAAATCTATAGGATTCTTCATTGTGATGCAATCCTGAGCTCTCTGAATTAGGGAGTAAGTCCGGCAGAATGCAGTAAGGGATGCTTCTGAGAATATGTGCAGTGCTTGACTGAATCTTCTTCCCTTGTTCTCGCCAGGGATTGGGCACTCAGAAAGGTTCTTTGGGGTAAAAAATTACACATGCCTGATTTAAACAGCTAACCATTATAAGATCACCAATAATTATAAGCTGTTGTTTAATCTTTTTATATCTGTGCCAAGGCAGTGCATTCATTAGAATACCCTTCTGTGCTTTTTTTTTTGTTCTATTCTGTTTTCCTTCCACACATTTTCCTTTGTTTAAACATATTCTAGAATTAAGAAATTACCCTCTGCTGCTTCTCTGTGTGGCACAAACAGCATCCATCTGGAAAGCGGATTTGGGGGGAGGGGGGAGGGGGTGCAGGACCTCTGTTTTAAAGGCTAAGCACAAGCTTAGATGGAGCTGCCAATTTTTAAACAGCTCCCTCTAGCTATCCCTGTAAACTGCAGACATTATCAGGGGCTGTCATTGAGCTCCACACCAGTAAAAGCTTCAATGGCCCATTTCTTCAGATTAGCCTTCTGTTAAAACAGGTTTTCTCAACCAGGGTTTTGTGAAACCCTGGGGTATCTTGACAGCCCTTTAAGAGTTCCTGAATGGGTGGGAGTTAATTCCTTTTTTATATATATTTTTAAATGTGTTAAACATTTATCGGGTGAAATGACCATATATGGCCATGTTGACCCCCCCCCCAAAAAAATGATCAACGATGGGCCTGGAGAGGGTGGGAAAGGGAGGGGCCCTGGAGGGGTTTGTACACAGCTCTGCTTCCCAACCATGTTCTGCATGATTGCACCACTTCTGAGGTTTCTTGAAGCCTGAAGAATGTTCCAGGGGGTTCTCAGTGGTTAAAAAAGTTGAGAAAGCTGTGTTAAAAGGGTGGGACATTGTTTTCCCAGGCTGCTGGCAGCCTGAGCTCTGCATTGCTGGTAGCCCATGCACAGGCTTCCTGTACCCTGGATTTTCCTGGTGCGTTGCCTGATGGAGGTGTGGAAACAATAGAATGGGCTTCTGTTGAACTCTATGCCAGTGGTCCCCAACCCCTGGTCCGGGGACTGGGACTGGTCCGTGGATCAGTTGGTACCGGGCCGCAGCTCCTCCTGGTCCTCTTCCCCAGCTGCTGCCTCAGGGGCTGCCCTGCCACTCTGCCGCTGGATCACCTTTGGTGCTCTCCAGCGGCCGCCATGGCTGGGGGCTCCCCCTTGGTGTGGCACTGCGCAGCTGATGCTGGCAGCGCCCCCCAGTGGGTGGCAGGAAGTCAGGGGCGCTGGTGGGAAAGCAAGTGGAGCAGTGGCTCATGCAGTGGCGGCGACGTCCCTCGGCAAAAGATCCCCCCCCCCCGGCCTCAGTAAAATTGTCAAGTGTTGACTGGTCCCCGGTGATAAAAAGGTTGGGGACCACTGTTCTATGCTAATCCCTCTTTGCCTGAGCACCAGATCCAATTGGAAAAAAGACTAACTATGATACGATATGCTAACATTTATTGTATGTAGCCAAAGGCCATTACAAAGCACAATTAAAATAGTAGGGTACAAATGCAAATAAAACAATATTTATCCAACATTACATACATCAAACTACTGAGTTTGATGTGATCAATCAGTGGATCACCTTTGGACACCCATGAAAGACTAACTAAAGAATTTCTGTATTCAAGAAGTGAGTGCAGGTTAAGACAGTTGTGAGGTATGCTTTCCAAGACAGAGTACTTCCAACAAACTAGAGCTGGCAGGCAAACAAAAGAATTAGGCAATGATACACAATACCAATCTGCATTGAAGAGTACTTAAGCAGCCGTTTAAATAGGAATTGCTGGAAGATAAACATGTATTGGCCCATTCCAAACATTGTACTAAATCTTGTTGGAAGGCACCTCCTTTTTGTTGCCAGAGAAGCACATGCTCAAATGCATCTCCCCCAGCATTCCTCTGTTAACAGTTCTTCACATTTGTTGTGCCTCTTGTGCTGTGGTGCCATTCCTAGTACAGTCACAGTACGTGTTTTTTCTGTGTCTCTGGACTTTGGGCTGCCTGGTGACAAATTCCCCATTTAGCCCAAGGGGTTTTAACTCAACTAGATACTGTCAGTGTCAAGTACAGTTCTGCAGCAGCACGGAATTCCAGAGACAAAAAGCCTAGAGAAGAGCTGGGTTTTTCTTAATAGCTTGCTTTTCACTGCCTTACAAACACCTTTCCCTTCCTCTGCGAGAACAGCCCTAAGAGAACTAGGACTAGCCCAAGGTCACCCAGCAGGCTTCATGTGGAGAAGAAAGGGGGAATCACAATTGGTCCTCCAGATTTAGAGGCCACTGCTGTTAACCATTATACCACGCTGACTATTGAATAGTGGGTTCAATAAGTCACAGAGTCGCTCATGGAGTGAAACATCAGCTCTTTATTAGATCACACCGACTGAACTGGATAACATAGCCCATCACACAAACTTATATACAGCCTCTGGTTCCTGCCAGAGCCTGTGATTGGCTCCTTGCAAGATCCCAGGTTTAAACGTATTGGGCTGTTCAAACGATCCAGTGTCAGGATGGATCCTGGGTGCTATCCAATAGTGTTAAATGTCCCCACCACATGCAAAATGATCTGCACAACCCAGTCAGGATCATACCACTGGGTTTGGAAAATGCACCACTCCCTATTTTTTGTCCACAATCATTAACGAATATGGAGAATCCCTCCCACATACTGGTCTTTTCTGCGTTTGACTGGAGCATGGGAGCTGTTTTCTGTGGACTCACCCAGTGGTAATAATGCTGAAAAGCCAGGTTACCAGAGAGGTGGGTGTCAGATTGCCTGATAAGGACTAGCTACACATGCTGGCAAACCTTCCCATCTGTCTATGTTTTTGTTTGCTTGCTTGCTTTTTCCAAAGGGAGCTCAAGGCAGAATATATGGTTCTCATTTCTCTATTATTCTTCTGTTTTATCCTCACAATGCCCTCATAAACTGTATTAGGCTGAAGGAGATCGGTAGGTAGATAGGTAGGCAGGTTGACAGGTAGATAGATGGAAGATAGGTAGATGATAGAGAGGGGGAGAGGGAGGGGGAGGGGGAAAGGAGGAAGGGGGAGAATATTTGGCTCAAGTTTATCCAGCGAGTAGAGAGGATTTCTCCCTAACCACTGCACTAGGCCTAGTCTGCACACAATAGATAATGCACTTTCAATACACTTTAGAAGTAGATTTTCCTGTTCTGCACTGGAAAATCCAGCTGCCAAAGCACACTGAAAGTGCATTATCCTTTGTGTGCAGACTAGGCCCTACACTGTCATCTTAAAGCATTACAGAAGGGCTGGGGAACTGACAGTGGAAAAGCAATATTCCAACAACGCTGTTACAACACTGAAAGGGCATCGGGCACAAATACAACAGGATGGTTAACGATTATTAAGGGGAAAGTTTGCTGAGCTCTTTGCCGGTGTCTGGGAGCTGCGTCTTTGGATAGCAATAACAGCAAGACACAATAAAATGCTAATGAAACGGTGTGTTGAGCATCAGGCAGGTACAACTGCTGGGCTAAAATGCTGGCAGACAGAACGGAAGATGGGGCTCGGTCTGCCTTCCATTACCGCATATTTACGCTGGCGCTCTAATTGTTGCTACTATGTCATGAACAATAGAACGTTCATAAGTAAATGAGGCTCAATTATTCCCTCCAGGGGGGGTGGGGGTTGGGGTGCGGGGAAACCTTGGTCGCTGCTCTTCCCATGGAATTAATTGCGTTCAGCAGGAAGCTGCAATGTAAATTGGTGCTAATCATGCAGCAATTAATTGTGAGGCTAAGTCAGAAAACAATTAATTTGGGGGGAGACTTGGAATGGCTTCGTAGAAAAGGCAGTTTTTCTGTCTTGTTTGCCTAATGAAATTACAGTTGCTTTCATACAGGGCATGTGCACATACATACAAATCAACTTTTTCATTACCGCCATGTCCCCAAATACCGGTTTGCTTTGAGCCAGGACTATCACTTGGATCGTATGCACCAGCTCTTTGGGTCTTTGCTGCAGAGCGGGCCTCTTACCCCATTAACACTCCCCTTTGCCCAAGACGAATGGTTTTCAACAGGCCTTTTGCAAATGGCAGCAGAAGAGGAAGTGCACTCCAAGGCAGAGCCTGTCTAACCTACATGGGACTATGGCCTCCAAACCTATGTGCATTCTCACAGCAAATGCTGAGATCTTTTGTGTAGTTGTCCCTGCTGGTTTTGCAACTTTAGTGAGAGTTCGGGAAATGCCACATAATACAAGGTAGCCACGATGAAAACTCATTCAGATTGAATGAAGCAGGACCTCAAAGCATCTGAGACAGATGCTAGTTTAGGTGCTATCCTTTTAGAGAACATCTCTGTCAAATGTTTACAGTGCGAGGATAAACAGAGTTATACTGTTAAAGTCAATGGGCTTGGAAGGGCATAACTATGTTTAGGATTGACTAAGCATTGGCATAAGAGCCTCTTGTGGCGCAGAGTGGTAATGCACCAGAAATGCTGTCTGAAGCTGTCTGCCCATGAGGCTGGGAGTTCGATCCCAGCAGCCGGCTCAAGGTTGACTCAGCCTTCCATCCTTCCGAGGTCGGTAAAATGAGTACCCAGCTTGCTGGGGGGTAAACGGTAATGACTGGGGAAGGCACTGGCAAACCACCCCATATTGAGTCTGCCATGAAAACGCTAGAGGGCGTCACCCCAAGGGTCAGACATGACTCGGTGCTTGCAGAGGGGATACCTTTACCTTTTACCTTTACCTTTTAAGCAAAATATTATTATTATTATTATTATTATTATTATTATTATTATTATTATTAATTGGCATGGATGATTGAACAGACTTGGAGACCACTGCAACCTGGCCAGCGTGGTATAGTGGTTAAGAGCAGTGGCTTCTGATCAGGCGATCCAGATTTGATTCCTCGCTTCTCTACATGCAGCCAGCTGGGGTGACCTTGGGCTAGTCACGGTCCTGTCAGAAGCTGTTCTCACACAACAGTTTCTCCCAGAGCTCTCTCAGCCACACCTACCTCACAGGGTGTCTGTTTTGGGAGAGGAAGGGAAGGTGATTGTAAGCCCTTTTGAGACTTCTGTGGGCAGTCTCTTCTCCTTCAAAACAGTGCATAGCAAAAGAAGGTCTTAGAAAACCTCAGTGACTAGTCTTCACTGCAACATTCCCCTCTGGTTTTGTGTTTCCAGGGTGCTGGAAAAGTTCAGCAGTATTTTTCTTGCCTTATGTTGGTTCAGCATGGGTAGAGAACCTCCTGAATGCTGGGAACTGGCATTCCAGCTCAGATTCCCAGTAAATCTTGTGGACTAGTAAAAACAAGAAAAAAATTCTGCCTTAGACCTAGAGTTGCCAGCTACAGGTTGGGAAAAACCTGGAGACTGGGGGTGGAGGCTACACAGGGTGGGCTTTGGGGAGGGGAGGGACTTCAATGGGGCATAATGGCATACGGTCCACCTTCTAAGCAACCATTATCTCCAAGGAAATTAATCTCTGTTGCCTCAAATGAGCTGTAATTCAAGGGGATCCCCAGGCTTCACGTTGGTGCTGGCATCCTGCTCAAGCCCCCCTTTACAATTTTGTCATGAGTAAGGCGGGCCTCTTGAGATGGATTGACTCAATAAAGGAAGCAGTAGCCCTCAGTTTGCCCAAGACCTAAGCAAGGCTGTTAATAACAGGATGTTTGGGAATTCATTAATCCACAAGGTCTCCATAAATTGGATGCAACTTGATGGCATATAACACTAATACAAGGTGGGCCTCACGTCATACTATGGAAGCTTGCTTGGTGACCTCAAGCCGGTCACACCCTCTCAGCCTAACCTACTTCACAGGGTTGTAGTGAGGATAAAATGGAGGAGAATGATGTAAACCGCTTTGGGTCACCATTGGGGAGAACCACGGGTCTCCTCATAACAGACACCCTGTGAGGTAAATGAAGAAGCGAAGGGTTGTTTTTTTTTTACCCCACTTTTCATTATCCAAAGGAATCCTAAAGCAGCTTACAATCACTTTCCCTTCCTCTCCCCACAACAGACACTTGTGAGACAGGTGGGGCTGAGGGAGCCCTGAGACCCACACAGAACTGGCATCTTGCCATCAGCCTTAACCTAATCTCATCTCTTTCGAGAGGTACCAATTCTTGCGCGAGCTTTGCTTTAATAACAAATCCCTAATATTCAGAACTACCTCCTACAATGCATACAAATTGTGGGAAGGATTGGCACACATTATGAAATATGAGAAAGGTACAGTTGTGCTGTATGATAGCTAGTAATGATGGTACAATTCTGTTGTTTTTACCGAATCTGAAGCTTTGCAGCAGCTCAGTTTGATGAAAAACTTGTTTCTGCCAAATAAGTATAACAGGACACGTTAGCAGCTATTGTTAACCAAGTTCTGGATGACTTAGGAAGTTAAATTTCACTTTATCTCCTTTATTGTCTGCCATTTCACAGATGGTCATGATGCAGAAAAGAGGGGAGCAGCTCATAAGATTTTGTAACGCAGGAGAGCTCTTATGAGCTGCTCCCCTGCGTCACAAAATCACCAAGAGAAACAAATGCCTTGGGAACTGAAGCCCCACAATCCCGTAGTCCAGGGGTAGCCAACCTGTGGTCCTCCAGATGTCCATGGACTACAATTTGCTGGCAGGGGCTCATGGGAATTGTAGTCTATGGACATCTGGAGGACCACAGGTTGACTACCCCTGCCGTAGCCGACTGAGCGGCCTGCTTTACATCCTTCCTGCCACTTCTCCACTGGGCAAGGACATCTTCAGACCCTGGAAGGATTTGATAACAACACAGAGCTCTGCTGCTGAAAACGATCTTTGAAGATGAACAGGATAACCAATGCAGCAGGGCTTTGCCATTTCAATGTGCTGCATAAAAAGATGAATTATCCCCGTGCGGAGAGGTCATCAGTTCCCAATGCCTTGAGCTGTCACTGAAGGGGAGCTGAAGCCAGGGAGGCAAGACAATTAGCCGGCAGCCACGCTGGCCTGTCACTGGCAGATTTCAGGAGAGCTGGGAGGTCAGCATTTCTCTCACTGCAGTCGGGAGGCAAATGGGCAGAGCTAAGAGCCATTCCCCTCCAGCCTCATGCTCAATGGGAAAAGTATTATTTTCCTGACACAAGCACACACATGGCTTTTACTTGGGCCAAATTTCATTTCTGGGGGATCCGACAGATTTGAGCTCCGGGTTCAGACACTACTGGAATGCTTAGCAAATTGGGGGGTGGGGGGTGGGGGGAGAAAGCTGGATTAGCTCAGTTCTCCCAAGCCGTGTTTAAAGCAACACAAGAGAAACAGGAAAAAGGCGTGCTCGCTATTTATTTATTATTTATCCACTTCATTTATAGCTTCCCTTTTTTAATGAGGCTCAAAGCAGACTATGAAGCAGAGAAACAATTCAAAGGCACCTAATGCACCATGCAGTAACACTTGCCTTGGATTTCGGCCCTCCCTCTCCCTCCCCAAGCACTTTTTAAGAGGGGCCGGCCGAGCCATGTTGCCTAAACCGTGGCGAGCCAGTTTGGTGTAGTGGTTAGGAGTGTGGACTTCTAATCTGGCATGCCGGGTTCGATTCTGCACTCCCCCACATGCAACCAGCTGGGTGACCTTGGGCTCACCACAGCACTGACAAAACTGTTCTGACCAGGCAGTGATATCAGGGCTCTCTCAGCCTCACCTCCCTCACAGGGTGTCTTTTGTGGGGAGAGGAAAGGGAAGGCAACTGTAAGCCACTTTGAGCCTCCTTCGGGCGGGGAAAAGTGGCATATAAGAACCAACTCTTCTTCTTCTTCTAAGCTGAGCCGCCAGAGCTGCACTGCCCGAGCCGCGCTGTCCGAACTGCCACTGCACCGCCCAATTGCCTCCTTCCCTTCCTCCTCTCATGTGTCATACCCCTGTCCCTTCTGCTCCTCTTCTTCCACCGCCCCCCTCCCCCGCTGGTCCGGCTGCCTGCCGCTCATCCCTTCACTTTCTCTTCGACCCCATTTCTACAGATTAGAATGTGCCACTCTTAACCACCACGCTACCCTTATAAAGTGACCTCTGTGGACGGTTGCAATTCTCATTCCTTGATTTTTAAAAAAAGAACCTTTCTGGATATTTGGTTCTGCACATTCTGCAGAATGACAGAAGTGGCGGGGTGTTCCACAAAGGCATCCACCACATACAATGAAGGTCTATAGGCAGTTGCCAGTTGTAGGCATTTGCAGGCCTATAGTGGCCCCACTGTTATTACTGAAGAAGCAAGTTAATTCAGCTGCCAAAAAAGTAACTGGAACCCATACAATGGCCCTATTTGATCCCAAGCCTCCAGAATCTGCAGAGCACTCTTTTTTACCCAGAGCCCCCAAATATGTCTAAGGACAACTAAGCACCAACCTTGTTGGATAGGAAAGATCTACCCAGCCAAGGAAATCATCATGAAGACCACATAAGTTATCTGAATACATTTTGGATACACAATTTATGCATGTAAGAAGACCAAGTCAAAACAACTACACCCTTTGTAGCCGCTTATAGCCAATCACTTCACAACGAGATTATTTTGATACTTGATACTTAGTTGAGCAATTTCCAGGTCTCTCTTCCTTGGCTGTTTGGTGCTACCCTTCTGTTTCTTTATCATAAGTCTTTTCAGACTGTTTTGATCGTTACTATGGGTCTAGACTAGGGGTAGTCAAACTGCGGCCCTCCAGATGTCCATGGACTACAATTCCCAGAAGCCTCTGCCAGCGAATGCGGGCAGGGGCTTCTGGGAATTGTAGTCCATGGACATCTGTACGGCCGCAGTTTGGCTACCCCTGGTCTAGAACATAGTTACTCATCCTATTTATCAAACAGGCATTTAGATTCAGAAGTCCCCAGAGAGCTGAATGAATCAGAATTTATTCTCTGACAGCCCAAGACAAGTCATGGCCCAGAGAGTTGATTTAGGCTTCTCTCCTGACCTAGTAGCTTGTTCACCCCCACCTCCACCCAGGCACAGCAATAAAAATAAAGGAGACTCAGCCATTACCGAAAGATTTGCCCTCAGCAAAATGTGAGACTATTGAGGAACCAGCCTATCTTTAGCACTGGGAGGTCAGTCATTTTTTGTTCACTTTTTGTCTGCAGACTCCATAATAAGCATTTTGCCACTTTTGATTTTCTTATTTAATTCTTAAGCTTACAGAGGAAATCACAATTTCACTGGCAAGGGAAATGATCATCTTGATATGTAAGTCTAGCTGGAAAGCAGCAAAAGACTGCAGAAAATATACTTCAGTTTATGACTTCTGGACACCTTTTCACCATAGAGAGGAAGGGGTACAGTGTGGCTCAGTGGCACAGTGCATACTTTGTATGCAGGAGATCCCAGTTCTAATCTGAGCCATGTCAAATTTAAAAGGGTCTCAGCAGGTGCTAAGGAAAGGACTTTCTATGCATGAGACCTACTGCCAATCAGAATAGACTGTGGAGGCACCACGACTCCACCATGATTCAAAGATGATGCTCTGCCACAGAGCAATGGCCTCTCCAAAGAAAAATATTGTGCAAGGAACTCCCAGGTTCAATCCCCCCCCATCTCCAGGTAAAATGGTCAGATAAGAGGCTCTGGAGAGCAGCTGTAGATAAAAATGGCCTTCCCAGACCAGTGGTCTGACTCATTTTAAGGTAACTTCATGTGTATTCATGTATCTTCTTCTCATGGGCAACCCAAACAAGTCATGCTGTACCTCACCATATTAGCATACTAAATTACAGAGTAACTGTTTAGAAAAATGGAAGGTGTTACAAAAGTGACAGAAATGTATTTCAAAGCCCCACTAATGGAAAATGTATAAAAAGGCCTTGAATGAAATAATGCCAAATGCATCTAAATCTAATCTCACTATGAAAACCCATTTCAGTGTCTTCCTATAATACATTTTGAAAGGCTACTTTGTTCATTTAATTGAGAACACTATTAAGTAGGCATACCAAAGAGAAATGGCCGTATCAGGAACTACAAAGACTTTTAGGACCATTACTTGTGGGTAGAAAGCCCCGAACTGGATACATTACTAAAGAAACAATCTCCTAAAGACTTTATGATGCTAGAAAGTTGAAATGAATAGAACAATGGGTTCCATTGCTTGACTTTAAAAAAATGCAATGGAAAATATAGGCTCCATTTGACGAATGCCTTTGTTGACTTAAAAGTTGTTGAAGTCTCTTTAGAAAATTCCATTTAGCACTAAGACCATGTTCTTCAAAATATTTCCATTTATATGAGAGAGAGAGAGAGAGAGAGAGAGATTTCAAGGTGTTGGACCCCTGCATGGAATCACATTTTGCCTGCCTCCAACTGACATGAAAAGGGCTTCAGGAGAATGAGGCACTTAGACATGTGACAAAAATTACTGGTTCTTACCATGGCCAACTTCCGAAATTGGTCACAGCAGGCCAGCATTCAGTCTAACTCACATCCTCACATCACCTAGTACCTGGATGAAATTATGGTTTTATTTTGCTAAAAGTGGAAAATAAAAGGAATCACTTCTATTAGGTCAATAATGAGCTGTTTTCAAAGTGCTAAAAGTGGGACAGGCAACGTATAGCACACACACCTGCACCATTTCCACACGACACCTAGCACTGGCATTCTGAAGAAAATGAACAATGCAAAACTTTCTGCACAAAATTATGCCTCCCCAGATTCCTGAATTCATTTTTGGTTTCCCACCATGCCACTCTTTTGTGTCATCAGTGTGGCATATTCATCCTGCTTACCACTCTTTTGCCACCCCCCTCAGATTGTTCCCTGAGTAATCTGATTGTTTTTAAGCATAATCTTGATGGCATTACCATACAATTTCCCCATATGAACATGAATAAAATGGGAAGGGAGTGCTAGGAGGAGTTGGGACTTATCACCTACCAATCAAGTAGGCTGTCCCATCCCTGATTGGCTGGCCATCCAACAAATGGCAGAGGGAGCAAGAGGGACTGGGGGGGGGGGGTTAAAGCAGAGCAGTAAGCACCAAACGTTAGTCTTAGCAAAGATCTCAGGAAGTAAGCATCATTGTATTTTACAATAAAGAAACTTTCTTGCAAATGGAATTTTCTTATTGAAAGAAATCAGCTGAACCCTCACAATAATATCTTAGCTGAACTTCTGTTTTCCTTGGTCAAGATACAAAGTTTGCAAGTAGCCAGGGGCATGAGCTGAAGGAGAGGACCAAAAGGGTTCTTGGTCCAGGGCTTTGGTCCACATATATATATTGTATGTGGCTTTGGGTCCCTATCAGGAGGAAGACTAAATATAACACTTAATAAAAATAAAAATCCATTTGCTTAGAGGGCCCAAGACACCCCCACTTGCATCAAAATGTGGGAGTATTCAACCTATTGAGGTTCAACCATATTAATATAGATGATATGCCCAAATCCATACCTCTCCGTTTATTTCTAGCTTCGTCTATTTTTTTTAATGTAGACCTTGCCATCATAAAGCAAACTGTATCTTCATTTTTGCTGCTGCCCCTTAAATAGTTCCTTCTCTACCTCCTCCAACAGCACATGTTTTAATTCAGAAGTCCACATTTTAAAATGAAAACCACTGAAAAATGAACCTTAAATTGATACAGGATGGCCCTACCGTCGTGAGTGTTTTTAACTGCGTAACCATCACATTCAAATAATTTGACTTGCATAATATTTTATGTTCTGGGAGACTCCCCCTCCCCCATTTTTCCTATTTCCCATTGATTATTCAAAATGAATGATTCTACCACATCATTTAGTTTAGCCACATAATGGACGACTTGTCTTCTCCCCTCATTATATTTTAATAGAAATAGAATAAAACCTAATTATGTACTGAAGGATTAAGATGATTGCTGTTTTTTTCCGCATGGGAGAAGGACATCTCCTTGCAAAGCGCTTTCTTCTTGTCAGCTTAAAATCCTAATGGGTTATATTTCTCATCCAGTATTTAGTGGACTAATTATTACTCTCCCTTGGAGTGCTGTCTATGGTATTTTGTGAAGCACCATTATGCTATATGTGTTTAATTCCTAGAAGTTTCTAAAAGTGATGAGGGATATTGGGACCATTGGCCATTTCTCCATACAAAGCATGACATGGAAGAACTTGAATGAATCTCACAACCAGCTATAAACAGCACTGTCAAATCTCACTCATTCAGCTATAATAGGTCAAAGCTCGAGGAGAAGTTTTGCATTGGAACCATCAAAATGATATCAGAGCACTTGAACAGTAAAAGCTCTCTGTTTTCCCTGGGATTCCTTCCTCAAGATATACATCTCATATACATGCTCATGTGTCTCTCTCATCCTTGTTTCATCAGCTGGAGATCGTAAGCTTTGTGGGCTATAAACCGTGTAATTTCTTGGCTTGCGTCTTAGCTTAGAAACCTGTTAATACTGAATAAAGAAGTAACCGCAGACAGTAGTTTTATTGGATTGTGCTCCATACATTTAAGAATGCAGGAAATGCATATCTGTAAACACATGCATCATATCTGTCAGATAGATAAGATTGATACCACACACTTTGTTCAATATACTTTCTTCAATGTACATTAAGTGGCAGATACAAATTTTCATCTGATTAATATGAGAAAAGACCTTAATAAAGTGATGCTGGTGTGGAGAGGAAAGCACACTTTACTGGCAATGTAGTTTTGCCACCTCAAAATCTTTGGCAGGGAAGTGATCACTTGGGTTTTTTGCTCCCTGTATTACAACATGGAGTCCATCTGTGTTGAAGTTGTTTCTCGATTATCTTTGAAAGTCCAAGTTTTTTTTTTAAAGAGGTTGGATGACTTTACACTGAGGGAACAAAAACTAAGTCCAGTGGCACCTTTAAAACTAACAAAATTTTATTCTAGGTGTGAGCTTTCATGAGCATGTACACTTTCTCAGACAGCTGAGGGGTTTTTGATACCATTTTAAAGTATTATGGTAGCAGGCTGGGAGGCCCTCATCAGCAGGCCTAGCCTAGCAGGCCAAGAGGCCCTCATTAGGAGGCCCTCCACCATGACCCTTTGCTCAGGGCCCTCTCCCCTTACCTGCTGCTGGCTCCAGGCACTGAGGCATCTGAGAGCAAAGAGGTAAGAGTCCAGGGACGGAGGGTGGGAGTTGCAGGGGCAGGGCCAATCAGGGCAAAGCTGGCTGCACCCTAATTTGCCCTATTCCAACTTGGACAGTCGGACACTTCCCACCCCCTAGGCTGTTTCATAAATATATAGAGGAACAACAATAGGGATAAGCTTTTATGTGCAATGAAGAGGTGTACATGCATACAAATGCGTATGCCTTGAATAAAACTAGGTTGCTCTTAAAGGTATCACTGGACTCAAACTTTGTTCTGCTGCTTCAAACCAAAACAGCTGCCCTACTGATGCTATTCTTTCACAAAATATCCAACTCAACTGGATCCCATGTATAACAACTGTAAAACAGGTAGTTAGGAGCTACCATCCAGATTGTATTTATTTATTAGACTTTTATTCCACCCTGGCTCAGCCAACTCAGCGCGGATCACAACATAATTAATTGTATTTCTTTGATACAATGACTACCAAGGGACACCTGCTGGTATGTTTTCTGATACCGACTTGCTCTTAAGTCTTGGAGACAGAATTCAAAAGGGTTTTGAACGTAATAGGAAGGAGGACACAGGAAGTGTCAGGTCACTCTGTACCAGCTGAGCACTGAGCTCATCTCAGACTAACATGTCACAGCCATTCACCCTATGTGGACATAGACTCCCTTACATGTCTGGTCTTGTAGGCAACTCTATCTGGTCATAAAAGAAGGAAGGTCCCTTTAGGACCCTGGACCTAAACATGTCTCTTCTCCAAAGCAAACAGCCAAGCCCAGGTTTGCTCAACCTTCTCATTGCAGGGGGTGCTTCAGAACAGCCCAGATGCCTTTGCATCTGATTTGAAACAGCAGCTACAATACTGGTACCATTCAAGAAAGCAGTCCATACTCAGTTAGTCTGATATTTGTTTGAGAAGAGGAAGCAAAAGATCACTTGTTTTTCCTGCTGTTGCTCAGTACTTTGGATGCAGAATAAGCAATGTTCTTTCTGTAATTCTACCAAATTTCCTAATGATAACCTAGTGGTTAAGATGTAGCACTTGGCTTTTCTCTGACCGATTATTCATAGGGCGGAATGTCCGGGCTGGCAGCAACAGGGCTGGGGAGCAAATTTCTGATTATGCACGACATCACCGCCATCCCAGCCGCCTCCCAGCCCTGGCCAGACTCAGGGCCTTGGATGGCCCACAGTAAGGGAACATGGATACTTCTGTGTTCCCTGTGTTGCTGCAGTCACCATCTGCAGCACTGCCAAACTTGCCCGTGCATAACAGAACAGGTCCTCACCTGACTTACACCGTCCCTGCAGGGACCCAGACCAACCCGGACAGCTTTGTGGTGCCACAGAACCGAACAGGACAGTCTCCCACCCCTGTGATGGTGGGTTAGTGGCACGCCACTCCCCCACCATTGTGTGGTAGGGCCCCCATGCCCCCCAACCTCCCTGCTGCCACCACCGCTGCACGGCTCGATGGGCTCTTCCAGCCACAGCATTGTGCATGCACGCACACAACATTGGTGCAGTTTGTGTGTGCTGGTGGATTCCATTCCCCATGCATACTCGGGAAGTGGTGGGGCATGCTAGCCTGCCACAAGGAACCAGAAGCATCCCAGCGCAGCCGCTACCATGCATAATCGATCTCTACGGGCTTCTGACAAACTGTATTCTAGCTGGAACTATGATCATATAGGCTAGATATCAGGAAAAATTTTTTCACAGTCAGAGTAGTTCAACAGTGGAATAGGCTGCCTAAGGAGGTGGTGAGCTCCCCCTCACTGGCAGTCTTCAAGCAAAGGTTGGATACACACTTTTCTTGGATACTTTAGGATGCTTAGGGCTGATCCTGCATTGAGCAGGGGGTTGGACTAGATGGCCTGTGTGGCCCCTTCCAACTCTATGATTCTATGATTCTATGATTCTATGATTCTATGATTCTATGATTCTATGATTCTATCCAGTGGCCTCAAAGCCTCCTTTGCAAGAGCAGAGTTCCATTTCGACGACCTTAACCAGCCGTGTCACTGAAGCAATCCGTATGGCTCGAGGGACATTTAAAATATTTCAGATGTTAGATGCTGAAAAACCAGGGATTTCCGCAGGGTTGTGGGAACACAGAATTCTACAAAGGACGCTCAAAGAATGTGGATCGTTTTGATAACCAGATGTGGGAGAATGGGAATTCGACTTCACATAGCAAAATGAGTTCAGGTCTGTGGAGGAAGCTCTATCGTCACGAATGCTAATGATCAAAGCCGGATTAATATTCAAAGGAGGAACAAAAAAAAACTAGTGCTACTTATCTATCATAGGACATGCCAGCTAAATTATATGCACACTTGTGTATTCTGCAAATACCTTCATCTCCTGCATGACCCATATTTGATCGACACCTTCCCCAGGGGAGGACAGCAATACTGTTGTCTCCCCCTGGCATTTGTTGCTAAGCTCCCCATCGATATAGTTAGAAGAAGTAGCATTTAGCACAAGATGCAGATATCTGCAAGGCTGATCATAATGGGAAAAGACTTAATAACTACTTCTCAAAGAAGAAGCAATTCTTGGCTGCTGATCTGAAAAGCTTTTGATGTTTGAGTTCAGGGTCAGTGGAAATGTTACAAACTCCAGCTTAGAGGTTGCCAAGAAGTACTTCCATTGGGCAGAAGTCCATGATGATAAGCAATGGAAGAAGTGAATTCCGCCTCAAGAAAGTTCATGTCGGGACAAATGTTGCAGGTCTTTAAGGTGACACTGAACATCTGTTTTACCATCTCTAAAAGCCCCTTCGCTCATGCGTCAGATCCACTATGTTCAGCCCTCACTCAAGGGTGTACGGGGGGAGGGTGATGGCTTTGGAGATGCTGCAGACAATGCTGACCGCATGGGGGGAAAGCCTCTCAAGTGTTCTGGCTGTCAAGTCAAGCGCTGCCCGATGGAAACAAGGGTTGCTCCAGGGGAAGGGAACCACTGCAGGAGCAGGTTCAGGAATATACAGAGTAGATTCTAGCTTGCCCAGGATTTTCTATACACTGCTGAATCTGCACCTGTCAAAAGGACATCCTGTCAAGCATGGCAATTATTTATTTATTTATTTATTTATCATACTTCTATACCGCCCTCCCCGGAGGCTCAGGGCGGTTTACATTATAACAAGGAACCTTACATAAAACAGTCTGTAAAACATATACATCAATAACCAACAATTGCAACCAAACACAACACAGTATAACAGTAAACAGTTGTGATACAAACAGGTCCAGGGCTTGTTGATGGGATTCTGAGGGGGGTGGTTTATTGATTGAATTCTGAGGGGGGGTGGGGGGGAGCAGGGGCCCTTGGTCGCTGTTGATTACGTCTGGTCTCGGCCAAATGCCTGATGGAGGAGCTCCTTCTTGCAGGCCCTGCGGAACTGTTTAAGCTCCGTCAGGGCCCTGATCTCTTCTGGGAGCTCGTTCCACCAGGTAGGGGCCAGAACAGAGAATGCTCTGGCCCTGGTCGAGACCAGACGGACTTCTTTAGGGCCAGGGATCCTTAGCTGATTTGAGGCAGTAGAGCGTAGAGCTCTTTTGGGGGCATAGGCGGGGAGGCGGTCCCTCAGGTACACTGGGCCCTGACCGCGTATGGCCTTGAAGGTAATTACCAGAACCTTTAGTCTGATCCGGAATTCAACTGGTAGCCATTGCAGCTGATGAAGAATAGGCCGGATATGGGACCTCCACGGTGTTGCCGTGAGGATCCTGGCTGCTGCATTTTGAACTAGTTGTAGTTTCCGGGTCAGGGCTAAGGGCAGGCCTGCGTAGAGCGAGTTACAAAAGTCTAGTCTAGAGGTGACCGTCGCATGGATCACTGTGGCTAGGTGTTCCGGGGCCAGGTAGGGCGCTAGTAGTTTGGCTTGGCGGAGATGGTAGAATGCCAGCCGCGCTACCTTTGTGATCTGGGCCTCCATTGTGAGGGAGGCGTCCAGAATCACGCCTAGGTTCCTGGCGGCATGAGCCGTGGAGAGCTGCACGCCATCCAGGGTAGGCAGGCGCGCTTCCTCGCAAGGGCCCTTCCTACCTAGCCACAGGACCTCCGTCTTTAAAGGATTGAGCTTCAGACGACTCTGCTTGAGCCATCTCGTCACTGCTTCCAGGCAGCTGGCTAATGCTTCTGGGGGAGAGTCAGGGCGGCCATCCATCAGGAGGAAGAGCTGGGTGTCATCTGCATATTGATGGCAACCCAGCCCGAACTTCCGTACCAGCTGTGCGAGAGGGCGCATGAAGATGTTGAATAGGATAGGAGAGAGGACCGCTCCTTGTGGGACTCCACAAGTAAGTTGCCGGCGGCCTGATGTTTTCTCTCCTATTGCAACCCTCTGTCCACGATCCTGGAGGAAGGAGATCAGCCATTGAAGGGCTGTCCCTTGTATTCCAGCATCGATGAGGCGGCGAGCTAGAAGCTCGTGATCGACTGTGTCAAACGCTGCTGAGAGGTCTAATAATATCAGCAGTGCCGACCCGCCTCGATCCAACTGGCGACGGAGGTCGTCCGTCAGGGCGATTAGCGCTGTCTCTACCCCATGGCCAGGCCGGAAGCCAGACTGAGATGGGTCTAGGACCGAAGCTTCTTCCAGGTATTCTGTCAGTTGGTTTGCGACTGCCCTTTCTATCATCTTGCCCAGAAACGCTAAGTGAGACACGGGCCTGTAGTTGTTAGGCTCTTGTGGGTTTAGAGATGTTTTTTTCAACAGTGGACGTACCACAGCCTCTTTCAAACCCTCCGGGAATTCTCCTGTTGTTAGAGATAGGTTGATTATCTCCCGGAGGGGGCCCATTATCTTTATGCCAGCTGTTTTCAAGAGCCAGGATGGGCAAGGATCTAGTGGGCATGTAGTTGGTCTTGTTGTCGCTAGAATCCTGTCCACTTCGGTCAGCGTGAGTCATCTGAAGTTACTCATAGTTTTCTCCAAAGACGGCCAAGGGGCCTCTAGTTCACTTTTTGTATCTAAGGTTGGGGGGAGGTCGTGGCGGAGTGTCGAGATTTTGTCCGCAAAATGACTCGCAAATGCCTCACAGCTGATGTCCAATTGGCTACTGTTTTGTTGCCCTTCAATCAGGGCAGTGAGGGATCGAACTACCTTAAACAATTGAGCTGGGCGTGAGTCTGCAGATGCGATGGTAGCCGAGTAAAAATTGCGTTTTACTGACTTCACCGCCATCTCATAGGCTTTCATCTGCATTCTATAAGATGTTCTCGAGGCTTCGTCACGAGTCTTCCTCCAAACTCGCTCTAGCCGTCTCAGTTCCCGTTTCTTGTCGCGAAGCTCCTCGGTGTACCAGGGGGCTCGCTTGAGACGGGGCCGGAGAGGGCGTCGGGGAGCTATCTCATCAATGGCAGTCAGCAGTCTGTTATGCCAGTCACTGACCAGGCCATTGAGAGAAGTGCCGGGAGGCATTGGTTCCCGCAGAGCATTCCGGAATCCTATTGGATCCATAAGTCTCCGTGGGCGAGCTAAAATTTGCTCGGCGCCCAACTGAGGAGGTGGTGGGAGCCTTAGCCGAGCCTTTAGAGCATAGTGGTCTGACCATGGCACGGCTGTTGTTGTGACCAGATCCACATCCAAACCTGCGCCGAAAATAAGATCCAGGGTGTGACCTGCTTGATGGGTGGGGCCAACAACAAATTGCGAGAGCCCTAGTGTTGCCATGGTTGACACCAGGTCCTGCCCAATTCTAGAGGACGGTAGCTCAGCATGGACGTTAAAGTCCCCCAGAATTAATAGGCTGGAGAACTGTAGCATCCAGGCCGCCGCCGCCTCTAGCAGGGCAGGCAGAGCATCTGGCGGTGCATTGGGCGCGCGGTACACTAGCCAGATGGCCACGCTCTCGATTGATCCCCATCAGAGGCCAACACATTCAATGCCTGGAATTGATGGCGCAGGAAGGGCCCTGAAGGAGAAAGCCTCTCGGGTCAGGATTGCCACCCCTCCTCCCCGCCCCGCTGTCCGAGACTGGTGGAGGACAGAGAACCCGGCAGGGGCTAGATCTTTGAGGGCAACTGTTTCACCCTCCCTGGTCCAGGTTTCTGTCACGCACGCCAGGTCCGCTCTTTGCTCCGCAAAGTAGTTTTGCAGGGTAGAGGTTTTGTTGTTTATTGACCTGGCATTGCACAGCACCAGTGTCAGAGGCGGGTTGTTTACCTCAGCCTCCACCCTAGTGTCGCGAGGGATGGGGCGGAGTCTGGAGGGGGCCCGAGTAAGGGTGGTTTTTGGGCCCCTTGGTTTGATGTATCTCCGCCATCCGCTGTCCCTGCCTTTTCCCCTTATTATTGGGATCCCTGACCCCATTGGGGCCCCTGCTTTTTCTTCTTCCTCAGTCTTTTTAAACTTTCTGAGCTCCATGGACACTGTTGGCTTTTGTTCTAGCTAGGGTTGTTGTTGAACCCCGGTTCTGTGCTCTTTTTTGTTCTAGTTGTATGTGTAATTTTTGTGTGTCTGTGGAAGGTTGGCCCTGATCGCTGTTATGGCATCTCACGGCTTCCCGGTTCCACTTGTGTGTAGTTATGTGTTGGGTGTAGGGTGTGTATTGTGTGTATTGTTACGTTTGTCTGGAGGGTGGTCCCGATCGCCTGTTGTGGCATCTCAGGGTTGCCAGTCCAGGGGCGTGTGGTGTGTATGTGATCTGTGTGTTATTTCATGTTGGGTTGGGGCTGATAGGTTTATGAGTCGGGTGGGGTTCAGTTGGGTTGTTAGGGTAGTTGATGGTTAGGGGTGAATTATTAGGTTGGTAGGTTTGGTTGATTGGCTTAATTCCTTCAGGCTGGGATTGGGTAAATCAATTGGTAGCGTTAATTGTTCGGGTGAGTTTGGGCTGAATCAGCTGATGGTATTTAATTATGTTGGGTTGGGATAGATTACTTGGTGGTTGGGTTGGGATAGGTAAATTGGTGGTTGGGTTGAGATAGATCATTTGGTGGTAGTAAACTGTTTTTGGTGGGTAAAGGTGTTAATTTTATTTGGAATGGGTCAGAATTATTAATTTGATTAGCTGGGTAGGTGGGTGGGGTATTAATTTAATTGGCTGGGTAGGTGGGTGGAGGTGTTAATTGGCTGGGTAGGTGAGTGGGGGTGTTAATTTAATAGGGTAGGTAGGTGGGTGGGGTATTAATTTTATTGGCTGGGTAGGAGGGTGGAGGTGTTAATTTAATAGGCTAGGTAGGTGGGTGGGGTATTAATTTAATTGGCTGGGTAGGTGGGTGGAGTATTAATTTTATTGGCTGGGTAGATGGGTGGAGGTGTTAATTGGTTGGGTAGGTGAGTGGGGGTGTTAATTTAATAGGGTAGGTAGGTGGGTAGGGTATTAATTTTATTTGCTGGGTAGGTGGGTGGAGGTGTTAATTTAATAGGCTAGGTAGATGGGTGGGGTATTAATTTAATTGGCTGGGTAGGTGGGTGGAGTATTAATTTTATTGGCTGGGTAAGTGGGTGGAGGTGTTAATTTAATAGGTTAGGTAGGTGGGTGGAGGTGTTAATTTTATTGGCTGGGTAGGTGAGTGGGGGTGTTAATTTAATAGGCTAGGTAGGTAGTTGGGGTATTAATTTAATTGGCTGGGTAGGTGGGTGGAGGTATTAATTTAATAGGCTAGGTAGGTGAGTGGGATATTAATTTAATTGGCTGGGTAGGTGGGTGGAGTATTAATGTTTTGGCTGGGTAGGTGGGTGGAGGTGTTAATTTAATAGGCTAGGTAGGTGGGTGGAGGTGTTAATTTTATTGGTTGGGTAGGTGAGTGGGGGTGTTAATTTAATAGGCTAGGTAGGTAGTTGGGGTATTAATTTAATTGGCTGGGTAGGTGGGTGGAGGTATTAATTTAATAGGCTAGGTAGGTGAGTGGGGTATTAATTTTATTGGCTGGGTAGGTGGGTGGAGGTGTTAATTTAATAGGCTAGGTAGGTGGGTGGAGGTGTTAATTTTATTGGTTGGGTAGGTGAGTGGGGGTGTTAATTTAATAGGCTAGGTAGGTAGTTGGGGTATTAATTTAATTGGCTGGGTAGGTGGGTGGAGGTATTAATTTAATAGGCTAGGTAGGTGAGTGGGGTATTAATTTTATTGGCTGGGTAGGTGGGTGGAGGTGTTAGTTTAATTTGGGATCACTCAGATGTGGGTTGGTAGTTGATGAATGGATTGGGGCTAATCTCTTTCCCTCTCCCCCCCTTTTTGATTATAGAATGTTATTCCTCTCCTTCTTGGTTGAGATAGCTCAGTTGATGGTAGTTAACTGTTTTTGGTGGTAAAGGTGTTAATTTTATTTGGGATGAGTCAGAATTAATTAATTGTATTGGTTTGGGATGGATCAGTTGGTGCCAATTTATTACTTTGGCTGGGTAGGGGTATTGATTTAGTTGGCTGGGTAGGTGAGTGGAGGTGTTAATTTAATTGGCTGGGTAGGTGAGTGGAGGTGTTAGTTTAATTTGGGCTCAATCAATGTGGGTTGGTAGTTGATGAATGAATTGGGGCTAATCTCTTTCCCTTCCTCCCCTTTTTTGAATATAAGATGTTATCTCCCTCCTTCCCTCCCCCTTTCCCCCCTTTTTCTCCCCCCCCCTCCTGTCTCCTCCCTTCTTTCCTCTGGCTTTTTTCCTTCTCCCCCCTTTTTCCTGTGCACATCACAGTGTTCCCGCCTGATTTCCCCCCTCCCAGTTGCTGGTAGTTTAGTTGGTGTCTTCCTCTTTTTCTCACTCTCTCTCCCTCCCCTCCCCTCCTCCCCTCTGTCTTCTGGGTGTACAGTTTTTTCCCCACTTGATTTATTCCCGTCCGATTTGTTCCCGCTCATACTGGGTAAGCATGTACTGATTAGCCATGACGGAAACGTAGGGCAGTGGCTTTCAACCTGGGAGTTGGGACCCCTTTGGGGGGGGGTCAAATGACCCTTTCACAGGGGTTGCGGCAAGGCAAGCAGCTTGGCTGGGGGGGCGCCATCCACACAACAGCTTTGTGGGGTAGATCGAGATAGAGCGTTTGTCTGGATCAGCGGAAAAGAGCGAGATCGGCATGGTGGGACAAGAGGCAGAACTGAACTGAGAAACCCCGGTGGGGGGGGGGAAGCCAATTTATATACAATCATGAACAATGGATCTTCACGCCATTGGTCAGTTTTGTTTTAATTTCTGTGAAAGAACCCTTGCATAATTTTATGGTTGGGGGTCCCCCCACAACAAGAGAAGCTGTATTAAAGGGTCGCGTCATTAGGAAGGTTGAGAACCACTGAGAATCCCTTCTTTTCTTTTTCTCAAACAACTTCAAACAAACAATACAAAATATACTTGCTTCTGCCCAGCTGGAAAATACACAACATTTAACATACATATGAAATGCAACATTCATTAAAAAGGCACTGGTTTTAGCAGCTGTGTGGCAACAGCTTTCTTCAGACATTCATCAACAGAAATCAAGGAGGTTGGAACCCAAATCAAGGCCTATCATACTTGGGTTATTAGTTATGAGTGCTTCTCATATTAATAGCTTAGAATCATAGAGTTGGTGCTGGCTATCTAGTCCAACCCCCTGCTCAGTGCAGAATCAATCTAAAGTATCCAGGATGAGTATCTGTTCAACTGCTGCTTGAAGACTGCCAGTGAGGGGGGAGCTCACCACCTCCTCAGACAGCCTATTCCGCTGCTGAACTACTCTGACATTTTTCCTGCTGGTACTATTCTACATGTAATTTAAACTCATTACTGCAGGCCCTCTCCTCTGCTGCCAACAGGAACCACTCTCTGATCTCCTCTAACCTTCCAAATACTTAAAGAGAGCGATCAAGTCCCTTTTCAACCTTCTCTTCTCCAGGCTGAACATTCCCAGTTCCCTCAGCCTTTCCTCGTAGGCCTGGACCTCAGGCCCCAGATCATCCCTGTTGCTCTTTTCTGAACTCTCTTAGTTTTGTCCACCTCCCTTTTGAAGTGAGGCCTCCAGGGAAGATGTCTTGTGCCTCATTCTATCAACATGTCCTCTCTTCTGTCACCCTCCTGTTCTTAAGCAGTAGAAGCACAAGCACCTAAGGAATAGTATGAAGCCAAAGTATATTCAGTCAGATGCCCAGGGCAGAAGAATCCTGCATCCTAACAAGAACAAAATCCTACACTCTTCAGCCACTGACGGCAGCCCCAAATTGGGAGGGGTTCATCTAGATTTTAGTTCTAAGTTGATTTTGCAGTGTGATAAATTCACTGAAGTCAGCAACCTCAGAAAGGTGCAACTTTATGCAGCTGGAAAAGGCACAAAGCAGTGACTGGATGCTTTAGCACTATGGAGGGACATTATGAGAAGATGTGAGTCACAGGTAAAGACAATATGGCTATGAAAGTTGAAGGCAGCAGGAAAAGAGAAAGATTTGACATGAGGTGGCTTGTTTCAATAAAGGAAGTTGTGGCCCTCAGTTTGCAAGACCTTATCAAGGCTGTTACAGATAGGATATTTGGGTGATCATTGATTTTCAAGGTCACAATAAGTGACTTGATAGTATATCGCGCACACACGCACACATGCACACGCACACACAAAGAAGGGGCCATAGCTCAGTGGCAGAGCGCATATTCTACATGCAGCAAATCCTAGATCAGCCTTTCTCAATGTTTTTGTCACTGAGAAACCCCTGAAACATTCAAGTGGTTAGCCGTGTTGGTTTGGAGCAGCAGAACAAATTTAGAATCCAGTGGCACTTTCAAGACCCACAAAGTTTTATTCAAGGTATGAGCTTTCGTGTGTGTGCACACTTTCTCAGATACAATATAGATTTGTTCCCCTGAAACATCCTTCAGGCTCTGAGAAACCCCAGAAGTCGTACGATGGTGAAGAATATTCTTGGGAAGCATAGCTTGGTGTATGCCCACCTGGGAACCCCCTGCTTCCCATCCCCCTCATTGGCCATTTTGGGAGGTGGGGTAGGTCAACATGACTATATATGGTCATATCATCCAATAAATTGTTTAACAAATTTAAACAATATATTTAAAAAATCATTTTTATGGTGTAGTGGTTACACCAAAGCTTGGTGTAGTGGTTAGGACCACTGACTTCTAATCTGGCAAGCCGAGTTTGAGTCCCGACTCTTCCCCCACATGCAGCCAGCTTGGGTTTGCCACAGCACTGATAAAGCTGTTCTGAACGAGCAGTGATATCAGGGCTCTCTCAACCTCACCTCCCTCACAGGGTGTCTCTTGTGGGGAGAGGAAAGGGAAGGTGAATGTAAGCCACTTTGAGACTCCTTCGGGCGGGGAAAAGAAGCATATAAGAACCAACTCTTCCTCTTCCTCTTCTTCCATTTGGGAAACCCTTCCAGTGCTCTCAAAAAAAAACCCTGGTTGAGAAAGCCTGCCCTAGATCAATCCCTAGCTTCCCAAGTTGAAATGATCTTAGGCAGGGCCCTAGGAAAGACTTCTGTCTTCAGATGTTACAGTGCTGCTGCCAGTCACAACAGGCAGTAAGAACAAGACAGATTAAATGGCCATACTTGTTATGAGGTAGCTTGTATGTTCATATGTATTTATAGAAAGTTACAACATAAGACTCACTGGATTCCACATAAAAGATATACCTCCAATGCCTTCATTATTTCTTCAACAATGCTTTTGCCTTTAGCTGAGCTGCTTCCCTCCTTTCTTTATTATTATTATTATTATTATTATTATTATTATTATTATTATTATTATTATTATTATTATTATTATTATTATTATTATTATTATTATTATTATTATATTTATTTATTTCCCACCACTCCCTGGGTAGGCTCATGACGGGTGACAGTTGTCTTAAAAACCCCAATTAAAACCCCATTAAAAGACATTAAAAATCGTAACATAACATGGCGGCAAGCCAATCACAATCTACTCCCACCTACCAAGGCGACAGAGAATGGGGGGAGGTCATGTATAATGAAATACATTTGTTCAATCTTCTTAGCTGTTACATACAGCCGAAAATGTACAGAAGGACAAGTAAAGGGTCACTGTCAAGAAAATACAATGGTACTTACCTTTGATGGAGGTAAACCTGAGAAGGAAATGGCATGAGGGGAGAGGGGTATGCCGGAGCAGAAACAACGGTCCCAAAATCACAAGGGATGATTGTAAACTATACCTCATTATTACAGTAAAGGTTCCTTGGCTTTCTATCAGACTGAATGATATATAATCTAAATGGTTCATCGACAGCCTTCAATTACACTTAATCCAAGATGCTTTTCAATTAATGAGGTCACCGACTTCAGCATCATGCCGGACATCGTGCCCGCAAACATTAGTCTCTCATAATTCCACCTCATCCCATCCCCATTAGCTTTCCAGAGCGGTTGCTTCCTGAGAACTCGATGCATTTTTGTTACCGTTGGCTCCTTTTTAAAAGTCATCTTTCATTGAAGCTTAAGGAGAAAAATTATGCAAAATCCTTGATCCCCATGGAGGATGCATGTGCTCAACACTGTAGCTGGTAGCACCGCTCTCCCCCCCCCAGCTTCCTTTTGTTGTTAAGATTCTCAATAATATTTCACACGGATTGCGGGTGAGCAGACGTTTGGACACGGGAGGCCCTGGAGCCAGGCGTCATCCCTGCAGAGTTGTTCTGAGCAGCTTGCTGTCAGAATCGTTTGTGAAAAGAAGCAGCCGTGGTTCTGTAGGCAGCATCTCAATGGCTTCTGGAAAAGCACAGCGTTGTGGGTTCTGTTCACAGGAAACAATTCAGGTGGCCTCTTTACGGTTAGCACAAGTGGGGTTGAGATGTGGATTTGTAAACTGATCTTGTAGACACTTGCCCCACGTTTAGCTGTGGATCCATGTGTGGCAGATGTAACTACAGAGGAGCATTTGTTTTTACTTTGTTGAAAGTCAATGAGACAATGACATGTTAAGGCTTAGAACCAGAGGTTATTGGGCATACCAAGATGGTGTTAATTTTATTTCTTCTTGATATAAACCAAGAAGAAGGAGAAGAAGAAGAAGAAGAAGAAGAAGAAGATGCTTTTTTCTTCCCGAAGGAGTCTCAAAGCATCTTACAGTCGCCTTCCCTTTCCACTCCCCACAATAGACACCCTGTGAGGGAGGTGAGGCTGAGAGAGCCCTGATATCACTGCTCGGTCAGAACAGCTTTATCAGTGCTGTGGCGAGCCTAAGGTCACCCAGCTGGCTGCATGTGGGGGAGTGCAAAATCGAACACGTCTTGCTAGATTAGAAGTCCACACTCCTAACCACTACACCAAACTGGCTCTAGCCTATTGAGAACTTGGGTAATGACTGACTGCAATTGAAAGAGAGACGTGATCAGAACCAATGTAGAAGGATTAAGAAAATGATCACAAACGGCAATATGTCAATGTAGTACTTGATTTAAAAACAGTCAAGGTTATGTAGAGTAACAAGATGTTCTCCTTTTCTTTTCTTTTTGGTGTCTATTCTCTTTTTGGCTCTTTTTAAAAAGTGATAAAAATGTCTTCTTTTTGGGTTGGAAACTTAGGAATATTCCTAGTTAGTAGCAATTAAAAAGCAGGCGTACTTAAAATGAGATTTATTCTAGTGATCGCTTGTTCCAAGTAGTCACTTGGGAAATACATCCTCATTTTTGCCTTTCAAAACATGGCAACTCTTTGATAGAGTTTCTTTGTTGTTCTTGAATATCTTGTCCATGAATGTGCCTTTCATGATCCCATAGTTCTTCTGCGTCCAGCATATATGATGAGTAAAAAGCTAGAGATCAGAAGTCAGAGAATCTGAGGGCTACCTCATACATGAGGAACAAAGTTGGGTCCTTCTTCAGGGCATAGATGTATGTTTTACTGACACAGCCTAATGCAGATACTGTGACCATTTCTGCATTAGAGATACCCCTCGCTTTTGACTTTTTAAAGTTTTGAACTTTGTGTTCGTTTCTGCGCCTAACTCCTGCATTAGCCATATTCTCAAGTCCATCTCTGATTGCATGACTTCTTTCTTGTGTTACGATCCTTTGAGTCAATTTCTTAATTTATAAGTAACTGTGTAGGCCTTCATCAAAGAAGATGGAGATGACAGAGAATGAGGTGGTTGGATGGAGTCACTGAAGCAGTCGGTGCATCCTTAAATGGACTCCGGGGAATGGTAGAGGACAGGAAGGCCTGGAGGATCATTGTCCATGGGGTTGTGATGGGTCGGACATGACTTTGCAACTAACAACAACAACAACAACAACAATAACAACAACAAGGCCTTCATCAAGTTCTGCTGATTCTGATTTTACTATTCTTTGTCTTGGGTTTCTAATACAATCCACAATCCAGACCAGGCCTGCTGCTTGGTAATATAATTTTATACTTGGGACTACTAAACCTCCTCTTTTTCTCATCTTGTAATAGTTTGAAACATATGGTTTTTGGTTTGGGGTCCATTCCATAAAAAAGCATTTATCTATCTTTGCAACTCTTTCACTATAGGTAAGATTTGGAAGAAAAAGTTTAGTTTTGCCAGCACATTCATTTTAATTTAGAGTTTCTTCCCAGATATATTTTAATTTTCCCCCCATCTTAATAAAACTGCATGACTCAATTTCCAATTTTTCTGATAGTTATTTTTTAAAAGATTACAGTTTTGACAAGTCACATTTATTCCAAAATATGTAATAGGATTGGTGGCTGTTGAACACTTTGTGCTCTTTATAATATCTTCTGGTTGTGTTAAGAATTTCATTATCATTTTTTCATTTTTTTCCTGTTAGGGATAAGGATCCAGTTTTTTCACTGTATTCAATTACTTACCACAACAATTTATGGGGATTCAAGACAGAACCATGTTGTCTGTATATCATGTGTCTAAACCCTACTTTCCCTCCCTTAATTCTGTTGCCTATCTTTATTGCCAAAATCTCTACTGCTAGTATAAATAATAAAGGGGATAAAGATAAGATGTGTTTCTTTTTAAACTGAAATGGCTCTGTTAGTTTCCCATTAATTGAAATCCTTGCTTGTTGGTTCAAGTGCATTCTCCCAAAATGCAGGTCCACACCCAATATTTTGTAAAACATTCAATAAGAAATGTCATATTAAATTGTTAAATGCTTTCTCTACATCTAGAAATAGAACCACCGCTTGCTTTCTCTTCTTATTCACAAATCCACTTTCATCTATTAATCACAGAATCATAGAACCATAGAGTTGGAAGGGGCCATACAGGCCATCTAGTCCAACCCGCTGCTCAGTGCAGGATCAGCCTAAAGCATCCAGGATAAGAATCTGTCCAGCCACTGCTTAAAGACTGCCAATGATACAATTAGCGTTACATACACCTCTTTCCCCACTGTGGGTATTGTCTATTTCCCTTTATCTCGCTCATCACTTAAGTTGCATCCAACAAGTCAACAAACGGTCATAGGTGTTTTGCCACGGCCTGCTTCTGCTTAGTAACCTAGACCCTATTACTTTTCATTCAAGTACAAACCAGGGCTAACTTTGCTTAGCTGCCAAGATATGATGATATCAGGCTATCCTGGGCTATCAAGGTCCGGGGGTTCATGTACCTGTCAGGTATTAAATGGAAGATGGGATGGGATTTAATGGGATAAAGTGGGGTAGGGACTGGGGAGACAAAAGCCAAAAATGTAGTAATCACAGTGTAATGCTTTCCCCATTGTATCCCTTGGGATTATCTTCATAAAAGAAAACACATATGAAATGTTAAACTGAAAACAAAATCCACATGGATTTCTCTGAAAAGAGTCAGGAAGAAGAGGTCGGTTCTGCACAGAATCACTTTACGTCTAAGGCAGGGGTAGTCAACCTGTGGTCCTCCAGATGTTCATGGACTACAATTCCCATGAGCCCCTGCCAGCAATCGCAGGTTGACTACCCCTGGTAAGGTATTAACTTGAAAGCCAGTCCCACAGAGGCCAATATTATGCAAGAACTGGCCCTCAGTTGGGGCTGTGTAGTGGTGATGTTCAGTGGCAAAACAAAGAAGAACGTGTATTCTCAGAATAGTTCAGTGATAACAAGAGCTAGCTGGTGATCCTGACACATTGCTCTTCAGTACAAAAATGATTCACTCGTCCTGCCTTCTTTCAGCTAAAGAAATGAAATACTATTCGCAGGCTCTCAAAGTGTCATGACATGGAGAAAAAAAAGTTACTAAGAAAAAAGGATCCCCCACCCAAAAAACCCCCAAATCCCTCTCTCCCAATCCATTTGAAGTCACTGAATTGCACAGTGAGTTAAGCCATGTGGCATGTGGATCCACGCAACTGCTACCATTTAGGGTTCTGCAAACCTGGTTCTGAATTTTTTAACAATGGAAGGAATCCCCCCCCTCCTCTAAATAGATAGTGGTGCTTATGCATAAACAGACATTACTAAAATAAACTCATGGTATTTTGGACAACACAAGCTAATATGACATTTGAACTCTAGGGGCAGAGAGGGGAGTAAATTAAGGGAGAGGGCAAGAAATGGAGCCAGGGAGTTCCAACTTCAGCAAATATAGTTCTAATGCAAACACATCTGCATAGCAATTACATAATAATGGCTTGTGTGATTTGCTCCTTGCCATTCTTCCAGGTAGCAGGAAGAGCCCTGGATCCTATGGCAGGACCTTATGCTATGTCTTTTCACCTGCCATTTTTAATCCAGTTTCTGTCAAGATTGCATCAGCGAGAGCAGGAGCTGTATTCCAGCAACAAGGGAAGGAATAATGCTCCAGCCAGCTCCCATTATGCTGGAGGAAAACCCATCCTGAATTGCTCTGCATCTGTCAGTCTAATATTCTAGATGAGGGTGGGATGAGACCAGCAATATCAGTTCTCGCCAAAGGCCACCCATTAGGGCTAGTGCCAGACTGTCATTTATTTATCTAATTCAAGGCATCATGCTTGCTTGGTACACTCAACTCAACTATCATAACTGGGGAAAGACGTTTTGAATACTATTATAATAGGACAATAATATTATTGTGAGCCACCACAGGCTAGCTGGTTTAGGAGCAGCAGCATAAAAGTTTGATTAATAAATGATAAAATAAATAGTGGAATAAGAAGTTTGGCCTTTTTAAAAAAATACAATTTTATTGGCTTGTAAGAAATAACAAAGGCTCTCAACAGATGAAAATTACTTAGTCAAAAATACAATACAAAAAAAAAACAATGACATGTCACAATAGTAGTTGATGGTAAAGAGATTGAATGTGTTCCAGAATTCATTTTCCTTGGATCACAAATGGATCAGAGTGGGGGTTACAGCATGGAAATTAAATTATTCTGGGTCCCTCAGCAATGATAAGCTTGAACCAAGAGCAAGGACATAAGACTGTTTACCAAATGTAGATTAGTTAGATCTATCATATTTCCAGTAGCCACTTGTGAAAGTTGGACAAAGAAGACACCAGGCAGTTGATTGATTTGAACTCTGTTGCTGGAGAAGACTTCTGTGGATTCCATGGACAGCAAAAGTCACAAACAAGGAAATACTAGAGTGCATAAAGCCTGATATATCACTGGAAGGCAAAATCCAGCTCACTAGCTTTGGCCATATCATGCAATCCAACACAATGGAGCCAGCAATTATGTTAGGATTGGTTGGTGGTAAAAGAAAACCAGGCCGAAGGAGCATTATTCAACTGAAAGAAGAGCAAAAGGACAAAATCATGGCAACAGTTGAGCCATAGGATTGCCCAAAGTCAGACACAACTGAATGGCTGACATCAGCATTATAGTGGGACAAGAAGAAGAAATAATGCAAAATTTTGCACAATGGACACTTGCTATAATTGCAGGCAAGGCCGATCAGGGACACAAACAAGAGCAAAGGTCATGGTCTACGACCACCTATGGAAGTTCATCACACTGTGCACTGATTACATCCCCCCCCCAAAAAAAAATGCCAGTTCACAAAAGGTGCCACGGGACTCAAACTTTGTTCTATTGCTTTAGCTAGACCAGCCCAGCTGCCCATCTGGTTGTCATTAACACACATTTGAAATTATGGCTATAAAAATGCTTTTTTGGCCTAATCAAATTAATGCTTTAAATCCTTCGACAGTGTTTGACGCATCCAATGACCAAATATTGTGAAGCGGCGCAAATGCCCAAATTCAGCTCAATTATCAAAATAAGAGGAGGCAGTGTGAAATGATAATGTCCGTCTTACACATCTAAAATGCCATCCATCTAACAGACCAGTGAAGCCAAAGAATTTAAGGACTGCAGGTAGAATTGTGCGATATATTGTGCAATTTAATCCATGGAGCTGCTTCCATTTATTTTCTGGCTCAGGAAGATTAATTACAGACCAGATGCAGGAAATCGTTTTTAAAGGGAGTAGAAATGGGCACGACAGAGGGAACATTGCTGGCTGTGTGCAAGACTTGAGCTGCTAGATTTGCAATAGGCAGCTGCAAGACTCTGGGTCACAACTGCCTTGCCAATATACAACAAGATAACACGATATACAACACGATAACACCTACCCTGTGGTATTACTAGCTTCATAGAATACTAGGGGCAAAGCAAGTTGCACTCAGGAATGTAGTGGTTACTAGAATGCATGCCTGCATTGTGTCCTTCCTGGGTGTAGGCCCTCCTCCCCCTGCTCAAACTTGAGATCCAGCATAGTGAAGAGCAGCAGACTCTAATCTCAAGAGCCAGGTCTGATCCCCCACCACCATATGCAAGAAGCTGGGTTCCAGGTGTGGGGCTGGAGATCTTCAGGAATAACAACTGATCTCCGAGCACCAGTTCCTCTGGAGAAAACAGCAGAGAGCGGAAGGGAGGGAGGGAGGGAGGGAGGGAAGGAAGGATAAAAGGAAGGATAGAGAAAAGAATGAAAGAAAAAGGAATGGGGATGAAGGGAGATGGATGGATGGAAGGAACAAGGAAGGAAGGAAGGAAGGAAGGAAGGAAGGAAGGAAGGAAGGAAGGAAGGAAGGAAGGAAGGAAGGAAGGAAGGAAGGAAGGAAGGAAGGAAGGAAGGAAGGAAGGAAGGAAGGGAAGAAGAGAGAGAGAGGAAGAGAGAGGAGGGATGGAGAAAGAAAAAGGAAGGAAAGAGGGAAGAACTGATTAGGGTCAACTAACATATTTGATCAGTACATTGATTGACATGATGCCTATTCTCCTCCCAAGCAGAAGCTGCTATGAGCAATGGACAACTGGGATGAATGCTCAATCACTGACAAGAGGGTCAGAGAAGACTGTCCCAAGTAAAGGTGAATTTTGAACAATGAGGTTTGGTGTGTACTCAACACTTCAAGTCCAAGCACATCACTTCAGTAATTCCTATTCAATTTATTTTCAGATAATGTTGACATGGCCAGGAACTATGGTGGAGATTCCCAACTGAAACGAGCACTACAATGCTCTTTTACCAAATACTAACAGGATGACGGGAGTGAAGCAAGATGTGGGTCCTTGAGTCCCACACGGCCATGTTACTTGAGGGCCCTTCCCAACGCCAGGCTTTGCAAAACTCAGCATCACGGAAGGGAATCATCGGAGGCCTCCACCCAACCTAGAACCACATGGCAGGACTTGACTCATGTTATGCCAGGATAGTTTTGGATGGTGCCATACAGGGATGTGAAGACAGAGCACAGACTGCGATCACACAAAGACTTCTGTCACCTGAAAAGAGCACGGGATGCTATCAAGGAGAGGGGGAAATGACTATGCAGTGACAGCAGCTGTTGCAGAGTATTTTCGGCGTTAGCGTGTGATGACGACGTTGCAAGTCATGGCCGAAGCATCGGCGTGTGAATGGCAGCATCAGCCCAGACGGCTTCATTCAAGGCTCCTTCGACCAGCTTCCTGTGACGGTCCCCATCAAGTGGGAGCGATGTCAATTGAAGTCACTGTTAATTAGGAAATGCTTTTTACCCTAATCCCCCCCAACCACTTTGGATTAAATCACTCAAGCTAATGAGTTGCCTTTGCCCATCTGTCAACAGAGGCTGAAGCCAGGCAACTGCTTGCGAATTGGGTTTACACAACATCAAGAAAATGTTATTGGGAAATGTGTTGAAGCGTGTTTGCTTAAAAACACTACTTGTAGTATGCAAATCTTTCTCCAATGAGAGTAGGCTCCTTTCGACTCAGCTTCACGTAGTAGTTAGGAGTGTGGACTGGTGAGCCGGTTTGATTCCCCGCTTCTCCCCCACATGGGTAGAGAAAAATGGCATATAAGAACCATCTTCTTCAGTAACCTCAAGGCTCTCTCAGCCTCACCTCCCTCACAGGGTGTCTGTTGTGGGGAGAGGAAAGGGAAGGCAATTGTGAGCTGCTTTGAGACTCCTTTGGGTAGAGAAAAGCAGCATATAAGAACCAACTCTTCTTCTTCGGTAATCTCAGGGCTCTCTCAGCCTCACCTCCCTCACAGGGTGTCTGTTGTGGGGAGAGGAAAGGGAAGATAATTGTGAGCCGTTTTGGGACTCCTTCAGGTAGCGAAAAGCAGCATAGAAAAACGAACCCTTCTTCTTCTTCATATTGGTTGCAGATAGTTGCAGGTGGGTGGCTGTGGTATTCTGTAGCAGTAGGACAAAATTCAAGTCCTTAGAAACCAATAGAATTTTCATAAGTTTCATAAGTCAAAGCTCATTTTGTCTTCAATATCCTAGTCTGACACTATTGGTTGCTGCATTCATCTTTTTTTCAAAGCAATTTCCTAGCTTCAAGTGTTAATCTTAGAAGCTGGGATGGGCGGTTGAGGAACAGAAAGTAACATTTCCAGTCAGCAGGACTTTTGTCCAGTCGGCAGGACTAAGTCCTAGCTCTATGCAGAATAAATTATGCAAAATAAGGTAATTTTCAGAATATCTATCTGTTCATTTTTCCCCACCCTTCCTCCTAGTTGCTCAGGGAGGCACGTGTGGTTTTCCACCCACAAATTGTCTTTTCGACAACTACAAGGATAGTTGAGCAAGAAAGAATGACGGGGCCAGAGTCACCCAGTGAGCTTTACTGGTGAATGGAACTTGGACCAAGATCTCCAAGTTCCTAGTTTGACACTCTAGACCAGGGGTAGTCAAACTGCGGCCCTCCAGATGTCCATGGACTACAATTCCCAGGAATCCCTGCCAGCGAATGTTGGCAGGGGCTCCTGGGAATTGTAGTCCATGGACATCTGGAGGGCCGCAGTTTGACTACCCCTGCTCTAGACATTATGCCACACTTACTCTAAAATATATACTTTGAGATTCTATCAACTCAAAATATGGGCAACCTCAAGGACTTAACCGTCACACACTCCTGACAGGTGCTCATTACGTCTCCTCCTAAGAACCTCCAACAAAGGAGACTCCACCACCCTCTACTAAAAGCTCTCACTGTCAGAAAATGCTTCCTAGTATTTAAGTGGAATATCCCTTCCATAATTTAAACCCACTACTTCTTGTGCTTGACCCTAAAGCTGCAGTAAACAAGTTGGCCCCCTCTTCAAAATGTTTACTTTTTACATGGTTAAACCCAGCTGTCATATCACCCCTTCCTTGCCCTCCCCTTCTCCAAGCTACACAAACCCAACTCTCCCAGCCTCTCCTCATAAGGCATGGATTCCAACCCCTCAACCATCTTCATCACCCTTCTCTGAACATGTTCCAGCTTGTTAATATCCTGGGCGGAGTACATACAGATCTGACTAAACCCTAATGCTGTTGGAAAATTGGACGAAGTCAGTTGATCAATAAGGTTTTATTCAAGGCTGCAAGTCTATTTCTAATGTACGGAAGATGAGAAGTTATTGACTATGTGCTGCTTTGGATGATATATTACCCTACCAGTGATAAGGACTGGCCACTTTATCTCCTTGTCTACCCAGTATGCCTCCCATGCCAATGGTCATCCATGCAGTACTCTATATATATTCTTTGCAGCTCATGTGATATTGTGAAGTCTTCTGACAGCATTTGCAGAGCCTACTCACATTATTTCAGATTATATACCTTATGTATGGATGCCTACTGTCATCAGAGGCGGGTAATCACACCAGCTGGGTTGGGGAGGTAAGACAAACCCCCCCCCCCCGCTCTCCATCATGTGTAAGCCTAGTTTATTATCAAATCAGCCCTATATTAACCGGAAAAAAAGAGGCAAAAGCCAGAGCTAGGCTTTGTGTAATGCTGAAAAATCCAACATGGTGCCATAGAGCCAAATTCAGCACAGCAGAGGAAACCACATGTGTGGTTCATGAGTCTCGAGCCAGTGTGGTGTAGAGGTTAAGAGTGGCAGACTCTAATCTGGAGAACTGGGTTTGATTCCCCACTCCTCCTCATGCAGTCAGCCGGGTGATCCTGGGCTAGTCCCAATTCTCTTACAGCTGTTGTCATAGGATAGTTCTCTTAGCGCTCTCTCGGCCCCAGCTACCTCACTGGGTGTCAGTTGTGGGGAGAGGAAGGAAAAGTTATTGTAAGCCATTTTCGGACTCCTTCAGGAAGTGAAAAGCATGGTATAAAAAAAAAACCCAGCTCTTTTCTTCTTCCCCACCCACATATAAAGTGGAAGTGTAGTAAACTGGTTAAGTGTGGTGTACTTCATAGACTGAACTCCTCCAGATAAATGTTCAGCACCGATTGTATCCAGTATGGGAGTAGAACTCATTAGACACTTTATCCAGGTCTCTGGGTGGCACATGACATCTGTCTGATTTTCCTCCTTCTACAGACGCCCACGATGGCATGGCAAAAGAACCTGTCTCTGGCAATCAAGCTACAATAGCCAATATCAACAAGTTCTGTCATTCCACAGGCAGGAACAACCACCAATTTCAGTCAACATGTTGCCGGGACTAGACAAATTAACAATACGGACAACGTTAAGTTTGAAACATGCTGCAAGCTGGGGAAATAATTTCTGATTTGTTTCTAAATGAAAAGGATTGACACATATTTTCTGGCTCTCTTTTCTTGGAAGTCACAAATGTCCCCACTAGAGTCCACCCCCCACCCTTTCACCACTTTGACAGCAGCACCCACAACTGCCAGTTTGCTCAGGTCCAGACTGCAGACCATATAGTGCATCGTGTCAAACCTGTGTCCCTTTTCTTCCTCTCCCCTTGCTTAGTTTCAGGGGACTCCCTACTAGTCAGCTTATGACAGAAGCCTTGAGCATCTTCAAATGGACTGTAATAAGCCTTGAGTGTTGGATTACGTAAGTCGCCAAAGTGCACTGCCATTTGCTTGCATTTCCATAACACGGCTTTATAACGACCATGTTAGAAAGAAATCTGAAATTCAATTGGACATTTCAGTACAAAAGACTCGCCCCCCTCCCCTTTGCTTGCAGAGAATCCTACCAAGTACAGAAAGTTTGGGGCAGTTGCCCTTCCAAAGGAAACTGGATTTGGTGAGCCCATTCACTTGAGATGCATGAAACTGTCCTGACTTCACTGGGGAGGTCAAGTTGTGGCTGACTCATGGAGACACCAGCAAGGGGCTGCCAAGGTAAGAGAGTGGCAGAGGTGGTTTGGCTTTGCCTTTCACTGCAGAGTCTTCCTTGGTGGTTTCCCTTCCAAGTCCCAACCCTGCTTAGCTTCGGAGATCTGGTGAGATTGGCATATACCATGCTGCCTTCTCTCCCTCTGACTTCTTTGGCTCTAGGTAAAAACCTTGAAGACAAACACTTGCCAAATTTCATCCAAAGTTATCCAAAAGTTTAAAAGCACCCCTTGGAAAATTTTTGCGGTGTTCTAAGTGCCAGCATCAAGTCTCTGAGATGCCAAGATTTTCTCATTTCCAATAATTATGTATAAGGTTATGTCTCGGATGCGGAATGCTGAAATTACCTGGCCGACAGTAGTAAGGTGTTTAAATCCGGGATCTAAAATACTCACTGTTCATATTAGATCCTGTAATGTTCCAGAAATGGATGCTCTCACATAGATTATTCATTATCCACACTCACTATTTTACACAAAGTTTCAGATTCTATTCAAAGACTGATATAATGTTAATTATTGGAACCTTTAGCCTGTAGACATGCAAATAATCGTGTCCAGCTGCACCTCTTAAGCTTCACTTCTATAATTGCTCAGAGAGCATTCTGCAAAAGACATGGGTATTGATTTCTGCCATGAGAGAGTTCCAGTTCCCATGCCCACTCTTAAACTGGTCTGTAAGTTTTGAACGCAAGCTTTTCAACTTTCACCGGAATAAGAAACTCTGCACGTTCCCACTGCCTGATTTTGCCCTTCCCCTCTTTTGGACAACTGATACCAGAACAGAAAACACGACGGATCAATAATAACTAAATGCCAAATGACCCCACGCAAACCTTTGCCCCTAGCTTTGAGCAATTAGTAGACTTTTCCTATACTTTCCAAAACCGGGTCATCAAAGATGGCTAGTTCCAATTAGAATTAAAACAACAACAACAACAACACCAGAACTATTAGTAATCTCACACTGCAAGCCTTGAAATTCTCACAGTGCAAGTCCAGCACTCGAACAAGCTTGGCTCAACGGAAGAGCGATTACACTTGGAATTGTAGAGTCACACTCTGTGGCTTTCAAAATGAACCGTGCGTGTTCTCCGCGTGTCAGTTTTCTATGGCATATGGAACATTACATTTTAAACAATGAATGTCTGCAACTGGAGAAAAAAACAAGTCAACAAGCAGGAATGAAATACCGAGCAAAGAGAATACATGCCTGCATTACAGAAAGAAGGCTACAGAGATAGCCTGTGCAGTTATCCTCGAAGCTGCTGTCGTCCTGCTCCGCAAGAAGACCATTACTATAAGTTAACTATTTCCCTTGTTCTGCTTCAAACCTATCCAAGCAGCAACGCATCCCTACACACGATCTCTTTCTTTTTCTTGCCCCCCTATAGAATTGCTGCACAGATCAATTTCTAGACCTTTGTACTCATTCATTTTATAAAGCAATATCTTGCTTTGGGGGGGGGGGGAATACCGGGCTTTTATGAAGCTTAAGTTCCAAAGAGGACTGAAAATAAAGTTTACAGCATTTCTGACCTATCCACACAAACCATGGTCGTTTCCTGAACTGCAAGCCAAGTTCACTTGAGACAGTTCTCTTATCCCTACACCAAACAGCAAAACTACCAAATATCACCAAGGAAAAGCATGCAAATGATAAAAGGTTTAGGACACGGCACAAACACACACACACACAGGGACACGGAAAGCACAGAATCACCCAAGTAGACAATAACATTGACAGAATTGCAAGGGGGGAGGGAAATGTTAGCTTACCGGAGCAAATATCACCATACACATTTACAAAAGGTTTTATAATCCAACTTCCCTCATCTGAAAGAGGACAATGGTCGGCTCATGCTCAGAAGAGAAAGGCACCCCCCAACAGCTCCTCAGTAGCCAGCTCCGGCTCCTGTCCCTCTTTTTATGAAGCAAATAAAAGGAGTGCAAGAAAAAAAATATATCGGCGCTCAGGGAAAGAGAGATGCTATACCAATCAGGCGGCAGGCACAGCCTGACTTGCTAGGGGGGAGGTGGTAGTGGTGGGGAAAACGGTCTCATATTATTAGACAATGACTACACACAGTCTCAGGACAGGAATCGAATACTTCCCCCTTGGTGAGACCCTGATTGCTTTTGTGGTGTGTACTTAGCTGTTGCCTCCCAAGGACTGTAAAGATGCAAGAAGCTCATTACTCAGAACGGCAAATGCCCTATTTCAGCTTTGTTGAAAATGTCAGTCTGCCACAGGGAAGCGACCGAGGGTCTTGGGCTTGCGTTAAGCCCGAGCATCCGTTCGGAGCCACGTGAAAAGCACTGGAGAAGAAACAGAGCGGAACACAGGTAATGGGGAAACTTTGCCTCGGAGCACCAAGGCGGATTTCTGCCGACCGTCGACACAGTGTGTGGATCTCACGGGCTTGCAGGGGAGTCGGGACTACAGCTTTGGCAGGGAACACCGTACCTAAGGGTGGAAGTGGGGGACAACACCCGCTTCTCACAATCACCTTTATAACCAAGGTGCAAGACAGGTCACCGTGGGCAGTCCTGAAAGTCTGACCTTTGCATCGTCCACTGCATTTTGCATCAGCACGCCCAAGGCACTCCCCGGTGCCTCGGTCTACTCACTTGTATTGCTGAGTTTGTGCAGGGCGCAAGAACACGGCACCTGATTTGCAAATGCTCAGTGCAGTGGAAGCAGGTTATATCTTGACACCTGCAGTGCAGCTGGCAGGGCCGGCATTAGCCGACCCTCAGGTAGGGCAGCTGCCAGGGCCCAGGTCTTCTGGGAGGGGACTGCTGCCAAGCACCCCTTTCCCCGTCATCTCATTTTCTTGCAAGCTCACTTGTGAGTCTTTTGTCACCCACAGACCCACCTGCACATGGAGCCCAGAGCCATTAGGGAAAGAGCTGCAGGCAGGGCTGTGCACATGGGCAGTGGGAAGGCTTGTGAGTGGGGCAGGTCAAGGAGGCACAGGTAGGTAGTGGGAAATCTGGTTGAGTGGGTAGGAATGGGGCCTCTGGAAACTCTCTGCCCAGTGCCCCCTAAGATCTGAGATTGGTCCAGGCCGCTGGTCCAGAGGGAATAATGGATTACCCCTGCTTCCCAAGACTTCCGCTTGGTACGGAAAGGAATACGTTAGGGAGAAAAGATATTTTTATAAGCAATTGCCCATTTAAATGGGGGTCCATGGGAGTTCTGAAGGGGGTCTACAGGAGCTCTGAACTACTGTGGTATGGATGGGGGTCCGGCTGTCTTCTCATCTCCTTCTTTCTGGCCTATAAGAGGAAGCCACCATAGTAGAAGCAAAGGTAGGGGGAGTGAGCAAAAGGAGAGCTAAGGGGGTGGCTGGTGATGTCACTTCCAGGGGCATGGCAGGGACATGGCCAGCTGACATCATGTCCGTGGCTCCTCAAAGTCTGAAAAATTATTTTAGGGGCTTCTCCACAATCTGAAGGTTGAAAAAGGCTGGCCTACACCATTTCCTTTATACACACAATCTCATATTGATTCTTTCTATATAACAGAAGTAATGTAACAATTACTATTAGGAGCCCACTAATGTAAGTGCACTCTAGCCACAATCCTTCTGAACAGTGGCAACTCATGTATTTATATGTCATTTAGCTGCATTATGCTGTTTCCGTTCATGCACACTAAAGCACTTACAACTTACATGCACAGTAAACATGTATAAAGGTAAAGGTATCCCCTGTGTAAGCACCAAGTCATGTCTGACCCTTGGGGTGATGCCCTCTAGTGTTTTCATGGCAGACTCAATACAGGGTGGTTTGCCATTCCCTTCCCCAGTCATTACCGTTTTACCCCCCAACAAGCAGGGTACTCATTTTACCAACCTCGGAAGGATGAAAGGCTGAGTCAACCTTGAGCTGGCTGCTGGGATCAAACTCCCAGCCTCATGGCCAGAGCTTCAGACTGCATGTCGGCTGCCTTACCACCCTGCACCACAAGAGGCTCATAAACATGTATATTGTACCTGATTATACAACAGGGTAACAGGTCCTGTCAGGAAAACCACCAGTAGCACGCTCTCCTGATCTGTGTATCTGTAACACCTGAATAGCATGACACTTTATGGGGTATAAAGGCTAACAAATTATTCTAGTGGCTAAGGGTGAATTTGCCATGCTTTTCAGTGATATGGGGAATCTAACCCATGTTTGTGGATGTGGTTTAGCTACTGTAGTCAAATTATGTGGAGACAAAGGGCTTGTGGGCACATCCCTAAACTAAGATGAAGGATCTGGCTTGCTGTGTGGTGTGTAGGCATGATCCTCCCCAGCCCTCCTATATGTCTCCTCAGTGGCTTCTGTGCAATGAAGCCTTCACAAAACCACCGTAACACTACTCTCATCTGGCTGACAAGGTTTAGTGGTGAACGGCTAACCCCTGGAGTGGCTGTTAGTGGCAGATGTCCCCAACCATTTTGAGCCTGTGGTCACCTTTGACATTCGGAGAAAGTCTGGACCACAAAATGGCTGCTACCACAGGGGGAGTCAGGGAATTAGGGTATCATCATCATCATCATCGTCATCGTCATCATCATCATCGTTATTGTTATTATTTGAATTTATTACCTGCCACTCTCGGCAAAGCCGGCTTGTAGCAGGTTACAAGATAAAATATGTAGAATACAAATCCCCTAACCCCCCCCACTAAAACATAACAATTAACACAATACAAAATCAGCAAGCGCACAACAGTGAACCAACCCCCCACCTACCCCACGCTGGGAACTAGGGGGAACTGCGGGCCACCATTGTTAGAATACGGTGGAATACCTTCCCTCTTTTACATAGCCCTGAGAGTAACTCTCCCGCATTTCAGGCAGAAGCTCTGTGTGGTGCAGAAGGCTTGAAAGGGGGCAAGAAATTTTTCAGAACCTTTAAGAGCAGGCTGAGGCCTCCCCGAACACTTGCTCATGTGCAACAGGAAGGGCATACATTGGGAGAGAGGCTGGCCACTGGGGGCTGGAGCCTCTTAGTCCGGAAGGGCACACCTCTAGGTCACCCAGGGCAAGAGGGCTCTGTTCTGATTCTGCAGCTGTGAGAACTAAGCTGGGAAAGGATGTATGGGTAGCTATGGAGAAGAGCTGTCATAGGGCATGAGAGGGGCAGGTGCTTGAAAGCAAATCTGAAGGCATGGGTTAGGAGAGGGAGAGGAGGCAGATGGGAAAGGGGTGAAGTGAACTGCTCTGTGGAACCTGCTCCCTCATGGCAAAGCCCTAATAAAGATTTTGCAGAAGGAGCCTGCTTCATGTGTGTGATTCCTTGTGTAGAAGGTCTGTTGGAAAGCATGTAATTTAGTCTGTTGCCTAAAAAGAAGGAAAGCAAGCACCAGGCAAGTCTCAAGGGGGATGCCATTCCAGAAGTGAGATGCCACCAAAGAAAATGCCCTGTTTCTAGTTGTCACCTGCCTTACCTCTGAAGGTGAAGGACAGAGAGCAGGGCTTTGAGAGCCAGGCTAGTAAAGGAGGAGATAGTCCTTCAAGAAGCCTGGTCCTTTCACGGGTGGCCAACCTGTGGCTCTCCAGATGTCCCTGGACTACAAGTATCATGATCCCTTGCCAGCATAACACTGGCAGGAGCTCATGGGAATTGTAGTCCATGGACACCTAGAGAGCCACAGTTTGGTCACCCCTGTAGAGTGTTAAAGGTAAGAACCAGCTCTTTGAATTGTGCCTGGAAACAGAGGGGTAGCAGATCATTCAGTGCAAGGATTGTTTTAACCCTGTAATCAACCCCTGACAGTAATCTGGCTGCCACATTTAAGACTGACTGAAGTTCCTAGACCATTTTCAAAGGTAGCCCCACAGAGAGTCCACCATAGCAGTCTAACCTGGATGGTTTCAGCTGGTAGCCATGCCGGTCTGCAGAAGCAGTATCGCCTTAGTCAAAGCTCATCAGACACACTTCTATTCTACACACATGAAGCAGCCCATGTCCTGCAACTAGACTCAAATCTAAATGTTCTTGCATGGATGTAGTCTGAACACAGGGCTATGTGGGTGTCTCATGCTTTTCAAGGAATGGTTATTGCTGCTGAAGCAGCCAGAGCTCATAAGAAGCACTATGTATCTAGAGAACACCTGAGCCTCCAACCTTAGGCCTGGACCCAGTACCACCTCCAAGACATCAAACTGCTACGTCAGGTGGAGTACAACCCCCTCCATGGCAGACTGATTTTGCAGTCCCCAGGCAGCTGCTCCATTGATCAGCAGCACCTCATTCTTGTCTGAGTTTCAGTTTATTAGACCTTGCTGTTACCTTCCCTGGCACCATTCCCAGGTGTACTGGCAGGGAGTTTGTGGAGCTCCCATTTTAGTGCCTTCACCTAGACCAGTGGTTCTCAACCTTCCTAATGCCGTGACCCTTTAATACACTTCCTCATGTTGTGGTGACACCTAACCATAAAATTATTAAAGTTTTCTTTCACAGAAATTAAACGGAAACTGACCAATGGCATGATTGTATATAAATTCCTCCCCCCCCCCCGGGGTTTCTCAGTTCAGTTCTGCCTCTTGTCCCACCATGCCGATCTTGCTCTTTTCTGCTGCTCCAGTGGGACGAACGCTCTATCTCCACAAAGTTGTTGTGTTGATGTCGCGACCCCTGTTAAAGGGTCGTTCAATACCCAAAGGGGTCCTGACCCCCAGGTTGAGGACCACTGACCTAGAACCCTTAGTTTAAGACACAGCATCAGAGAAATAGACACTGTTTTGATTATGGCTTTGCATGTTTTTCCTGTGTAGATTTTGCCATGTACAGTGATGCCTTAATTTTCTCATTTGCCATGTGAAATAACTGAAAGGTCAGCAGTATCTGCGGTTTGTCAATTTCTGGTGCTTTTAAGTCTGTGGCGTTCGCTTGTTGACAAGGGATCTAAAATTATCCAGCGAAATGTCATGCAAAATAGCCCTTGAAGCTGGTCAGGTCTCTGTGATGTTTCACTTACATTTTTACTGAATAAAAACGAGATCAGTTCACTGCTTTCCCCCTTCATCTCACTAGGTGACCCAGGGCTAACTTATAATTCAAGGAAACCACAAGGCAGGGTTGCCACTGCAGTGAAACATTCTTTTTATTGACGGTAGATTCACCATGCAATTTGGTTTAACATCATAACCCGAGGAAAACAAGTCCGATCGCAAAATAAACTTTAATGCACACCGTGCTTTTGAAATATTAATCAGAAGTTTCAAGCCCAAGGGAGGCATTGGACTTTGACCTGCAAGTCTACTGAAGCAGATTTTGTTGAATCAGCATATCCAAGACAACATGTTGCTGCTGGGCTGGAGAGATGGGTTAGATTCCTTCAGGTACAGACTCCTTCAGGTAGAGAAAAGCAGCATATAAGAACGACCTCTTCTTCTTCAGTAATCTCAGGAGTCTCTCAGCCTCACCTACCTCACAGGGTGTCTGTTGTGGGGAGAGGAAAGGGAAGGGCATTGTAAGCCACTTTGAGACTCTTTCAGGTAGAGAAAAGTGGCATACAAGAACCAACTCTTCTTCTTCAGTAGTATCAGGGCTCTCTCAGCCTCACTCACCTCACAGGGTGTCTGTTGTGGGGAGAGGAAAGGGAAGATGTCTGTAAGCCACTTTGAGACTCCTTCAAGTAGAGAAAAGCAGCATATAAGAACCAACTCTTCTTCCTCTTTAGTAATATCAGGGCTCCCTCAGCCTCACCTCCCTCACAAGGTGTCTGTTGTGGGGAGAGGAAAGGGAAGGTGACAGTAAGCCACTTTGAGACTCCTTCGGGTAGAGAAAAGCGGCATATAAGAACCAACTCTTCTTCTCTTCTTCTAAATGTGCAGGGTTACACGCTCCAGCACGGTTCGGCTATTTCAGTGATCACCGAAGCCTGAGGCGGCCAGCAATGCGGTGCGGAAAAGAGGGGTGACGCTGGTGGCTCTGCCCCTGCGTGCGGACGCTGGCTGGTATGCCACCACCACCACCACCTTGTTTCTGCGCTGCAGCGCTGGCCGCCTCAGGCTTCGGTGATTGCGGAGCGGGCGAAACACACCGGACCGCATAACCCCCTCGCCTTCCATTTGCCTGACTTAAATGCTTATATCTTGTTTTTTTTCCTCTGGTATCCCATTCAGTCTCAGGATGTTTTTGGTCATGGTTGCAGCATCTGGGATCCAGAGCCTACAGTAGGAACCACTATCTGTGTGTGTGTGTGCGTTTGTGTGTGTGTGTGTGTGTGAGAGAGAGAATGAAAGGGAAAGAACAACTAAAGTCAGAGCTAGGATTGACACGCCAAGCAACTGACCACCGAATCAACTGCCTATTATTTGACTCTGGCTGAATATTCCATGGAGCCAAGAATAGCAGGTTATTTTTTTAAAAACCATTAGGGTGTCATCTATCAGACTAGGATGGTAGCCTTCTAGCTCAACAGCAGCAAGAAACAGATCTACCAGCACAGCCAAGCTGTCTGAAATAACTGCAGGCATCTTCAAAAAGAAAACGGAATCAGTAGGATCATGAGAGGTAAAGGCAGTCAGTAGGGTCACCAGTAGCTTCATCTAACCTGCAAAACTGCTGTTCAAAACTGGGATACTGTTGGAAGTTCTGAAAACTTCCAACAATACTGGCTGGAATAAGTAATTGAGATACAGTTATGAGAGCGCCATTAAATCACAAACAGGCAGGGTAGCCAAAATTGTTTGCCAAGAAGCATTTTATTGGAAAGTGCACAGAAAAATGTTAACACTCAGTGTAAATTCTATACTTCAGTAATCCACGTATATAGAAACTTTACTTAATGCTATTACAATAATCGTGATTGCATTAAAATTGATTTTACTGTTTCACAACAACAGGTAATTATAACTTTACAGTCAGCATGAGTAGCAAACCTGTGAATGATTTTTTTTTTTGCCTTAAGAAAACTAATAATTGACCACAATTGGATATTATTTTGCTAGTCCCCTGGCTACATTTTGATTGGTCAAATACCCAACCATAGTCCAAATCACCCTGAAAAACAAATTCAGTTCTTACCAGACTAATATTCTAGAATTCCATTAAATTATCACTCTTTCTCTCCAAGTCAGATAGGTTGCTTTGCATGTGTAAAGTGCCATCAAGGTGCAGCCAATTTCTGGTGATCCCAGCAAGGGATTTTCAAGGCAAGTGAGAAGCAGAGATGGTTTGCAACCTCTTGTAACATAGACTCCTACTTTGTGGAGTGGCCTGCCTGAGGAGTTCAGGAACATCCCCAGTACTTCTGTGATTCCATAGGCCAGTGGTCCCCAACCTTTTTGAGGCTGGGGACCGGCAGGGCAACTGTCCGCCTGCGCATGCTGCGCATGCGCACCCGGGCCGCGTGTGCACACATGCGCCATGCACTGCCAAAATCGCGCATGCGCAGCACTTTCTCGCATGCGCGGAATGCCGCGCATGTGCGATGCACGGGCGCAGCCCTGATTCCCTCTCCCCCCCTCCCGCAGTAAGAAGCTTCCCGGGCCGGAAGCTTGCGGCCTGGGAAGTTTTTTACTGCGGGGGGGGCGGGGAGAGGGAGCCGCAGCCCGGCGCCATGGCCCGCGGGTTGGGGACCACTGCCATAGGCCACAGTGTGTACAGGAGAACTGAGCTGGGAGACATTTTTCTCAAGCTAACAGTGCTATATTATAAAAGAATGGCTCAGAGAGACTCTAATAATGGAACATGCTGTGGACCGTACTACATCCATTATGTATTCTCTGTGTTATTCTGCTCTCACTGCATTATTTTCTACTTAAGTAATACTATTTTCTGCATTTTTGCATAGCATGACTAACACCACTTCTTGGTTTCAGGTTTCTGTAATTGTAGCACAAGGAAGACTATAAATAATGTAACATGAAAAAAATAACATAATTATTTTTCACAGTAGCCCCACGACTGCCTGCCAGTATGTGCAGAAACAACCATTACTTCTGTGTCCTGCTGCAGGTGGCTTCTTATCACTGGGAAGCAGGATTGGAAAATGCCTGGAAATTCTGGGGAGGAACCTAGGGAGGGCAGAGTTTGGAGAGGGGAGGGGGCCTCATCAGGGTAGAGACAGAGTTCAAGTGAGATCTAAACACAATGGAAAAATGGGCAAATGAGAACAAGATGCAATTTAATAAAGATAAGCGTAAAGTTCTGCATCTGGGTCAGAAAAAATGAAAAGCATGCCTACTGGATGGGGGATACGCTTCTAGGTCACACTGTGTGTGAACAGGACCTTGGGGTATTGTGGATTGTAAGCTAAACATGAGCAGGCAGTGTGATGCAGCGGTAAAAAAGGCGAATGCCATTTTCGGGCTGTATCAACAGGGGCATCACATCAAAATCACAAGATGTCATAGTCCCATTGTATACGGCACTGGTCAGACCACACCTGGAGTACTGTGTGCAGTCCTGGAGGCCTCACTTCAAGAAGGACATAGATAAAATTGAAAGGGTACAGAGGAGAGCGACGAGGATGATCTGGGGCCAAGGGACCAAGCCCTATGAAGAGAGGTTGAGGGAATGTTCAGCCAGGAGAAAAGGAGATTGAGAGGGGACATGATAGCCCTCTTTAAGTATTTGAAAGGTTGTCACTCGGAGGAGGGCAGGATGCTGTTTCTGTTGGCTGCAGAGGAGAGGACATGCAGTAATGGGTTTAAACTACAAGTACAACGATATAGGCTAGATATCAGGGAAAAAAATTTCACAGTCAGAGTAGTTCAGCAGTGGAGTAGGCTGCCTAAGGAGGTGGTGAGCTCCCCCTCACTGGAAGGAAGTCTTCAAGCAAAGGCTGGATACACACTTTTCTTGGATGGTTTAGGATGCTTAGGGCTGATCCTGCGTTGAGCAGGGGGTTGGACTAGATGGCCTGTATGGCCCCTTCCAACTCTATGATTCTATGATTCTATGGTATAATGCCATAGAGTAGGGGTGGCAAAACTATGGCTCTCCAGATGTCTGTGGACTACAATTACCCTGCGCTGATAGGGGCTCATGGCAATTGTAGCCCATGGACATCTGGAGATCCACCATTTGGCCACTCCTGCCATAGAGTCAACCCTCCAAAGCAGCCCTTTTCTCCAGGCAAACCAATCTCTGTCACTTGTAGACCAGCTGTAATTCTGGAAAACCTCCACGTAACACCTGGGGTTGGCAGCCCCACTGGAGAGAAGGAAAATGTATTCTCAAGCAAGGACTGTGTCTCACTCCTTCCCTTCTGTCCAGCTGTACAACGCTTTCATGTAAAGTTTAGGAGGTGGAGAACAAAATGAGACTGATTCTTAATTAGATCCAGAAAAAGTTCCTAAAGTCACTGAGAGGGTACAATGACTGACTGAAAGTGGAAATGATGTGCATAGAAATGGTAGCTGAGATTACCCTGTTTGGCAGGAAGATGGTTGGACAACTTCACTGTCACCATGTAATCCTCTGAGTCATTCTCTTTCACTGCTCCTCCCACCTCCCACTTAAGAGTCAAAAGGAAACAGTGACGCACCCGAACAAATGGTCAGGTCAGACACATTTCAATGTTTCAGAAAGGTCAGAAATAATTCTGTTAAGTATTTGGAATGTTTTGAATACTGGGCATTTACAAATGGGCATTATTTTTAGTTGGAACTTAGCAAGCAAACTGCTGACTGTACAGCCCTGTATATAGAGGGAGTTTGTACATGCCCCCAGAGAAACTTTAAAGGTAAAGGTAAAGGTATCCCCTGTGCAAGCACCGAGTCATGTCTGACCCTTGGGGTGACGCCCTCTAGCGTTTTCATGGCAGACTCAATACGGGGTGGTTTGCCAGTGCCTTCCCCGGTCATGACCGTTTACCCCCCAGCAAGCTGGGTACTCATTTTACCGACCTCGGAAGGATGGAAGGCTGAGTCAACCTTGAGCCGGCTGCTGGGATTGAACTCCCAGCCTTATGGGCAAAGCTTTCAGACGGCTGCCTTACCACTCTGCGCCACAAGAGGCTCAAGAGGCCACAAGAGAAACTTTACACAGTGATAATTCTTCCCTTTCCAAAAAAAAAACAAAAACACACACACAAAGTGAAGGCATTTTATTTTATATAGATGATTTTTTAAAAAAAGTCTCTACACTATTACTCCTGTCTGTCTGTCTGTCTGTCTGTCTGTCTGTCTGTCTATATATTTCAATGTATTTTACTGTCTGGTGTTATGCAGGTATGTTGCAAGCTGTTCTGATGTTTTTTTTTTTTTAAGTGAGATATAAATAAGTACAGTAAGTAAATACTACTATATATATTTAGGATTTCATCTTCATTTCTGGGAAAGGATGAATAACTCCATACCGCATAACATTTGATATGACTGCAAATATGCCTAGCCACTTAGCAACTAACAATACAAATTAAAAATGAACAAAAAATAAAATAAAATAAGAGAAAGTCTTTTTAAAACTCCCAGAAAAAACAGATCTGTAAAGCCAAAAGCTCAGCCAGTTTCAATTAATTCTTCCATACCTGTCAACATTACAGTTCATAATTCAATAGTCCAATAATAGCAATTCAAACTTGAAATTCTGTCCTCAGCCTTTCAGCACAACCAGCTCTGAAGCAGCCAGGTTTTGAAAACATTTCAAAAGCCAAGATGGCAAGGGAGAATATTTGTCTCCGGGTTGGAGTAAAGGAGAACAAACTCAATGATCTGGCTGTCTCACAGTTGCTTTTCTTAGTGGAGATGACACCATCAGTGGATTCTGAAAAAAGTGTTGGCTTCTCAAAGTGGAGATCCTCAACATTACAGCAAGTCTCTAGTAGTAGTATTGTGTAACCATGACTGTCACTGGAGAACTACGGCAGAGGCCATAGATCTAGCCAACACAATAGCGGCATGCCCACCCATGTTAATCTCTTGTTTTGAGTTTAATTGCCTTGGGCTGAATAAGTTTAGCCAGGGATTTGAATTCTTTGAGTAATTTGTCTAAGTCCTGGGAAAGACTCTTCCAGAAGAAAAGTTGGTAACCTCCCATAATCTGTAAACAGCCCGTGGCGCCACGGGCGCCACGGACTGTATAAAGGAGTAAGGGGTAGTGGGGAGGAGTTAGGGCGGGACCGGTCCGGGATAAAAACTCGGGGGGGGGCCAATCAGGAGCCGCGAAGCGGCTCCTGATTGGCCCCTCCGAGTGTCAATCCCGCCCCAGGCAGTCAATGGGGAGCCGCGCGAAGCGCGGCTCCCCATTGCCTGCTTCACTCGCTTGGAAAATGGCGGCCCTCCTGGTGAGAGCCTCGGCTGGGGGGTGGGCCGGGAAGCCTTCTCTTGGCCGGCGGAGCGGCCTCGCAGCGTTGTGGACGCTGCGAGCCTGCTCCGCCGGCCGAGAGAAGACTCCAGAGAGCCTCGGGGGGGTGGATGGGTGGGGGGGGGACGGGAAGCCTTCTGCCGCGGGCCGTAGCGGGCTCACAGCGTCGTAGACGCTGTGAGCCCGCTGCGGCCCGCGGCAGAAGGCTCCAGAGAGCCTCGGGGGGGTGGATGGGTGGGGGGGGGACGGGAAGCCTTCTGCCGCGGGCCGTAGCGGGCTCACAGCGTCGTAGACGCTGTGAGCCCGCTGCGGCCCGCGGCAGAAGGCTCCAGAGAGCCTCGGGGGGGTGGATGGGTGGGGGGGGGGACGGGAAGTCTTCTGCCGCGGGCCGTAGCGGGCTCACAGCGTCGTAGACGCTGTGAGCCCGCTGCGGCCCGCGGCAGAAGGCTCCAGAGAGCCTCGGGGGGGTGGATGGGTGGGGGGGGGGACGGGAAGCCGTCTGCCGCGGGCCGTAGCGGGCTCACAGCGTCGTAGACGCTGTGAGCCCGCTGCGGCCCGCGGCAGAAGGCTCCAGAGAGCCTCGGGGGGGTGGATGGGTGGGGGGGGGACGGGAAGCCTTCTGCCGCGGGCCGTAGCGGGCTCACAGCGTCGTAGACGCTGTGAGCCCGCTGCGGCCCGCGGCAGAAGGCTCCAGAGAGCCTCGGGGGGGTGGATGGGTGGGGGGGGGACGGGAAGCCTTCTGCCGCGGGCCGTAGCGGGCTCACAGCGTCGTAGACGCTGTGAGCCCGCTGCGGCCCGCGGCAGAAGGCTCCAGAGAGCCTCGGGGGGGTGGATGGGTGGGGGGGGGGACGGGAAGCCTTCTGCCGCCGGCCGCAGCGGGCTCACAGCGTCGTAGACGCTGTGAGCCCGCTCCGCCCGGCGGCAGAAGGCTCCAGAGAGCCTCGGGAGCGTCGGTGGGTGGGGGGGGGGGGCGGGAAGCTTTCTGCCGCCGGGCGGAGCCGCCTCGCAGCGTCGCCGCCCGCCTCACCTCCGCCCGGACTACGGCGTTCAGAAGCCTGCCAGATCAGGAGCCGAAGCCGACAAAAGGTACGCCGCTTCCCCTCCATGTAGCCCCGGCCCTCCCCAACACCTTCTGCGCTCCGCCGTGGGGAAGGGGGGCAAGCCTCCTGCGGCCCTGTGCTGCCCTGTGCTACGCCAGCCAGGCCTACCCTTGCCCCGTGCCAATGCCATCTAGCGCCCATTTTATCTACAGTAAAATGGGCTTAAAATCTAGTTACTTGATAATTGGCTATTCAAACATTGAAAGCAGATGAAACATAAAACTTCCTCCCCGAGGTGTCCAGACGGTGAGTTTTCTGTCCACTGGGGATGAATGTTGGCCAACTTGTTGGAGTGCCTGCATGTCCTTTGTGACTAATGAGGATGCTGGTGGGTGCATGGAAAGGAGTCCCATTTCTCTATACATTCTTGACCTTGTGAGGTTTGGCTCAGATGGTGGCTGGTTCCTACCAGATTGGAACTGTGAAGGCCCCCTAAGATCAGAAAAGTAACTAACCTTGGAGTGTTGGAATAGAGCTGACTCACGATATTCAGCGTGACAACATAGCAGAGATAATTAAAATGGCTTAAAATGGAAGTCAGAAGGGAAAATAATACCTCAAGGTTGTTAAAGATGCTGACACCCAGGCTTACCAGAAATTCTGTCCTTTGGATGGTTGTCTTAAGTGGAGACATCGATATCAGGCCTTTTGCTATACTCAATATCTGTTATCTGTAGAGATAGAGGTATTTGCTAGGAGATACTGAGTCAGATCACCCACAGTATCATCAGATGACAAATCTGAGGCACTTGTGGAACTGTAATGAGATTCAGTGGAGGCTTCTTTTTTTGTTGTTGTTGTTCATGGTATGGAGATTGAAACTCTTATTTAAGTAGGATGGTGACATACAGTAAGAATGCTGAGGAGGGCCTACCAATTGCCAAGATAAAGGAGGTCCTGATTTTGATGGTTGCTTGGTCATCATCCACATCTGAAAAGAAGCCAACACAGGAGGATAGGTAGGGAGATGAGGGAGGCAGGGGAACCAGGCTAATGTCCTGGTTTGGCTCCAGACACTTAGAAAGTTTGACACATGCCAACTTCTTGTGCTTTGATTTCTTATGGTTCTTCACAGGAGCCTCCTAATGAACTTTGGTTGAAGGTCCTGGAGAAGGTGAGCGCAGATACCTAGATTCTGCCTCCAGAGCAGCGGAAGTGGCCCTTTTCAGAGGGACAGCTATTATGATAGTCCAACCTTTCTCCACATTTTTACCATTGAGAACCCCCTGAAACATTCTTCAGGCTTCAAGAAACCCCAGAAGTGCCACAAGTACACAGAATATGGTTGGGAAGCATAGCTGTGTACACACCCTCCCAGAATTCCTCCCCTTCCCCCGCTAGGACATACATTGGAAATTTTGGGGGGGCAAGTGTGTCAACATGACCAAATATGATCATATCACCCAATAAATGTTTAACAGATATTATATATATATACTAGAAATAAAGCCCGCTGTGAAGGGAAATACAGCAGGTGCTAGTGCGTGGGGAGGAAGAATGTCGCGAAGGAAGGTAGAAGAGGGGAGGAGGAGTAGGAGGGAGAAATGAGGGGAAGAGGATTTTGCAGGGATGGATAGAAGGGAGAAGAACAGGAAGAGATCAAGAAATTAAGAGAGGATGTAAGTGAGAGGGAGAGACAGAGAGAGAAGAAGGAGATAGAGAAAGGGAGGAAGGAAAGAAGGAAGGAAGGGAAGAAGGCAGGCAGGGAGGTAGATAGAATGGGATGGGAGAGGAGTATATGTGAAGGGGCGGGTTGGCAGGGGGGAAGTGGGAGGCAGTGTGTGTGTGTGTGTGTGCGCGCGTTTGTGTGAGTAAAAGGTGTGTGTGTGTGGGTCAGGAAGGGTTAAGGGAGAGGTGAGGTGGGTTGGGCACGGGGAAGAGCTGTGTGTGTGTGTGTGTGTTGGGCAGACTTCTGCCGGGCCCAGGGGAATCCGGGGCTTGGCAGAAGCCTAAAATGGTTGGTGGCTTGTTCCAGGGCCAGGCGCACCCTCGCGGCTGCGAGGAAGCGCCTGGGCCCGGCAGAAGCCGGGAGAATGGTGGGGGTGTGCGGGCGCGGCTTCTCTCTCTATATATATAAATGAATTAATTCCTACCCATTCGGGAAACCATTCCAGGGCCATCAAGAAACCTCAGGGTTTCAGTAAACCCTGATTGAGAAAGCCTGTGATAGGAACCAAAAAGACCCATGGGGGGCCAGAATGGGGTCCAGTAGATAGAACTTGAGCTCGGAATCGCTGTGGATGGAATCAAGGAGGACTTTTCCTACAGCACAGCTTTTAACTTAGAGCTTATATCCAACTGAGTTTTATTTTTTGTTTGTTTTTTGATAAAGTGTTGGCAGAATGGGCAAGCTCCAACACTGTGGTCTCCTCTGAACACAGGATGCAGAGTTCATGTTCATTACTGTGCATCATTTTCATTCCACATTTAGAACTCTTCTTGAACAGTGCCTTGGGTGCCATGATGACAGACCACAGGCATGACAGATAGGGAGAGTCCACTTCAATGTTGGGACTTGCTTCCCATGAGATAGACTCCAAAAGATGTAAAACACAATTCACTGAATGAGAAAAGGAGTCTAATTTATCCACAAAGATGACCAATATCATGGAATGCACTAGAAAACTTCCTATCCTTGCAGCGGCAAAACCGAAACTAAGGGAAGGGAGCGCTCACTATCAAATCACATGACGCACTGGGTGGGAATCTGGTACATGCACCAGCTCCAAAAGAAGTGGGGGTGCCCCTCTTTGGAGTTTTCAAGCTAGAAAGGAAATGTCCATGGTTATCCTAGGCAGGCACAATCTGGGGTTGCACAAGAAGGCGGAAGATGAATAATGGGCTGATAGCCGAGAGAAAGCCCTATTTCAGACCAAGGACATTGGTTTGTTCATACTGGATGAATGGTCTGAAGAAATCACTGTGCTGCTCTGACTATCTCAAAATAAGCCTTTGTGACAATAATAAATTATTTTTGAGTTATCTGCCCGGGAATAGTCCCAGTACGTAGAAGGTTCAATCACCTCTCAACCTTGAATACACAGACAGACAACCACTTCCTGTGTTACCTTGTTAAACAACACAGGTCCTGCTCTCATGCTACTCCAATGTCTAAAAGCACAATACAAAAATAGAAAATGGTGCTGAAAGGTCTTGCAGTATTACATCTTCCTATGCAGACTTGAAATGATTTCCAGAGACATCCCAAGGCTAGTAAATAATGATGTGGAAAGTTGTACCAACTAACATCCAACAAGTACAATCCTGAGTAGAGTTACACCCTTCTTAAACCATTGATTTCAGAGGGCTATGGTGGGTGTAACACTGTTTAGGATTGCACCGTAAGCTTATGTGTGAACTGTTTAGCACTGCCACGGGACGTGATGCAAGGAACAGCTTTCCCAAATCTCCTTTTCCAAAGGGAATTTCAAGACAGGCCATTACTCTTTCTCTTCTTGCTGCACCTCTGTAAAAATAAAGAAAAATACAGATTACAAAAGGGAAAAAGAAAACATTTAAAATTCATTCTGAGGTATAACCCAGTTGGTTTTCATGACTGAATTTTTTGCACACTTGACAAAACACAGGTGACAGTCAACATTCCGGGTGAACTCACAATGACATCACTTCCATGCAGAAACAATAGCAGAATAATATGCAAGACTGACCCACAGGTCTACTTGACACAGGGTGAGAAGGGGTTGTTGAAGAATATGGAGGAAAAAAAACCAGACTTACCATCCAAAAATCCCATAGTCATTGAATCAGGAATCATGTGCATTGTCCTCCCATTCCTCCTGGTTTCTCCCATAACTCCCCCTGAATTTCAAAGGCATTGATCCAAGTGTTCAAGAATATCTAACTCTGGTTCCAGAGGATCAGGAAACCTCATGGAGTGGCTTGGTGTGTTTGGCATTGTATTATATGGTATATGTGTGTGTGTGTACATGCATACATGTACTCGGAAGACTAAAAGCAGAAGAAAAAGAAATAGATGACCCTATCCCACTTGCATGTGGAAGTGCCTTCTGTACATATAGCAGAGATCACTGGATCCAAGACAAGAAAACTATTCTATGGTCATAACAGGAGCATTTCTATACTAAGATGCTAGAAGTGCTGGGATAAATCATTTCAATGGTAATTTATCAAGCATTTTTGTTATAAGAAATACAATCGTTAATTAAAAGGAAGAAGAAATAAGACTATCACTAGCCAAACCAGTTCACTGCTTCATGTACTACAACGTCACTTAATATTACCAGGTTGGGTTTAATTTCAACTTCTACCCATTAGACATTGTTGCAGCAAAAGAAAGCTGGCCTATAATTTCTTTGCAATCTTTGGTCTCCCTCTGTATTGTGTTTTTAAATCCCATGCCATTCCTAAATTACCATGACTTGTTCTCGGTATAGAACCACAGAGTTGGAAGGGGCCGTGCAGGCCATCTAGTCAAACCCAATGCAGGATCAGCCTAAAGCATCCAGGAGAAGTACTTGTCCAGCTGCTGATTGAAGACTGCTGGTGAGGGGGAGCTCACCACCTCCTTGGGCAGCCGATTACACTGCTGACCAATCTGTGAATTTTTTTTTCTTGATATCTAGCTGGTACCGTTTTACACGTAGTTTAAGGCCATTACTAAGGGTCCTATCTTCTGCTGCCAACAGGAACAGCTCCCTGACTTCCTCTGTGTCTAACTTTCAAATACTTAAAGACAGCAATCATGTCCCCTCTTAACCTTCTTTTCACCAGGGTGACCTTTCCCAAGTCCCTCAGATTTTCCTCATAGTGCTTGATTCCCTGGTCCCAGATCAACCTCATCGCTCTCCCCTGAACCTCTCAATTTTGCCCTTTTTGAAGTGAGGCCTCTAGAACGGCACACAGTACTCCAAGTGACGAATGCAGTATACTATGCCAATTTATGATTTTGATGTGATGCCTCTGTTGATACAATCCAAGACTGCATTCACCTTCTTTATCGCTGAATCACACTGTCTGCTCCTATTCAGCTTACAGCCCACAAGTATCCCATGCAAGCATATCTCCCATCCAGTATACATGCTTCTCATATTGGTGATCCACTTGTTGCTAAGAAATTAAGAATGAGCCATGAGTGCAAGAGATTGCCAATATTTCTAGTAAATTAGCTCTTGTAAAAGATATTTTGAAATCATTCAAATTATAACATCCAAAAAGAACAAAAGAAGAGATCAATTTGCCCCTTGTTGGAATAATTATGGTTATTTCACAAGTAATTACACCGCAGGATAAACCAGAAATCCAGACTGCTTCACCCACATCACCCTTTGGGCCCTGACTATTAACTCAATTGACCTCTGATTTGCACCATAAATGTGTGAATCTGAGTTCAAAATGAAGATATGAGAGCAGGGGTCTCCTCTGATATGTAATCTACGCTACTCAGGATGCTGTAGACTAACTTTACCCCACCACCTGATCCTGTCTCTTTTAATAGCTGGGATTTCCCTTATGACATACACTACTTTTGTATTCCCAGTAGCTACCCCACCTCTGAATCTCAAGCTTCTGAAGGTCTTTCTCCAGAGACTGCTGTGTAGGAGAATTCTACACCCCTGCTTTGGACTCCCCTGAAAGTTCTACTGGAAACCAGCATTGAAAATATTTCAGGCTTCCTCATGTTATCAGTCTATCCAATAATACTCTTGCAAACCACATCTGAAGTACAGGAAGTGCCACTAGAATGGCAGAAATATCACATGCTACTTCCTGAGGCCTTTGATCGGAATACTGATTCCTTAGAACTTTCTGTAGCTTCATTGTTTAATTCCTAAATACCATCAGTAGTTCTCTGATGTGTCTTGAAGTTTCATACTCTTGAGTCCTTCAAAGAAGAATCTTTTGAAGAAGAACCTGAAGTTTTAGAAAGTTAAACAAAAGCTGCATTCAAAACAATCAGGAGAAACAAATCAACTGGAGGACACAGGGTATCAGTATACCTTTTCCAAGCCACAGAAACACAGTCCATCAAAATCTTAACAAGAATATGCCAAGAAATATGGGAAACAAAACAATGGCCCACAGACTGGAAATGCTCACTCTACATCCCAATTCTGAACAAAAGAGACATCAAAGACTGCATTAATTGAAGCATTGTGTTAATTTCTCACACAAAAAGTGCTGCTCATAACCTTAAAAGAAAGACTATTACCATATATGCCAGATGTTCATGCTACATTAAAAAAAAGGAAGAGGCACTAGATGTCATATTGCAAATTTATGTAGGTTAGTGGAGTGTAAGAGAGAACTTCAGAAAATCAACTTCTGTGTCACAGATTACAGCAAAGTTTTTGATTCTGTGGATCATGAAAAGTTTCAGCTGGTTTTGAAGAAACAGGTGTGTCACAAGATCAAATTGTTTTTATGTACAACCTATACTCTGGACAAGAGGTTACTGTTAGAACAGAATATGCAGAAACAGGTTGGTTTCCATTTGACACTGGGAACGGTAGCCAGGAAGGAGCCAGAGAAGATCCTTAAGTGTAAGGATGTGTTACTAGCAACTAATATCAAGATAATTCATATTACAGTATTCTTATTAGTATGTATGGGTGTGAAACCTGAACAGTGAAGCTGATTCATTAGACATGCGATGTTGGAGGAGTTTTATGGATACTGCGGGCTGCCAAAAAGACATATAAGTCAGTTTTACATCAAAACAAGTCAAAAGTCTCCCTAGAAGCTAAAATGACCAAACGGAGGTTACTGTACTTTTATCTTTAACCCGCTCCTAGCGGAGCAGATTAAATAATTCGGTAAGGGCTCCAAAGGAGGGCCCTGTCCGTGATGAGGAAGGGTGCCGATAGGAGCCTTCCCCCGGACTGACAATCAGAGGGCCCAGTCGGCAGGCGCAAAGCACCTGCCGATTGGACCCTCCGATTGTCAGTCCGGTGGCAAGGGACCAATTGGCACCGGACTGACTAATCGGGAGGCACAAAGCGCCTCCCGATCCACCCCCCTTCCACCTTGCCCGAATGCGCCGAACCGCCGCCATTACCTCCTTTGCCTTCCAGGCGGCCGGTCGCTACATCGCCGGCCGCCCAGGAAGGGCCGGCTGCCGTGGTCCTCACGCCGCCTACAGCCACACCCGCCTGCAGAACACCTGGCCCTGGCCCACATGGCCGCAAGCGGCCCGCGCCGCCACCCACCGTGGCTGTACATGGCGCCGGTGGTGCCCGCGGCTGCGGCGCCGGCCCCCCCCACACACACGGCCTGCTCTGCCTGAGAGCCTCGCAAACATGGAGCCTTGGAGCATCGGGGCCTACACCAGACGCAAAACACCTGGCCCCTCGGGTGGAAGCGGAGTAAGAGCAGAGGGATGGGGAAGAGCCTCTGCTTGGCCCTCAGTGGGGCATTGCCATCATCCTATTGGAGAGTTGTCCCCTAGTGAGGGCCAATCAGAGGCTTGGCACATTCTCAGAAGGACAGCCATCTTTTAATGTGGTATGATTTTAGGCAAGAAGTATCTGAGAGCTTTATTTTTTATATGAGAACAATAAAAACCTGATTATTAAAAGAAGGTATGAAAAATATTCTGCTATATTTCATTGTACTCTTTGAATTTTAAATTTTTCTAAACTTCAAAATTAATTAAACCAGGAATACAACTAGAAGGCATTTTCCTTTCTATTCAAAATTTGCAGGTTACCAAATGAACACTTGCCTATTCAATTCTAAATGCAAATATTGCTGAACTTGTATCAATCCATGGCTTGTTGTTTCAGTTTGCAATGCTAATGAGTGAGCTGGGGCCAACACATTATTATGTAAGTTGTTTCAGAGAGAGAATTCTGGCATGCAAAATATAAACAGAGGCACCCTCCAGGTATCCAATTTATATATATGTATTACTGAACAAACAAGTATTTGCAAACCTGATCACCTAAACTTCAGCAGAATTATTCTTGATCTGCAGCAGTGTCAACTGGAACAAACTCAATACAAAGTACAGGAACACCTTCCTTTATTGCCAAATGAAAACTTTTGTAATATTTTCTGTATTCAGAATTGTGTCATGAGTCACATCCAACATTCCTTGAAAAGGTTATTAGGGTTTGAGCAAAGCCTGGAAGATAAATAAATGCTCTAACACTTTGCATTACAAGTTCAGCAATCCCAGAATTATACATGGGACCAGACAAACTTTACAAGTTTCAATCGACTTGCATAATTTTTTGAAGATGCCAAACCTGCATGGCTGAATAAATATTTCAGATTTCCTGGTTCCCGTGTGCCCAGACACCTGGGATTTTCACACAGCAATCACGTTCACAGAATCAAAACCTTTACAGACATCTTCAGATTGTGAAGACCACTCTGTACAAAACCATACAAGAAGTGGCATTCATTCTTACTTAAGGACTTACTATCAAACAAGAACATGGTAAGATGCATGTAACAGTTATGCAACATTAAAAAACAACAACAACAAAGCATCCATAGCAATAGCACTTACTGAGAATTTGATCTGAGGAGAAAGAGGGGGTGAGAGGATTCCTAATCATTGCTTCAAAGCTGCATTGCAACCAAAATCTCTGCCCCCAAGCAGTTTAGTGGAAATATGCAAGCGCTCTGCTTTACAACCACCCATGGCCCAACTGCAGAAATTTTCAGTCAGTCCTAGTATAGAACTTAAAATTTAAGAGGTTGAGGGTTTTGAATCCGGACTCTGCCATGGAACATGCTGGGTGATCCTGGGCCAGTCGTATACTCTCAACCTGACAGAACTCTCAACCTACAGAACTGGGATACGTTTCACATACCATATTTGCCGGCGTATAAGACGACTGGGCGTATAAGACGACCCCCAACATTTCCACTCAAAATACAGTACTATGGGCCACTATGGGCAGCTATGTCTATCCCAACTGAAGTGCACCCGGCGTATAAGACGACCCCCCCATTTGGAGGCATGTTTTTCAGGGGGGAAAAGTAGTCTTATACGCCAGCAAATACTGTAACTCTTGAGAAACTAATGCACGCATGAACCATAACAGTGCCATCTGAACTCCTGCAAAGCATCAGAAATTAGTCCCTAGAGGTGTGACATAGCAAGGAGCCCCACAGAAGATGGTATTTGACAAGAACAAGAAGACATTTATTGGCATATGAATGGCATTTGACTTTAAATCCAGATAATCTTACTGCTGACTTCCTAGCATCATGGTAAGAATGATAGAATTTTCTGGCCGTTGAAGATCCAGCCTCCCTGAAATGAGATTTCCCCTCTCTTTGGTGAGGTATGGCAGTGACTAAAATGCAGAAATATATTAAACACAGAGACACACTGGGTCCCCGCAATAGAAAGACAATTCCTCTGATCTCATACCCATGTTCATCATGATGACAGGAGCGTTTTTGTTTTGTTTTACATCTATCTTTATGCAGTGAAACAAGAGTTAACTTTATGTTAGGAAGTACCTTCCTAACACATATGCTCAAACTCGCACCATTATTCTGAGAGTCACTTCAAACAAGTGACTTTCATAGCCTACTTTCTTTTAGGTGCCAGGCCAAAACATTCCTTTTTCACTTTCAACAGCCTTCATCTGTGTTTGGATGAGGGACCATCAAGGAAAACCAGGGTTGGGAGGTGGTTGGCAGGCAAACCACCTCTGCCCCCCTCTTGCCTTGAAAAGGTCACCATAAGACAGCTGCAACTTGACAGCAACATAAAAAAAGTGGAGGAAGGGAGAAGAATGTTCTTTTGAATTATTTGCAATCTGCTTTTCGCCTAAGGACTATTATAGGGTCATTTAGGCTGCCTAGGTTTTTATGTGTGAGTTTTTATGACCTTCTATACTTCCAGGTTTAATTGGACAGATTTAATGGTTGTTAATTTTAATTAGAGAAGACTCTTGCGAGCCCCTTGGACTGCAAGGCGAAGAAACTGGTCAGTCCTAGAGGAGATCAGCCCTGACTGCTCCTTAGAAGGCCAGATCCTGAAGATGAAACTCAAATACTTTGGCCACCTCATGAGAAGGAAGGACTCCCTGGAGAAGAGCCTTATGCTGGGAGCGATTGAGGACAAAAGAAGAAGGGGATGACAGAGAATGAGGTGGCTGGATGGAGTCACTGAAGCAGTAGGTGCAAACTTAAATGGACTTCGAGGAATGGTAGAGGACAGGAAGGCCTGGAGATCATTGTCCATGGGGTCGCGATGGGTCGGACACGACTTCGCACCTAACAACAACAATTTTAATTAATTTATGATTTGTGATTTTATTATCCATGGCGTCAGCTGTCTGAAACAGGTCTGAAGAGGCAGAATGTGAATGTTTTAAATAAATAAACTGAACATGAAGTATTTCTTCAGTCAGTGGAGGGTGGGTTTTTCATGCGATACTTTGCTCCTGGGTAGGGATGAGTACAAACTGCAAAAATCATGATCCAAACCACAAATCGATATGAACTGGAAGGTTGGTTTGCAACCTGAACCAGTTCATAGTGGTTCGTGACCCCTGTTTTCTGCTCCTTGCTGCTTTTCAAACAGAGCAGAAAGCAGGGGCTTCCCGTGCAAAAGCTTCAGGGAGCAGAAAGCAGACGTTTAAATGGTTTTGAGCCATTTAAGGCCCTGTTTTCTAGTCTTCACATACTGCCCTAAAATTCATGGAAGTTTGTGGCAGCTCTTCAGTTCGCGAACCACAAATTGGTCAAAATTCATTTATTCATTCATTCACTTTTATTTATAATTATTATACTTATCTTCTGCCCCATCTCCTGAGAATCAAGGCAGGTTATATCATAATAAAATTACAAATAAAATAAATATACAGATTAAAATATAAAAATCCTAATCTAAAAATTTGAAGAATTCTATAAAAAATAATCACAAATGTGTTCAGGAGTTGGTCCATGCCCATCCCTACTCCTGGGTTTCCACTCAGGACAAGAGTACTGTTACTGGGAAGTATATATTCAGAGGTGAACTGGACATTAAGGCCACTGGAAAAAGTCCTGGTAGAACGATAGCCTGAGAGGCCATCCCCCCGCAGTGTCAGCAGTCCCAAGTGTAGGCGATCCTTATCCCATCAGTGTCTTTCAGAGACAGACGAAAATAGGGCTCCCCTAAACTTTGCAATATCCTCTGCTCAAGATGTTATGGGCTAACTTTACCCCACTGTCTCATCCTATGTTTCCCTTAATAGCTGGGATTTCCTGTGAGATATTCACAACTGTTTTGTCTCTTCAGGGGCTACCTCACATCTGGATTTCTGAATTCTCGAAGGCCCTTTTCTAGACTGCTATAAGAGGAGGAGTCTACACCTCTACTTCATCCTCCACCGAAACACCTACTGGAAATACTATTTGTGACAGTGGGAGCCACTGTAAATTGGTACCCCTGCCGCGTGCATGAAATGCTACTGCCCAAAGCCACTGGCCTTGCAGGGTGAGTATCAGCCTGCTCCTCCTTTCTTCCTCTCTCTGTTGGATTGGGGCCAAAAAGAACTGACCCCTAAACAAAGAGAGAAAATGATGATTACCAAAAGAGAAAGAAAAGCTGAGGCAAAACAACTTTGAACTGAATATTGAGAAACTTTCCATAAGGGCCAAACCTAGTGAAATTGTGTGTGTGTGTGTGGGGGGGGGGTTAGGAGGGAAGTCAGATCTTTACAAGTCACTGCTGCTCTTGATCATCTTTCAGAATGCTTCAGTCTCTATTATGCTAAGCAGTTTACTCCACGGTTCCTGACAGTACTTTTCACATCAAGTTAACATGGTGCTGTTCCTTCAACACCCACTCCTCTGATTGCTAATTTCCAATAACAAACTCTTTCCCCAGTCTTTCTCAAATACAAGACAGTTAAAATATATCACCAATCGTGCAGAAGCAAAATTCTCTAAAGAATAGGAAGGAATAAGATGTGTTTCTACTGTGATTTTTTTTTAATAGTTATTTAGGAGTAAAAAAAAAAACCTCAGTGAATTACTGTCAGCTACGCTTTAAGTTTTCAGTTGTTCAACTAGCAGAAAGCTGTTATTAAATTACTAATTGCTTTCTTATTCTGCTTCCCACACAAGAATCATTATTTTACTCATAGCTAAACTCACAGCATTAGCTTCATGACAAGATCTGCCTGTCAAAATCCCCAAGTTGTCGTCTGACAGGATTTTTAAAGCCTTTTCTCAGAACTTCACCTTCCTTAGTGGTACATGTAGCCAACTACTACCTAAAGTACAATCAATATATCTGGGATAAGTGCAGTTTTAAGCAGAGTCATAGTCTTAACATTCCGCTGATATGAATGGGCTTTGAAGGCTCAAATAAGAATGAATAGATGGGATCTCCAAGGCAATATTTTCAAAGGACTTTACCATGATTTCAAGTACATCATTTGGGCAAAATGTAGCCTGTAGACTAGGCTTTCGATCAGGGTCCTCAGAATACAACTGAGATCCGTTCTATAAATTCTCCAAAACGATCACTCCATGTTTTATTTCTTAATCTAGTGTCCCCCAAAATTTAGAATAAAATGCATAGCAACTTATTCTTGGGAGGCGAGTACATTCTCAGTGCTTTGAGGCATTTCCTCCATATCAAGGGAGAAGAAGAACAGCAAGTGACATTTTGCCTGGGAACATACACGTCTACCTACCCCCACACCCCCCAAAAAAACCTTAATAACAGTGCCTCGGTTAACTGACCTCTTTATAATCTAAATGCATAACAGGATCTGTCAGATATTTACTGTGACAGGTAAACACACCAGTCTCTAAGGTTGATATTTTTATTCTTCATACTACCCTCTGGAATCCAATCAGACCAAATATACCTCAATTTTGTCATTGTTTTAGAACTACTAACCTCATCAAAGCGTTTGGTGGGGCCGACTGACCCATAACATCTACAGGTCCCCCCCCCCCCCGACTGAGAGATCGAACCTGCTGAGGGAGTGTCAAAGTTATTGTTGAAGTGCTGTTCTAATTGTTCCAGTTGGTGTGTTGTTGTTATTGTTATACTGTTATGTTGATTTTGATAGCATTCTATGTAAATGTTCCAAAATGTTTCATGTAAACCACCCAGAGCCGTAGGGAAGGGCAGTATAAAAATCTAACTAACTAACTAACTAACTAACTAACTAACTAACTAACAAACAAATAAATACATTCCTCTCATACCTATCCACCTGTTCAACCAATAAGGGCTTTAAACTTTGGGTTCTGAGCCAATCTCATTTGAGAAACATCTTATTTTTCCTCATCTACATGCTAGCAGCAGCCTCTCACAGAATGAGGCAAATCTCTGCTGCGAGAAGTGTGGATTCTGGAGCACAGTCAACTTAAACCTTTAAAAAAATAAATCTTGGGAGGGAAATCTTGCAACCCAGGACTAGGAAGTTTTTGAACTGGTGCCCAGCCAATCAGGGACAGACTGCTTCTCTACCTCAACGGGGAGGGCATTATTCCAGCAAAACACAGATCTTTAATACTGGGCGCTCTCAAAGCGGCTTGATCAATTATCTCCACTCCTGGATATTGTGGGGGAAAGGTAGGGTTACCGTGGCTCAATCAGATTGGTTGCAGATGGGAAATTTAAATCGCCCCAAATCAAAATGGAAATTGCATTCAGTGTAGACGGCAAGGGTTGAATCGACCTGGGATGGGAATAAAAGCTCCATGCAGATTCAGCCCTGGCCACGAGGATATTATACAGCTGTACAGAACTTTAAAAAAAAGGGTGCCCTGTGCAGGTTAGACAATAGACATAGAAAACAGCCTTACAGGACAGGGAAAGGAACACAGCAGGAGTCAATGAGCGTAATATGGAAGCGGGGGGGGGGGGGGAAACAGAGATAGGGCAATAGGTACCTGGGTTTTGGTCAATTCCTGTGCATGCTTGGTGGTGGAAATTGCTGTCAAGTTGAGGCTGACTTACGGCAACCTCATGGGACTTTCATGACAAAAGACCAACAGAGGTAGTTTGCCATTGTCTGCCTCTGCGAAGCAGCCTTGGACATCCTTAGGGGTCTCCCATCCAAATGCTAAGTAGGCCTGACCTCCTTCGCTTCTGAGATATGATGAGATAGAGCTATCCTGGGCTGTCCATGTCAAGGCATGAATATTTACTCAGAAAGAAACCTCAGTCTATTCAGTTGTCCTTGTTTCAACCTAAGTGTGGATAGCAATGCCTCTTTAGGCCTCTCTCTCTGTTCTGCTAGATGGATTTTAACAGGATATTATTCTTCATTTGGGCTATATGGCCATTTATTATGGATTTTTTAAAATGTAATAACGGCAACAAAAGATAAGGCAAAGCCAGTGGGATTTGTGCTTGGAACCCTCTCTGTCCACCTTTATGGGCTGTATATTTACATTCTCGTTGTGACCAATTTGTGGGCCTCTTGCCAATAATACACCATAACCATGCTGTAATTCATTTAAGCCCACTGCAGGGAATGCAGAGCAATGGGGATCGACTTAGGGGAACTAGCAGCAATTAGAGAAAACTAAAAGCATTTAGAGAAGAATTGTCTTCAGCCATTTTTTATATTGAAGATGCAGGAACAGACACAATTACCAGAGGAACAAAGCTTCCATTTGAGTGCTCTGACACTCTGAAAAACAAGTAAAAGGGATGGATCCTCCAGCTAAGGATTAGCTACCATGGTGAAATTCTGGGAGACGGTGTGGAATACAAGAAAGGAATATTCTCCTTAGGGCTCAAAAACAAACAAGCCACAGGGTGGGAGAAAGAAAACACAAAGCAACCAATTTGGATCCCCCCCAAAAGGGGGGAGGGAGAGAAGCACATGGGGATGACACTGATTTCTGTTCTAATGCCCTCTGAAGATGCAAGTTCGGAAACAAGGTGACAACCTCAGCATCTTGCCATGCAGTCCACCTTCCAAAACTGACAATTTCTCCAGGAGATCTTATCTCTGTCATCTGGGGATCAGCTGGGGATCCTCTAGCACCTGGAAGTTGGTAGCTCTCTCACTCAACCCTATGGGACATATTGCCACGAACACACAGGAAACACTACTTCTTTCCCTTATCCATGGAGTTATCCCAATTTGCCTAAGAGTCACCCATACCAGGCAAAAGAGGAAGGAATAAGCATGGGTGGTAATGGCACTTCCCACTGCTCCATACATGTATATTGAGCCTCGTGTTGATAATTGGGAAGCACAATTCCTTCCTTCAGCAGCTCCAGAGCCAAGACTGCATGTGATACATTGCTGCAGTGGAACCCCTAATGGCTTGAAGGAAACATGCATGTACCACTCTCTCACTTCCATGATGTAAGCTTGAATAACACTTGTGTGTGAATGTGTGTGTTTGTGTGTGTGTGGGGGGGGCATATTAATCACCTGTGATTAAAGGTAAAAGTAAAGGTATCCCCTGTGCAAGCACCGAGTCATGTCTGACCCTTGGGGTGACGCCCTCCAGCGTTTTCATGGCAGACTCAATACGGGGTGGTTTGCCAGTGCCTTCCCCAGTCATTACCGTTTACCCCCCAGCAAGCTGGGTACTCATTTTACCGACCTCGGAAGGATGGAAGGCTGAGTCAACCTTGAGCCGGCTGCTGGGATTGAACTCCCAGCCTCATGGGCAAAGCTTTCAGACGGCTGCCTTACCACTCTGCGCCACAAGAGGCTCTTCACCTGTGATTAGAAGGGCTCTTTACTTTGCTGATCCCCACACTTTGTCATGTTTTCATGATAGACAGCACAGTGCAACATACGAATATACAGAACAACGTGATGGAAACATTGCAAATGTAAAACCATATAAGGAGGCACAAAGGTAGCGAGACCCGGGTGCATTCTAAAGTCATGCATTGCTTCATTTCCGTTCTTTAGAGAGACTCATCCCAGCATCTCCGGGTAACTGTGAAGAAGCTGCAGCGAAGCCACATAAACACCTCGTACTCCAAGCACCTTCATGAGGATTTGGAATGTCTGTTCTTACTGAGCTTGCAGCTCAAGCTACTTTCCGGCAGTTGGCTGAAACAATAACCCTGAGTCACTGTTGCTCTCTAGTGGCCACATCAGAAAACTGCTTTAAAAAAAACCCTGCAAATAAAGAGATCCGAGGGATACATTGCCATGACTGCAGGTAACTGGAACACAAAGGCAGTAACTGAGTCCCAACAACATACATAGCCTGTAGCTCATACTCCAAATGGAGAATTTAGCACTGGACATATATAGGTTATGTTACATCTTTTCTTAAATCAGTTTCTGATGATAGCTCCTAGGTGGATTACAAACTAGGAATCATTAGCATTTCCAAGGAAGGCAAAAAGGCTTAAAAATTGACTTCCATGCTCACTTTTCATGGTGCAATGCCAACTGGCCACCTGAAGATGACTTGCTATTTCAACAACAGGCAGAAAGGCATTGCATTTGCAACTAGATAGTGAATTGTAACTCTCATGCATATTTGATTAATGGTGTTAGATATATATAGATATTCAAGAGTCCATTTTCTGTGCTACATGATGGAGCCATGCGTTACTCAAAACATTTGCGTGAATCTGCATCAACAGTTTCTGGCTAACAAAGCAAAAAAAGTGGAAGAAGATTTCCCTTCAAACAGGAAGGGGTCTCGGGGTATATTTAAAAATCTTCCATAAGACCCTAGTGCCTGCTTTTTACCCAGCTCAACTCTATTCAAGCTATAGCCAGCCAGGCAGCTACTTGAAAGTGGCAGATGAGGGTTGGTTGTCAACAGGCATTGGCTATTTGGCTGCTGAATCCTGGCAAAGAAAGACAGTACTTTCATTGTTTCCCATGGCTCAGGCATTACAGCACTGCAGTTAAACTGGACGCCAAAACATCTTCATTGCTGCAGAACTCTTGGCTAGGGCTGGTTGTAAGCAGAGCTTAAAATTAAACTCCAAATTCCATGCCACAAAAAAGCTGAATTCTGTGACTTGTATATATTAGTCAAAGTTCTTTATTCATGATCAAAGACCAGCTTATCATATAGGTTAACAAAGAGTAAAATAAGCTTTGATAGATTAGTCAACGAACCATGTTTTTTTGGCTTAATTTATTATACTTCCAGTTATACAGGGAGACAGAGAGTGAAGCCATTGAGATAATACTACTTCCCTGTTGGTGTTTTCATTTGTCTTTGCAACTAGAATAAGGTTGGCTAGAATAGGCTAGAATATTAGGCTAGAATAGCCTAATAAAAAGAAGCACATTCTCAAAAATCACAATCTATATCTCAAACCTATTCCATACAGAATTGATAATGTCCTGCTTTTTGTCTCCTTGTTGCCTCCTCTACATCTCCTCTAAATCTTTGGATTTAGACGAGGGCTCTAAATCCATTGGAAGTAGGGGATAGGACCTGTAGTAATGGCTCTAAACTAGAATCGTATCCCCTGGATATCAGGGGGGGAAATCAGTCAGAGTAGTTCAGCTGTGGAATCGGCTGCCTAAGGAAGTGGTGAGTTCCCCCTCACTGGCAGTCTTCAAGCAGCGGCTGGACAGATATTTATCCTGGATGCTTTAGGCTGATTCTGCACTGAGCAGTGGGATAGGACTAAAAGGCCTGTAGGGCCTCTTACAATTCTAGGATTCTATGAATGACATTGGTCCAGTATGTTACCACAAAAATTAAATATTTGTGACACAGCATGTTTCATCTCTGGATAACCAGCGAACTGATTAATTCACATGAGTTCAGTCTCCTTCCTCCCCTCTGCATTCTGTGTGAGACATGAGCACAGATCCTTTTCAATGTATGTTTTTGATGAGGTCTTTCATTACTCCCATATAGATGTATGATCCTTTGGCATATAGTCTTGTTCCGTTAAAAGTGTCCTCATCCTCCCTAAATAGGGAGGTGATCTGTAAGTATTAACTGGTATCTGCCTACTCCATAAAAATTGTTCTGCAAAACAGTGGAAGTTCAAAAATCTGTATCACTGCTAGACATTACGAAAGCAGTGGCTCATGCATTTGTCTGAATTGCATTGTATGTATAACAGGGAAAACCTTACAGGAGGGAACTCCAAAAACCAAGAAATAAAAGAAAAATGAGGGGTTGGATCATAATAAATAGACTAATTTAATACAAATTACACCATAATGACAATATTATGATTGAAGACAAAGAGGAACAAATTTCCCCAACAGATGGCATTCAGCATGGTGCAGTGGTTACAGCGTTGGATGTGGACCAAGGAGACCAAGTTTCAAATCTCCACTCTGCTGTGAAGCTCAGTAGGCGACCCTTTGGCCTAACCTTGTACTGTGTTAAGAGGATAAAATGGATTAGGGAGAACCACACGGGCTGCTTTGGAGGAACGGCAGTGCGATAAAGTGAAAGTTCTGCTGGTTCTCATGGAACTGTATCAAGAAATTTTTTAACAAGCTGCTCTCCAGCAGAGCACTGGTCTTGTGCCTAATCCTCCATATGCTTTCAGCAAGAAGCTGAACAGCAACTCCAGAAAAGTACAAAAATTCTGCTAGAAGGAGGCTTCAGTCTTAGTGGACTGATCATGAATGCATTATCTATATCCCTTCTTCCCAGCACCTGTTCATTAGTAGTTGCCATCATCCTTGGATTTGGAAACAGGGTCCATGGTTCTATTTATAAATAGTCCTCAAGCTAAGTGTTACATCTCTTGAATTCACAAAAAAGTAGGACTCAATATAAATGAATGGTGCACATGCTGAGGCTTGTTTCTACTGTTTGTTATGTGCAGCCCACCCCTTTTGCAAAACAGTATTCAGTATTTATGATCCACCCTTCGCACTTGGATTTTAGGTAGGCTGCATGGTGTAAATCAATGCAATTAACAGAATGGGACATCCAACAAGCAATGCAATGGGTTTGGATGGCAGAAATCTAGAACCAACCAGAAATCTGAAACAGAACTTAGGCAAGGCATGAGTATTAACAAAATACATTAAATGATTCAATAGTTACATAGCAGGATCCTGCTTATGGCAGCAGATAATAATTATACACAGTTATATAGTCCATAGTGGCAAACTCTTTATCCAAGCATCTTTATGAACCATTTTTCTATAGTGTCGCCTTAATACCTGCATTAAATAAATTTACCAACAAAGATTCTCACCCCTTATGTGGGACATCCATATAAAGGGTGATAATCCTTGTTCCCTGCCCCCTCCCACCATCACCCCATCTCCAACCCCTTTCCTTACCTGCTGGCGGCCTCCGCCAGTCTCCCGAGGCCAGCCCCACTTTCCGGAGGGCAGGGATGGCCCTGGAAACATAGAGGCCAGACCAGTCCATCAATGCACAGCGCTGTGTGTTGCTGTGCTTGCCCCGCCAGTCTCCCAAGGCTGCCCCCACCCTCTGGAGGGCGGGGACAGCCTTGGAGGCATAGCGAAGGCCAGGCCAGCAATGCACAGCACTGTGCATTGCTGTACTGGTCCTACCCCTGTCAGTCTCCCAAGGCTGACTCTGCTCTCCAGAGGGCAGGAGCAGCCTTGGAAGACTGGCAGCGGTGACAACACCAGAGCATTGAGCATGTCTCAGTGCTCTGGCGCTGCTGCTGCTGCCCATCCACTGGTGGGGTCCCTGGGGGCGGGACTACAGATGTCACTTCTGTAGACTTCTGTTTGAGGGACTGCACCAGTAGATGTTCCACATCAAAAAAAACCCTGTTTAATCATTCACTTTTGAAAACTCTGGAAAGCCAGGAGACTGGGAGCCTTCCTGACTTCATCAGGCCATGCTGTAAGGCAGTTGTAGAAGGCCCTGGTCAGATGAGCAAAGCTGTCTTGGCAGAGCATAGGAGAAGAGGCACAGATACAAAGGCCCAGGGGGTTTGCAGGTGAGAACCAGTGCTGTAAATTGAGCCTGGTAACTGGCAGACATAAGTAAGTGAGCTTTAGCCGTAATATCTTCCCTTCTTTAACTTCCCTTCTAAACTCGCTAGAAAAATCATTAATGCTCGGCATGGTCAGCTGCAAAAGGAAATGTGGTCGCCAAAGGATCCGCTGGCTCGACATGATCAAAGCCAATACAGGGATGACCATGAACCAACTGAAAGAAGCAGTCAGAGACAAGGGCGCATGGCGAAGACTTTCCTATAGAATCGCCAAGGGTCAGACACGACTGAACGGATAACATATTCAACTGGCAGCCAATGGAGTGACTGGGAGTAGTATGCATACTCTATCTAGTCTAGCTCTTAATAATAGCTGTGTTGCAGTGTTCTACACTGTTCTGTATCAACTGGAATCTCTGGATGAATTTTAAAGGGAGACCTATGTAGAGTGTATAACAGTAGTCTGGTCTTGATGCTACTGTGGCGTAGTAGCCATATCAAGCTGGAGCCATCTTCAGGGCTAGATGAAGTTGAAAGATAGCCTTTTTTGCCACTGAACAAACTTGCTTCTCCAATTGGTACTAGTATAACCCTGAAAGCTGGTTTCAGTATATAGCTGGGTCCAGTATGTCCAAGTTTCTTAACTGAGCCAGCAAGAGTTAACTGGACCCTAATGAAAGAGGAGAGCACAATGTCCTTCAAGATCTCAGCCTTCCCAATCTACATTACCTTTGTATTTCTATGATTTCTCCAAGCAGCAACCAAGCAACAATTCAAGCAATCCTACCACATTACCAAGGGTTTTTTGATAAAGCTATGTAAAGCTGAGTATATTTAGCAAAGCACATTTTATCTCCAAACCCCAGGGTATTATTCCTGATGCCTGATGCCTGATAGTCAACCAAGGAGTTTACTGAAGGACAACAACTGGGGATCTGGTTACAAATAGATGGTACTGGAGTGAAGACCATCCATAGAACTGCACTTCCTACAGACACCTGGGCTAGACAATATATAATCCATCAACATGCAAGTATTTTCTGAATGCCCTTTTGAATGTGCACTTATTTTTGCTGCGGCTGAACTATCATAACAATTCTTCGTTGCACCTCTGGCACTTTGTTTCACAGTAATTTTCTTAGTAAAAGAGCAGCCTCCTCTTCTCAAAAACAATTAGTGTGTCATTCACATTGTGCTTTGGATGGGAATATAGCTACTTTCAGTAGCTGTTGCACACACGACAAACAAAAAAATGCCCATAATCACCATAATTATTTCTGTATTTGCGTGAACACTCAGCTTCTTCACCATGGAAACTAAAGCTGGGCAAGCTCTTTAATTTGGGGGAAGCTCAATGCACCCTGTGACTTTCCAAAACATTTGACTGCCCACCTGTGTCCACTGGAAGTGGGATCTAGTCTGTTGGTAGGAAGGAATGGCTCTCTTAACCGCTGGAGCAGGCAAATAATAGGTTTCCTCAGCAAAGTTGGAGGCTTACCGTTTTATGCAAATGTTGTTTCTAATTTTCAGTAATTATACACTGAATTAGTACATATGCTGCCCTGGTCAGGTCACTGTTGCACTCAATGTACCATTATTTTTGCAGCTCTTCACGTCCTCCAGAAATACTACAGCCACTGCCAGGTATATGAGCCAAAAGGATACGGAAGGTTTTGTGTTCACAGCTGGCTAGACCAGGCTGCAGTTTAGCAGCCATCACTGGCAAAAGGTCCGTGATAGGCTTGATGCAACCTTCTCCGCAAAGCCAACCACAGCACTTGCTTCTGTATCCTAATATTTACTTGATGTTGATGGGAGACATTTAGATTTTTCTAGGGAAGACTTTCCACAAGTAGCAGTGAAAGAACAGAAAGAAAGTTCCTTTGAAGGTCAAAGTACTGGGACCCACTGACCAGGTTAACCAAAGGAATATGTACAAAATCCTTGGCTGAGATTACTCTAAATACCACACCAACCAACTAGCAATGTAAAATGTCTTTATGATTTGAAGTCATGATGAAATAATTCCTGAAAGACTGTGGAAAAGCAAACTTAAAAATGCATTTTTGCACTATTTGATATGATTATGGCAATTAATGTTGAAACACCTTTCCTTCACCAGCTTGGTGTACTGGTTAACAGCGGCCACTGGTTAACAGTTTGATTCCCCACTCCTCCACATGCAGCCAGCTAGGTGACCTTGGCCTGGTCACAGTCCTGTTAGACCAGTTCTCACACAGCACTCTGTCTCAGAGCTCTCTCAGTCCCACCTACCTCACAGGGTGTCTGTTGTGGGGAGAGGAGATAAAACAGTTTATGCACAAACTGTGCTAGTAATTTTTTTTTGATGTGGAACACAACTACTACCATGCTCCCTAAAATGGAAATATCGGATATGATGTCCGTTGCCCCACCTAGGTAGTGTGGCAGCAGGTGGTGGCAGCAGGTCACGTGTGCGTTTCGGCGGGAAGCCGCATGCATGTGCACCGTGTCAGAACAGTAGCGCCCCCTGTAGGCTAGAGCTAGGAAAGACTTATGTGGCTGGCCTGCGCACCTGCGCAGTCCCAATCTGTGTCTGCACACAAGACTCCAATGAACAACGGTTACAGGTAAGTGCAACCCTGTTTTCTTTAGTAATATCAGGGCTCTCTCAGCCACACCTCCCTCACAGAGTCTCTTGTGGGGAAAGGGAAGGGAAGGCTTTGGCACTCCTTCATGTTGAGAAAATTGGCGTATAAGAACGAACTCCCCTTCAAAAATTTTATTTTTTTGCTTTCTTCTATCAGGATTCGTTCCATGCTGAGGCACTGGGCAAGGCATGCATGGCAGCCAATATCTTCCTGGATGACTCATCTGCCCTTGATCCATTTCAATCTGGTTTCAAACTTTGGTGTAGTCTCACTGATGAACAATCTTGAGTTGAAGTTGGGCCAGGAGAAGTCTTCCCTGTTGATCCTATCAGATGTCTCTCTCAGTGGCCTTTGACATAGTCGACAACTCCCTTCTTATCCACCAGCTTGAATATGGAGTTGGTATTCAGGGCATAGCCCTTTGGTGGCTTTGCTCTTTTCTGTCTGAGCAGACACAGATTCAGAAATGCATGCCCTCCCCATTTCCATTTTTTTCCATCACTAACCTAAATATTGTTAAAGGCCCCCCCAGGCCTGTCATTATGCTTACAAGCAATGAGTCCTCGGATGACTCTTATTGTGATGCACACTGTCACAAACTTTTTACATCTGTTCCTAAAGCACCCATCTGCTGTGATCCCCTAAAGCCAGCAGTTCTGAAACAGCGACTGTTTCCTGAATGATGACAAGTGATGACAAGTTGTTATGTAACAATTTGCTCATGAAAAGCTGGCAACCTGTTTAATTCACATACCTACATTTACCGAACAGCTAATCACGCCATGACTTTGCTTCCAAGGGCACGCTGGCTACTTTGAGAACGATATTTATGGATTGTTCATATTTTAGCATCGCTGTAAGAACCAAAACATTTACTATGGATGGGAAGGCAGAAGAATCATGTAACCAAATTCCAGTCAATCCTGCTCTTTTGTTTCCAAAATAAGCATTTGAAGAACTAAAGGCTTATGAAGGAAGCTAGTAATGGAAATAGTTTATTATGGTGATGATGATGATGCTGATGCTGATGATGATGATGATGATATCAGCAGTCAAGAATCTCAAACTAGACATAATATGCATCAGATGCATAAAATATTCTGTACACCAAATATACAATAGTAACAATAAAATTATTAAAATAGACCATGTCCTGCCTTGTTAAACATGCCAGAGCATAAAATCTTGCAACCTTAAAGATAGTTTCATTGAAACAGTAAACAAGAAGAATGTATAAAAATAATTTGATCTTTCAACAGAACTGGGGGAATATATATATTCCAAATGTGCTGTAAAAACGGTAATGTAAAAGGATGTTTGATTGTTTCTACAATTCCAGACTTACATGGGTAGAGATATTGCACACATGGGCTACTTCCATGTCGGCCTTTAAGAAGGGCAGATGGGAGGACATTAAGCAGAGTTAAAGTGAAGGTAACTTGATGGGATGAAATTTTTGTTACAGTTTCCCACTGCTGAAGCAGAGTGGACCCAGGACTGGTCAACTTGAAAGGCGGTGTCCCATAGTCTCTGTTTGAGTAATGCTCTGGCTCCTTGGTACTTAAGAGGCAGTAAAGCCGAACAGCAGAAACCAATGAGTTGCGATTTATCGTCCATTGCTCTCATCTGCCATGGGGATTCGAGCCACAGCCCTTAAATGGCTGCAGACCTTTCTCCAAGGTCAGGGACAGAGGATGGCATTTGGGGGGGGGGGAGCATCTCCCAGTGTCAAGCACTTACTTGTGGGGTCCCACAGGGTGCAATACTCTCCCTGATGCTATTTAACATCTACATGATCCCCTTGCCTAGTTGATTTAGAAGCTCAGACTGGGTTGTCACCAATATGCTGATGATACCCAGCTATTCTTGTTAATGGATGGCCATATAATGGAATCAGATATGTGCCATAGAATAATGTACTTTCCCTTGAGGATGCTTTTTCAGTGCTTATAGGAGTTGGAATTGAAGCCTTAGTTAAGTCTGCATTGGAGTTAGTCGAATTACAGAGAAGAACTGAGCTGTTCTCATGTGCTCAGTTGGCATCAGCTTTGGGGGCTTGGATGGGGCCTGGAGCCTTGGACTACTCTTGGTTGTCTGTCTCATTGGGAGGAGTAAATTACGTAAGTGTCCCAGCCATGGAGCAAAGATTCTGTACGAATTTTTTAAAAAATTGTCCAAAGTGCAGGTGATGTTTGCTTGCTCACCAGAAATAATCTCTCTTAAGAAGTTAGAGTTGCACGGGGACCACTGAGCTGGTAGTGCTTTGCCATTGGTACCTGCATAAGCTGAGGACTCAGACACTGCAATACAAACCCAATATTATATTAAGGGTGCAACAATCCCTCTGAAACATGCTTGGTATAGTATCTGTAATATCCGTAATACCCGTAATATGATAAGAGAAGAGGAGCTGGGTTTTTCTTTATGCCCCACTTATTACTATCCAAAGGAGTCACAAAGTTGTTTACAGACACCTTTCTCTTTCTTTCCCTACAACAGGTACCTTGTGAAGTAGGTGAGGCTGAGAGAGCTATAGAACAGGGGTAGTCAACCTGTGGTCCTCCAGATGTCCATGGACAACTATTCCCATAAGCCCCTGCCAGCATTTGCTGGCAGGGGCTCATGGGAATTGTAGTCCATGGACATCTGGAGGACCACAAGTTGACTACCCCTGCTCTAGAACACCTGTGATTAGCCCAAGGTCATCCAGCTGGCTGCATGTGGAGGTGTGGGGAATCCAACCCAATTCTCCAGATGAGAGCCTGCTGTTCTTTAACCACAGCTGCTGAACTCTTAAGGAACCAAGTGGAACAGCTACTAGAGTCTTGCACTCATCATCATCTGATAAGGAAACAGGGTGATTTTCACCTGGGAGAATCAGTCCTGACTATGTGAGTTCCATCACAAAGTACTGCAGGTTCAGGAGACATGAAAACATTTGCAGTGGCCATTTCACTTGTTAAAAGTACATAAACATTTATATGCACTATAAAATTGTTACTCAGAACGCTGCTGGGCTGGTTCAGTCCAGGGATCTAGTACATCAATGTGCCCCTATTAAGTATATGACACAATATGGGTACTTCATGTGCAGACACGTCCATGGAAGATGGCCTTGTACATTTATTTCCTACTCGCAGACACCGAATATCTGTGTAGGAGGACGATTGCATACAGTGTTCCACAAGTATTGGATCCTTAGACAGGGAGAGCATGTGAATAAGCCCCAAGTCTTTTATATGAGCAATTATTTAACAGAGCAAAGCAAGCTAAGAACAGACAGCTGAACAAAGACATTGCGCTCTTGAGCCTGAAAAAATGCAGGAATTATTTGTGCTTTTCCTAACATCAAATAAAAGTCCCTACCTAAAGAATTGTGTGTTTTAATGTGTTCCAGCCACTCAGCTGATCACCACGTGTATTGTCAGGTACTTTATGACATTATAAGCAATTAATTGAGACAAAATTAGAAAATTGCTCTGTTCGACCGATAAACACAGCAGTCAAATCCAATTTAACTCAATAAGCACTTTGGAAAATTTCTATAAAACTACCTCATCTTGGAAACTTATTTGCACAACATTCTGGTGAGGATTTGATGACACTCCCAGCCAATCAAGTGCTATAAAAGTGGGATGTGTGCTTAACTCATGCAGACTGCAACCTAAAAATACAAAAGCTTCTCACTAGCATTTCCTAAAAAAGAACTCAACCATGTCATTGATTACAGGGCTGCTTGCATATCACATCTCCCCCTGTCTACCCCCTGGTGAAACTGATAACCAGTATTTGAATGGCATTAACCTCTCCAGACTGCTGGGTAGAAAGCCTGAAATTGAAATAGCCGAGTCCATGTGAAAGCCAAAATGAAGACAGTCTAGAGTAATATCATAGTTAAATGAAGCTCCAAGCTCTGGATTTGAACTAGAGTTTGCCTCCAAGAGAATATGTACTCAGAGCATATAATGATGCAACAGTATTTCACACCTCTGTTTTGTCTGCATATTACCTTTGGAAGACCCCCTGGATTAGTCTGCAAACTACTGAGGAGATACATCACCTCAACAATATTGCCCCTCTTATTTCAGGAAAACAGTCTAATGTGAACTGGAACATTTATACACTTCTGCGGAAAGGCAAAAAAATAATAACCATGTAATGCAGTGATTTCCCTTCTTGAAAAAAACAAGACATTTTAAAAATTAAAACCACTCTAATTTTACCAGCGTGGGCAGTACAATCCTATGGACTAACAGTGCTACTGGGAATGGGATGGTGCCCAAGAGTAGCAGAGCAAGAGTAACTGAGCCTACACTGATGTATCTCTGAGACCGTTTACGCACTGGGAACTTCACTGCCCCAGCTCCCGTGCAGGAGCACAAATCGGGGGCGGATGAGGTACACCGGGCCAAATGCTCCCCTGTGTGGGTGCAGGAAGAGGTGGGGCAACCTGCCACGACTAAAACTCCAGCCTGCAGCCCAGCATGAAACCTCCAGTGCATAAACGGTCTGAGACAAGATGGCATAACAGGCAGCTCCTTTTGCACTGTCAGAACTTCATTTGTCTACAAAATACATGGAATGTGTAAGGTAAGGCTACTTAACTTCTATAACCATGTTCACAATAGAAATATTGTTCATTCTATCTTGCTCTTGAGGCTCCACACATTTACACCTTCCTTTTGATTTCTTCTCAAAACTGGCATTGCAGTCATAGTCGGTTCCTTCCAATAGCTTGGATTGATCTAATCAATAACAGAAGGGGTCGGCAATGTGTATTCCTCACTGTATCAGCAGTCCCTTTTGACCCCCCTCAAGATTATTTGTGGGGTCACAAGTGTCAGAAAGCAGTTGTCAGAAACAGTAAGGGAGAGCCATTGTCTTTCCTCTTTCTTCTGTCCTCTGCTTATGAAAGACAGAAGACAGCTCCTTTCACCCTCTCTTGTCTCTTTATAACAATTCCTTTGGTCCTGGTTTCTTTATCGCTGGTTCAGTGTGTTGGTGGAAAGCAATCTTATCCATTTAAGGCAAACCTACACAGAAAGCCTTCCAGAGTCTTTCCCTTTTGACAACAAATACACCAGCCTTCCAACACTCATGCTGCATATGCCTGTTTGGACCCTGAAGGCAGACAATGAAGGTAGATGGGAAAAGGGGGGGGGGGAGAGTGAACAGCGTTATTCTGACTGACACTTAAGGACAATGGGAGTTGCAGGCAAACAAAACAAGCAAACGGTTCAGTGTATGCATTTCCTTACCAAAACTAAATAGAGGAAAACCAGGAATAAAGCTACTGATCATTCTTTCAGCACACCAACATCAATACTTGCTTTTAGCTACATCTTGCTCAAAGCATGGCAGGTGCTGATCTCCTTAAACAGTGTGCCAATTCACATGCTGAAATGGTATCATTAGGTGGTGAAATTGTCAATATTCAAAGATAACTGCTTTGTTATGTTGTTAGGTGCGAAGTCGTGTCCGACCCATCGCGACCCCATGGACAATGATCCTCCAGGCCTTCCTGTCCTCTACCATTCCCCGGAGTCCATTTAAGCTTGCACTGGCTGCTTCAGTGACTCTATCCATCCACCTCATTCTCTGTCGCCCCCTTCTTCTTTTGCCCTCAGTTGCTCCCAGCATTAGGCTCTTCTCCAGGGAGTCCTTCCTTCTCATGAGGTGGCCAAAGTATTTGAGTTTCATCTTCAGGATCTGGCCTTCTAAGGAGCAGTCAGGGCTGATCTCCTCTAGGACTGACCGGTTTGTTCGCCTTGCAGTCCAAGGGACTCGCAAGAGTCTTCTCCAGCACCAGAGTTCAAAAGCCTCAATTCTTTGATGCTCGGCCTTCCTTATGGTCCAACTTTCGCAGCCATACATTGCAACTGGGAATACCATAGCCTTGACTAGATGCACTTTTGTTGGCAGGGTGATGTCTCTGCTTTTTAGGATGCTGTCTAGATTTGCCATAGCTTTCCTCCCCAGGAGCAAGCATCTTTTAATTTCTTTGCTGCAGTCCCCATCTGCAGTGATCTTGGAGCCCAGGAAAATAAAATCTGTCACTATCTCAATTTCTTCCCCATCTATTTGCCAGGAGATAACTGCTTACTATATGTTAAAATGAAATAACCTGGGATACACCACGTTGTTCGATGTGAAGTCGTGTCCGACCCATTGCGACCCCATGGACAATGATCCTCCAGGCCTTCCTGTCCTCTACCATTCCCCTGAGTCCATTTAAGCTTGCACTGGCTGCTTCAGTGATTCCATCCAGCCACCTCATTCTCTGTCATCCCCTTCTTCTTTTGCCCTCCATCTTGTTTCAGAGACACATCAGTGTAAGGTTCAGTTACTACTGCTCTGCTACTCTTGGGCACCATCCCATTCCCAGTAGCGCTGTTAGTCTGTAGGATTGTACTGCCCACGCTGTTAAAATTAGAGTGATTTTAATTGCCTGGAGAAGGAAATGGCAAACCACTCCAGTATCTTTGCCATGAAAACTCTATGGGCAGTTTCAAAAGGCAAAACACCACTGTAGTCGATTTAATATGTTAATGTTATTGTTGTTACCACCTTACTGTTACCAAAATGATGTTACTTGTATCATTTGGTTGTTTCATGTAAACCGCCTTGAGCCTTCAGGGAGGGCGGTATATAAGTAAGTAAGTAAGTACCTTTAAAAGTGGTTTGCTGTTGCCTGTCTCCATGTCACAACTAAGGTATTCCTTGGAGGTCTCCCATCCAAACACTAGCCTGAGCTAACTCTGCTTAGCTTCCAAGATCTGACCACATTGGGCTAGCCAGGTCAGGACCATTCCAAGTTGGTGCTGGCAGAGTCTAAATATGCATAGAAGCTGAGCACACACTAATTAAGAAAAAATAGATTTACTGAATAAGAGAACAAATGGTATAGGGAAGAGGAGAAATAGAAGCATATCTATCTGTCTAGCTGGAAAGAGGAAGACAACTTTTTCAGAAGAACAAAGACAGAAATGACCCAATCAGATGTAAGAAGGGGAACTACAATATTTGCTGGCGTATAAGACTACTTTCCCCCCCTGTAAAACATGCCTCCAAGTGGGGTGATCATTTTATACGCCAGGTGCACTTCAGTTGGGATAGACAAAGCTGCCCATAGTGGCCCATAGTACTGTATTTTGAGTGGAAATGTTGGGGGGGTCGTCTTATACGCCCAGTCGTCTTATACGCCGGCAAATACGGTATTGAAATAGAGGAAGGTCCCCAACCTTGCTATTCTAGCTATCTGTACCCTCTATTGCCCCTGCAGGATTTTCCAGTCACTTCTTTGTATGTATGTATGTATAGTACATATTCCAATAACTGGAAACAAATGTAAAACCTCAAGGGAAGGCATATTGCATGGAGTCTAAGTTGAAAGTAAGCAAAAATACGTCACTGTATATATTGTCTGTACTTGCTTACACAGAAATTCAATATATCAGCCTCCACTTAAAATTCCCATACTCTTTGGGAGATCCAGAAAACGTTTAAGAGGCTTCTACATTTTACTAAACTGAACGCTTTTAAAATGTAGATAACAACATACAAAACCAATGTCCATGTAGGAAAGGTATAATTTTGTCACCATGAGTGAAGCAGAGCTATTTTTCATCTGGTTTCCTTGCTATAGTCATCATCATTCCTTGCTATAGTCATCATCAATCCAATCATATTTGCTGACTACCTGGAGAAAAAAAATACTACGGTTCAGTTAACAGAGACATAACAGGAAAATATTTTCCAGGTGATGTTATTTACCTCCAAGACATGTAAAACTTCAGCTGCCAACGTTTTTGTGTGTGTCCCACAGTTCTTCCCAACCAGGGCTACCAAAGTGACCCTATTAAAAGTCTCTATGAAAGAGACAGAACATTTTTTCCAGGCCTATTAACAGCCCTATATTCAGTAACTATACTAAAGATATTTTAAGGAGACTTGTGAAATAATTGCAACTGCAGTCTACATATTGCTTGTGCTAATCAAGCTCCTTAATAAAAAAAATATTTCAGAACTGTCCACCTTTTTTTGTTCGGCTCATTACTTTTTCCGTCTTTAATTAACAGAGTACATACCATGCAACCTTCAGGCAAACTCAGTAACTAGATAGAACAACATAAAAGCTTAGAAAAGTTATTTAAAGCACTGCAATACATTAGTATGATATTACAAAGGAAATGCTATACCCCAAACAAAAGAAGCTCCTTTTCATTACTCAATTTTCTTTTTAAAATCATTTCAATTTCATATTCCATTCAACTGGAAAACTAGTAGAGGGTCATGATGAAAGGCAAGGTTGTTATTCAATACGACTGTCTTTATACCATAATGGAAAGTTCTATCTGAAGACAGTTGATCACAGCAAAATCCTTCCAACATCATTGCTTGCACTTAAAATTCATAACCGTTGCAAAAAATTAATTCCTATGTTCTGCCTTGCTAGGAAAAGTTGAGGTCTAGGAAAGATCTAGCACAATAAAATCAGAGTCCAGTAGCACCTTTAAGACCAACAAAGATTTATTCAGGGTGACCCATTATGCACGGGGGGAATAACGCACATTCGGGGTGGAATGGCGGTGACTAAAATCACGGATAACGCACGGAGCCGGCTGCAACCGGCTGCAGCTTCGGTGCATGCCGCCGAAAAAGCCGCGTCAGTGAAACGCGGAAGAAAGCGCAGCTTCCGGGTGAGCGGGGCGCAACCAGAAGCGGCGCCCGGATCGGCGCGTGCATAATCGGTTACTCTGGGTTTTGCCGCCGTCGCGCCCCGCCCCGTGTATAACCGGTATGCGTCGCGTCTTCCCCCTCCGCGTTTTCCATGTGACCCGAAATCGCCGTTTCGGCGGCCGTGCATAATGGGCCGGTGTGAGCTTTCGAGTGCAAGCGCTCTTCCTCAGACAGATCTAGTATAAGATGGATTGACTCAACAAAGGAAGGCTTGTAAGACCTGAACAAGGGTGTTAAATATAGGATGTGTTGGAGATCATTAATTGCCATAAGTCAGAAGTGGCTTGACGGTACTTAATACATACTTGATAAAGGAATGTGACCGTTTCAGTCACGAAATGAAATTCGGTACAAGCAGATCACTACTATGGCAATTTGGACCTCAAAAGTTTCAAAAGACAATGAAATAGGTCTGATTGTCTATGTTAGAAAACAGATTGTGAATTCGAGCATACAGCCATACTGAAAGTGAGTCGCTACAGATCAGTATAGAACACTATATATGTTCATTTGATTGTATATTCGTCTTTTTGATCGATCAAGTATTTCTTGCACATATCTATTTTGTTCAAACCAGAAAAGCATTTTTTGAAACCTGCCCTTCCTCCCAAAAGCTCAGGATGTTGTACATGATTGGTTCTTCCTTCCTCCTCACAGCTATGAGGTAGGTTAGACTGAGAGTGACTGGCCAAATCAGCTAGCAAATTGCATGGCGGAGTGGTGATTGGAATCTGACTCCTTCAGATTATAGACCTATACTCTATCATGCAACTTAAATGTCTTTCTTCTTGCCCTGTCCCTCTCAGAGCCTCTGTACTTAATAGCTCTAAATAATTACTGAATAACAGCAGAATTGCAAGTAAGAGCCATTACAAAGTACTCCATAGTGAAAATGTCTACCAAACAGACTGGCTGTTCATTCTATCCACCATTTTCTAGACTAGCGATCCCCAACCTGTGGGCCACGGACCACATGTGGTCCGCCGACTAATTGGAGGTGGGCCCCGAAGGACGCTCCCCCCGCGGCCCTTTACTTCATCCCCCCGGCCCTTTACAACACACTTTGGGTGTCATTGTCTCCCATCACTCCCAGATGTGACTATCTCGTTGCAGAGAAACAAGCTCAGGGTTCCCATTGATTTGTCTTTGTCATGAGTTAAAATTTCCATGAAAATAAAATGTTCCTTATGCTCATTGTTGTGGCATGTCTGTATCTTATTTTGAAGGGATGTTTAAACATTACCATAGCGATCAGAGAGCGCTAGGGCAGTGGTTGAGAGTAGAGGAGTAAACTACCCCCCCCCACGGGCCTCAGTAAAATTGTCAAGCGTTGAGTGGTCCCCGGTGATAAAAAGGTAGGGGACCACTGTTCTAGACCACAAGCGCTTCACCATGATCCAACTACCCTTCTAGAGGCAGTCACCGTATTTAGCAATCAAGATAGCTGGCCTTCTATGGCAGTGCTAGAGTGAAACTGAGAACCAAATTTAGCTTCTGCTGCCATTAAAGGATATACCTAACCATTAAAGAGATGTTGGGTGCGTGTGTGTGTGTGTTATATGGCAGTACACACCTAAAAATGAAAACCTGCATCCCAAGTAGGATCTTCAGAGCTGTGCTGCAAAAACAGCAACCCACCACTGTCCTATCCTCTGAAATTCTGCCTGGGAGACTCCCAGTTTCCTCCTGAGAGTAGAAGTAGAGGGCTGTAGAAAGGGGGGGGTGTGACTGGTAAATATCCTTCCCCATGAGAATGCATTCTCCCATGAGAATGCATTTCTGTTGCAGATATTCTGCCAAGCTTCAGAATATCAAGAGCAAGCCTACTCAACAAGCACCTATTTCTTTCCTTAAAGGTGAAGGTATCCCCTGTGCAAGCACTGAGTCATGCCTGACCCTTGCGGTGACACAGTCTAGTGTTTTCATAACAGACTCAATATTGGGTGGTTTGCCAGTGCCTTCCCCAGTCATTACCGTTTACCCCCCAGCAAGCTGGGTACTCATTTTACTGACTTCGGAAGGATGGAAGGCTGAGTCAACCTTGAGCCGGCTGCTGGGATCGCCCAGCCTCATGGGCAGAGCTTTCAGACTGCATTTCTGCTGCCTTATCACTCTGTGCCACAAGAGGCTCTAAGCAGAAACTACATATAGGTTAGCATGTATCAGAAGTAAAGCCTACTCAAATTCTACCACGTCTGCAGAAAACCAAATAAGAAAAACAGCCCAATTCAACTTGCCATATATTTTTATTTGATATAATTACAAAATGCATCTCAAACAGAATCTATGATATTATTTTAAATTAAGTTAGTTCTTAACTAAAGACGCTAAGGAGAAAATCAACACAAAGCTGTGGGACTTGCAGTGAATAATCCCATCTCCATGCTTACTTTGCCAAAGGCTACAAAAACTGTCAACAAATTTGTCGCTCTGGTATGTCATTGCATGTTATTTTTATCCACATGACTTGGTGGTTGCACTAAAAAGACTAGAAGCAAAAATTTGGAACAGCAGGAGAACAGCATTTGTCGGAAAGGAAAGAAATAATGACGGGGAACTCCGTGGAGGTTTGCACACAATATGAAAATCAAACTTATTAAGAAACCCATCAGGTTTGTTTTGTTTCTCATCATTTTTTCCTAACACTGAGGTATTTCAATCAAAATTGCTCTCTCATTGGGGAAGAACATTAACAATCCAGATCACAAAATAATATGCATTCTGATTTCATATGCCTCCAAGTCCCTTTCCATTCCCTTCCAATCCATTGCTTGTCATGTAATACTGTCAGGACTGTGCATGTGAATCTTTCAGATGAATTATATCTGATGGCTTTTGTCTCAAGAAAAAAGGTATAAGACCAGGTGGCCCTTCATGTCCGCTTCTACATTGTGATTCAGGCTGTGAAATACACATACTCTGCACCTTCTGACAAACCTTTGTGCTCACTGTCACTTTTCTACCAATTTCTCCTACATTTGTGTGCCTCAGTCTGCAGTAAATATGTAAAATTTAGAAGATACTGGGGTCACATGAGACTTAAATTAAGACCTTCCTGATCGGAAGCAACTATTCCCCAAGGGGAGTGTTGGCTCAGGCCCTAGAGCCCAACTCAGGCACAGAAAGAAGTAAAATTGTGTTGTACAAACTCCTGCAACTGGCAAGTAGTATGAGGTCTCTATCTCACTCTCTCCAACATTCAGACCACCAAACAATAAATTGTAATTGAAACCACCAGATAATACTAATAAGCCATCAATGGTTCCCCAAAGTTCTATAGCACACCCCCAAATCCTACAGTATGGCAGCCTCCGGCCTGGGGGGACTCACCTCTAGAGGGTTACTCACCCCCTGTTGGCCCGCTGAAGTTATTTGGAAGTGCTTCCTCTCTCATCTTCCTCCCTCCCTAGCTGCTCCTGCTGCCTCGGGGAGGGGGAATGGGGGAGCAATGGCTAAAATGGTCCCAATTTTTCAGGATCTGAAAAAAATCCCAAAATGATAAGGAAAATCCCAAAATGTGGGATAACAAAAAGCACGCCCTCTCCAAACCCTGATCTTAAATTAATCCAAATCCTTTTGATGTGCGTGGCCCTACTCCAGAGTCCCATTCACTTTATAAAAAGGCCCTTCCTGAACAAATTCTATTAACATACGACCCTATTACATTTAGAGAAATGGAAGATCCTGGACAATTCTGTCTTACATAGTTTGTGGAATGAGAAGCATGAGCCCCTTCCCAACCTCTTGGGCAGGTTATTCCACAAGACGGATGCTACAACAGACACCCCCAGCAGGCTCTGCTCTGGAGAGTGAAGCTGTACTGTATTGTATGTTAGATGAAATAGCACTTCCCAGTAACTTCAGTTTTCATAGGTGTTCCAGGTGTTTTTCATTATAGGACTGATTCAGCTGATCTGGCTGGCTAGACAGAAATCCCATATCTCCATGTGCATCCTTCTTGAAGATGTACACTCTGTGGGATAACCACCTCAGATAGGAGTGTACCAATTTTGGTCAAGGGTACACCATCGCTGTACTCCCCTGCTAGAACCTTGAAACAAGCCTGCATTATGGAAAATTTGATTATGGTAGATTCTATCATGCCCTTCCTCTTAATATTCTTTTGAAAAAAACCTTTAAAAGTTCCTGACAGCACAGACAAAATATATATCAATATAGACAAAATGCCTAAAGGTATGAATCTAAGTAATCTTGCATTTGTTGTTTAATATTCAGAAGGATGGTTCACAAAATTAATTGAGCATCCACTCAAAACCTTTTGTAAATGTCAACTGCATTCCTGCACTGCTGTTTCTCAGCGGCTCCTTTGAATCGGCTAGTAGTAAAATGCCACTGATCAAATTGAATTTATTGGACCTTTAAACCTAATTATTTTATAGGGTCAAAAATTACTTCCTCAATAGCTAGCATTGCAAGTTATCAAGATATCCATGTAAACACAATCTTTGTAATTAAATGTTACAGGCCATTTTAAAAGCATATATGCCCTCTGCTGGCTAGTGATTACTTGGGCTAGGGATTTTGGCTACTCGGTGAGTTTGGATACTTGGGAAAGGTTATGGAAGTTCGATATGCAATTTACCCCTTGCTATTCTTTTACAAAGAACATTTATAAAATGATTTACCCTGTTAGGTTACCAAATTGGAATTAAAAAAAAAACAGGTGACAATTGTTGGAAATGTAAATAGGAGAGGGGTGACTTTTTCCACATGTGGTGGGAATGTAAGAAGGCAAGACAATACTGGGATAATATATTTGAGGAATTAAATCATGTTAACATTTACTTTTGAAAAAGAAACAGAGTTATTTCTGTTGAATGTTTTGGAGGGCAGGGTCCATAAGGTTCTTAGAGTTTTATTTATGTACGCAACTTCTGCAGCTAGAATTGTTTTTGCTTCTGAATGGAGGAGACCTGATATTCCCTCAACCAACGAGTGGTTAAAGAAATTGGTGGACTATGCTGAAGGCACCAAATTGTCTGAAATTTACAAAGATCCAGATCTTGGAAAATATGTTAAGCAATGAACATTGTTTTAGAACTATATGAAAAAAAAACCTATCCAGACTGCGAAGATTTGTAAAATTTAACATAGTAACAAAACGCTTCAATTATACTGTTATGTATAGGCTTTACTATTTCGTTTGTTAGGGTTAGGAGAGAGGTCTTTAATATATATTTGTATTTATTTGTGATTGAATGTCAGGTCAGTGAACTGATGAATTAGTAATGGGTATGGATATATTTTTTGATATCACAATAAAATATTTGAATTGCAAAAAAAAAAGTTAGCATTGCAAGTTATCAAGATATCCATGTAAACACAACCTTTGTAATTAAATGTGTCTGAACACACAGGCCATTTTAAAAGCATATATGCCCTCTGCTGGACTCTGCTTAAACTACTACTCTTCTTTTAACGTACATAATTATTTACTGACAGTATAGTATAAAATTAGCCTATCTAGTTATGATTATGTGTGTGAGTGTACAATGTATACATGTGAGGGACTGGAAAAAATGAACTAGCAGACAAAGAATGGAGGTCAGAGCGAACTGGGAGACGAAATTCCCATAACAATGATGCTAGCTAGTGATAGGAACATTTCTCTTTTGAACTCTCTCAGTCCTGATGTCTCAGGGTGTTGTGGTTCTGCCCAGGATTTATAGGGCCACAAGAGTGAGATACAAACAGCTTTGAATGCAGGAAGAAAACAAAAGAGGGTAGCATGGAAGTGGAAGTATGGAAACAACTTTCCCTAACTATCCCAGAAGCCATTATGTAGAGTCAGCTGAAGTTAACATGAATCCACAGTCCCTTCTACTCTATTCTGATTCCAGGGATTACTATCTAGATATCACCCAGTGTTAAAGGGAAAGGTAAAGGTATCCCCTGTGCAAGCACCGGGTCATGTCTGACCCTTGGGGTGACGCCCTCTAGCGTTTTCATGGCAGAATCAATACGGGGTGGTTTGCCATTCCCTTCCCCATTCATTACCGTTTTACCCCCCAGCAAGCTGGGTACTCATTTTACCAACCTCGGAAGGATGGAAGGCTGAGTCAACCTTGAGCCGGCTGCTGGGATTGAACTCCCAACCTCATGGACAGACAGCTTCAGACAGCATTTCTGCTGCCTTACCACTCTGCGCCACAAGAGGCTCATCACCCAATGTTAGCCTCTTGCTAAAATTTGAAAATGTATGTCGATGACTTTTGCAGTTTGCTTGTTTTGCATTTCATTGCAATGAGTTCAGTGAAGTGGCATTCTGTGTGTAAAACCACACTAGTCAGTGAAAAGCAACTTTTGTTGACCCTGTAATGTTTATTCCAGAAAGGTTAGTGTGTTTTACAACACAATACTGACAATATCAAAAGAAAATATAAAGAGCCCTAATCGATCAGACCAGTGGTCCATCTAATTCAACATCCTGTCTTGCGCTGTAGTCAACCAGTTTCTCTGGGAAATCAACAACAGGGAATAAGGGCTGAGGACCTCCTGATGTTGCCTCCTGGAGCAGGTATTCCAAGGTTTACTACCCCTGAATATGGCGGTCTCCTTGGTCACCAGGGCTAATTGACACTGATAAACCTACTCTTCGTGAATCTGTATAATTCCCTTTAAATGCAGTTTGTGCCCATGGCTATCATTACATCCTCTGGCAGTAAATTCCACATTTAAATCACACATTTAAGGAAGCATTTCCTTTTTTCCATTACAAATCTACTGCCCATCAACTACATGGGATGCCCTCAAGATCTAGAATTTATGGTGAAAAAAAATTCTGTCTACTTTCTCTTCCCCATGCATAATTTAAACCTCTATCAAGCCCTCCCCCCAAGTTGTTTCTTCTCTAAGCTGGACTTCCATTTTTCCTCATAGGAAATATGATTCTATCCCCTAATCATCTCAGTTGTTTCTGTCAACTCTAAATGTCCTTTTTGAGATATGGTAACTAAAACTGCATGGAGTATTCCAAATGAGGTCACAACATAGATCTATACAAAGATGTTATAATCTTAGCCATTTTATTTTCTTCTTTTATTTTCAATCACTTCTAATAATCCCCAGCATAGTCTGCCTTTTTCACTGCTATGGCACACAGAGTTAACCTAGGGGTGTGCATTTGTGCATACTGTTGGGCAAAACTTGAAAATAACCTGAATCAATGCTAATGGGGGTAGGGAGAGTTGAGCTTTTACCTGAACTGAGAATCCCTAGTTAAATTTTGGACCCAAATACCAAAAAGGCAGATCAATTTGGCTTTTGATATGGCCTTCTGAATCACTTCCCAAAAACAGAGGCTAGATAGCCATGGAACAGAGAGGCTGATTCTGTGAAGGCAAAGGGGTGGCAGGTTACAGTAGATGAGCGATAGGGTTGTGAGTGTCCTGCATGGTGCAGGGGTTGGACTAGATGACCCAGGAGGTCCCTTCCAACTCTATGCTTCTATGATTCTAACAGCTGATCTGGATTTTTGAGGCTGTGTGAGGGGGGCTGGTTGTTAGGAACCCCCCCCACCCCACCCACACACACACAGCCTGACAAATACCTGATCCATTGAGAGAAGTCTTTCTGCTGGTTCAGCTTGGACAGGGTTGGGTTGTGGTTTAAACTGCCCCTTCCCACAGTTCAACAAACAGATGATCCACAGAAAGAAGCCTCTCTGTGGATCAGCTATTTGGTGGCTCTGAGATGAAAAATTCAGTTTTTCCTAATCAAGCCAAAACTAAATTCCAGTACTGAACCCAATGTTTTTTGCCCATCCCTAACACTTGGGGGTTGTCCTATTTAATTTTAGAATTTTTGGCTAAACATCCAGAAGAAGTTCCTGACAGAGTGGTTCCTTAGTGGAACAGGCTTCCTCAGGAGGTGGTGGATTATCCTTCTTTGGAAGTTTTGAAGCAGGGGCTAGATAGCCACCTCACAGAAATGCTGATGTTGTGAACTTAGGCTGATTGTGAGTGGGTGGGCAGAAGGGACTGTTTGGGTGCTTGGCTGTTGTGGCCCTTTCTTGCATGCCCAGGGTAATGTCAATTATCACTTTGGGGTAGGGATCCTCCATGCCAACCCCAAAGGCCAGGGAGTCCATTCAGAACCAAGTCTAAGATCAGTACCCCTCAGCTTGGCTCTGTGGCTAACTGTTCCAGTGTACAGTCATTTTATAACACTGAAATCTTATTTCTACACTATGACTAAAGCACATGTTTATCCAGTTGAATCACCCAATATCACAGTTTTAGTCATTGCTTTTATTTCATTCTCCATCTTGAGATCAGCCACAAGGGTTAGGGAAATATTACGCCCGCCACCCACTTTTAAGTAACCCTTAGGGTTCAGTACCTTTACGTGTACTCCTTTTGCTGGTAACATCATTCTGATAATGTTTTCAAACTTATTTGATTTGATGCTCTCTTTGATAAATAGAGCCTCTTGTGGCGCAGAGTGGTAAGGCAGCCGTCTGAAAGCTTTGCCCATGAGGCTGGGAGTTCGATCCCAGCAGCCGGCTCAAGGTTGACTCAGCCTTCCATCCTTCCGAGGTCGGTAAAATGAGTACCCAGCTTGCTGGGGGGTAAACGGTAATGACTGGGGAAGGCACTGGCAAACCACCCCGTATTGAGTCTGCCATGAAAACGCTAGAGGGCATCACCCCAAGGGTCAGACATGACTCGGTGCTTGCACAGGGGATACCTTTACCTTGATAAATAATCCAACACCTCTTCCAACATGTTCCTCCCTCTTCAGCCTATAGAGCTTCTGTCCAGGGTGTCAGACAAGGCATCTTGAGAGTCTTCCTTGTCCCTCTGAGATTTATTGCTGGGTCTGTGAAGTGCCAGCTATAAACTGATGCCAGGCCCAGATGGCCTGTGATTTCTTCCAAAACCCCATTTGTCCTTCCAGGTAGGAAAATGTCTGACAGTATGCCATGAGTGAGCATAGGTGAGGAGATGGGGTTGCAATCTTGAAGTTTCCATCGGAGGGCATGTCTGATTGATTCTGACTACTAGCCTGATGGTTATGACCCAAAGGGTTAAAAAGTGAGGGTCTGTGCATGTAGGAAGGATGCCCAGGTTGAATTCTGACACACTTAACATCTAAGGGTCACACTGGAGGGACTACCAGAATTAAGGGCTTATTGTCAAACATGACAATGAAGGTAGGGCTGTCTGAATACAGAGTGAGTGATTTTCTGACTTTAACTTAGTTTTATTATTTTGCCTATTGTACGCTCTGTATTAGATAAATTAACTGCTTTTATCTTGTTTACCAATCAAATTGTAGAGTGGTCTGTTCACAAATCCTGAAGAACCCTCAGGTCCTGCGGACTTGTCCCTTGACACAGGGATATCTCATGGATTTTCCCCATTTTAAGATGTTTACAAGAAACCCACTCTATCTAAATTGTTATTTCGCACCAAGCCCTCCACCACCTCAATCTTGGCTTGAAATTTCTATCACTGGCATACAGACACCTAGGCAAAATGTTGAGTGCAGTTTTTGACCTGGTAAATGGCCGAGGGACTGCAACACATTTTAGGCCCTTTAGCAGGCTAATCACTAAATGGCCATCACCTTCATGTTGCCTCTGGTGATATTATCACTCTCCATTGCCCTGAGAAAGTGTCACTTTTGACCCCATCAAACTGCACTGTATCCTCTACTCTAACAACTTTGCCCTTGACTGTTTTGCCGCAACCTCCAATGTTCATGTGAAGATCAGACTTCTGCATACTATACAGGTACTGAAAGTGCAAAAAAAAAAAAAATGCATTTCAAGGCCAGTCTCTAAACGCTTTACCTCAATTTCATATTGCCATGTGGTTAGCATAACGAACAAAATGGCAAGCAGGCTGATAACATCCAGACGATTCAGGAAGAGAAAAAAGAAGTGTTTCAAACTGAGGCAGCCATTATGTTCTTAAATAAATTATTCATAGTCATGTGTACCCTCACGCTGCATAAAGTGACTGCAAATGAGACGAGAGCAGAGAGAATGCAGAGCAGTAGATAAACTGTCCTAATGACCAACATCTGCAAAATGTACCTCAAATTGAGATTTAGAGCTACAGATCCATTTACACCACTGCAAAGCATGCAATTATGGACTGAGCTGATTTCCGGCTCCAGCCTGTGGCATGGGAGTTTCAATAGCAAAGGTTTCCTTCTTTGGAAGCTTTCCAGTGTCCTGATGCACCATTTCAGACATCTGCAACACATTAAAACTGAGCCATTTGTTATCACTAAGCAGCAGGAACAATGCTCTGTGTCTGGCTGAACAAATCACATGATTACCTCCAAGAGATCCTGCGGAATAAATATCAGACATCCCATTTTTTCCCCCTCTTAGCAGAAAGATTCCAATCGCAGCATAGAGAATTGGCTCGGCCAAAGAAGTCCTCCCCTCCCTCCAAAAGTCTGAGGCAAAACTTGCAGAAAGTATCTGTTTTCCTGGTACTAGATGAGTCTGCGAAGTTTCAGGCATGAGATAAAGATGCTTGCATTTTCTCAGACACTTTTTGAGTATTCCTTGCACTGCTTGTTTTTATTATTGTTTTCATTCTGTTTTTATTTGCACGGCCACTGCTTGGGTAATTGTTGCTGCTGAGTTTTTATTGTCCCCTAAATTCTCTCCCTCCAGGAGTCTATATGCTCTTAGGAGCTTGAGCAGATTGATGCCCCACCCCAGCCCCCATTTTTCTTATATTTACTTTCATATTCTGTGCTCAAGCTGTTTTTTGGAGGGGTTCTTTTTCTTTTGGTCAACTTATAAATCTATTTTTTTCTGCATGCCTGGAGAATCTCCCAAGTATTCTGTGAGTGGATTTGTTTTTTTCATGATCATAGTGGAGCCTCCCAATTTCACTATTCGGAAGGCTCGATTGTTGAGAGCCAGTTTGGTGTAGTGGTTAGGAGTGCGGACTTCTAAACTGGCATGCCAGGTTCGATTCTGTAGTCCCCCACATGCAGCCAGCTGGGGGACCTTGGGCTCGCCACGGCACTGAGAAAACTGTTCTGACTGAGCAGTGATATCAGGGCTCTCTCAGCCTCACCCACCCCACAGGGTGTCTGTTGTGGGGAGAGGAATGGGAAGGCGACTGTAAGCCGCTTGGAGCCTCCTTCGGGTAGGGGAAAGCGGCATATAAGAACCAACTCTTCTTCTTCTTCTTCTTCTTCTTCTTCTTCTTCTTCTTCTTCTTCTTCTTCTTCTTCTTCTTCTTCTTCTTCTTCTTCTTCTTCTTCTTCTTCTTCTTCTTCTTGTACCATGGCTTTTAATTGTTCCTTTTATGCTGCTTGTTTTAGAAGAAGTTTTACTCCACTTTAACTACTTAAGCCAGTTTTTTTTTCAACCCTTTGACCATGGAGAAGCTCCTGAAATATTCTTCAGCTTTTGAGGATCCCCAGAACCAGGCTAGAAGTTATGTCAGCTAACCAGGCCTCCCTGCCACACCCAAGAGGACTGGGTTCTTTGGTTAGGTGGGTTCTCCATCTTTGGAAATTTTTACATAGAGGCTGGAAAGCCATCTGACACGAGGCTGGTTCTGTGAAGATTCAAGGGGGTGGCAGGTTAAAGTGAATCAGCGATAGGGTTGGGAGTGTCCTGCATAGTGCTACATGACCCAGGAAGTCTCTTCCAAATCTGTGATTCTTTGATTCTATGAAACCCTGGTTGAGAAAGCCTAGGTTAGGTAAATGATAACCACTCTCCACTGCTATGGAGGTAAACGTACTCATCATGAAGGAAATGCATGATGACCTTGAACATGATGCCTGACCATCATATTTATTAGCCTGTAAACATGGTTTATATATATATATATATATATATATATATATATATATATATATATATATATATATATATATATATATATATATATATTATGAATGTGACAGGTACAAATTACAGCACTCGCTGAACTTTTAGGCAAAATATTTTCAAACTTTTCTTTGCGATCCGAACAGCGCAACTGACAGTCAGAATAAATGTCTCAGAAACTGCAGGCAGTCCTCATCAGCCATATGGAGTAAGCCTCTTCTTATGTGACATGCTAATAGTGACAATCGGTTAACTGCCCCACAATTAATCTCACTTGTTAATGACCATTTCAAGAAATTTGCAGGAAATCTGGCAACTGAGAGGGAGAAAAAACTACTTCACATGCAAATATGCATGACAAAGCCCAGACAGGATTAAAATAAATAAATAAAAATAACCTCAGCATGCTGCAGTGACTAAGAGGAAGAGCAGAAGGAGCCAAGACTGCTCATCTCTTTCGTGCCCAGCCCCTTAAGCCATACCTGCTCTTCCCTTCCCAAGGATTGTGATGGAAAAAATGGCCTACAGGGAAAGCCCTTCCCCTTCCCCACTGGTTGCTCCTCCCTCCCCTAACATTAGCCTTATGAGATTACTTTCCGCTTACAAGTAGCTATGACTTTATATATAACTAGAGGCAAAGCCCGTTGTATACAAGAATACAACGGGCGCTAGAGCTTGGCAGTGGGAAGAGGAAGTGGAGGAGTTGTCCAGTCTGGAAGGGCATGGGGTTGAATGTGTGTGCTGCGTGGGAGGTTGTGGTGGCATGGTGGCAAATGAGGGTATGGGTGTGGAGATATGGGTGTCAAGAACCTGTGGTGTGGAATGTTCGTTGAGTGTGGGAGAGGACTGACCTTTGGGAATTTTGGCATAGTGGTTACAGATGAGCTTTCCAGAGCTATGTCCTCAGATATGTGAAGGGAAAATCAGACTGGAGACTCTTCTTAGGGGAAGATTACATGGCAACCAATTCCTCCCAGTTCTGCGTCATTTCCCTTCTTGTGTGAATTAGGCTACATTCACCGAAATGCCCCTCTGCCCTAATACACATGGGGTAGTCACAGTACACAGGTGTCCACCCTGTTCCTTCTGTCTCCCATGTTTTCACTGCTGGTAAAATGTTATGTGCCCACATGCTTCTTTCATGGTTGCTCCTTAGAAGAACGGATTTTTGTACCCTATTGCTTACTACCCAAAGGAGTATCAAAGCGGTTTACAAACACCTTTTCCATTTGTCTCTCCACAATAGTCAACCTGTGAGGTATGTGGGGTTGTGAGAGATCTGAGAGAACTGGGAATGGGCCGCAGTGACCCAGCAGGCCTCAGGTGTCTCAAAGCATTGCCTTCCCTTTCTCTCCCCATAGCAGACTCCACATGAGGGAGGTGGGGAAGCGAGCCTCACAGGAAAGCTGGCAACCCTAAGAGGAAGACTCTCTGTGCACAGCAGTCTTGACCTTAGTAAGGTTTTTTATACTGTTTTTTTAATTTGCCAGGCCAAGGTTATTTGCCAGGCCAATAAGTCATTCAGTTACTATGTGTCTCCAGACATTTACTTCTTCTCTATTTACAGTTTCAGGCTGTAAATATTTATTTAGATCTCCCTGCACTTTCCAGACTCACAGGAGTGATGCTGGTCTGCCTGTCTGCACCCCAGAATACAAACAGTTGCTGGTAAGGGCTTTCCATAACCCATAGGCCAGGAGGGACACTCCTGCACCACTCCCTACCAACTGCAGGCAAAAATGGCTCATTTGAAGGCTGGATTCTGAGGCATTGTATGATTTTGAAGTCCCACCTCCAAACCTCCAGGAATATTTCCAACCCAGGGGTAGCCAACCTACAGATGTGGCCTGGAGAGCTCCTGGAATAACAGCTCACCTGCAGAGTATAAAGATCAGCTCCCCAGGCAGAAAGGGCTACTTTGGACAGGGTTGTGGTAGAGAAGAAACATTTAAGGCCTCCCACACAGGTTGTTGTTGAATTGAAATACTTGAGGCCTACTGCACAGGGTTGTTGTGCAGATGAAACAGGAGACAAAAGAGCCAGCTTCCTCTGCAGAATAACGCTGTGCAGTGGCCTCAAATCTGCAGAGAGTTGCAAAGAAGAAAGACACATGGTTTGGCTGTGTCTAACCTCTGGGCAGAGCAGTATTTTAAGTGAGAAGGGGCTTTTCTGTGGCCTCCCTGTCAGGCAACTGTTTGGCAGAAGGGGAAAGTCCCCCCCCCTCAAAAGGAAGGCCCTCGGGCTCCCCTGCGTTGCTCTTGGAAAGGCCTCCCTCCCCTCAGTCAGGGGCTGTTAGAGGTTCCTTCGCAGCAGGCCTGAAGGGGGGAGGGGGAGCACTCTGCAGCCTCCTGCCAGCTCTGTCAGGGTTCTGAGGCAATTTACAGTTGGACATGACAGTTAAGACAGCCTTGGGGCAAAAAGGGCTGGCACAGCCTCTGTTCTCATCCCCCTTGGCAGCCCTACTGACCTCCTCTCCCTGCGGTGGTCAGGAGCAGACTGGCAGCCAGACTGGGCTGGGTGAATGGAATTTTGGTCTGTCCTGGTGAGGGGCCAATAGGAAGGCGCTTTGCGCGCCTCCCCATTGACTGCTTGGCCCTGGATGGACACTCGGAGGGCCCAATCAGGAGCCGCTTCGTGGCTCCTGATTGGGCCCTCTGAGTTTTTATCCTGGACAGGGCCTGCCCTAACTCCTCCCCAAGTGGCCTTACCCTTTTATTTAATACCGCAGGAGCGGTTACAGATGAGTGTGGACACACACACGTTCCAAATTGCAGTCACAAATGCATGTTGGGAAAGGGGAGTCCTGGAGGGCATCACTCTAAGGGTCAGACATGACCCGGTGCTTGCACAGGGGATACCTTTACCTTTACCTTTAATAGCCTCGCTATACCCTCATTGTTAAAAAACAGAAAACCAATCTAGATATCTGGCATATTTCTTACATTCTCCTATCTTCCTCCTCATTTTACAAGATTTATTTACCCTCAGTTAGAGAAATGTAAGCATTTTAAGAAGGTTATGTAAGGTACAAAAATATTCATTATACAGATGTTTTCCTTATCTGGATATTTTACATAAACACAAAAATGTTTCGACAGGATTTTCACATTGAATATTTCTAACTCCCAAAAGCTGGGCATATTAGCATAATCTGGAAAGTCTTTGCATAGGCAGTATCAGGGACAACAATGCAGAATTTATTGTTCGCTTTTATGGTGCACGTTTACTGGAGGAGTTAACAAGCTCGCTTATTGCTGGCCTGCAGCAGGGCATTTCATTGTTAGCATTTGCATGTTGAAGATAAGCTGGCTCTCTCTCGCTGTATCAGGAACTTTGTTCCTTCTCCCATGTCCTTATGTGTGCGCACACTGTTATTCACATCCAACTTATGGCAACCCCAGCAAGGGACTTTCATGGCAAGTGAGAGGTGGTTTCCCATTGCCTTCCTCTGCAAACACTTCCTTGGTGAGCGAGCTTAAAGTACTGACCCTGCTCAGCTTCCAAGATATGACAAGATTGGGGTATAACACCCTGCCTTCCCTCTTCCATGTCCAAAGCCAGTTTGGGGTAGTGGTTAGGAATGCAGACTTCTCATCTGGTGAGCCAGGACTGACTCTGCGCTCCCCCACATGCAGCCAGCTGGGTGACCTTGGGCTCACCACAGCACTAATAAAGCTGTTCTGACCGAGCAGTAATATCAGGGCTCTCTCAGCCTCACCTCCCTCATAGGGTGTCTGCTGTGGGGAGAGGAAAGGGAAGGCAACTGTAAGCTGCTTTGAGACTCCTTCGGGTAGATAAAAGCAGAATATAAGAACCAACTCTTCTTCAGTAATATCAGGGCTCTACTCCCTCACAGGGTGTCTGTTGTGGGGAGAGGAAAGGGAAGGTGAATGTAAGCTGCTTTGAGACTCCCTAGGGTAGTGAAAAGCGGCATAAAAGAACCAACTCTTTTTCTTCTTATGAAAAGTCAAAAATCACCTCTTTGGATAGGTCAGAGATGCTGATAGTTTCCATGTATCTTATACATTTAGTATACATTTAGTGTCCATTTAATGTACAAGAGAAATTGGGTTTCTATCCAGCTACCTTGAATGGTTGCAGCTGGTTACAAAGGTTAATGAAGTAAGCAAGAAGTTTGGTCTTTTCGTAAACACTAAAAAGGCAAAAAAAAAATCACTGCAAAAAGCAGACATGTTACCATAACAATTGATGGTGAAGAGATCGAATGCTTTCCAACCATATTCTGCACAATCACACCACTTCTGGGGTTTGTCAAAACTTGAAGCATGCTTCAGGGGTTTCTCAATGGTAAAGAAGTTGAGAAGGGCTAACCTCAAGACTCTTGTGATTTTTCTCAGCAAGCATATGGGAAAGACAGCAAATAACATCAGATTCTTTTTGTATGACCTGATTGAAGTCACAGTTTTGCAGTCTTCTCCCTCACCAAACTGTACTGCTCAGTATTCACAGGGTTTCAACTTACCTCAGTGGGATCACAGAAACACCGCTATCCTGTTTTTATGGGATAGTTCTGATTTAGTTGCAGAGGTTGTTCAATTAAAGCTGGGTTGTGGGACAAAAAACCTGGGGACATCTGAAAGCTTTAGGACAGCTGATTGCAGGATCATGAAACGGTGTTAGCAACCGGGAGATCTCAGTGGAAGCAGGCACAAACTTTCCCCACCCTCTTTCTTTCAGAATCTCAGAATCATAGAGTTGGAAGGGGCCATACAGGCCATCTAGTCCAACCCCCTGCTCTACGCAGGATCAGCCCTAAGCATCCTAAAGCATCCAAGAAAAGTGTGTATCCAACCTTTGCTTGAAGACTCCCAATGAGGGGGAGCTCACTACCTCCTTAGGCAGCCTATTCCACAGCTGAACTACTCTGACTGTGAACATTTTTTTCCTGATATCTAGCCTATATCGTTGTACATGTAGTTTAAACCAATTACTGCATGTCCTTTCCTCTGCAGCCAATGGGAACAGCATCCTGCCCTCCTCCAAATACCATGTCCCCTCTCATCAGCTTGGCTGGGAAGGTGGGTGCCTTGTTAATATAGGAGAAGACCATGTGCCCCACCACCAGACTTACTCATCTTGACACAGCGCTTGGCTGTGTTGTAGGGTCATCCCAGCTGCCATGTGCCAAGATCATTGTCCTTCTCAGTCTTCTTTGTCAACTCTTAGGCCACTCAAAATGCTCACTTCAGCACATAAAAGTGCCACTGGGTCATCTTAATTTTGCATGCAGGGCCTTGTTGGCATTCATAGCCACATCCACAGCAGGAATTCCCTCCCCCCACCATCGCTTGTGAATCATCAAAGGCATGAAAGATAAGATGAGGCTTTGGGTCTCCTACTTAGGTAACTTTAATGGGGTGGCTTAATTTCGAAACACCCTGCAGCTGGAAGCCAGTCTACAAATGCAGTCAGACACACTGGGGAGTCATGCTTTTGGGGTGTTTTTTGAGGGCCGGTGGTATGCCACAGGCCCAGCAAGCCAGACCATAGGCAGCCTCTCAGCAGCTGCTCTATTGTCAAGTCCTGGGCTCTATATGGCATTCCCAGTGGGAAGCAAAGCCTTTCAAAGTGGCCTTTTGCCTAGCCTTTTTTGGGGTCCTCAGAATAGGAGAGCTGGTGGTGACCTCCGGCTCAGACACGGCTGATCAGGTATTGCCATGTATAATTCACAAGGGGCAGGCTGGTTCCCTGGATTCATATCTAAAAAATTAACCAGATGGCCAAAGGGGCTACAGTTGTACCTCTTCTTCTCATCATCCATCCATACTCAGTGAGAGCAACCAGGGCATTTCTCGAAATCTGTGCAGATGGACATGACCCCTTACTAATATATCAAGACCTGAACCCCCTTAACTAGAATTCAGTTTTGCGTAGATTCCAGCCTACTTCAGTGGGTCTTCCACCATCAGACTTTGGGACCTCATTCTTTCCACATTGGAGGTCACTACTTCACCGTTTACGCACTGCAGGTTTCATGCCGGGTTGCAGGCTGGAGTTTTAGTTGTGGCAGGTTGCTCCATCTGTTCCTGCACCCACACAGGGGAGCATTTGTCCCAGTGCACCTCATCCGCCCCCGATTTGTGCTCCTGCATGAGAGCTGGGGAAGTGAAGTTCCCAGTGCATAAACGGTCCTTCTGTGGCATCCTGGGGACTGCCCGGCTGACAGCAACTGAGCTATCAACTGCACCCATTAACTCCACCCTATGCTGCACCCAGAGCTGAGAAACCAGTAATCAGTAAACTTGTGCCCTGATTCTTCCCAGCACAGTGTGTCTGTGCTGTTCTTCTCCCCACCTCCCCATGGGCTGATCCTCACTTTAGGCACAAATGCTTCTTTACTGAATGAGTAGTTAATTTGTGGAATTCTGCCATGAGCATAAGAATAGATGAGAATAGATAGCTTCAAGAAGGAGTTAGACATTCACAGAGAATACGTTTATCTCGGACTACTAGACATGGTAACTAAAAGCAGCTTCCACATGCAGAGGCAGCAAATGACTGAATACCAGTGCTAGGAGGCAGCATCTATGCTGTGTTCACTGGATCTCCAGCCAACTGGTTTTCACCAAGGGAAATACGATACCGCACTGGATTGGCTGCTGGTCTGATCTTCTATTCTTAAGAGACATTAATTATTACTGTTTTCTTATATAATCTGTAATGTCTAAAATGTTAAGGAACAAGCAGTGAGGCAGCTGGTTCAAACTTTGCAGATGACAAACTTATTTTAATTAAAAAGAGAGATCTGCTTTGCAGTGTAGCTTCAGGATATAAAGTTTCCAAGGGAGGAAAAGGTGTGATTGTGTAAGTTGTGATTTTTAACAAAAAATCATAAAGTGTTACCTTACCAGCAATGACATTTTGTTACATGACATGCTGATCTTCATTACTGTCAAAAAATTTTCCAGATAGCTGTGTGTGTGTGTGTGTGTGTGTGAGAGAGAGAGAGAGAGAGAGAGAGCACACAATATACAGAAGGGCAATATGAATATGGAATCTAATTGGGAAAGACAGCTACTGAACAAAGTCCTGGCCAAATATATTCTATGGAATTCTCAAATTCTGACCTGTTCTTATATTTTCTGGAGTTAATTAAAAATTAATAAACTAAGATTCCCATTAAACTAATTATCAGCTAGGATTTCAAAATACTTAAAAACATTTTTATCCAACACACAAACAAAGGTTAAATTCTGAACTCCCACAAACTGTACTGTTTGCTTGCTTCAATAGACTAGTATCACAATGCAGTTTTTTGGGAAAGGAGATCATTCCAGAGATGCTGTGCCATACACCGGGACTTTGACCTATTCCTATCTAAGTGAAGATCCAAACATTCTAATGTGGATGATCTGACCAGAAGGCATTCATTAAAGTAGCCATCCTGACCCCTTAGAAATGCTAGGAGGTCCAAAGACAGATACATCCATTTTACTTATTGCTTGGAAAGCAGCACAACTCTCTTGCTTATCTTTTGGTTATGCACTGCTGTCTATAACACTAGAGAGCCCTCCACTACTACAAAGTTAAGTCCAAAAGACAGCAAGCGGCATTCTAGTGTTTGCCTCTACTACTAACTAGCAGGGGTGGCCGAACAGTGGCTCTCAAGAGGTCCGTATACTACAATTACCATGAGCCCCTGCCAGCACCATGTTGGCAGGGTCTCATGGTAATTGTGGTCTGTGGCAATCTGGAAAGCCCACAGTTTGGCCACCCCTGAACTATGAAATCTGAGCAACCTTCTTTAAGGAAGTGGAGCATAACAAAGACGCCTCCCTTCAGACTTGCTTAAGCTTCCATTTTGCTCCAGGCTAGTATTGGAATGATACTCTAAAGGTCTAACCAGACGAGATGCCTGAAGATCCATGATAATTGTCATGAAAGCAACAACTCTTAATTTTGCATGGTGGAGCGCAAACAATTATCGGCTGTCAGCTCACTAAAATCTGCCACCTGAAGTGTAACTATGAAAAAAGGATGTAGCACATGCTAAAGTAAAGGTTCAAGCAAAAATAAAAGGGTGCATTCTGCAGGGATGAATATTCTTTGAGTGAATACAAAAGAACCAGTGTAGAGTAGCAGTTAGGATGCTGGACTAGAATGTGGGGGAGCCAGGTTCAAATCTGCATTCTGCCATGAGAGTTTACTGCATGACCTTTGGCCAGTCACACACTTTCATGGCAAATGTGAGGATAAAAAGGGAGGAATGACATAAGCAGCTTTTATCCCTACTAGGAGAAAGGCAGTATATGAGATAAATTTAAAAAATGAATCAAATGCGCCTAAAAAGTTTAGCTGCTTTGTGTTTCCTCATTGAAATATATACTTTTAAAATAAAAAACACAAGATAATTCCTGATTCTAAAAGGGTTGGTTCTCTATTTAGGAAATAATGTCATTTTCCTGAGCTGTCTTAAAAGAAATGAGGGCAGCTGATACCATTAAAGCCATTTATTGTTGTTATCTACAGTTCCCTAATTAAAAGTGTGTGAACTGTAAGCAAGAAGCAAGAAGATTTTTTTTTTCATGGAAGCAAGGTTGAAAAGAAATCCTTTAGAAAAAGTGGGTCAACCTGCAGTATACATTGTTTGCTGAACAATCTTCTATGAGCCGATATTGAGTCTGCCACCAGGTGTCACTACATTCTTGATGAAATACTAACTGAATGTGAAATCTTTAAACTCCATTTTATAAAAACCATGCAGTATTGCATCATTCAGAATGCCACAAAATGTTCACGCTCCACTAGTTCATTCCTGAATTCACCATCCTTCATTTAAAAGACCAAACCCAAATCTGGAATTTCTGCACTGCTCACTTTTTCAAATTAAATTTCACCTTTCCTCTGACACTATGTATGGTTCTTCCATCAATCAATATTATTACCTAATTTATTTGAGTAAAAATATGTCTACAGATCAACATATATGCATCTGAGGTAGTTCACAATAGCATAAAATGAAGTCCTGAGGTGCTTACATGTATAACATTCAATTAGAAAAACCAAACATATCCTTAAGCAAGCAAAACCTGCAATATCAAACAAAAACAACCAGAATAACTTGTCTTCTGTTTGACATGTGCCAAGAAAGTGTTATTCCTCCACCCTATCCCTGATTCTGGTGGTCTTTATGTGTTTTTATTTAATTATTTTACCATTTAAAATATTTTTTTCTCCAAATGTTTTATTGTTCTCAGCATACATTGCATTGGGAACATTGTTTGGATGGAAAGGTGACTTAATTTTTAAAAATAAATACGAAGAAACAGCAGCATCAACTAAAACTGTGGTTATTCAATTAAACTCCGAGTGAAGTCACCAGTAAGAATTCAAGGGGATAACAAACCCATTAACCAATTAATTCAGTCTGCTTGCCTGGAACTGAGAAACATCCAGACCGGCATCAGAAATAGGAGGAACATAAGAATTGTGCGCAGCTAAGGAAGGCTGTCATATAGAAGATGGAGCAGAGTTGTTCTCTCTTGCCCCGGAGGGACGGACCAGAACCAATGGGATGAAATTAATGCAAAAGAAATTCCGTCTAAACATCCGGAAGAAGTTCCTGACGGTTAGAGCAGTTTTTCAGCGGAACAGGTTTCCTCGGGAGGTGGAAGATTTCTTTGGAGATTTTTAAACAGAGGCTGGATAGCCATCTGACGGAGAGGCTGATTCTGTGAAGGTACAAGGGGGTGGCAGATTACAGTGGATAAGTGATAGGGTTGGGAGCGTCTTGCATAGTGAAGGGGGTTGGACTAGATGACCCATGAGGTCCCTTTCCAACTCTATTATTCTATGATTCTATGAAGGAGGGCATGACCAATGAAGCACCTTATGCTTTGTGGCTACCCAACTTACCCCTAAAAGTGGAAAAACAGACAAACGGGTTTGAGTTGAATAATGTAGTGTCTATACAAGACTATAGTTGTATGTTTCATTCTATTAATGCTGAGCAAACCAAGTCAGCAACATTCAGTGTTGTATAAATGAAAGTAACATTAAGTTCTCAGCTATAATATAAGTATCATTTCCATCAAAGAACTAAGGCCAGCAGAAACAGAAAGAACAAAGTTTGTCTCTGTGTGTTTGTTCCTTTTAAGTGCGCTTCAGAGGAACACTAAATGCAAGTGTCTGTCTGTCTTTTCAGATTTGTATCCTGGCATTCCCACACAAGTGGTTCATGGTGGGTAACATCCGTGCCCCCCCCCCAAATACAATAAAATACTCAAAACCATCCATTAAAATATACCAGGTGGCAACAAATCCTCCCCTACCCAACAACCTCCTTACAATGCCTTGGGGTGGGGGCGGGGGAACCCAATGTCTCCAGATGGATAAACTGATTCTGGTCTTCCTTGCTCTGGCCTCAACTAAATGCTTGACAGAAGAGCTCCATCTTACAGGCCCTCTGGAACTGGGCTAGTTCTGTCAGTGCCCTCAGCTCTCCCGGGAGCTCATTCCACCAGGTTGGGGCCAGGACTGTACTCTGCTCTGGTTCGGCCTGTGTTCAGTTTTGGGCACCCCAGTTGAAGAGGGATGTAGACAAACTGGAGTGTGTCCAGAAGAGAGCAACAAAGATGGTGAGGGGTTTGAAGACCAAGATGTATGGAGAAAGGTTGGAGGAACTTGGTCTGTTTAGCCTAGAGAAGAGACGATTGAGGGGGGATCTGATAACCATCTTCAAGTATTTAAAAGGCTGCCATATCGAGGATGGAGCAGAATTGTTCTCTCTTGGCCCGGAGGGATGGACCAGAACCAATGGGATGAAATTAATTCAAAAGAAATTCTGTCTAAACATCCGGAAAAAGTTCCTGACAGTTACAGCGGTTTCTCAGTGGAACAGGCTTCCTCGGGAGGTGGTGGGTTCTCCATCTTTGGAGATTTTTAAACAGAGGCTGAATAGCCATCTGACAAAGAGGCTGATTCTGTGAAGGTTCAAAGGGGTGGCAGGTTACAGTGCATGAATGATAGGGTTGTGAGTGTCCTGCATAGTGCAAGGGGTTGGACTAGATGACCCAGGAGGTCCCTTCCAACTCTATGATTCTATGACTGAAAAGTTGATAGCTAAACTTATATGTCAGTACAACCCTAAGAACACTTTCCTGGAAGTAAACCAGGAAGTAGACCTGAGTATATACATTTTAGAATTGACAGTATTATGATGGCCAATTGCTGATACAATAAGACTTATCTCTCTAGTAGACTTGCGTAAGATGCTGAGCTAGACTTGCTTAGGATGGCACTGCAAAGAACCTAACCCCCAGTCCTATTACACTCAAGGATCTGTTGCGATTCATCCGAACTGAACTGCTTATGGCCAACAGCTGTACTAATACATCTACAGCATACCGTGCTCCTGTGTCAAGCTAACATTTTCCATTTAAGCAGCTTTCCTGTGTTAACAATTTTGTAACAGATTAATGATGTATTAAGCTAACAGAACCAGAGATGATTCACACTCCTTGCTCTGATGGCTTCAGTCTCTTTATTCTGATTTTTACATGGAATGTATACTAATGAGCTCCTCAAATGAGCATAATTTGGTCAGTGCAACAGCAAGAATTAAAGCACTGCTAAAGATATTGTAGGGCCTCTTGTGGCGCAGAGTGGTAAGGCAGCCGTCTGACAGCTTTGCCCATGAGGCTGGGAGTTCAATCCCAGCAGCCGGCTCAAGGTTGACTCAGCCTTCCATCCTTCCGAGGTCGGTAAAATGAGTACCCAGCTTGCTGGGGGGTAAACGGTAATGACTGGGGAAGGCACTGGCAAACCACCCCGTATTGAGTCTGCCAAGAAAACGCTAGAGGGCGTCACCCCAAGGGTCAGACATGACTCGGTGCTTGCACAGGGGGTACCTTTACCTTTACCTAAAGATATTGTACATATCACATAAAGAGATGTAAAATTTCCAGAATTTCCAAAGAAGAGGAGTTGGTTCTTATATGCTGCTTTTCTCTACCCAAGCGAGTCTCAAAGCGGCTTAAATTTACCTTCCCCTTCCTCTCCCCACAACAGACACCCTGTGAGGTGGGTGAGGCTGAGAGAGCCCTGATATTACTGCTCAATCGGAACAGCTCTATCAGTGCTGTGGCAAGCCCAAGGTCACCCAGCTGGTTGCATGTGGGGGAGTGCAGAATCAAACCCGGTTCGCCAGATTAGAAGTCTGCACTCCCAACCACTACACCAAGCTGGCTCTCCCATTGGGGATGGGTTGGGGGTGGAATGGGGGGATGGGATGGAAATTTTAAAGCAAATTGAATATGCAACAGATATTCCTAACGAACTTATTTTACTGATTTAACTACATAAAAATGCATCATTTCTAAGTCACTGTATAAAATTGTACTATTTAGCATATTTATTGAATTTTGAAATATGCATCTATAAGAAAACTGCAAATATACCCAGTACTAGAGAGAGTTGCAAACTGCTGCATGATGGATGATTGATTTATTACACAAAGTCCCTATGCATTTCGCCATGCAGACTTTGCAGGGGAGAATCAATAAAAACAGAATTTTATATTTAATACAGAATAGAAACGCCCCTTAATAAAAGTTGTTCCAAAGTTATGGCCTGCAGTTGCGACTTAATAAACACCCACGCACACATCTCCCTATCAAAGCCCTATTTATCTATCTGGGGACACTAAAATCTCTCCGTCCCCTGACTATCCTGCCACTGAAAGATGAGAAATAGGCATAGGAGCGCAGAACTATTTAGTCTATTATATATATACATATATTTTATCCTGTCAGGTCGATTGATGTAACCCATCCTGAGTCTGCAGAGAAAGGGCAATATAATAAATACAATAATAATAAATAGTATTTAAAAGACAGGATAAAAATCAATTTCAAGTATCGCAACCTTGTAGCATATACAAGAATGATCATTATCTAATGCTGTAAATCAGCAGTTCTCTCACCACGGCTTGCAGAGAAGCACATTTGCAATAAGACTCTACCAAAAGACCCACATTTACTTTCATCAGGCCTGCACTTCATGGAACTTAACTGCCCACCGCTCCATTAGTTAACAGCCTTGCTCATTTCCCTAAAACAGAATTTAGAAGAGCCATGGGTGACATGTCAAAGAACCCCCTGAACATCATTTGACTGTAACTGCTGAGAAATGTCTTACATTTTAAAAAATTCTATACATTTTGCCTTAACTATTCACTTTTAAAATTTCCATTTTTTTTCCCAATGGAAAAAGTGACTCTCTTCAGATTTTTTTAATGCTACACACCCCCTTGCAGCTTGTAACACTGCCCTCTCTCATTTTCCATTTTAACTTCTCAACACTTTTGAGTAGGTTAAGCTGAAAGAGAGTGAGTAGCCCATGGTTATCCAGTGAGTTTTCATAGGAGAATGGGAATGCAAACCTGGGTCTCCCAAAACCCTAGTCTAATATTCTAGGCACTACACCAGTGGTCCCCAACCCCCGGTCCAGGGACCGGTGCCAGTCCCTGGACCGGTGCCGGTCCATGGATCAGTCGGTACCAGGCCATGGCTCCTCCTCATCCTCCTCCCCAGCTGCTGCCCTGCCACTCTACCATCAGCTCACCTTTTGTGCTCTCCAGCGGCCACCATGGCTGGGGCTCCCCCTGCTGCTGGCAGGGTCACTGGCAGGAAAGCAAGTGGAGCAAGGGCTCAGGCAGTGGCGGTGACGTCCCTCGGCAAAAGACTATCCGCCTGGGCCTCAGTAAAATTGTCAAGTGTTGACCGATCTCCAGTGATAAAAAGGTTGGGGACCACTGCACTGCACTACACTGAGGAGGACACTGAGCTGTTTATAGCTTTAAAGACCAAAATCAGAACTTTGATTAGACACGGAAATAAACTGGCACCCCAATATAAGTGTACCCAAATCTTAATCACTGCATTATGGACTAGTTGGAAGTTTCTGGAGAATCTTTAAATGCACTTGGTTTCTTTAAGTAATGCCACCAATTACTGTTAGTATTTCAATAACTGGTTTTAGACCAGTGGCAGGACACTGGGAGATCATGTCAGCTCTTTATTGTGACCCCAATATGATAGTACAAGAATCAAAACTGAACCGAAGAAACCCACAACCAACCCCAACTTATATACAAAAGCTATGCAATAGATCTGTCCACCGGTGTGCAATATTGGTCAGTTTCAATTTAAACTGACTGGATCTAGCCACACGCTTGATCCTTGGCAGAACTACAGACATAACACCACCATTCTTGGGGGGTAGGAAGACCATTTCAGGTGCAGGGTTCTTCTGAAGGGCAGGTGCAAAGACATCAACTGGTCCAGAATACAGCAGTTTGGGCCCTGACAGAGACTCAATGGAGGACACATATAATACCTGTGCTCTCTCAGCTGCAGTGACTCCAGACTGAAGACCTGATCAGGTTCAAGGTTTTGGTGTTAACCTTCAAAGCCTTAAATGGTCTGGGACCGCTGTATCTATGGGACTGTCTTTTCCCTTCTATGCCCTGAAGAATGCTAAGATTGTAAGAGCAACATCTGCTCAGAATCCTTGGGCCAAAGGAGGTAGGATTGGTCTTGAGCAGGACCAGGACCTTTTCAACCCTGGCCCCAGCCTCGTGGAATATGCACCTGAGGGAGATCAGAGCCTTGAAGGATCTTAACCAGTTCCACAGGGCCTATAAGATAAAGCTGTTCCACCAGGTTTGTGCAAAAACCATGCTCTCCTCACATCTGGATCTCAAATTAACCCATTTTTTAAAATGTCCACACACTCATTCACCCATTTAAATCTGAATTTATAAACACAGATTTCTTTGTATGTGTATTCATAATCTAGGCCATCTTTTTGATGCATATAAAATCACATATTTCTATATGAAAATGAAGGTTATTGTCCATTCATCACAGTGCTTTATTGTTATGCTGAGAAAATATTAAATTGATGCATTTTACATGTATAAAGAGCGTGGTTGGATTTCTGAAACCTAGTTGTCTGGCCAAGGGCTTGAGTTCTGTATGTAAATTATATTTATCTTGTCAGATCACCTAGTCAACAACCTAGTGGCTTTTCTTCTTTTGGTGTATATCTCTATAAAGTGTGTAAGTGAACATGACCTTTGCTGGAGAAGGTCTCCTTTTTTTCCTTAATCATTAGATTCTAATTTTAATCTGTTGATGCTAAAAATATTGCTTTCAGAATAGCACTAAATGAGCACTTGCAGAAAATAATTGAAGCTCTTTATCTTGGACATACTTATGTAGACACATTACGCATCTTGTTTTCATAAACCAGATTGGGCAAGAAAAAGGTGGAGAAAGAGAACAGAAAGGGAGAGAAGTAGTGTAGAAATAAATTATCAGATATAGCCTTTATCACATTGTGCATCCAGTGAGCCAGAGATTAGAAGAGAAAGAGTTAGGATTGCAAGAATCTATGCAAGGGGGAATAATCCATCTCAGTTTGTCCAACTGGAGGTAGCTGGACAAAAATCACATACATTACATTAAGGATACTGTTTTCCTCCATAAATATAAATATAAATATAAATGTAAATGTAAATGTAAATGTAAATATAAATATAAATATAAATATACATATACATATACATATACATATAAATATTGGATTTTGTGGAGCAATTTCAAGGGCAGCCCTGCATAGAGTAAGTTGCAGAAGTCCAATCTAGAGGTGACCAGTCTAGGGTTGTGCGCGGCAGCATCTGAATCAGCCATTCCAGGATTCGCACCTGCGTCTGTGTGCCGGGTTATGCACAGGTACCTGCGCCTCCCCTCCCCAGTGCAGTGTTGGCTGCATCGGCCTGGAACAGCCAATTCAGACGCCATGTGCACAGCCCTAGTGACCACCACATGGATCACTCTGGTTAGGTTTGACTCTGGGTGAAGTGCAAGCATTCTTGCCTGTCACAGATAGAAGAATGCCAGGCAAGTTGTCTTCATGATCTAGGCCTGCACTGATAAGGAAGGATTCGAGATCACTACCTAACTCCTAATAGAGAGCATTGGTGTTAAACTGTAGTCCTTGTTGGAAGCTTTATCACCTGTCTATCTGCCAACTCAGCCTTTAAAAAGGATGCGTGTGCACAATGAAGCCATCATCTGCAGGACACTTACTAGGCATATCACAGCTTGGCGTATTCTATGTAGTGGTATAAGAGACACATGGGGGTTGGCCGGCCACATATACATGTTTCCATATACAGCTGAGATGAGGATTTTGCAGAATGTTACCCTGAGACTGTTGGATGTTCCTGGAATTCCAATGTGTCTCCATTCTAGTGCTGTTACTCTCACCTCCTTGGAATTGGGATATTTTTATTAATATATGTTCTGTGCTGGGAGAGCACAGGTTACTCACTAGTGATACCAGAGTCGTTTTGGAGTAAGCTAGATTAGCCATAGAAGTGCTCCCATAATATGGAGATAGTGTGCACATTTTTAAAGCTTTCACTTGATTATTCTGTAGGGAAACAATGCTTACCATCCCAGCTGTACCATTCAGAATTTTGAATTGCTGGAGGAACAATCTGTTACCAAAGCACTTTTTCCGATGGAAAAAAAAATGAGTCATGCCTACAAATGGAAAAGCACAGGTTTGTGACAAGAGTGTTTACTGAAAGTGTCTACATTATGTCAAACAACCAGCCATATTTTACTTGCAAAGGCATATAAACAAACCTGGCATGCACATGAATCCCTATATTTATATATAGAAAGTATGTGTGTAAGAGACTCTTAAAAAAATCAGGGCCTAGCATGTTCATTACATCTTGGAGACTTGGTTATATTGCTGTGATCTCCATGGAGACAAGCCAATTACTTAACCATCTGGTAATCCTTTTCCAGAGAGTGTCACAGCTGCTACCTAGGCATTTCATAATCAGGATTCTTCCTCTCTCACTCATTCATACTAAAAGGTACACACAGCTGCTTAGCCAGCCTTTTTCAGCCACAATTTCTCTTTCATGTTCTGACTGGTCTTCTCTTTTAAGCTTTGACTGCCCAGATACAAAATTACACAATGCTTCCGGATGATAACAATTGTGGGAATTTTTCAGGACAGCTTCCAAAATTTGATCAGGCTTGATTCCAAAAAGAGGGAATTCAATAGGGGATGACAGCTCCTGAGATTCCCTCTGGTCTACCCTAACAGTGTTGATGTGTCTGGTCAGGACTGGCCTCTTGGTTTCATTGACAAACCTGTGCTAGGACACAAGGGATGACTTGGGGTTATAAACCAAGATGAACTGAAATTCAAGGCAAAATCAGGCATGCAATGAGTCTCAGCTCCTTTCACCATCCCTCTCTGGCTTTATTTATGTTACAGATTATAACTGCTTTCAGTTCAGCCTTAACTGTCTAACCTGTATATAAGGCAAGGTCACAAAGAAAGATTTCAGGATAACAATTTGGAAAAAAAGAATCCTGACTGAAAGTCTGGAACATCCCCATTACCAACTAGGCCAACTGGTTCTCAAGATGTGTATATTCACTTTAAAAAAATGACTTGACTTGTAATGAAGAGGGCAGTTCACTTAGAAATGAAGTTCAGTGGCCATCATTATATCCAACCTCTGAAGCATGAAAATATTTTAAACAGAATAGCTTAAACTGTTGAACTGGCCAATTACTTTTGCTGTATTAGCCCCTACAACTGCATTTGCAAGAGCTAGGGGTTATAAGGGTAATGGGGGCAGAGCGGGATGCTTCCTCTTTAAAACCATTTAATAGTTAGACACAAGAAATAATTCTGGTGCATTCAGTGAGACATGTGTGCTACATGCAATGTGTATGCCTGAAAGTGCTTAATCAGAGCCTAATTCATTCCAGCAAAAGCCTAATTGGTTTACATAGAGCATTTTCTTACAGGAAAAAAATATATATTGCAAGCTTCACTGAATGTTAGCAAACAAAATAATAATCCCTGTTTATTTTGATAATAGAATTTTTTCCTCAGGCCAATTTCCATGACTACACATACACAGAGACAAAAAAAAAATCAGGTGATATATATCTAGCCCATCCCAGGAAATGTCACACAGATAATAAGCTGGACTGCTAGAGGCAACATAAACGTACTAATCTAGAAATATTGAGTTCTATAATAGGCACGGCAGTATGGAATCGGTTTCTTTTAGAGAAAAATAAAAAGCACAAACATTTTAAATAATATATACAAATAAATGTTGTTGAATTTGGTCACTTCAAAAGAAAACAAGGCTCACTTGGAAAAGATAATAATGCTAGGAAAAGTTCAAGGCAGTAGGAAAAACATGAAGGCCCAACGTCAAAAGGACTGAATCAATAAAGGAAGCCATAGTCTTCAGTTTGCAAAACTGAGGATTTGGGGGTCATTAATTCATAGGGTCACCATAAAATGAAAGCAATTTGATGACACATAAATACAAAAATAATAAATAAAAATACAGTCATGAACATACAAAATAAATGATGGGCTCACATCTTTCACATCAGCTGCCGGTCTACTTTTACACAATGCAGATTTGGTTTCTTGGCTGTATTGTATATCTTTGTTCTTGGGACCTTCATGTTTCATCTTTGAAGACGACCAACCCACATGGTTTGCAAGCCGAAGACCTGGTGAAGAATTTTTCATGCTTTCTCTCACAAATCCCTTTCATAACCATAATCCAAAAACTTCAGCATGTTAATTCTGTACCTATCAAGATTAAATGCAGGCTTAGATGCTCTGATGGAACAATCAAAAGAGCAGAGGGCTCTCAGAAAATGGAAAGACCTGCAATAGAAACAGTAGAACGTTTTGCTTTCCAAAAGCCACATGTCAAGGTCCAACCCAAAGCTGACTACAGTAAACACAAAGGGTTGATTCAATACTGAGCAAAATCAGGAGATTTTTCTGTATTGATATATGCTTATATATGGACTAAAGACCATATAATCAGATCCACCCATGTTCGGAACACTTTGGGCATGAGTAAAAGCTCATCTTGAGCCATCATTCACATATTAGAAAACGACATACTTTCTCATGATACTCAAATGCATTTGTATCCCTCAATGAAATTTCTATACATTAATTAAGCATTGTGCAAAGATCAAACTATATCCAGCACTTCTTCATGCAATGCACAATTAGCTTACAGTATTCACTACTCCGATATGTAATAATGGCTATCAGGATTGCAGGATGGTTTTGTTTTACAGAGAGCTTAGAAAAACTCATGGAACACAGACCCATTTATGCCTTCTAGCCATGACAGCCAAATGGAACTTCCATGCTCTGATTCCTACTGGCTGGGAACAAAACAACAGGGAAAGCTTTTGTTTTCACGCCTTGCTTGTAAACACCACAGAGGCTTCTGACTACACACCACTGGGAACATAATACAGAATTAAATGAATACACAATCCTGTACTGCTTCTATCCATTGGAGAACATGATATACTGTATTTTTGAATGATGTGAGCTACCTTGAGCCCCACATTGTAGGAGAGGGGTGGGAAAATATTCATATCCATATTCTGGAAATGCCCCCTTCCACCTGCCTTTCACTGACGAAATGAATTTGTGATTGCCAAGGTGACTGTGCCATGGGATCGCCAAGAACTGGACTCAACTGAATGGCTGACAACAACAACATTTATGGTGACAAAAAATATAAATATCTCCTCCTCCCACACACACACCAAGGACTTGGGGGAAGGGATGGAACTTTCAGAGAGCACAGGAATGAGTGAAACGTTTTAAAGACATGTTTTACTCTCATGGACTGTTTACGCACTGGGAACTTCACTGCCCCAGCTCCTGTACAGTAGCACAAATTGGGGGCAGATGAGGTACACCAGGTCAAATGCTCCCCCATGTGGGTGCAAGAAGAGGTGGGGCAACCTGCCATGACTAAAACTCCAGCCTGCAGCCTGGCATGAAATCTCCAGTGCATAAACAGTCTTAAAGAGTACAATATGGAGACTTTTGTGTGTGATGTTGCGACAGTACATAAGGATGATCCCTGTGACTACTATATTTTTCAATATACTTTTAAATGTGACCAATATTGTTCACAGTTAGTATGGAATAAAGTATGCAATTATTAAGTTCAGCCAGACAACTAAATACGCTGGTAGTTTTATCGTGACTGCATGAGGCTGTTTCTATCCAATTATTTACAAAAAAATTGTTTTTACTAATAAGAACAAAACTGGGGAAAGCACTGCTGCTGCTACTGTGGAAATTTAAAGACACTATCAAAGTTCTTATCATGGTTGAATATTCTCTGCATTTTAATGATATCTAAATTATGTAGCCCAGTTGTTATACAAAATAAAATAACATACATAAAGTCCTGGCAGAATGAAATCTTGCAACGTATCTGGCCTATTGAAACTAGCACAGTTCTGCAGGTCATGCAAGACACAGCTCTTTCACCAGGCCTTTGGATGGGGCCAATGAAATGCAAACATTTAACTTCAACTGGACTCCATCTACTGTCAACAGTGGGAAATCCAGACCATAGTCTGACTTGAGTTAGAAGGGAAAAGGCTCAAGAAATTGGACTGCTGATGCTGGATAATTTTAAGCTGGAAGTCATTATTGTTTTTTTAACTGTTTGAATTGAATTTTAATAATTTTAATTCTCTATAGATGCATATAGAACATCAGTCTGGGCAGCATAAAAATCAAATTAATGTTTAAACTGCAACACAAATCAGTTGTGTGTTCAATAGTTGGGGCTTCTCCTCTATTTAGAAAGGGAGAAGCAAAACTGGCTAGAAGCACATGGCTGTAAGACAGGGATTCAAAGCCCACTCAAGAAGAAGCTCTACCAGTATCTGGATTGGTCAGACCATGGGCTGCATCCAACTAGTTTTTCTACTGTTGAAAAAGGTAGGAGGAGTACACTTGAGTCACCATGCTGGCCACATAAGAAATATGGGACCTACGTGTACAAAAACTCAATGGAGTGATGTATGATGCTGTAAGTAAACCAAGCCAATAATATCCAGAACAAACAAAGAAAAGAAACCAAGTTGTATCATAGTCCTAGTCAATTTATCCAGTATGATAGAGGAGAGCTGGCTTGGTATAGTGCAGGCTTTCTTGAATTAAGTAATGTTTGTACATTTTTTAAAAAATTGTTAAACATTTATAAGGTGATGTGACCATATATGGTCATGTTGACCCTTCAAATGGCCAATAATAGGCCTCGAGGGAGTGGGAAGGGGAAGGGCCCAGGATGGGCATGTATACAGCTATGCTTCCCAGCCATATTCTGTGCAATCATTCCACTTCTGAGGTTTTTTTGAAGCCTGGGGATGGTAAAAAATGGTTAAAAGGTTGAGAAAGGCTGGTATAGTGGTTAAGAACAGCAGCCTCTAATCTGGAGAACCTGCTCCTCCACATGCAGCCAGCTGGGTGACAGAACTGTTCTTGGAGAGCAGTTCTGTCAGATCTCTTTCATCTACCTCACAGGATTTGTGGGAAGAGGAAGGGAAGCAATTGTTAAGCCTTTGGGATTATAGGGGAAAAATGATTATGTTCTTGGGAGGAGCCAGGAACTAATCAAGTATAGCATCCACTTTCTGTTACTCCCCATTTGGAAAGAGCTGTGTAAATCAGTTATTAACATAATGTTTAAAGTATGAAGACTGGGGGGATTTTAATATAACAACTGAAATAATGCACTTTGAATCAACCAGGATGGGTATCCTGGAAGTAATAAAAGACTGCTAATCTCAGGTTTCAGCTCTCCGCTGGAAGGAAGCACAGATGAGCTGACAGGAAGGCAAGGAGAATTAGTATCGAAAAACATAATGCTAAGGGGACAGGCAGAATGCAAGGTCAGACAGTCCAGTGAGTCAAGGGATCATTTAGGCAGTCCAAGGACATCAGCAGAAGGACCAGGTAGCTGCAAAATTCCATCCACATCTCAGGCCTCCCAGCCCCAAATTAATATAGGTCGTCAGCAGCCTCTCCATTCTCACTGTGTGATGACTCACAGGCTTCTGTGATCAACAGCTGTCTTGTTAACCTGGCATGGTGCCTTTTCGATCGGAGCACTATTTGAGCAGGTAGTATTGCTTGGTGTATTGGTTAGGAGCGCAGACTTCTAATCTGGCAAGCTGGATTTGATTCCCCACTCCCCCACATGCAGTCAGTTGGGTGACCTTGGGCTTGCCACAGCCATAATAAATCTGTTCTGATAGAGCAGTAATATCAGGGCTCTCTCAGCCTCACCTACCTCACAGGGTGTCTGTTGTGGGGAGAGGAAAGGGAAGGCAATTTATGCTGCTTTGAGACTACTTTGGGTAGAGAAAAGCAGCATATAAGAACCAATTCTTCTTTCTTCTTCTTCTTAATTGGCTCAGGTGAGCCAGGTGGGCTGACAAGACAGGCGGCTGCAGCTGGAGGCTGGGCAGATGATTAAGGAGCTTCTGGTTTGTCTGCAGCTCCATTCCCTTCTACTGGTTGGAACTCTCTGCCTGTTGAACATCTGGCTGGGCAAAGCTCTCAGGCAACTGAGGCTCAGATGAGGTTTGTAGCTCCTTGCAAGGCTCTTCCTCTTGTCCTCACTAACAGGACCTGGGTTCACAACAAAAACATGAAATGGACTTCTGAATATTGTAAATACGTGGGCAACAATGAAGCAAATGAAATTCAGTGAGGGTACATGTGAACAAATGCAATGATGGCCCATTCCCCCCCCCCAAAGGCAAGATTTTCCATCTGTATTTCTTTCACCTTACTGACTGAGCCACCCTAATGATGTGTTTTATTCTTTGTGAAAGAACTTCAGCTTTCCCACCCTGTCACAGTACAATTGCTGGGCTGTTAGCTCAGCCCAGGAACCTGAGGGAAGGATCAGAAGCCAACTTAAACAACTTAAATGGCACTCAAGGTATTTTGAAATTCAAAAATAACAAAATATTTTATTTAACATAGCAAGGAAGGGTCAAGTGAAATCTGGGTTTGAATTTTCTGAGGTACAATCAGTACATGGATAGACTTCAATTCTTACATATCAGGCTAATGCTTTTCACTTAAGCTATTCACAGTTACTTGAATCTTTATATCGAGAGGCTTTTATTCCAGTGTTTTCCCAAATACTCCATTACATTTTCGTTGAGTATTGTCCGACTCTCTTGATTTCCCGAAGGCTGGTCACTCTTTCCAGTACTTAACCCCCTTCTCTTGAAACACCAGTACTCAAGTTTAAAAAAAAACAGGCAGTTTCAAACCACACCAAACCAGGAATCTCTGCAGTCTTCAGAGCTAACCCTATGTTTGACTGGGTAGGGAAATTCTCCTCTCACTAGAAGACCTTGGCTTGGCCATAATGGGAGTCTCCATCTAACTGCCTACTTGTCCTTGTCAGCTTTCCACAGTTTTTTTGTCTGTATTAAATTCCTCTCAGTCAAGGCTGAATTCCAAAACTGTCAGCACTGGACTCCTCTCAGCTAGGGCTGAAATCAGACTGAAGTCTCCTCAGCATCCAGTGTAGTCTATCTCTGCTCAGCTGATGTTAACCAGTCAGATTTCTTGGAGCAATCTGTCACTCAAGGCTGTCTAGCTCCGTGAAGAATTAACCTTTCATCATTCTCTATGTGTTCACACAGCACTTTAAAAATTTTAAATGTGGAGTCCATCACAGGTGAATAATGGGAAAATGTCTAATTTTAAACATATATTCCAATGGAGTCTGAACTGGCTGATATGAAGATTGAGAGAGAGCTTGGGTTGCAGTGGAAAGCTCAATGAAAATGCTGACCCAGAGGCAGCTGTGAAACCTGCAAGCTCCATGGAAGGAAGTGAAAATAAAATGGCCACGCTCATGAAGCCCTTATATGAAGTATTCATTTGAAATACTGCATGTAGTTCTGGTTGCCAGATCTCCAGAACGTATATTGCAGAGCTGGAAAGAGCCGAAATGAAAGCAAACAAGGTTATTTGGGGGGGGGGGGTAGTGCTTGGAGCACCTTTCCAATGAAAGAAGCTGGGTTTATAAAATTATACTTTGTTTCCCCAGAATGAATTTGGACGCAAGTAAAAACAACAAAAAACACTGAGATCATTCACACCGATACAGGTCCAGCATGCATATGTTTTCTTGAATACATAGTATGTGCACTCAAAAACTCATGCCTTGTTGCTCTTAAAGGTGCAATTTAGCTCAATTTTATGTTTTACACATAGTAACACCCAATTGTCAGATTTAAAAGAACTATGAAAATTTCTTTCCAAAACCAACTTTTTAATATTTAAAATAAAGTGCTTCCATGTTTAAGATTACATACTACACAGCAGCCGCCTAGATGGAGAAACACACCCACAGTATAACAACAACAAAAAAAAGACTATTTCATGGATCCCATTATTTTAAACACATGTCCTGAATTGCTGAAACCTTAGGAAAAGTCACAGATGACAAAATTAGGAATAGTGCCCAAATTTTTGCAGCCACATACTGAATACTCTCTGTGTGAGTAATAGTTAAGAAGTCACCCCTTACTGGAAGGTAGACATGCTATTTTTGATAAAGTCCCGCATGCTCTTTAGCATAACTCAATCAAAGGTAGTCATTTTAAAAGCTACGAGTTTCTGAAGTCCTTTACTTTTCCTAGTTTAGGCCCCGAGCATTCATAAACTTGAGCTAAATAGAAGATTACAAACATTTTCAAATGCCAGTTCAGAAAAAAAACAGAGGAACAATGAAATAAACATGAGATATCCCTCACAGTGGAAGGACACTTGTGAAACCTGTACTGAAGCATGCAGACGCGCATGCATGCACACAAACACAGACACAAAATAGCTCAGTATCTTACTATCTCTCTCGAGCCCTCAAGCTGCAGCAGCTGCTTGTTTTCTTCTAGACGGTTTTTTCCTCACCAAAAAGTGATACAAATAAGTGAAACCACCTATTTTTGTACTTCTGAAGAGACCACTTAAATGAAAGCCCTTTTACTGTCTGTGAGTGTGCCAGACTTCTACGATTAAGACCATATGTTTCCTAGGCGATAAGCTTTTCATTTTGTCCCCCTATTTCTATTTGAAATAGAGGAAAGATAGATTAATCCTCCCTCTGGAGGGAAGCAAGAGTCCATTGACTAATTTTTTCAGCATTCAGATGTTATAATTAAGGCACATTGAGTTGCTCACTTCGTTACTTCCCAGTATAATGAAATAATTAAAGAAAGAAACTTCAGAGAAGTTTGAAAGCTAATTTTCTATTATTTCTTCAAATGTGTTTCACCTGATGCCCAAGTGAAAATATGAGGGTGGGGGAGAGGGTCTCTCACACAGGCACGTAGCATTTATCTACACAATTAATCAAACAGATTTCTACCAGGGCTCAGGCTGTACTTTTATCTTTTGTCCTGCATAATCTGCATTATATAGCTGTATAAATGTGAAATACAGTTGGTGAGGCTGAAAGACTTCTGCTTATATTTCAGCCTCATTTCAAAGATCAAACTGCAGAGGCATTGACATTCAAGAATTCACACACACACACACACACACACGCGCACCCAGGAGTTATAGTTCATGTCCTATATGCAAAATATTTGATGACATTTGACATATGGTCTAGAGATTTATAAAATTATGCAGAGGCCAATTCTGCACGACGATGGCCGGGTGGGGCTGCCGATGGTGTGTAGCTGCATGCTCTACGACTATCTGTGTTACCAAGAGGGATACATTTCAGCACCAGATCTGCTCTGGAAATGAAATGTGTCCCCCCACCCTCGGGAGACACAACTGCAGCAGAAAGGTTTTACCATGTGGGGGCAGATTTTTATTATTATTTTTTACTTTGCAGGAAGGTGGGGTTGTATCGGAATGCAATCCCAACTTTCTGCAATTTTTTAAAAATCCCTGGTCTGCCCTGCAAAGTAGATTGGGACATTTTTCCCCCTCCCAGCCTCCATAAGGCAGCCCCAGCTCCTGTCCACACAGGTCTGCTGCAGGACAGGCCCTGTTAGTCCCCAGAGAAGGAAAAGCCCCAGACAAAGGAGGGCCCGATCTGCGGCAGGCCCTGGAGGGGGACAGAATGGTGGTGACATATGGATACGACATATGGATACGGCAATTAGCCCCGTGTCCATATTAAAGCTGCCCGGCCTTTTCCGCCCATGGGGAATCGGCCAGAGAGAACTTTTTCTCCCTGTCAAATAATAGAATTCAGAGGAGTACCCAATAAAGGTTGATGGGCAATATCTATGGGACACAGAAAGGAAAGAGAGCCATGACTCAGTGGTAGAGCATCTGTTTGCATGCAGAAGGTCACAATTTCAAACTTCAGCATCTCCAGTTAATGGAAATGGCCATAGGTGATGTGAAAGAGCTCTGTCTGAGAGCCTGGAGATCTAGTGGCAGTCAGAATGGACAATACTGACTTTGGCTGGACCAAATGAAATATAAAACAGCTTCCTCTGTTAATTTGTGATCAAGTGATTAACTATGGGATTCACTGCCAGTAGCAAGAACTTGGTAATGTCTACCAGAAGTGCAAACAAATAGAAGAAAACAATAGAATAGGGAGGACCAGAGATCTCTTTAAGAAAACTGGAGATATGAAGAGAATGTTTCATGCAAAGATGGGTATGATAAAGGACCAGAATTGTAGGGACCTAACAGAAGGAGAAGAGATTTTTAAAAGGTGGCAAAATTATACAGAAGAACTATACAAGAGCAAGCTTGACATCCCTGATATCCACGATGGGGTAGTCACTGACCTGGAGCCAGACATCCTGGAATGTGAAGTCAAATGGGCCTTAGGAAGTCTGAGCAACAATAAAGCTAGTGGAGGTGACAGCATTCCAGTTGAACTATTCAAAATCTTAAAAGATGATAGATGCAGTAAAAGTGCTACAGTCAATATGCCAGCAAACTTGGAAAACTCAGCAGTGGCCACAGGATTGGAAAAGGTCAGTTTACATTCCAATACCAAAGAGGGGCAATGCCAAAGAATGTTCAAATTACCACACCATTGCACTCATTTCTCATGCTAGCAAAGTTATGCTCAAAATCCTACAACCTAGGCTTCAGCAATATGTGGACTGAAAACCTCCAGAAGTACAGGCAGGATTTCGAAGAGGCAGAGGAACTAGAGATCAAATTGCCAACATACGCTGGATCATGGAGAAAGCTAGGGAGTTCCAGAAAAACGTTTACTTCTGCTTCATTGACTATGCTAAAGCCTTTGATTGTGTGGAGCACAACAAATTGTGGCAAGTTCTTAAAGAGATGGGAATACCAGAGCATCTTATCTGTCTCTTGAGAAACCTATATGCAGGTCAAGACGCAACAGTGTGAACCGGGCATGGAATCACTGATTGGTTCAAAATTGAGAAAGGAGTTTGGCAAGGCTGTATACTGTCACCTTGCCTATTTAACTTGTATGCGGAGCACATCATGAGAAAGGCAGGGTTAGAAGAATCACAAATTAGAATCAAGATTGCAGGGAGAAATATCAACAACCTCAGATATGCAGATGATACCACTCTAATGACAGAAAGCAAAGAGGAACTAAAGAGCCTCTTGATGCGGGGGAAGGAGGAGAGTGCAAATGTTGGCTTGAAACTCAACATCATGAAAACGAAGATCATGGTATCCAGCCCTCTCAATTCCTGGCAAATAGATGGGGAAGAAATGGAGGTAGTGACAGATTTTATTTTCCTGGGCTCCAAGATCACTGCAGATGGGGACTGCAGCAAAGAAATTAAAAGACACTTGCTCCTGGGGAGGAAAGCTATGGCAAATCTAGACAGCATCCTAAAAAGCAGGGACATCACCCTGCCAACAAAAGTGCATCTAGTCAAGGCTATGGTCTTCCCAGTTGCAATGTATGGCTGTGAAAGTTGGACCATAAGGAAGGCCGAGCGTCAAAAATTGAGGCTTTTGAATTCTGGTGCTGGAGAAGACTCTTGCGAGTCCCTTGGACCGCAAGGCAAACAAATCGGTCAGTTCTAGAGGAGATCAGCCCGGACTGCTCCTTAGAAGGCCAGATCCTGAAGATGAAACTCAAATACTTTGGCCACCTCATGAGAAGGAAGGACTCTGTGGAGAAGAGCCTAATGTTGGGAGCGATTGAGGGCAAAAGAAGAAGGGGACGACAGAGAATGAGGTGGCTGGATGGAGTCAATGAAGCAGTTGGTGCAAACTTAAATGGACTTTGAGGAATGGTAGAGGACAAAAAGGCCTGGAGGTTCATTGTCCATGGGGCCGCGATGGGTCGGACACGACTTCGCACCTACCAACAACAACAACAACAACAACAAAATTGATGGTTTTACATGGTATATAAACTGAATGAATGGCTGGCTGGATGAGATTCACAGAAAATAGATCCATCAATGTTTATTAGCCATGAGTAAAGGAAACCTCCACATATTATCCATTACTGAAGTAATTGACAATGACCAAGAATGCATGTATGTATTCCATTACATCAGGGTGCATGAAAGTGCTTTATAGATGTTGAATTGCAAATGATAAAAGGCTCTGAATTCTTCACCTACAGCACAGGAGTTCTGTAACTTTACTACATTTATAAGACATCAGAGAAATACAGTCAAAATTTTAATGTCCCAGTGTACCTTTCTGTGCCAAGAGAAGCTCCAAAATCTTTCTCACATGTACATTTCATGCCAAAATAATACTGCAGTCCTTCCTGAGGAATAGAGGCAGCCTAGTTGCATAATTCCTTAAATGAATATTCTAAATTTGCCTATTGCTTAACATATGCCTTTTGCATAGCATGATTGTTATTCAAGCAGTGCTTTAAGAGTGGGGAGGGGAGGAAGACACTCAATGAATGGTTAAAAGACTAAGAATTACTGACTTAAAAATCAGTCATGTCAATTTTGCACTCAAGCTGAGCCTGGTCACACAATTTGTTCTCTCAAGATAAAGACTCTATTATGTATCAGAGTCCCTCATCGAGATGTCTCTTCCTCATAGCACAGCAGAAAAAACCTAGAATATTAAAATGCCATCCTATTTTTTAACTTCTTCGTAAAAAAAAAAAAAAAGAAAAGAAAGGGAGAAGAAATCTTTGAAGCAAATTCAGAGGTGAATGGGAAAACTACATATTTTGGTGGACTGGTGTTATAGCCTGCTGAGTCCCTCTATAGGCTGCACCCCTAAGAGTCATGTAGAATGGGGGTCGTCAACCCCCGGTCTGCGGCCCTCGAAGGCCATGGTACCAGGCCGCCGGCAGCCGTGCCTACCTCCCCCCCCCCAGCCAGAAGCTCGCCAGGCCTCAAGGGAAGCAGCTGCTTCGCTCGCGACCTGGCTAGCTTCTTGCTGCGAGAAAGAAGGGAAGAGGCAGGCATGGCCGCCGACACACCAGCGATGCAAATGCGCATGCATGGAGCTGCTGCGAATACGCATTGTGCCCCCTGCTGGCGAGAACGTGCACACGTGGCAACTCTGTGAATGCGCGTTAGCGCCCCCTGCTGGTGAAAATGTGCATGTGTGGCAACTGCGCATGTGCATTTGCGCGCAGCTGCCACGCAAGCTCGACGCCTGGGCCATCGGCTCTCCCCCACCCTCGGAGGCGGACCCCGACCACAGAAAGGTTGGGGACCGCTGATGTAGAAAGCAAGCCATGCTGTATAGCAGAACATTCTAGGCAAAGCAGCAAATCAATCCAGTAAGTACGCACAGAGTAAATAATTCTACAGGGCGGAGAAACCAAAAACCATGCAGGCATTCATACACAGACTGATACAGTCTCTCTTCCAACTCTGATCAGTTGGATCTGTTGGGTTGCGTCTTGTAGCAGCTTCATAAATTTGTGATTGCAATCCTAAACACAGTTTCATGGGGATAAGCCCCATGAAACCCAATGTCATCATCTACTTCTGAGTATATGTGTTTATGATTAAATTGACAATTGTTATTCTTAAGAATAACAGACATAAAATGCAGATTACAAAATTAGTAATGCAACAGGAACTGTATAAAACACACCTACAACAAGCATTGTAATAAAACTGGAATAGAAACAAAGAAGACATCCATTTGCTAGCCAGCTATGTAGGATTGGCAATCAAACTTCAATACCAAATGCAACTTTATCATGAACCAGCAGCCCCTTTTAGTGAAAAAATAACAAATGCCGTAATTAAATTCTTACAAATAGCAATTATGCAAAGGTCACAACATTTGAAATGGAAAAAGCATGTGCATGTTCCACTAACCCTCTTAGTATTTAAGAATTCATTTTAAAGGGAGCTTAATAGGGCTGTTGTACTAAATTGCAGCACGCCTCATTGATATCTTTGTGTCAAATTATTATGTAAATAATAAATACCTTTCTAAAGAGAAGCACAATTTTCTCTTTAAAATAATCATGACAAAACAGTAAACGTCAGTTAATTATATGGTTTAAACTTTTTAAATGAAAAATTCAAAAGAACACAATTACCATTTCTGCGTTTAAAATACCTGCATTGTTTATTGTAAGTATTTTTATTCTTAGTTGTGCATTAACCAAGGGAGTATTTGTAAATTTATTTATAATCAGATATACGTACTATAATTCAAGAGTTAAAATAAATGAATATACAAGGAAGTTTCTTTGTTTCCCCTCCCCCTACATAAAATTCTTAAAATGAGTCAGATGGTTAAGACTATGATTCCAAAGTGCATACCTGGGTATTAACAAACTGCAAAAATGTGATTCTTTTCATCATTTCCCTGAAACAGTCTCTCGATCTATCTATCTCAATCTATCATCTCATAAGGGGTTTGTTTCTAACATTTCCCCAGCTGCTTACTAATTTAACCTCAGGCAATAATTTGAAAGAAACAAGTGAGCGATTCCCACATCAGTACCCAGTATTAATGACCCAGTTAACACCTCCCTGTACTTTCTGTAAGTTTACACTATTCAAACTCTGTTATGACAAACTTTGTGCCTTGAGGCCTAAACTGAAAAGGTCACAAGAAACTTGGTTAAAAGCTGTGAACCGTTTTCAAGAAATGGCTGGTTCACTTGTGTGAAGAATCCATGCTCTGATCACATCCAGGTTATATAACTTTAATGATCTTTACATGGGTCTATAAGAGCCTCTTGTGGCACGGAGTGGTAAGGCAGCAGACATGCAGTCTGAAGCTGTGCCCATGAGGCTGGGAGTTCAATCCCGGCAGTCGGGTCAAGGTTGACTCAGCCTTCCATCCTTCCGAGGTTGGTAAAATGAGTAACCAGCTAGCTGGAGGGTAAACGGTAATTACTTGGGAAGGCACTGGCAAACCACCCCGTATTGAGTCTGCCATGAAAACACTGTATATACTCTAGCCTCTGAACCTGCCATTTTCTCATATTCTTCCCTTCTGGACTATTGAAGATGTTTGCCATTTGTGGTTTTGTTGGCGTTATTGGTTTCCTTCTATTTTTGTAGCCACAGGTTATAAATGTGACACATGTCATTTCTGTTTGCACTCCTCCTTTGATGGTTGGAATGGGAGAGGGTTCCATTGAAAAGACAAGTAGGGGTCACTTAACTTCCAGAAACTGTGTGTAAGATCTGATGTTACACAGCACAAAGCTGTATTATACAGGTCTCACAAGAAATATTGCTGAAATAATCTATCCTGAAGATCTGACAGCAACCGTTATGCTTTTCACATATTTCTGTCCTGTTATCCAGTTAACATGGCATTGGTATTCCTTCTGAAAGTATTCCAAAATTAAATACAAAAATGAAAATATGTTTTAGCATGGGTAGGCAACCTGCAACTTAAGTACTGAAAATGACCACTGGTTACTTACCAAGAAGGGTCCTTATTCTCTGAGGACAGGAGGACATCTTGGTTGAGTGATTCACACCATTCACTTAGAGAGGAAGAAACAACTTTCTTCCTCTTCCTGTTTCCTAAGTGAGAATCACCCTGCTTTCCGTTTCCTTCCTGCCTCGATAGGGAGAGCAGCTAGCTAGAAGGTTCTACTTCTCTCAATCTGTCTTTACCACTTTTGTCTCTTTCCCCTTCTGCTAATGCTTACCTAATAATTTCTCTTATCCTTTCCTCTCCCTTACTGCTTCCTAGCTGAAAGCTAGCAGCTTTTTTTTTTTTTTTTTTTGAAGAAACCAGTTTTAGATTGCAGCTTTATACTGTGGCAGCCATTTTGACTACAGCCAAGAACAATCTTTTCTGATATTGCTACTATGGTGAGATTCCTCTCTGATGGGGACCTAGAGGTACCAATTATGGCTGCAGTGTGGAGACAATGGCACAGTGTGGAGACAATGGCACTGCTCATATAAGGGCTGCACTGACCACAGCAGAAATGGATAGTGGAAAAGAGCTCCAAAAATACTACAAGTACTGCAAAATCCTTGAGGATCCAACCTTCGGAACCATGTTTTTGCCCCATGGCATTGCCATGAATGTGTGGCTCTGTGATTTTTGTAAAGTATGCTGTGGCTACTGATAGAATAGATGATCTTATGGTGAGTTTTGGGTGACTGGATACCAAAACCCTGAGGATCCATGCTTTGGAAACATGTTTTTTTCCCCATGGCCAAGAAGGCATGGATCTGTGATATTTATGGTGTTTGCTGTGGTTGTATGGAGTTTTATATTGCAATTTTAATGTTTGTTGTAAACCGCCATGAGACAACCAGTCATCTTGTGGCAATAGATAGATGATCTAACACTAGACTAGATGATCTAACATTGAGTTGAGATGACTGAATACAAAACCCTGAGGATCTGTGAGGATCCAACCTTTGGAACCATGTTTTTGCCTCGTCGCATCGCCACGGATCTGTGGTTTTTGTGGTATGTACTGTGGCTATTAATAGAAGCGATTTTATGGTGAGTTCGGGCTGGCCCAGTGCAAAAATCATGAGGAGCCTGAGGATCAGTGTGTTTTAACCATGTTTTTGCACCACTGTGGCACCACATTGAAAGCAAAGGGAGCATTCATTTTGGTTTACAAGGATGCCAAGCAAGCTAAACGGGTAATCACTGGAGTAGTCACGGAAACCAAAAGACAACCCTTCCTAGCCTCATCTATGCAGGAAAAGAGATTTCCGCATGCTTCACATGCTCCCGCGCATGCACCGAGGGAGGAAGCTACACCCCCCCCCCCAAAAAAAGGTTGTGAATGCATACAGAGGGGTATGTGGTCATGAGTTTTCTTTGGGGGTGTGGCTATACAAGTCCAGTTCACAACCCACAAACTACTCCATTTCCTGGGTTTGCAGAGACCTGTGGGTTGGCTCAGGCCCATCTCTAGACACCACCATGACCACATTGCACTTTATTCCCACTCCTCACCCCATTACTATAACAATTATCCCGATGAGCTCCTTTTAAACATTAACTGTTTTTTATTGTGAAATTATAGCTTAAGTTATACATGTACAAGTATAAATGACTTTAAATGTGAAACATTTACCTAATATTATTACACGTTTTTTATTTCAAATGTAAGCTGCCCTGAGCCCTCAGGGAAGGGTGGCATAGAAATCATATAAATAAACAAACAGTGGCGAGCATTGATGGTGTGACATCCCTTCATCTTTAGGAACTGCCAGAAAACCATCGAATTTCCAGCAATTATTAGAGAACCATGATATCTTTTGTTTTTCCCCCGGAAGTGACATCACACTGTCACCAGTGGCCTTTAAAACTTTTTTGTCAGTCTCCCACAATCAGTTGGAGGGCTGGTAGGCAAGAATACTCCACCATCAGCAGGTAGATGACAATTCCAGTCATAGTCCTCCCTCACTCTCTGCTACATTTCATCCTTGATAGTGTTTTAACCAAAGACTCAACTTGGTCCCCCCTTTGTCTTTCATCCCACTTTTTTTTTTAATCCCTCCCACTTTTCACTGGTAAAAGTCCAGTACCTCTTCAACATTTCATAATAGCCTCTAATATTTAGTAGTTTTCTCACAAATCCTGTTCTACTGTGTACCTCCACTTCCCCATGAACCATGAAGTCCAAAACTGTCCAGAGTAAAGTCCTAGCTTACACTGACTAAACAGAAATTATTATTCCATTGCACTTGATCTTCTAATGGCTCACAAGAAGTACCATGAAGACCCTCCACAGAACAAGAATAAAACCCATATAAATATCAGTCCCTACACAGACTCCCAAGTACCACATTTGAATATTACAAGGATTTGAGACACATTTATAATTTCAAAGCCACAAAAATCTATGGATTCACTTTATGTGAGGAAATACATTTTAGTGCAGAAGCTGTGGCTGGAAGGACAAACATCACAAAGCCAAGGTTCTTTGGAATTCTAGTATGCAATGCTTTAATTCATTCTTTCTAAGTTAAAGCAGTTGCAAAGATTTTCTTTCAGATAGGACTTTTCTTCCACTAACCCCATCACCCCCCCTTCCCCCCCTTCCCCTACACTTTAAGTCCACACTTATGTATTTCAAATCCAATGTTCTACAGTATTGCCGGCTACATTTTAAAATATTTCTTATGCAATAAACATCAAACTGACAAGCCAATAGCTGCCCAAGACACTTGGCCTTTTCTTAGAAAAAGGAAAAAATTGCAGTGATCTACAGTAACCTTGGTTCTTATACATTTAAAACATTTCTATATGGCTCTTCTAAAAAAAGCCCAAAGAGGCTAACAACATATACTGAAAACAACAATAAAATATGGTAACCCAACCCAGCGTCATAATATACAGAATTTACTACTCATAGCAATCAGATGTACAATGGTCATGACCAAATAACCACGAATGTCAGCATTCAACAGCTATCACTGGAAGGTTTATAAAACAGCCAGATCTTACATGCCTTTCTAAAAGAATGATTTTTACTATATATTCCGTCATGTAAAAAGATCATAGTCTGACAAAGAGTGTTTGTACTCGAAAGCTCACACCCTGAATAAATCTTTGTTGGTCATAAAGGTGCTACTGGACTCTAATTTTATTGTTTCTAAAAGCCAGAAAGTTAGATTTGTAAAGTTTCTTGTTCCTTACAAATGATCTCACCTAGGCATTTAGGACAGAAACTCAAGCATCCGGAGGCTTAATTAACAAAATGTCACCCAGCTGCAAATATTTAGATGATCTCAGGACAATCCTGGTTTTTCTTGAAAAAAGATGAAAAAAATAAATAAAATAAAATACAGCTACAAAGATGCTAACATGGATATAGCAATAAAACTGCAAATATCACTGCCCACATAACAAACTTTTCAAAGATTAGGTTTGTCAGATGTGTACAGCTATACTGTTATCGTATTCAGTGGTGGAATGTTAAATAGCTATCCAGGCTTAGCCTGGCAGTCTGTGCCCCTTCATGTTTAAGTTAGTTAAAACCTCAAAATCTTGTATAACCGGTTAATAAATGAGAAATGTTTAAGAAAGTTGGCAATTAAGAAAGTCACGCATTATACTAATAATTAGTCTGGCTGCACATGATGAATTTCCTTTCAGTCCTGCCATTTGCCAGCCCAATCTTCCCAGACCACATTTTTTCGATTGTGGCCACCCTTCAGCCAAATAGTTCATAGATGGAATTGTTCTACCAAATCTAATTTGTATAGGAGACATGAAAACTGTTTCCAGACAATATCTTTATCTTAACATCGCCCGTGGCACCGCGGGCGCAACGGACTAAATAAAAGGGTTAGGGGTTCTGGGGCAGGATGTGCCCGGGCTGCGCGCCTGCCGATTGGTCCCTTCAATTCCCAGCCCCAGCAACTGCGAGCCACACGCAGTTGCTCCCTTTGCCGCTGGCCTGATGCGTCGCAAAGCGCCTCTCGCCGCGTCAGGCCGCCACCCGAGGGAGCCCCCGGCAGTCGCGCTCCGTGTGGCTGCCGGGGGCTCCCTTGCCTAGCAAGGAAGAAAATGGCCGCCCTGCCGCCAGCTCCGGATAGGCTGTGCTGCTGCTGCCGCCCGCCAGCTCCGGGGAGGCTGCGCCGCCGCTGCCGCCGGGGGGGCAGGACGACCTGCCTCACGCGGCACCCCACAACCCCCCTAGAGTCCACCCCCTCACCCCGTGCCCATCGACAGCCACCCCCTCACCCTACAAACCCCTGCTAGCGCCCACTGCATTCCAAGAGCAGCGGGCTTATTTACTAGTTTATTCATAATCATCATTATCATTATTATTTCCTGCCACTCACGAAGCCGCCTTATGGTGGGTTACAATAGTCCTTCATAAAAACCCCATTAAAACAAGATATCACAAAATACAATAAAAACACAGCAAACATGGTGGTAGAACCTTACAACACTCGTCCCCCCCAACTTAATATGCCTAATACCAGGGGGGTAGGAGGAGGGCCAGCAATGTCACATTCACCAGAATGCCATGCCACAATAGCCCTGGCACTGGCCTTGAGGGGGGGACCCAAATGATCTTCCTCGCCGCCCTGGCCTCAGCCCTAGACCTGGTGGAAGAACTCCATATTGCAGGCCTTGTGGAATGCAGAAAGTTCCTGCAGGGTCCGCAGCTCAACTGGGAGCTCATTCCGCCAGGTCGGGGCCAGGGCTCAAAAGGCCCCTGGCCCTGGTTGAGGGCAGGCATGGTTCTCTAGGGCTGGGAATAACCAACGTCAGTACCCAGAGAGCATGAAGCCCTTAAGGCAACAGGCGGTCCCTCAGATATGTGGGGCCCAGACTGTGAAGGGCCTTGAAGGTCAAAACCAAAACCTTGAATCTGATCTGGACAGCAACTGGCAACCAATGCAGCTGCCTCAGAACAGGCTGGATATGGGCCCTCCAAGATGTTTCTGTGAGGACCCTAGCAGCTGCATTTTATACCAGGTCAAGGACAAGGGCAGGCCTGCCAAATCAAGTCTCGAGGTGAATGTCACATGGATCACTGTGGCTAGAATTTTAAAATTCTACTATTTATCTTCTCAAAGTATCCCTTCCCATCTTCTTTAACACCTCCAAGAATCTTGAGAATTTTTCCTGAAGAGAAATAAAAAGCTGCTTGGGGAAGGCAACTCTAAGTTGGAAAAGAGCAGGATGGGAAAGGAATTACCTACCAATTGCTGCCTAAGTGTGTGTTATTTCAGCACACCTGAAAGCTGAAACATGCGTTCATTGCATCCATCCTTCAGTTTACTCTTGCTGGACACCACCTCTTCAGACTGCAGTGGAGAAATGTAATGTCTGAAGGCCCATAGAGAACGAACATGTCATGGGAAAGATTCTAATTCTGTCTTCTGCCCAACACACTAGTTTTTAACCTGCAGATGGTTATATGTATTCAAGCCTTTCTTCAGTTAGAAAATGGAACAGGCAGCAAGAGCTTCACCATGTAATTATTCTGCCATTTTAGTACTGAGTTATCAATCAGGGGGAACCTAACAGGTGCACCACTGTGTCAAGACAATTTCAAAGACAGGGACAAGATGTATACAGTTCAAGCATCTGAATTGCACAGTCACTGTATCTCCCAGCAACATCTTGCACAAAGTTTGATAATATAGTGAATTTTAAATGCCATGACAAATTGCAAAGCAACTGCCATGTTTGCCTGTTGCTACAAAGAATAACAAATGTATTGTGACATGTATTTTAGTAGGCTACGGTCACATGATGAAATAAATTCTGACCCAATAAATGATACATCACAGTTTCTCAAAGTTGGATTTTACCATTTCTAAATTTTTAGCTTCGCATTATCTTCTTTAAAAAGCCATTTCTGAAAGCCACATGTTTGTTTATGCAGATGCTAATTTGTAGTGGTGGAAAATGAGTGAGCAAGTCAAACAATTACTTCTGTGATTTCAGTACTGCCACATTATGCATTCAAGCTCAACAACAACCCACTCTTGTCATCACCACATGTATTCACTTAAATATAAAGGTTACACCATTTTCTGTTCTTTCTTCACAAGAGAAACGCAGCCTGTTTGGACAGAGAATTCTTATTGTTCTCCCATTTCCACAGTCCCTGGTCTCAAATGACTGAGCAATAATGCTCCATTAAAAGAACCCCCAAAGAGCAGATTATTTCAACTATTCCTGGGACCAAGTAGTTTCTGTGTAGCTTCATTGTGGTTATACATACATTAAACAAGATCTGCACCATACAGTAATACCTAATGCCTAATACTTGTAGAGAACAGAACAAGGCACAAGTAGAGACACAACAGGAAGTCCCAACATAAAAACATCTATTTCCCCCTTTTTTTCCTTCAAACCTCTGTCTAGTAGATGTGCACCACTGGAGCCTTGTGTATATTTTTGAACAGTAGTTTAGTCAACATGGCACCATTATCTTTAATCATGAAAAGAATTACCATTTTCACACAGATGTTCTATAGGGAAATTTAGTTTGTAAATATATATTCTCTGTTCCTTGATCCTTAAAAGGAGCCATATTCTACCAACCCCACAAAGACAATCTTCTTCTACTAATTTATAATTTACAGGGGCAAATATGGACCATTCTGATTTTAGGCAGTCCTTTCCTCCCCCTTACAATGTTTTCCACCAACCAGCAGGGGATAATCACACATAATTGTGCCACTCAAATCACTTCCGCATGAGGGATTTGGCTGGTCTGTTGAGGGTCAGGGCTAATTCCCGCTTCCAAGTGGAAGTGGGCTTGGTCTGGGGCAGTCCAGGCCTGGTGCCACTCAGGCCTTCAATTGGCCTGTGGGCCTTCAACAGGGCATATGTCAGGCCTGGGCCATGTGTCCAAGGAAAATCTGGGATATCCCCAGTCGGGACATTGCTCCTACCATTCCCCCCCCCCAACATCACTTCCATCATCTACCCTCACAAACTTTTGTTTTTTTAAAAAAAAGAACAAGTCTGATCACATTACAACATGATATCAAAATAATGAAATAGCAAAAAATAAAAACAAAAAAAAACACACACCCTGATGTTTGGTTTTCTTAGTTTTCGCAAGATTAGGGACAGACTGCATGTGTGTGGGAAATGGCATGATAAAATGCCACTTTCCCTCTTCTTGCTGGTCTGCTAAATTCACCTTTCAATTCCTGTTCCACACACTTTATCACTGGAGCTGGGACACTTCAGTTACTAGCAGAGTAGGCTTAGTGGAAAGTTTGAGCTTTCCTTTTTACAAATGTAGCAAATGGTCATGAAGTGCGGCCTGTTGGTCAAGAATGTTATGTATTTACACATACTAACAATACAAAATAAAGCTTGTATATTGTTAATTTTGTTGCTTTTCTCCTGAGAAGGGGGAAAGCAGAATAAAGTAATGCTGCAAAAGCACCTCAAGAGATAAATGTAGAAGTTGGTTGCACTTCAAATATTTTGGGAACCACTAGGTTAAGGTAAGGTGACCAGATTTTAACATTGGTAAAGCGGGACACCATTGACGGGGGGGGGGGGGGGGAGGTCTTGATTAAAATTTGGTCTATATGGAGCAACAAAAAGTTTCATACAATGCATAGAATACAAAAAATAGTATTGTAATATATATTTTTAAAATTTCAACATAAGTACAATTCGCCAGATGTCCCTCCAAAAGTGGGACAATCTGGTCACCTAAGGTTAAGACAACTCTACAAGTATTAGTTATATTCCCTACGACAGTGGTCCCCAACCTTTATGAGGCTGGGGACAGGCAGGGCATCGGGCCACGCCCACGCATCGGGCCACGCAGCCCGGCCCTGATTCCCTCTCCCCGCCCTCCTGCAGTAAGAAGCTTCCCGGGCCGCAAGCTTGTGGCCTGGGAAGTTTTTTACTGCGGGGGGGAGGGCGGGGAGAGGGAGCCGCGGCCCGGCGCCATGGCCTTTGCGGCCCGGCACTGGGCCGCAGCCCGCAGGTTGGGGACCACTGCCCTACGACACTCCATATGATCAGGGCAACTTATCCATTAGGCACAGTAGGCACAGTACCTAGGGTCCACAATACTTTTAGGGGCCCATAAAAATGACCTTTTAGGCTGGAAGAAAATGTTTAATTTTTTTCCTCACATCAGGAAAAAAAATGAAATGGTAGGGCCCACAACAATTTATTACAATTTTCCCCAAACAGAAAAAAAGTAAAATGTTTCAAACATTATTTCTATTATTGATGATATTGATATTATGGTGGGAGGCGTCCACAAAGGCAAAAGCACCTAGGGTCCATGAAAGTCACAATGTGGCCCTGCACATGATGTATTATAGAAACTTCACTGTGAACCTTAGTCTTACCAGGTCCCACTATGTATTCTACAATCACAATTTCTGATACAGTTTAATACAGTTAATGTTCAGGCAGCCACCTAAAATACCTCTAAAGACTACCAAAGGAAATTCCATATCTGTAATCAAGTGAAATTACTTACTTGCAACATATCCTTCTTACAAAACAAGAATACTTCATTCCTCAACTTTTCTGAACTCTCTGAACTCTTTTCTGAACTTTTCTGAACTCTCTCTTCTGAACCTTTGATACAACTGATCATTCTCTCCTGTTTGACTCCCTTCACACCCTCGATTTCTGTTAATCTGCTTCCAGCTCCTTTTCTTACTAACAGCTAATCACTGCATTGTTTCCACAGAGGAAGCTTGTCCTCGCTTCATTGGGGTAGCCCCAGGGACCTGTCTTCAGCCATCTCCTGCTCTCTGTCTACATACTGTCCTTAAGTAACCTCATCAAATCCCAGAGCTTTCACTACTACTTATACACTGATGACATCAAGTTCTCTCTATTCCCTTTGTTTCATCCAATATCTTCCTGTGCCTGTCTTATATTTCTACTTGATGTCTCTTTCTAATCTTAAACTGATATGTTCAAGACTATAATAATTGTGCTTCTTTCCAAGTCTTCCTCTACACACACCCGCCCATGAATCTCCCAATGTTAGTTAATTGTTATTTATATTATAAATGTGGTTTTGTAATCTTATGATGCTTTATTGAAAGTTGTTTTGATGTTATAGTCTGTATAACGTTCCATGTAAATTATATAATGTTCAGTGTAAACTGCCCAGAGCTACAAAGAAATGGGCGGTATAGAAATCTGAATGAATGAATGAATGAATGAATGAATGAATGAATGAATACATACATACATACATACATACATACATACATACATACATACATACATACATACATACATACATACATACATACATACATAGTCCACAAAAATCAAGGCTTTAAAGGGAGTGATCAAGTGGAAATTAGAGGAAGACGCTGAATTTCAAGACATACCTAATTTGGTAGACTACCAGTGGCTTAGAAAAGGAACACTTCTTTATCACAACATTGTTTTCTCTGTAATCCTTACAATGTGTCATTTAACATCACCTAGTATGGTGTTGATACTGAAAGAATCATTGCTTCCCTATTAGATTTGAATAATGGATTTCCTCCATCATCCTACCCAGGCCCAGAACAGAAATGTAGTCTATGCCATAGAGTACACTATATATTATTGATGTGTGGTATGTTTTATCATGTTCTTACAGCATAGTTTTCATTTTTTGTATTTCCGTGTTGGCTATTGTTTGACATCACCATTATTTGACATAGCCACAGTGGAACTTCTAACTATCTCACATTAAGATTCATAACCAGACATTAAATTACAAGTCACAAAAGAATAACAACAGAAATCATTATCAGTACCTCATTCCCAACATCCCCTCTCCTCCCAAAAAAAGTTCTCAGAGTTGCATGACACCTGTGATCTATCTGCATGGATCAAAAGCCTGCAGTAGGTTGTGGGAAGTGGATGAAATTTCTATCTGCTGAAGGAAGAAAGAAAACAGTATGATTTTACCCTGCACCTCTCCACACCAATGTACGTATTAGACCACACAAGTCCTACAACCCGGGAATAAACTTTTTCAAGACTGAAACATGGCAAAGATCCGCAGTCCTTACATCCAGGCTTAGGGTTGTCAACTCTGGGCTCAGAAATTCCTGTATATTTGAGGGTGAAAATAGAAGGTGGGTTTGGGGATGGGATGGACCTCAGCAAGGTATAATTCCATACTCCAAAGCATCTATTTTCTCTGAGATAACTGGTATCTGTAGTCTGGAGATCCACAGGATTGTTTAGCCCCACCTTACTGGTTGTCCGCTGGTGGGGCAAATTTTCAGTTCTGCTCAATCCCAGGCATGGCCCAACTTGGGCCCTTGGCAAGGGAATGTGGATACATCAGTGTTCCCATTTTTACCCCAGGTGGCAACAGGGCCTATGTCAGGGCAGGCCCATTCCTCAGGGGAACAGTCAGGCCATCCTGGCCCGGCTCGTCCCCTTACTATGGCATCCCAGAAGGGAAAAATAAATGCCCTGGGCCACTCTGTGGTGCTGTACAGTGCTGCAGAGCCTCGTGGGGCATTTTTGTTGTTGTTGTTTATAAGAACACAATATTGCAGTGGACTGCAATACCACATTCTTAAATATATATATTTTAAAATAGGCCCATGCCACCCCGCCGCACAGTGGAACCTTACTGCCGCAGCTCCCGTGAAGGGGCACAAGTTTGAGGTGGACAAGCTGCACCAGCCCAAATGTTTCAACTATGTGAGAACAAGAAGTGGTGAGGCAACCTGTCCTGGCTCAACCAGCTGGCTGTAGCCTGGAGCAATGGTGTCAGTGAAGTAAATATTGAATAGATCTCTAGGAGATCTCCAGGTCCCACCTGTGGGAAACCAGTCCTACATGGGATCCAACTCAGTGTCTGGCTATTGAGTCAAATGAGGGGAGGTGCTGTGGCTCAGTGGAAAAGCCTCTGCTTTGCATGCAGAAGGTCACAGGTTCAATCCTCAGCATCTCCAGTTAAAAGGATCAGATAGTAGGTGTGAAAGACCTCTGCCTGAGACCCTGGAGAGCTGCTGCCAGTCTGAGTAGACAATGCTGACTTTGATGGACCAATGATCTGATTCAGCACAAGGCAACTTTATGTGTAAGAACCTGATGCTTTGTCAGGGATCTTTTGACATCGGAATGTCAGAGTACTGAACAAAGTAATAGTAGCTGTTTCTGATTTTGACCATGTATACTACATGCTAGGTACAGGGTTAACATGAGTCAGTTTCTCTCTCTATGCCTACCCTATGCAAGATTGTTGTCAGGACAAAACAAAGAAAAGTAGACTATAAATATCTGAAATAAGTAATATACCAATTACCCAAAATAATACTTGCTAGGAAAGTTACAGCTATCTGGCTGGCAAAAGACACCTCCCACACCCATGCCAAGATGGGTAAGAAGTAGGGCCAGTTCCCAAAGCCTTAAAAAACATTGTCAAGGCAACATTATCAACATGGATTCCTCCTCCAAAGAAATGGGACCTTAGCTAGTTGCTAACTGCTGTGAGCAGGATAAAGGTAAAGGTATCCCCTGTGCAAGCACTGAGTCATGTCTGACCCTTGGGGTGATGCCCTCTAGCGTTTTCATGGCAGACTCAATATGGGGTGGTTTGCCAGTGCCTTCCCCAGTCATTACCATTTACCCCCCAGCAAGCTGGGTACTCATTTTACCGACCTCGGAAGGATGGAAGGCTGAGTCAACCTTCAGCCGGCTGCTGGGATTAAACTCCCAGCCTCATGGGCAAAGCTTTCAGACGGCTGCCCTACCACTCTGCACCACAAGAGGCTCTTGTGAGCAGGATACAAAACCATAAAAGGTCATAGTTTCCCTTCTGGGAACCAAGACATGTGAAAAGACTTCCTTGGACTTATGGATTAATATTTAACAAAAATAAAGGTACCACTGCTTCTATTTCCTAAGGCAATCCACTTCAGCCTCATGCTGTTGTTGGTTGTTTACATTTGACTTTAAAAAGTATTTGTTTGCAGGAATACAAGTGGGTACCCAACAGCACACCCAGATATATATCAGTTAGGTGGAAAGAAGACAGTCCCTAATGTTGGAATGTAACCTACCAACTAAGCATGATACCACTGAAAAATAAAACAAATTTATCAGTGTTGCATGTCCTGCTACTGAGGACAAATAAGACAGCCTTTTTAATCACTGAAGACTCTAGAAATTCTATTTGTAGAAACAAGTGCTAAATCTTTTTACTGGCTACTTTTGAAACTTATTTAAGGTGACCACATTCTCGAAAAGGAAAAAAAATGCTAATAAATGAGTAGCTCACTGTGGTCATCTACAAAACACATATCTCAAGATAACACACAAGACATAGAAAGGAGCCCCCAATTCTCTTTTTGAGCAATGTCATTCTGAAGTTTTGAACAAGATCTCCCTGAGGCTCAGTGTAGCAATAAATCTGCCACTGCACTGAATATTTCCTGTTTCATTTCTTGGTTCAGAGAGGTAATGCTTTCTCTCAAAACAAAGAGATGGTGAACATACGCATCTTTTCACTACTGTTTTCTGTAACTTCCTATGTATATTCCTTCTTTGATGCCACTTTCTCAAGGGATGAAATATTTTGGCACTTAAGTATTCTTAAAAGGGGCTATAATCTTGGTAGATTCATCCATCCTATTATCAACACCACTATGCTTCCCAGTAAGTTAATTGGACAGAGTGGATATCAGCAGAAATCACTACTTCCTTTTAAGAAAATGAAAGATGTTGGAATGGCATGGCTGGATACAGGCCACTGATTATCCATTGAGTGGATGCAATATATTTGTTTGGAGATGTCAGCATCACCTACTCACTGATAACTGTTCCAGAGAGGGGAAGAGTACAGGCTCAGAGCTTTGAGGGGAAACACACTTTAAGAACCCATGCAGCATCAGAGGGCCAAGGAGAAAGTGTTGGCCATGTCAACAATTTAGGTTTTTATGCAACTGTTTGATGCACAGCATGGATGCAACCAGTTGGATTCAGAACCAGGTGATGTTGGAAGACACTGACCATTTAAGTTTTAACACAGCACTTGGCCTGACGCCCCATGCATTGTCACTCAGTCAGGCCTCTGCAACCTTGTCCCCATTTGACACTTAGATGATCAAAGATCAAGGAAGGATGGAAGCACAGAAAAGATAGCCTACTGACAAGATTGGCCTTGTGGGTGTGGCAGCCACACACGGAGCTTGAGCAAGGCTCCAGTGAGGAGGCCAATGAGGGGTGTAGAGAAAGATGCCCTTTGGGATTGTCCTGTGAAGCATGTCAGGGCTGGTTTAAAGGGGGAATGGAACTGGCTGATGAGGAGACACCATGCCTTTTACCCTGAAGGCAAAAGAGGAAAGGCTACGGAGAGAGGGTCGGACAACTCAGGTGGCTGTCTTCCCACTTATTTCAGCAGGGCCACAGCAATGGTAGACATAGGAGAGTAGGACCAACACATCTTTCAAAAACATTTCTTTACAGAAAACAATACTCTGTGCTCTTGAAATTCACCAACCAAATATTTAACAAAATGTTTAAGCTGGAATGTTTCAGTGAGTTTCTGATCAGGATCTGGGAAACTCAATTTCAAATCCCCACATTGCCACAGAATCTTGTGAGTTGATCTAAGGCTCCAACCTAACCTACATCACAGAGTTGTTGTGAGGCTAAAATGACAGGGAAGAGAATTATGCAAGTTGCTTTAGGTTCCTACTGTGGAGAAAAACAGGATATAAATGAATAGGTAAATACAAGATCGTTTCAATGAGTAGCCATGTTGGTCTAACGTCGAGCAGCTAAATTCAAGTCCAGTAGCACTTTGGAGACCAATAAGATTTTGGTGGGATAAGATTTCAAGAATCAATGCTCCCTTTCTCAGATATAAACGAGTATCTGACAAAGACCCATTATGCACGGCCACAGCTATGTTGGGCTGTCTCCGTGTCGTTGTGGCGGGGCACAAAGCCCCACCGTTCCTGTGTATGCATGGGGGTGGAGCTTCCCCGGTGCATGCCGGCTGCCCCGCACAATGGCCCTGCGCATGCAACGTGGGGCCAGAAGCACCAGGAGTGTTTTGAAGCGGCAGCAGCGGCAGGGATCAGGGTCATGGGGTCCTCACTGCACAATGTTGGGGAACAGCATGCTGCTCTTCCACCTTGGTGGGGGCGAGAGGTTGTCCCTGTCAGCTTCGCCAAAATCCCGGCTCCTCCGATTATGCACACAGCTAGCCCGACCTAGCCCTCGCATGCGCCCTCAAGAGACCCAAGCCTCCAGAAGAATCTGCATTTCGTTAACATGGGTCTTTCGAGGGCCTGGGTCGGGCCAGGCCTCCGATGGTGGCGACATCATACATAATCGGGGATTTCCCCCAAAGTCCCGTTGCTGCCAGCACGGGAATTCCGGCCCGTGCATAATCGGTCAAAGGGAGCTTTGACTCTCAAAAGTTTCTACCCTCAAAATCTTGCTGAGATCCGTGGTGCTACTAGATTAGAATTGGGTAAATACAAGTTACACAGATGCTAACCAAGTAGAGTATTGCATACCTAGAATATTGTTTTACCCTAATTGACCCATGGCATGTGCTCATATATGTTGGAAATTATGGGTTGTCTTTGATTATCTGAAGATTGCTGTGATAAAAGTCCTAAAGTAAAAGTTTCAGCTGCAGATGAAGTGATAAATACAACACAGCAGCATTATCTCTACATTAAAGAATTGGCAATTTCTGCCTCAAGATAAAATGAAATGCAAATGAAGGTGAGAGAGGCAGGCAGAAGAGAGAAGAAACAGAACTGAAGCAAGACTGAAAGCAAAGATGCTTTACTCAGATGTAAGGAAAATCAGGGATTGATCCACTAACAGGCCTTCTGCCTGTTTTATTTTTGCCTAATGTTTTCTTCCAGAGACAGCTATTCAGATCAGAAGCTACATGGCTGTCAGGTTTTGTTGGAGTCATCAAAAAGCATTTAAAAATTAGTAAAACTGATCTTCCAAGGCTCACTGTGCAGATTCTAAATAAAACAGAAATCCTTCAGCACAAAGTTACAAAGGGAGGGGGGAGGGTAAAAACCACTTTCCACCAAAGTCAGTCTTTGAATATCCTCTTAGCAGGTACAGAACAGTTCAAAGTGACTATTGAAGCTACGGACCTCCTAGCAAACCAACCCCCACCCCAAAACCTAAAAATATCCATGGGAACTTTATCCTCAAGGCAATGGAGCAAGTCAGTGAAAACGTTCCAGGTAAAAGGGCCTCACATTTCACTGCAGGATTAAAGGTCGACTACCCCTGCAGTAGAGTACACCCCTCCCTATTTATTATTTATTGATTTGGAAATTAACAGCATTTTTTCTCCCAAGGTGACTGATATCTTTCTCCCCTCCTCCATTTTATCCTCACAACAACCACTCTTTGAAATAGGTTAGGCTGACAGAAAGTGTGAATGGTCCAAGGCAGGATGAATTTAATTTAAATAACTAATCAGTGAGACCCAGTTTATCACCCAAATGAAGTGTATATTTTTTTTATAACATTTTTTGTTGTGAGGAAGAGGCATGTTATCTCTGCAGACAAAAACTCAGTTTTGAGAATTGCAAAACCAAGCATCAGTGATAATATCTTCTAGATAGAAAAACTACCCAAAATAATCTTACAGAAACCTCTAGGAAAGCATGACATTGTGAATGGATTAATGGAATTCATTTACCAAAAAATGCAAACATTGAATGAATATACAGCAGCCTTTCTCAAACTTTTTTACCATTGAGAAACCCATGAAACATTTTTCAGGTTTCAAAAACCTCCAGAAGTGATGTGATCATGCAGAATATGGTTGTGAAGCATAGCTGTGTACATGCCTACCTGGGCCACCTCCCCTTCCCACCCCCTCCAGGCCCATCATTGGCCTTGAGGGGGGGGGGCAGATCAACATGACCATATTTGGTCATATCACCTGATGACTGTTTAACAAATTTAAAAAATATATTAAAAATTAATTAACTCACACCCATTCAGGAAACCCTTCCAGGGTAGCCAAGAAACTCCAGTTTCATAAAACCCTAACTAAGAAAACCTAAAGAGCCTCTTGTGGCGCAGAGTGTTAAGGCAGCAGTCATGCTGTCTGAAGCTGTCTGCCCATGAGGCTGGGAGTTCGATCCCAGCAGCCGGCTCAAGGTTGACTCAGCCTTCCATCCTTCCGAGGTCGGTAAAATGAGTACCCAGCTTGCTGGGGGGTAAACGGTAATGACTGGGGAAGGCACTGGCAAACCACCCAGTATTGAGTCTGCCATGAAAATGCCAGAGGGCGTCACCCCAAGGGTCAGACATGACTCAGTGCTTGCACAGGGGATATCTTTACCTTTACCTTTAAGAAAGCCTAATATATAGCCTCATGCTACATAATTAAAAACTAATCCTTATTTCATGGTGAATAGTCTTTGGACTATATCTTAAACAGAAAAGTTTAGACAGAGTGCTTTTTGAGGGAAAATCTGTTTTAAAATCAAATTTAAAAACACTGATTTAAATTTTTAAAATCCATTTAAGAAATACTGATTTCTATCCACCCTGGTCCAAGGTCATGCAGCAAGCTATCATGGCATTCTGACTTAGCACTCCTAGAGCCAAGTCTAACAATTTCAGAACTACGCTAATAAAAATTATAGATGAAAGCTACCTGTCTTGGGCTTAGTGCCTTCTAAGCAACTCTACACAAACATCCTAAAATTCATTTTAAGACAAAAAAACATCACACTTGAGTGAGTCGTTGTTGTCCACCATTAAAAAAAAAAAATCACTATTATTTTCTGCAGCCAAGGAGTTTTACAGTGCAATCTACACAGTGACTCCAGTCTGAGCCCAGTGATTGTGATGTAAGTGCACCAAAGTTACCATTGCTGTCAGAGAGGCCACTTCTAGTTGGTCCTGTTTAATTTATCTGGCAAGGAAACATCAGCAGGAATTTCATTCAGTCAGCCTCTGTGCTAACAGTAGCAAAGGTAGGTCAGTTTTGATTAGTGAACCTGAGAGAAGGTTGAACAGTTAAACTACCTTTCTTCTTCCTGTGCGGTCCTGATCCAAATTGAGGGCATATACTCCTACAATTTACTTCTTACAGATGGCCAGAGGTCTGTAAGCCATGTCACAACTGTTTTCACCCCAATTCTGAAGAACAAAATTAATTTTTTATGAGGTCTAATTCTAGGTTATTCTGAGGGAGAAAATACATTTTAAAGATCTGGATTTTTTTTTCTTTGATGTGTATATGTGCATACATGTACTGGGGAGGAGGATTCAAATATGTAATACTATAGTGTATGATGACTTTTCAGCTCTGTAATTACAACGGATGTATACAGCCCAATGGTGTAATCATAATGACTCTGTGAAGCCAGCAGTCAATCAGAGATTCATGGGTGCATTACATGCAATATCCAGTTCAGTGCCTGGAGAACTACATCTCATGTTCTCTGCTCAACAACTAGGAACATAATGAGACTGTGCAGCATTTGTTCTGTAATGCTAAAAACGATTCTCTACACATTTGCAGTTTTTTTTTCCCAAGCCTAGTGTTTCAGTCCACTTTCTTCAGTTACCCACTTAAGGGCTGATTCACACATTACAAAGACCATAAGGCAAACATGTGGCCACCATGAGGCCTATGAGTCAGATGTGTTAGGAACTCAAATTCCAGGTGTGCTTGAGCTCAGTTGTGGTCAGGACTGCAGCATGTGTAGAGAGACTTCAGCCTTCCCTAGCATGCCATTTTCCTGACCTGAAATGCACCTGGGGAACTGCTGCTTGCCCACTAAGGAAAGTTATGTGCAGCTGTAAGTATATGTAAGTTTTCCCTATGGGCAAATAATGTCAACCCAAGGCCATTTCAGGTCAGGAAAAAAGCACAGGAGCTCTTGCTCCTTACATGCCATGATCCCAATTCAAGTCAGCCTCCTGTAAATTCCTAGCTGGGAATTGCAGAAGTCCCCGCTCTGCAAATACCAACCAGTTGGTGGTCCCTGGCTCCAAAGAAGAATGCCTTGCCTCAACCAGGATTACGACATTTTCAGTTCTGGCCCCCATGTGGTAAAATAAGCTCCCAGAAGAAATCTAGGCCCGGACAGAGCTGGTTCAGTTCTGCAGGGCCTGAAAGATGGAGCTCTTCTGGCAAGCATTTGGTTGGGGCAAGTGAGTTTTTAACATCTTAAGCCCCAAAAAAGCACCCCATACTAGAAGAAAATGCAAATCTGAGGAGTATTGTAGAAATACAGTAACAACTGTCAGTCAACCATTGATATATTGTATATATAATGCAGTATACCATCCTGAGCAGACTTGCTGGAAGGACAGTATATAAACTGAACAAATAAATAAAAATGGACAGAGTTTTGTGTTAATTGTTCCTCGGCTTTCCTGTACACATAACACTCCTGTCACTTAATCCCTCTACCCGTCAACAATTGCTCTTATTCTGAGGAATATTAGATACACTGTTGCTTTGGTCCTTTAGCAATGATGAGTGAACATCTTTGCATGCAACAGAATAAGGAAGTAAAATGGTCTAATACTTCAGAATGAAGGTGAGAGATTACCTTTTAAAAACTGGTCCTTCCTGACAACAGGGGGGAAAAAACTAGTCCAGAATTTCTAAGCATTCCCCACCCCATTGACGAATATTCCAAAATGGTATTTATTGTTATTATTATTTCATTTATTACCTGCCACTCCCAAGCAGGCTTGTGATGGGTTACAGATATCCATTTAAAACCCTATTAAAATGTACAAAAAATACAAATACAATAGACCAACAACCCAACAACATGGCGGAGAAACCCCCCCTATCCCAAACCCCTGCTACTACCTCTAGAGGGAGGAGGCAGGAGAGATGAAGTAATCAAGGGGGGATCGATCTTCCCCCACTGCCCCAGCCTCAACCGTAGATCTGGCAGAAGAGCTCCATTTTGCAGGCCCTGCGGAACACTATTTTCCATATGTATCTAAAGTACATTTTACCACCTCAAATCTTCCACTGCATTCTGCCATGAGTAAACAGTGCAATTGCTGTAGCAAAAGCCTACCTATCTAATCACTTGGCAACCCACATTCTGACAAGGCAACTGCTTTACCCACCTTGCAGCTGGGGAATATATTTTATGTTGTTCCTTATCTACCACCACCTTACCCAACTCCTGCTTACAGGCTCGTAGAGGGTCACTATCAACTTCAGTTGGCCTTATCCTGTGTGCCTGCTGGAAGCATAGTTGCAGTAAAGAGACAGACCAAGCTACTATCAATAATGAGCAAGTGACTGCTGCACAAAGCATATTTTGAACATCTAGTACAATGAATATCTGTAGCTGGTATAAGGAGTATCTAAAACAGGTAAGGAGAAGGTTAATGTGCATTATGTACCACTGCAAATAAAACACTCTTGGGTTGGGGGGGGGATCAGTGAATCATCTGGGGGTGGAGCTAAACAATGGGAAGGATTAAAAAATAATTTAAGAGTATATCTTAGCTAGACTAGATGCTCCTAAAGTTCCTTTACTGATCTCTGGCATAGCTTGGAGGTGTAGAACCGTAGATTCCTCAATATGAACTCAGAAAGAAAAATGAATCACAAGGCAAAGTATTGTAATAGTCCTCTCTGTATTATTAGTAAATGTCCAAATAAGGAGTCAGTCATAAAGAGTCAACTAAAAAGGGACCTAGGTAAATAACCCGCTTTTTGTAACCACTGATGAAGATAGATAGATTCCTTTGTTTTCCTCAGTTCATAGCTTGGAAGTGGTCATCCCTCCCACAGCATTGTCACATCACTTTCAGCCCAGCCCTGTTAACTTCTGGTTGGCCCGATCATGCCACAAAACTACTGTCCTTTCCCACATTTTATTTTTGAAAACTACACACAGGATGAAGAGTGGCTACAATGAAACAGCTTTATAGAGGGTATATCCCCATATAATGTAGGCAAATGATTAATCGGGCCTTTAGACCCTTGAGCAAGCTCAAAGTCATCACAGTGCCGCTCCTAGACACCAGAGAATCCTATCTGAATATGTGGGATCAATATAGGAATCACAGCTTAGTTCTGATTGGTAGATGCACTATTTGCTGCCCAAGATCTGCTCTCAGAGACAGACCCTCTTGAACCACTGCAAGAAACAGAATAGCCTGACCTCCCCTTACAAAGATAAATGCAAATGTGAAATACAGATTCCTATTACAAACCCCACAATGCTAAATACCCTGAACACCTTAATGCTTTATGTATTAGTAGAAATCCAAGAAACAAAATTATTCTGCTCATAGGAATAGCTCAATACCAATGCAATCAGCACTTTTTAAAAAGAGGCAAAAGGAAAAACTGGTCATATCACATGCACTTAAGGCTCAAAAAGAAACAGCTGTAAATCTGGTAATTAAGGGACATAATTGGTCTGTTCTGTGCAAATGTTTCAATCGCTCCAACTGGCACAGAAATTTACCACAACAAGAATCAGTGGAAGGTTGTTGGTTTGTTATTTTAAGTTTTAAGTAGCAGCCAGTCTGGAGCAGTAAGTGCAAGAAAAAATGGAACTAGAATTTCAAAGCCATTAAGCAGACGGGCAAATTAATAAGACAGAACTGTAAATACAATGTAACAGGAACAAAACAAAACCAAGGCAAGCAAAATATTATCACTTGAGTGTTTACAAAGCTTTCCAACAATAGCTTGGTCAATTTCCATCTGGAAATTAGCCAATGAAAAGAAGCACAGTGCTTTTAATGCAAGCCCCTTTAAATGGCTTATTTGGCTAGAAATCATAATATCTAAATATACAAAATAAGAATACACATAGTTTTTTTAGAAACAGTAAGTTTTTAGATTCTCAAGGCCAAATTCTGCCCAAGGCCTCATTCATGACACAAGTGTTCAAGAGCAACACAACAAAATGACTCCTGGATCTAAACAAAGAACTATCTGGTTGAATACATGTATGCCATTTGCTGCAGAAGGAACAGACTCTTGCTATGCTGATGTTCAAAGCATGTCAATCCACATAATCATAGCCCAAGAGTAAATTCTCCATGGGAATCAATAGTCCAGCCCTTAAGTACCTACATAAAGGCATGCTTTTCTCCCTCTCAGATGTATCACACTGCTGAACCAAAAATCCAGACATATATAGGTTTCCTTGGGCAGCAGGAGGCATCTGTACTTCAGTCTTGTCTTCCACCTTTCTCTGTCTCCTACTTAAAAAAAAAAGTCCCACCCTTCTTCCAAAGAGCCCAGGGCAGCACACAAGGTTCTGTCTTCCCTATTTATCCTCACAACAACCATGTGAGGCAGATTACACTGAGAGTATGATTTGCTCAACATCATCCAAAGAGCTTCATGGCATCACAGGGAACTTTCTCCAGCAGGCCGTAAACAGAATTCTGGGAAAGATATGCTCCCAGACACTCGCATTTTCTCCCTCGGAATAGTCCAACATACACTGCTCAGCCTGGGAGCAGAATCAAAAACAAATGTTCCTTTTCAGTTCACCTTAGCATGCTTGCAAAAGTGGGGAAAGGAAGTTGGAAGGAAGGTTGATTTTTTTCTTCTTCAGAGCCTAGTTTTCGTTATCCAAGGCCCAATTCCAGGCAGCACAGCAGGACCTAGGAAGCACATCCACTGACTTGGAATACTCACCGTTGAACTGTGGTACACCCCAGCATCAGAGAACTTGAGTCACACAAGAAGAAAAGGTAAAAGCAGAAATGGGATGGGGAGGATCAGTAAATCTCAGGACAGTGCCAGAAGAATTGGTTGCTTCTTTATTTTTAACCTATGAGTCCTCCCCCGCTCCCCCCCCGGGAAAAATGTAAATATGTGTAATACTTCTTTTCTTGCTTAAACATTATGTTATTACATAATGTGATTTGTTTAATTTTACATAAGAGGTATAGTCATTTCACTTTATTCGAACCATAATTACAAATAATTACAACTATGCCCTGTGTGATCATTGAAACAGCAAGCTAAGACATCCTGGGGTTAAATCGTGACAAAGAGAAACTATCAATAAATTTAGAATCCAGAGGACCTAAACACAAGCTCTATATACATGATCCAGAAAGAGAAAGAACTCATATTTTAAAAGAGCTTCGAAAAATCAACATCCCTACAAGTAACACTGATAGTTTTTGCAAGAGCTGAAAGTGCTTTGAGCAATACCGGTGTGCACACATTCGTTTCCCCTCCTGACACTTCATGCTGTTTAGTATCATCTTGCATCATTATTATCACAAAGCATTTTTAGGAAAAGAAAGGCAGTTACAGCAATAGTTCAAAATCTTGTTTCAAAAATCATTCCAGTCATTTTTCTGGAAAAACAGGGAAGTGAAAACAAGAAACAAGTTTTTGCTCTAAAGGAGTTGCTGTTGTTTCGCTCAGGTTTTTATATCTTTAAGTAGAACTAACATCACAAAACACTCCCCCCCCCAAATAAAAAAGATCTCCCTCCATAAATATCAAAGAGTTGCATCAAAACTAATATCAACACAAACAACACTCTGCATAGAGATTGTATAAAGCACAAAAATCCCTGTGTCTGCCCATCAGCCAGTCAAATCTAGCTTTCCTGTCTTGCAGAAAAGACATTTCATATACATACCCCAGGCATCTTCCAATATGTAAACAAACCTAAGGCTTCAACTTTGGTTTGGCAGAGAACAAATACAGAGTTGTCCACAAGCTCTGCAAAGAAAGGCAGATTTCCATGTGGTATAAAGTAAGTGTCTAAACTACAACTAGAAGATAAAGTTTTAGTTTGCAGGACCAGCTTATCCTTGAAAGACTTTCGCAGAGATTCACTATCTTGATGACAAGTTTCAGGAGCTACACACATCAGCATCACAGGACTCCTCCTGATGAGACCGTAATTACAATCCTATTTATAGTCAAACTGTACAGAAAGTGTTTTTAACTGCACCCATCAGTTTGCACAGTGATGATCTGATCATTGGAGAGAAGCCTTTCCTGTTCGACCTTGACTAACAGCTATCTTCTCCACTTCTGGTTCTCTTTGGTGGTTTTCAGACTCTGTATAAACCATGAGGCAGCTCCTACGTCATCCTGGGATTCACTACTCACTGGAGAAGCTCATAGGTTAGTCTACGTATTGATGGCTAATGCCAAAGTACTTGAGCTAGCATTTCTTCCATAGATCTTTTATACATAGAAAAGCTGGACCAAAAGGCATCCATGCACAACAGACACCCCACCCAGTGACAGAGTGTTTCTACCAAGCATTTGCAACAGAAGCTAGAACTTGTAAAAGTTATTTTTTTACTTCACAATTACAGTAACTAACAGAAGACATAGATTAGTAATTAACACGTAATTGTCTGCATTTTTCTTTCAGAAAGATGTAATTTATATTTTGAAAATTCCACATAGCCACCAAACAGAAACTGGTCTGGAAGTGTTTCATAACTGCATAAGTGACAGAAGCCAAAATCACTGGCAACACATAACACTTGATTTGGGAAGCCTTTTAAAAAAAAAACCCACCACATTTTAGTATCATGGAGCAAACAACAGTCACAAGTATATGTTCAAACATCCTCAGAAATGACACTAAAGATGACAAAAGGGTGTATTAAGCAAACAAACATTTTGTTTCTCCCAAAGAGGTTGCATACATCAACACCAACTAGCCTCAGATATTTTCTTCTATACATTCATAAGAGACGTAAACAAACATGCCCATGACACACGTATATATTACATAAGTCCTAGCCGTTCAGTGTTAGGGGAAATATGATTAATCCTCCATGACATGCTCTGAACTTTCCATTCAGATAAGTTCTTCCTCCTCCTTCAGACCTACTGGCAATGGATGTCATTTGACCTGCAGACTTCACTCCGAATAACGATCAGAGAAACAAACAGTGACATTATTCCTCTAACCAATTATCTGCCTGCATTTACTGCTCAAGCCCAGAGACTAGTTGGCTAAGGCAGGAGGGGAAAGGAAGATTTGAAAATAGTATGGGGAAAATAAAAATCTCTACTTGGCACTTAAATGGACACAGCATTCCCTTGACCATACCAGGCAAAACCAAGCATTGAGATCCAGTACACTGGGCAGAAGTGCCAGAAGGTTCAAATAATATGGAGAAGCTAGCCACCCTTTTACAGGTATATATTGCCAAGAGAACGGGTTGCCAAAACAAGAGGGAAGAGATTAGATGGCCTTTAGGAAGTGGCAGATGCTACAAAGTGGATCAGTTCAGGCACCTTTCTTTCATCCTTCCATCCTTGTTGGCTTTCTTCAACTGGGGTGCTAAGATGTCCATGGGCCTGTATACATCCTGTGTTTACACTTCAGGAAAGTCACTCTTCTCCATTTATCCAAATTCCAATGCCTCCTGGGAATTTCTCCCCCACCCCCTTTTCAGCAGTGCTGATTCTGTGAATTTAGGCAGATTGTGAGAGGGGAGGGATGAGACAGTGCTTGGCTCTCCTGTCCCTTTCTTCCATGCCCAGGATGCCAATTGTCAAGAGGACCCCCTGAGGTCCCTACCAGATTTAGGTTCCCCCCTAACCACAAAGCCTAAAGTTCACTCCTTCCCAGGCAGAACTTGACCTGGGCCAGGATACCCAAAAAAGGAAGCCTTAAAAACATTCCCCACCAACCCTCAGCCCAAATTCTGTCCTGGACCAAGTGAGGTCACAAAACAGAGGGTTATCATCCCGCGAGGTCCCACCACCCCTCATTTGCACATCCCCCCCCCCTCTAAAGGGGAGTAAACAACTGGGGCTGGGTTTGCCAACAGGGGCCATGGCAGGCTCTTCCCCGCCCTCGGAGCGCGAAGTGAGGGCGTCTGGGATTGCAGGGGCCAGCCAAAGGCGCAGGCGGGCTGGAGCCGTAAGCAAGAGGCTCCCCAAGACGGTTCCGCTCGTCGACGGCTCGCCAGGGGCCCCTCCGGCGCTCCCCGTCCCCCGTCTGTCCGACTTACCCACTCGAGCACCCTCAGGAAAGCCAGGGGCTCCTTCACCGCCCGGAAGCTCCCCTTGGAGGCGAGCTGAGAGAGAGAGAGAGAGAGAGAGGGCAGGGTGACGGGCCGCTCGAGGGGCCGCGCGAGCCTCCCCTCCCTCCCTGCCCGCCCAGGCGCACCCTGCCTTACCTGGTTGACCGTCTCCATCCCTGGGCGGCTCTCAGCGCGCGAAGTTCAGCTCTCCGCCGTCCAGGTGCCAGGAGCGCGCGGCGGAGAGGCTGCGGGCCAGCGGCTGGCGCCGAGGAAGGAGCCCGGGCGAGAGCGAGGCGAAGGCGAGCGGAGCTCCCTGCCAGCATCCACGCCCGAGCCAAGCGCGCGGGGCGGGTGGGGAGGGGGGGTGGGCTGGCTGGGCTCGCGGCTCTGCCTCGCGCCGGGAGAAGCAGCTGTGTGTGTGTGTGTGCGCGCGCGCGTCTCTATCTGAGCGCTCCCGGGCCGCCGGCTGAAGGGGCGAAGCGCGGGTGGAAGTCGCGGCCACCCCCTCCCCCGTCTCCGCCGCTCGAGAATTCTCCTTCCCGAAGGTCTTTCGGCGCCCTCCGCCGAAGGGATGGAAGAGACCCGGCTGGCCGCGCTGGGGCGAGGAAGGCGAGAGGAGTGCCGAGGCAGGGCTCTGCCCTTCGTCCGCGCGTCTGCTTTCCCGCGCGAAATCCCAGCCTCTGGCCGCGGGGAGTCGTGGCGGGCGAGCCGCGGCGCGTGGCCACCATACGTCACGCGGAAAACCCGCGACTTCCAAAGCAGAGAAAGCGCTTTCGAACGGGATGGAACCCGCCGTGCCTGACAAGCCGAGACCCGACTGAACGGGGGACAGATTGTTCTGGAGTCCATCTGCACGCGATCCAGGGCGCGGGGTGGGGTGGGGGCGTATTGGAAAGCCGGCCACATAAGAACGGGGCTGTTGCCCTGGCGTTTCCCTGGAAGTAAGCGCTGTTGAACGAGGTGAAATGTTTTGCCTAGGGCTGGGCTGTCATGTGGGGTAGAGTTGCCAGCTGCCTGCGGGGGAATATCTGGAGAGTTGGACGGCGGAGCATGAGGGGAGTAGGGTTTGGGGAGGGGTGAGGGTTCAATGGGGTATAATAATAATAATAATTGTTATTATTATTTATTTTTTTAAAAATAATGCCATAGAGTCTACCTTCCAAAGTGGTATTCCCCCCCCCCCCTGGTGGTGAACTGTTGGCTTGAAGATCCGTGTTGTAATAGTGGGAAATCTCCAAGCACTACCTGGAGGTTGGCAAGCCTAATGTGAGGGAAGGTACCAGTGGTGATTCTACTTTATCAGTAGGTTTGGTCTATGGGGGCTGTGATTTCTGTGTGAGTTTGCAGTTGTAACTTGTAAGCTTTTTTTTGTGGGTGTGCTAAGTGAAGGTCCTGCAGAAAGAGTGTGATAGATGGTTGGAACTAAAACCCCTCTTGTGCTAATTCCACCTTTCTCTGTATTAAAGAAGATGTTACTTTTGGTAGTGTGCTCTATGCTATCTGAGTAAATACAGCATTCCCTTTTTTTCAGGTGCTCTGCTTTAAACTTCAATTTTTCATGCTACCTGTCACATTGAAGCTTAAGGGGCATTGTGCAGGATGTTGAATGGCTTTCTCCAACCTTTTCAACCTTTTCAGGCTTTGAGGAAGCCAAGAAGTTACGCAAATTGGTGACACCCACCTGCCACGCCCCCCAGAAGTATCATATCACCAGAAGTGACCTCACCCACACACTTCCACTGGATGTGACTAGGTCATCCCCACTGCCACATCACAGGAAGTAATGTTGCCAGAGTTCCCCTTCTCCTCCTGTATGGCCAGAATCGACACATCTAACCCCACCTACATTTGACTGGCATGTATTAATGTAATAACTACATTGCTAGAGTTGCCAATCTCCAGGTGAGTATTATCCCCCCCAAAAAAGGCAAAATACTGTAATGAGCTAATAATAAGTAAAGATTTTGAGGGCGGAGTAGAGTTTGGGGAGAGGTGAGACTCTAATATATAGCCTGTATTAATAAATACACTGAGTCACAATAATAACTGTCAAAAAAACTAAAGTCTGTTGACTCCCTAGTAGATCAACTCACTGCAGGAAAAACCTGCGTCAGATTCACTCAATGCAGGTCATCTTTTCCCCTCCTGGTAGAAAGTTTTGATGGAATCATGATGCTAATTTCAGCAGTTACACATGTGCCACAACATTAATGTCCTAATAGGGAGTAAACAAAGGACCCAACAGAAATCCCGGGTTAGTTTTTCTGTTTCATGTACCAAGATCAATTAGAACTCACAGAATGGCTTCTCATCTTCATGGTGGTCTGGTGGACCACAGCTTCTCATAAGACTATTTCAATGCATGCTGCTCAGTCTCAGTGAGGCCTTGAGATCTCCAACAACCACACCAAAAATATGTTGTTTGGTGTTCCAAACAACCATGCATTTTAAAAACACATGTGCAATGTGGTACATGTCTCAAGAACTGATTGGGCAACATTCCCTGAAGTTTGTAGAGAAGAGAGAGGAGCTGGGTTTTTTATACCCTGTCACTACCAAAAGGAGTCTCAAAGTGGTTTACAAACACCTTTCCTTTCTCTTCCCTACAACAGACACCCTGTGTGGGAATTGGGGCTGAGAGCTATAACAGAACTTCTCTGCAAGAATAGCTCTAAGAGAACTGTAACTGGCCCAAGGTCACCCAGGTGGCTGGTTAAGGACAGTGGGCTCTAATCTGGAGTGCCAGGCTTGATTCCCCTTTCCTCCTTCACATGTAGCCAGCTGGGTGACTTTGGGCCAGTCACAATTCCTCAGGGCTCTCTTGGCCTCACAGGGTGTTTGTTGTGGGAATGGAATGGAAGGGTAGGCGATTGTAAGGTGCTTTGAGACTCCTTTGGCTAGTGAAAATGGGGTACAAAAAAAACAGCTCTCTTCTCTGGGGAATTAAACCTGGTTCTCTAGACCAGGGGAAGTCAACCTGTGGTCGTCTAGATGTCCATGGACTACAATTCCCATGAGCCCCTGCCAGCAAACACTGGCAGGGGCTCATGGGAATTGTAGCCCATGGACATCTGGAGGACCACAGGTTGACTGCCCCTGGTCTAGACTAAAGTCCACTGCTCTGACCACTATACCAAGCTGCCTTTACATCTGGGAGAACATATTTGTACCCATCTGGAAAAAAACGTGTTCTGCCAACTTCCCATGTTAGCTGGTTGCCCTTTTTCTTCTATTTTCCCAGGGTCAGGTATTTCTGCTTGTGTTTTCTTTTAATTAATAAGTGTTTTCAAGGATAAAATATTTGGTAGGACTAAACACCCATCACAAACGGACCACATAAATCAGAACTACCCTATTGCACTCACAGTAACTGTTCGTGCCCTCTGAAGATCAAAGGGAGACTTTATAAATCAGCGTTTGTGACTAGTAGAAGAAGAGCCTTGATAACATTCAATTGTGAAGAACATGGCTGGAATCCCAAATAGAATCTTCCCTTGGGATCCTGATTGCATGCTGCTATTCTATTCAAACTAGAGAAGACTGGTTATGAAAAACCATTATTCGGAGAGCATTAGATGGGCTCAGTGTCACCCTGCAAGCTTCCCAGCAGAATGGCGGATTTGAACTTGAGTCTCCCAAATCATAGTCCAATTCTGTAACTATTGTACCACACTGGCCCCCTCTCTGAAGAATTCAGGGGCTTTTTGCACGCCTTCAAAATAGCACAATGGTTGCCAATTGAAAACGCTACTGATTTGCTGTTTTGCACAACGTCGTCGACAATCTGCCACACACCTGAAACCAATCTGCAAAAAGCGCTTCCTTGTAGCGCTTTCAGGGAAATCCCCAAAAGTGGATTCACCCTCCGGAAAGCGATACACTCCTGCAACCAATCTGCAACACTAGCGAAAAAGACCTGTGCGTTAACATTGTTGCGGTTTCTACAAAGTCCCTCCCCCTGGCTCTCTTCTCTGATCTTCCGGCGAAGCGATCGCCATTTTTTTTTCTCCGAGTGAGCGGGGATAAACGCACCAGCGAGCCTCTTTCTGTTTAGAGGCTTCCCTGGCTTCAGTCCCTCCCCTTTTGTCACTAAGCACAAACCACAGAAAAGCACGTTTGCTGAAGTATTTCCCTTTATTTTTTTACACATTCATTCAGCCGAAAATCGGGCCTGTGAGGGGGGGGGGGTTCACTCGGAGGAAGCGTGGCAACGATCAAACGACAGCTCAAACACACCAGGCAGCTGGATGGGTCTCTCCGTTGCAACGAATCTACCCAGATTCGTTGCTATGGGTCCGTTTTTTTTTTTTAAAAACCTTTCTTAAAGGGAAAGGGGCTGTTTGGGAGCATGCTAACAGCTGCCCATTGGCTGCTTGACGGCCAGGGGCGGGACAGCTCGGCAATAGCGCTTCCTTTCTAGCGATTTCTGCCGAGACCGGAAGCCTGTGGGAAACGCTACAAAACACAACTGGATTCCACCACAAAGGCAGGTATGCATAACGACGAATTCCACTACTTTAAATGGCGATTTTTCATTCAGTGACCAATTTGCAACAAAGATCCCGGTGCGTAAAGCCCCTCAGTTTTGGGTTGTTGTGAGAACTTGACTTTTTTGTTTCTCGCGAAGTTGAGGCTGTTTTTAATTATTTGGTGTTTTAATGATTATTTTTAATGGTTTGGTGTTTAATATTTGTTTTGAATAACTATGAAAACTTAACATACAATATTGTTTGAGTATTATAAAACAAAGTAAATAAATAAAAAGTCCATAAGACAGATCAGAGATCCTCTAGTCACCCACCAAAAATACATTATCATTGAATTCCAGGGATAAAGGAGGATTTTGTGTTGGGTTTTTCCCCCATAATGGGAGGGATAAAATTTTGTGTGACTCCAATTTGCTGTGTACTCTCAATAGTCATGGGACATTTGGGATCTCTGAAATGACTATGCTACCATCAGAATAGTGTGCATGATAAATCTGTGCTCAGAAACATTTTTATTGCTTAAAAACCCTGTAGGAATAGCACAATAATATAAACGGAAAAATCCCTGACAAAAACAGTAGCATCTGACTAATTTATCTCAATGCCTTTGCTAGGCACTAAGGGTGCCTGAACTGGAACAAGATAAAATTCTAGAGTAACCCTGGGTATCCTCACCACATCCCATTGTTCCTCAGTATTTTTTCTTCTTTCCATATCTCTTTACACCTGGAAGCTTGGCACTTACCTGGTTGTTTTGGTTACATGCAAGTAGATTGCATACAAATGTATGACAGATTTATTTTTAAAAAATGAAAGGAAAATGATCTAATTTTTTCAAAGGCAGAGAGAAGCAGAAATTGAATTATTTTATGCATTAAAAGTTCTCTGCAAAACGAATGATAGCAAGATGAACCATGGCTAGGTTAGAAGTTTCTCACTAATTTATCATTTGTAATGCAGGGTGCCATGAAAAGTGGCAGTACCCTCTGCTGGTCTGAATTGCTACAGTCCACTTTATTTGCAGCATACTCCACTGATATACAACCCAAAGAGCTTGCTGGAGAACAGAAACCACTGTGATAAATAATTTCTATCTCGACGATCAAAGCAGCTAGTGTCACTGTACAACCATGATTTAAACCAGAGATGAACTTACTGTATAAGCCATTTGGCAAGTTCTTATTCTTAATGCCGTGATTACCACTACTAAATGCAAGATTTCTGGCTTTCCATAACTATAGCAGTTGTATGTGCTAGTTTGATTTTGCCAACTATGAGATCAGGCCCTGAAATATATGTGGCATTTTAGTAAAATATATTTGACAATATAACTGTGTTCTATAACTTGCTGTGACATTTGTTTGGTGGCATTTCCTGACATTTGCTTAATAACATATCACTTTATAGGTTGATGCAGAAATAGTATGTTTTTTCCCTGTGTACATCTTCTCCGATTAACAGAACTGCGGTTTCCTTTAGCCATCGAAATATGACCCTAAGAATATTAGCATGGACAGTTCTGCAGATGAGAGGCATCATGGGGAGTCTCCCAACTCATTTGTTGTATTTGCCCTTATTCATTCAAGCCCAGTTTTAGGAGTGGTGATGACCAGTCTAAATGGGCTGAGCTTCATTTCTCCATCCTCTGTTCCTTCTGTTGTTAGTTCCCTACTGGCTCCTTAATTACAAATACGGGTGAGAGCAGTGAGAAAATAATCGTCACTAGACCATTCAGTGACAGAAATTGAGGGAAAGAGCTGAAGAAGGTGAATGCTTGACTACAGGTGAACAGTTCTTGTTCAAATATCCCGGGACCTTTTATTTCATTTTACCTGAAAGGGAATTTGTCATTCCAGGATAACTTAAGGGATTTTTTTTTTCTTCAGAGGGGGAAAATGCAGGGCCATTCCGCATGACTTAAATGTAGCAGAAGTCTTACCTTTGGTGTACGCTACTAATTCAATGTTCTGCATGACGTCGCACATAATCTGCAAAACTCCTGCAACACTCGTTGTAGCGCTTTTCGGGAAATTGGGAAAAGTGAATACCCCCTGAAAAAATCACTACACTTCTGAGCACAAGCTGCAACACATCAGCGAAAGATCTCAATGTAGCGGTAGAAAGAATTTCCTTCCCCCGCTCTCGCCCCCGAACCTCCGGAGAATCAATCGCCATTTTTCCCCCTTAGACCAATGAAAGCAACGAATAAGCGAGGCTTCTCTGGCTAAAGTCCCTTCACAGAAGTGATTAAAAGTTAAACAAAGCTCCCTACTACAAGTGTCTTTGAAGTTCACAAGCACAACACAGCCCCCTGTTCAGCACTGCCTGTAATTTCGGCCACAAATTGCGCCCATGGAGGGGGGATTCTTTTTTTTTACTTGAGCGTGTAAACGATTAATCACTAGCTCCTATATCAGCAAAAAAGGTCTTTCTGAGACAATGAATGAACACAGATTCGTTGTTACTGGTGTTTTCAGCTTTTTAAAAAACAGTTCTTAAAGGGAAAGGGGCTTTTTGGGAGCACGAACACAACAGTTCATTAGCTGTTCCATTTGATTGACGGCCAGGGGCAGGAAGAAGCACAGAAAAATATCGCTTTCTTTGTTGCGATTCCAGCCAGACCGGAAACATGTGGGGAATCAATACAACGCTACTGGGACTTCTATATTCCACTAAAAATAAAGGTATGCGGAATGATGAAACTCCACTATTTAATATAGCGTTTCTGCATTCTGGAAACATTTGGCAACATTGGTCCTTGTGCGGAATGGCCCGCAATCTTACATTGCTATGAAACCAGTTTGCTTTTCCCCTTGACCCATATTACTTTTTGCTGCAGTAACCCATTCAGAGTAGTTAGAGCACGGAATTGTTATCTTGCCTTATAAACAGACAAGATTAAAACTAGAGATGCTGATTTATTTATTTTTATTTTTGAACTTATACACCGCTGCCCTCAAAGAGACTCGTGGCAGTTCACAATAAAACAATAAGAACAATACAATCCATAAAAAATCCCCTTAACACATTAAAACATTAAAAGATGGCAATACAGTAGAGTTCAGCTCCCTACCCCTGTCCAGCTTATAGTCAAGGAGCTCTTTCATTAGGAGGGTGATGAATTTGGAAACTCAAAACATGAACATCCTCTGTTCATAAAAGATCGACTTGAAATGGCTCACAAAATGCCTCCTGCTGCTACAGCATCCTTCTACTAAACAACAAATCTTACATTTCTAAAATCGGGCAGGTTATAAGGGTGACCACCAAGGAGGACTCTGCAGAGGAAGGCAATGGCTGACTCCTGCTTCTCACTCGCCTTGAAAGCCTCCTGCCAGGGCCACCATAAATTGGCTGGTTCTTGCTGGCACTTTACATGCAAGCAATTTGCAGGAAAGATTGGGCCCAATCTGAGCTATCTCCACCACCAGTTAGTCTCCCCATCCCACTTCAAAAGACAAGGAGGAGGGAAATGGGAAGGATGGGGAGAGGTATCCATGTGTGCACACATGAGCATTATATGAGTGTCGCTGTCAAAAAATTCCTGCATATTCCCAAAACGCAGGTGCATTCTGGTTGAGCACAGTGATATTCAAGCATCTTTACAGCTGGCTTATTGAAGCAGCCATTTGGCGAGTCATTTTGAACTTCATACTTTCCCTTTTGACCTTCTCTTCTAGACTTCTGCACTTAGGGATGAATGTGATATTTTGTTCTTCCATGTGTAATTTCAAGACGACTCAGAAAAGCAGTCAGCAGCAGTACATGTTCTAATCTGGTACAGAGTTACTTATGGATTCCAATTTGTAGCCATGTTGGTCTGAAGTAGCATAAAATCAGAGTCCAGTAGCACCTTTAAGACCAACAAAGATTTATTCAGGGCATGAGTTTTCAAGTGCAAGCACTCTTCCTCAGTCATGATGGAAGTTCACAGACTGAGGAAGAGTGCTTGCACTCGAAAGCTCATGCCTTGAATAAATCTTTGTTGGTCTTAAAGGTGCCACTGGACTCTGATTTTATAGTTACTTATGGAGTCCCATAATGCACGGCTATAAACATGGGCCGTGGGAGTCACATTCTGATATGAGCTCCAGAAGGAACCACTGAGAGTTGTGAGATTAACTTTTAGCAGGCAAATGCTTTTATTGCAAATGCCCACCTTTTCAAACCTCAAAGAAGTCTTAAAAAAAAAAAAACAGCAGCGCTTTTCAGACACTGGCTTACTTGCATTTTGCTTTCCATTCTCTGACCAAAATTGCAATAGCTTTCTGTACACATTTTCTGATCTCCATGGGTGCTTTTAATGTGCTTTTTAAAGTGCTCTAAAATTGTACAGTAGTTGAAAACAATTTTTTAAAATGCTGTAAGGGAGTGTTCACAAAGGAGGGGAAACGTTTTCTGACGTGTTCACAAAAGCAAACTCAGTTGTACCATAGGCAGCAGGCCACTAAGGTGTTCATCAAGAAATCCCTGCTTCAGTCGCTGTTGATATTACCGCTGGCTGATGTTGTTCCATTCCATTATTCTCTTTGTGACCACTGGATATTAATCAAACATGAGTGGAAAATAACAGGTAAAAATCCCAAGCCATACTGATGTGCATGTTATTGTTTTAATCATCTGGGATGTTTCAGGAATGTCCTGATTATGCAACTATTATTGTCCTTTTTTTCTTTTAGGGTTGTGTGCCAAGTATTAATTGCAACTACTGCATATGCCTATCAACCATGTTCACCATAGTTTTCCTTTCCTGGTAATAAGACATGCTTGATGTTAGAGAAAGAGCACAGCTCATTGACAGAATACATAATTTGCATATGACGGGCCTCTCTTTCCAGGATCTCAGGTATAGGGAAAGACATTTCCCTATTTAGGCCCTGGAGAACCACTTATATTCAGAGTGAACAAAGGAGAACTAGATGGACCAGTGGGCTGACTTGGCAGCATAACTCAGCCATAGGTGTTCCTAGTATAGATTCACCTTCATACGTACGCATGGGCAAAGGTAAACATTGATACACATTTGGCCTTTATTTTCAGTAATGTTATTGGAGCAGCCAAAGTAACACCATTAAGATTGTAGTTACCTTCTGAGATGCCGCAGTTCCAGATAATACAAAAATTGAATTTACTGTCTTTGAAAAGGGTGGATGATTTGGTCACTATTTGAAATGAGCAGTATTTTGAGAGTTGTTCTGTCTGCCCAATTGATGTCATAGATCATCACACAAGCTACCAATCAGTGGTTGCTTTTGGAACATGCTCAGAACTTGTTGCATTGATCCAGGACAACCCCCTAGCCTCTATGCCGTATTGCCCTGTTGTTGGCCCTCCAGAGGAACAAACTAACCACTACGTGAGACAGGATGCTGAATTAGATGGAGCATTGGTCTGAGGGGTCTTCTTATGTTCTTCAAGCACAGGGGTATCTAGCCATTATTGGAGCATGTTCCGTGGTCTTTTAATTCCTATATTTTTCATATTATGCACAAGGCAACATTATAGCTGGTATAATTGCTTGATTCTAATTATTATCTACAGCAGTGGTCCCCAACCTTTTTATCACCGGGGACCACTCAACGCCTTTTACTGAGCCCCGGGGGGGGGGGGTAGTTTACTCCTCTACTCTCAACCACTGCCCTAACGCTCTCTGATCGCTATGATAATGTTTAAACATCCCTTCAAAATAAGATACAAACACGCCACAACAATGAAGTGTGTTGTAAAGGGCTGGGGGCGGGGGAAGAAGGCGTCCTTCGGGGCCCACCTCCAATTAGTCGAAGGACCACATGTGGTCCACGGCCCACAGGTTGGGGATCGCTAATCTACAGTATTGCATCCATTTTTTTTCCTGTTTTTCTTGTGGCATTTACGGGTTACTTTAATGAAGGTGAAAGTTAATACTCTATTGCTCAGATCATACTGGTAAGTAGAGTGTGTTTTACAGTAGCATTTGTGTACATTTGTGATCATAATCATAAAAAGTTTTTTGGCTTTTCTCCATATTTTTGACATACATTTGAACCCTAACAATTAATTAAACTGTTACAATTGTCAATTTCACACAATTTTGTATTGATTTTAACATGTTTAATGTTTAATGTTATTGATTTTGGTGAGGAATGACTGGAGTTTTTCAATGGAGTTATAGATAAACAGAGTTCTTGATTTAATTTCTAAACAAATTGACCCCAAATAACTGGAGCATTAAGCAACAGAGACAACAAGTGAGCAGTCAACATCCATATAGCACAACAGCTATTCAAGAAAATGATGCCTCCATCCACTTCTCTCCTTCAGAGGCAAGATTTTTATTTTATTTTGCTTTCCCTTTAGTGACTGAGCTGCCCTAAATAATGTGCTTTATTCTTTGCAGAAGAACGTTGGCTGTCCCACCCTGTCAAAATAGCTGTTGGCTCAGCCCAGGAACCTGAGGGAAGCATTAGGAGTCCACTTTAACTTAAGCAACTTAAATGGTCCTCAAGGTTTTTTGAAATTCAAAAATAACAAAATATTTTAACACAGAAGGGAAGAGTCAGGTGAAATCTGGGCTTGAAATTTCTGAGATAAAACCAGTACATACACATACTTTAGTTCTTATGTTGGAAGCTAATGAGAGTTCCTAAGCATTTCACAGTGACTTAGATCTTTTTGTGGAAAGGCTTTGTGCTAGTGTTTTCCCAAACATTCCATTATGCTTCCTTTGAGTATCATCTGGCTCTTTTGGTTTCTCTTGAAATGCTAGTGCTTGTCCTGAGTTTTAATATAAAGATCTCTTAAGGTTTCTACAGGCAGTTTCTAACCACGCCAGACCAGGAATCTCTGCACTATTCAGTGTTAACTCCATGTTTGAATGGATAGGGAAATTCTCTCACTAGAAGATCTTTCCTTGGCCAAGAGTCTTCATCTAACTACCCACTTGTCCTTGCTGACTTTCCCCAGTTCTCCTGTCTGTCTTGAACTGCTCTCAGTCACAGCTGAATTCCACAACTCATTACTCAGCTCTTCTCAGCTAGGGCTGAAATCAGACTGAAGTCTCCTCAGCACCCAATTCAGAAGTCTCTCTCTGCTCAGCTGATGCTAGCCAATTAGATCTCTTGGAACAGCCTGTCACTCATGGCTCACTGTTTCTGTGAAGAATTATCCCTTCACCGTACTTTATCAGTTTATACAGCACTTCTAAGTTTTTAAAAGAGCAGCCTGTCATGCTTACTATTGTGTTCACTGAACTTTGAAAATGGCATTTATTAAAAGGGCATATCTTTGGTAATACTGTTACAAAGAGTAGTTCTGATATTACCGCTGGCATGACCTAGCTTTAATGTAGCCATGACAAAAGTCCATATACCCTCAAACCCATAAAGGCAACAACAGAGATTAACAATACCGCAAACAAAGCTAGCATGAGCAGACATCTCAATTTCAGTTCTCTTTGGATGATGCTCTTAGGAATTGGATGAATAAACCACAGATTGACAAGCCTGTGTATAAACTGAGAAACGTTGCTTTCTCTGCCCATTATTGAGACTTCCAGATGGCTGTTAGTGCTTGTTCTTCAATATGGCCCAAATCAGCTGTTTTGGTTTGCACATCTGCTCTGATTACAGACAAACCTTAGACAGCCTAGCAGTTTAAATATCAGGCTAGCTGCCTCTTGACTCTCACAGCCTTCCTCTGAAAATAATGTTTCGTGATCAGCACCAGAGACAGTTCCTCTCATACCTCTCCTCCCCCCTCTGAATACATATCCACACAAGCATTCCCATCTGTTGTAGTTTACTGCTCTGCTGTGTACCAAGGTTGCAAGCATTAAAAAGAGCAAGAAATGAGAGGATGGAATTATGTCATTAGGAACTAAATTATGTTCCACTGGGATTTTTACACCTCAGTGTTTGGTTAGTCTACTGTTGTGAAAAAGAAATTCAGTCAATGAGAATCAAGTCTAACTTCCTAGTATTTTAATATGTTAAATATTTATATATATACCCACACACAGAACTGGATGTTTTACTTGACTGTATCATAATCTGCACATTCTTTGGAAAGATGTAAGAGGAAGAGTTGTGTAGGGCTATCAAGTTGGACTCTATGATTATTCAAGTTCAGTTCTCTCTCCATCATGGAGCTTGCCTTTCTCTCAGCTTAATCTACCCCTGTGATTCATTATAAAGATTAAAGGGAGAGGTCATTGTGCCTTGAACTTCTTGGAAGATGGACAAGAGATACAAATTCAAGTAAACTCCTAAATCAACATTATCATTGAATTCAAGATGTTATTTCAATTTGTTATGTGCGAAGTCGTGTCCGACCCAACGCGACCCCATGGACAATGATCCTCCAGGCCTTCCTGTCCTCTACCATTCCCCGGAGTCCATTTAAGTTTGCACCTACTGCTTCAGTGACTCCATCCAGCCACCTCATTCTCTGTCATCCCCTTCTTCTTTTGCCCTCGATTGCTCCCAGCATTTGGCTCTTCTCCAGGGAGTCCTTCCTTCTCATGAGGTGGCCAAAGTATTCGAGTTATTTCAATATTTTAATTAATTAATCTATACCCCAGGAGTTTGAATTTTCCTCAAAAATAAAATATTAAAAATTAAAAACCCACTGGGTTGGATCTTGCCAGCTGTTTCTCTGTGACCCAGGTTTCCTCCCTGCTACAACTCCCATCCCATGTGATTTTGTCCATGCAGTTTCCATGATTCCCAGAACAGTATTTTTGGTGGTCAAAAGGAACCCCTCTTCATGTAAGACAATGTAATAACTCAAATAAAATAACTCTCAGTGATTTCAAATAATCTTCCCTCAGGACATGACAGTCATTAGAAACAAAATCAAATTTTTAGTCAAATAGACCATCACAGAAAAGTCTTGCTTGCCCATTGGAAAGATAGAAGAAATGAATAAAGCATGATGATGATATGTCATCAGACACAGTATGAGCCAGTATAGTATAGTTGTTAGACTATTGGACTAAGATCCGGATGACCCAGGTTTGAATCTCCAATCTGCCCTGGAAGTTTGCTTGGTGACCTGTCATGCTTGGGCCAATCACACTCTCTCTCAGCCTACCTTCTTGTCCTAACAACAACCCTGAGAAGGTAGGTGAGGACAAGTGGTTGATTGGTCCAAACTCATCAAGTAAGTTTCATGGTTCAATCCCAGGTTCTAATGGCAAAGAATTATACCCATTGTGTGTGACATTGGCTGGATCATACCCTGTAACTGGGGGCTGACCATGGGGAAAATGGCAAAAAAATACAAATTAATCCGAACTAATTACTCTGAAAGCCTGCATGGCACAATGTTTAGGGTGTCAGACCAGCATCAGGAAGATCAAGTTCATATCCTCGCTCTGCTAGAGTGCCTGGATGTGTCACCACATTTATCCATTGCCTAACCCATCTTCATAAGCAAGTAAAAATAAATGAAGAAAAGAAGGACTATACATGGCTCCTTCAGCTCTGTGGAGAAGAAACGGAATCAAAATATGATATAAGGAATGTGTGACACTGTTTTAGGATTTTATTTTATTTTTTGACACTCACTGAAAGTCTTCAGCTTGCCTGAAAAATTCCTGTCATTTTACCTTGAATGTAATTCAGCAAACTGGCTTTGAATTTCCCTTTAGACAAAATCCAATGTCAACATAGATTGAACAAGATACTTTTAGGTCCCTTGGAAATTCCTCAGGGGTTTTGTCAGAGGAGCATTCCCCAAATATTGTTCCGGGTGAAGTTTCAGTGCCCAGCTGTGTTAGCATATTCCACATGTCTCGTCAAGCAGTGCAAAATACAGATAACAATATAATAATTTCAGTTCTTTATTCTTCTGTTCCTTTTTCTTTTTGGCTCTTCACCCCACTGTTCAAGACTCAGCAGAAAAAAAGTTGACAGCTTAGTCATCCTTCTGTAGCCACATTACATGTGGCAGAACATGGAACAGGGAGGTTTGTAATGGGGAGGTTTGTTGTACAGTGGGGAGGTTTGTTGTACAAAATTTTACAACTCTATTGTTCAAAAATTGCTGCCTTTAAAAACGAACTTTTATGGACTCCAAAACCATGCAATTAAAAAAAAGTGAATTTGGCTGTTTACTTATTTTTTTTCTGTTCCTTGGTAATTTCCCAATCATACTCTCGACAGTTACCCAGATAGAGGGGCAAGTGGGCAGTTGGCCCCAGATGAGCAGCAAAAAGAGGCAGCAGCCTTGCAAGTAGATTTAGAGATTTGGATTCAGCCACTGAATATTCTCCCTTTCAGACCCAGGCAGTCATTTCTGAAGCCACATTCAGTTCCCTTTCCTCACTCGTTTTCCCATCATCATCACATACATGAGTGTCAAGATTATAGTTATTTTTTTCTAGTTCAGCAGCTCTATGCATGATATTGAATGGCAATATTCTGTAATGAAATGAAAACCATATGGAATAGAATGTACAGTTTATTTATCAAAATTCTAGCCCACTCTCTGTCTCCTGAATGGGATTTGGGGCAGCTAACAGTATATAAAATACACTCAATAAAAACAAAACAAAAATACAATAAACAATCTTTAAAATATAAAATGATTAAAAGTCTATCCCTATTAAAATCTCCAATACAGGCTTTCTCAACCAGGGTTTCATGAAACCCTGGGTTTTCTTGACAGCCCTGGAAGGGTTTCCAGAATGTGTTCGCTGAAAGGTAAAGGTATCCCCTGTGCAAGCACCGAGTCATGTCTGACCCTTGGGGTGACGCCCTCTAGCGTTTTCATGGCAGACTCAATACGGGGTGGTTTGCCAGACTGGGAAGGCCCCAGTCATTACCATTTACCCCCCAGCAAGCTGGGTACTCATTTTACCGACCTCAGAAGGATGGAAGGCTGAGTCAACCTTGAGCCGGCTGCTGGGATTGAACTCCCAGCCTCATGGGCAAATCTTTTAGATGGCTGCCTTACCACTCTGCGCCACAAGAGGCTCTTATATATATATGTGGCACAGGTTTCTCAAATCCTGAAGAATGTTTCAGGGGTTTCTCAACAGTAAAAAGGTTGAAAAAGGCTGATCTAATATCAAGCAGGGTAGGATACATGGATGGTGAAGACACAGCAGAAGCATACTAGTTTCCTGGTGGATCATAATAACCCAAAGGCTGCCTGAAAAACAGTAGCTTTGCATGCCTCGTGGGACCTTGGGAGGTCCTGCAAAAGGTATGCACCTCCTTCAGGCAACTGGTTGCACAGGACAGGAGCCACTACTGAGATGGCCCTTGCCCCTGTTGACACAAGGTGGACAGTTCATGGACCAGGGACTTCAATAAATGCCAAGATGAAGATCAGAGAAGATAGGGAGAATCTTGCTGGGAAAGTCCCAGGCCATTTAGGGCTTTAAAGGCAGTACCAAAGATTCTCCTATCACATCCCTGTAGGCTTTCACCCACCAGGAAAGGCATGGATCCAGGGAGCAGGTAGTTGGTCGCGAAACCATTAGGACTTTGTCAACATTTGCTGGAAGAGTGTGTTGAAGGAGTCCCAAAATGGACATAATTGCACACACAGGGCCCCAAGATCCCTACTGACTACATATCTAGCAGCAAAGTCATAGAATAATAGAGTTGGAAGGAACCTCCAGGGTCATCTAATCCAGCTGCCTGCACAATGCAGGAAGTCTTGTTGAAGGAGTGAGACTTTCTGAAAAGAACATCACAAATATGTTACAGCTAATGGCTAAATTTTCATCTACTTTTGGAGCCATTGAAGGGGTGGTTAGTTGCTTAATAAGAATAAACAACTGAACTGGACATGACACAGCAGATACAATGGAGGCAGAGAAGTGAAAGTGCTTTGCTGCCTTCACTGCCACTTCAAGTGGGCTTAAGTGCTCTCGTTACTTCTTGAGTTCATCGTCAGAAGCACTCTAGCCATCTAGGCTCCCTTTTTTCCCTGTCTTTACTTCATCTGTATACCAGGGAGCCAAGGTCATATGGGGGCACTAGGGGGCACAAGAAGGCACTTGGCCTTTTGAAGGCCCAGATTCAATGGTCTCTTGAAGGCCCAGATTCCAGGCATCAGTGAGTTCATCAAAAGACCTACCTGCAGAGCCAGAGAAATCCCACAGAATGTTCTGGAGTCCAGCTGGATCCATGAGTCTCTGTGGGTAAGCATAAATAAGCTTACCACCTCTCTTGAGGAAGGAGGAAAATCTCAAATCAACCTTCACAACTTGGCACTGGCTTTTAAAGCACCACTGAAGATGAGATCCACTGTGTGGCCTGCTCAGTGTGTGAGGGCCAATACAGGCTGAAAGTCCTAATGATGCCATGGCAGTCATAAAGTCATCTAAGGAGGCACCAAACAAGGCAGCATCAGCATGGACACTGAAGTCCCCAAAACTATCATCATCCAGAAAATTCAATAGATTTTTTAAAAAGGTAATATTAAGCAATGCATACTATCAACACACTATCACAGTAGTCATCACATAGAAGGTAATTCTTGAAGGAAACTTGAAGAGCTGGCTTGCCCCCTCCCACAGTTAAGTCTTTTAGTGACAGCAGCAGTGCTACATCCTGGGATGGGGGTGGCTTTCGTGGGTCCCTCCATCTGCTGGTGACAGCTGGTGGTCTTCTGTCATAGCAGCAGAATTTAAAGTGGTTCTTTTTTTCCACATCATGTTAATAACACTCACAGGTGACATCTCACAATTAAATGTCTTTCTTAGCATCATTAAAACCTGTCTTTCTTAGCATTAGCTTTTGCAAAAGAAAAGAAAAAGTTAGTACTCCTAAAGTGCAATCCTAAGAAGACATTGATGGATATAGTAGGGTGTAACTCTGCTTAGAATTATAGAACTAAAGTGCTACCTATCATTCTCCTTAGCAAGGATAGCAAAACCACAATGTATGGATTTCCAATGTATGGATTTCCAGTGTGGCAAGATAAGGCTTGTAGCCCCATGGACCCTCCTGTTGAGCTTGGATGCTGCGTCCAAGCTCCTATTGTCCTATTCATATTTTTCTATGAAAAGTTTCAGCATTAAATGGAGATCAGTGCTGAAAAAAGAAGTAGGTCACATTAGGATAAAGTACAGTTCCCACAGCCAATTTCTTACCTTCATAAAACTTACTGTATGAACATATAGATCAGCTGCATTCAGCTCAGCAGTTCCTTTTTCCAGTGATGTTGTGGCTGTTGAAACATTCTGTCGCTCACATGCTTGAATACTTCTTCCCCACCCTCTGGAATGGCCACCCAGAGACGATTCGGCGTTTTGGAAGGCCTCCAAGGCTGTTTTGTTTTTGAGAACTTTATTTCCAAAGGCTTGAATTCAAAGACTGACCTGTGTGGCCTATGTTTACTCACTTATTTTATAAGATTTATATTCCACCATTGTACCTTCACAAGAGTCACCAGGATAGATAACAAATTAAAACAAACATAATGAAAGCACATTTTTAAATCATGAAGGCCAACAACCCCCCCCACACACACACATCATTAAAACAAATAAACATTGTTTATACAAAGACATAAAAAAGTAAAAAGTAAAACATTGGGCAGGAAGCAGGGATCCCTAAAGGAAAGCCAAACAAAACAAAAATGTTTTTACCCACTGATATAAGATGAGGGGTCAGATTAATGTTCCTGCAGAGAGAGTTGCAGAGTCTTGGTACCATATCCAAGAAGTCCTCCTGGGTTACCACTTACCTAGCCTCAGAAGGTGGGGGCATCCAAGGCAGGGCCTCTGAAGATCACTGTAATGGTTGGGAAGGTTCATAAGGCAGTATGTGGTCCTTCAGGTATGTTGGTCCCAAACCATATAAGACTTCAAAGAGCAGTACCAAGTTATCTTTTGAGTTATAAATCATGAATAAATATCAATAGATGGATAGAGCCAGTTTGGTGTAGTGGTTAGGTGGCATGCCAGGTTTGATTCTGCACTCCGCCACATGCAACCAGCTGGGTGACCTTGGGCTCACCATAGCATTGATAAAGCTGTTCTGGCCGAGCAGTGATATCAGGGCTTTCTCAGCCTCACCCACCTCACAGAGTGTCTGTTGTGGGGAGAGGAAAGGGAAGGCGACTGTAAGCCGCTTTGAGACTCCTTCCGGTAGAGAAAAGCGACATATAAGAACCAACTCTTCTTATTCTTTTTCTTTGATGGAGAGCTGGCAATAAGCACAAGGATTAGGAAGGAAGGAATCACTGCTTTGTGTGCATGCAGAAGGTCCCACAGTCAATCTCCAGCATCTCCAATGAAAATGATCAAGTTGTCAATGCTGTAAAAAGACCTGAGACCATGAGGAACTGCTGCCAGCCAGAACAGATAATAGACTTGCCCTTTACAAAGGAGGGGAAATAGGCACCAAGCATGTGGCACTGATCTCATGAACAAGGAGTTTACGCATGCAGGTAGTGTGTGCGCATAGACTCCATCCTCACAATGAGGAATGTGTGAAAAAGCAGAGTTCCCACTTCAGAGGATAGCACCTACGGATGTACACTTTCTTCGCATGTAGATTCCTGCTAACAAACTAGTGATCACAAATAAGCATGTGGCAGGGTCCAGATATCCACGTTCCCTTCCCTTCTATGCACCCTGATTTCAATGTGCATCATGTCTTCTTTGAAAGGCCAGTATAATGCAGCTTTATGCAATTTATGAGATTCTGGTCAAGAAAATGAATTCATGTTTTATCTGAGTTTCATTTTGTGATTCAAAACAACAAAGCATGCCACTAAAAAAAAATAAAAAAGAATGCCATAGATGTAAGAGGGGTATATAAATCTGCAAGTCTGGTTTTTCACAGTAAGTTGGTGTTTTACCTGAAATGGCAGCAGAGAATGCATGACGCTGTAATTACATCGGTGTCACAGACCAAGGACACTAGGTTTCTCAGGGCCGAATTGCTTCTGACAGATTTGGGAAAGCATAATTGTACATGGAGTTCTCCACCATCAGAGAACCATAGCTCAGTTTGCCCCATGTAGTAATTGTGTTTTATTGATTATTAATCAATATAAAAGGCAATCATTGGGAAAGTCAATTACTGGAAATAATTAATGCATATATGTGATCACTGGATGACATATAACTGTTAAAAATGGTTTACATTTATTCTTTTGCTTATATAACCCATCAAGCACCATTCATGTGAGAATATTGTTAAAGCAGCCTTTGTCCTTAGATTGAGGACATTTTTTTAAAAATGAAGCAGTGCGGAAAAGCAAGGAGCAGGGAGAAGGAACAGGGAAATACTGTGGGAAATTCAGTTCATTTAGTAAACTGAATATAAGGTGTTTAAACAGATGGATCACACACCCCTGGGGTATTTTTTGGTAAGTATTAAAGAACTCATTAGTGTAATCAAAACAAAATAAAAAGGCAATCCATATGTCATTAAATTTATCTAAGGCTTTTGTGCAAATGTTATTCATTTCTTAGATGCATCGATTTGCTGGAGCTTCCCCGTCAGTTCCTAGAAGTTTTGCTAATGGCCTTGATTAGTCTCTTGCTAGCAATATCATTTGAGTAATGGCTAACCCACCTCTGAAAAATATTAAAGACTATCTTTTAGAGGTAAGACTGTATAAAGAATGGCAGCAAGTCAAATGCCATGGCCAGAATCTAACCTAATGTCAAACCAGAAAAATGAAATATAAATGTTATATATTTCTTTCAAACAGATTTTGATAATAGGGAGCTACTTGACTTGTATCTTTTGGTCTCTTTTTTTAAAAGATGTCATCTCATGCAGTGTGTTCTTTTTCATCATAAATAAGGACCAAATAAGGATCTTTCCCAGTTATCTGAGTTCTTATTATTCTTTGCTGACTTGACTTGATGTAATAGCAGAATTCTGTTAGCTTAGCACTTCTCAGAGTCAAGTCAGCATTAAGTGACACAGTCTCTTAGTTTTAAATGCCCAATATACCAGGTGTAAATGTCATCTAATATGACACCCGGAAATGTAGCATGTCCCCAGTGTATGGATGACTGACCATACTATATAACTGACAGGTTCTGTGAATATACACCTTTCTTCATGATAGCTGCTACTGTTAGATTTTGCAATTATGTGCCATCATTGAACTATCCAAATTAAATGCTATTATATGATGTGAATACCAAGTACTATACAGCTTCTATATATAACGTACAGAATTAATTCAGAATGCATTAACAACATAATCACCCAGAATATATGAGAGCCAGTGAGCCAAAATGATGAGAATGCTGGACTAGAATCTGGAGGACCAAGGTTTGAAGAAGAGTTGGTTCTTATATGCTGTTTTTCTCTATCCGAAGGAGTTTCAAATCAGCTTACATTCACTATCCCTTTCCTCTCCCCTCAACAAACACCTTGTGAGGGAGGGTGAGGCTGAGAGAGCCCTAATATTACTGAAGAAGAATTGGTTCTTATATGCTTCTTTCTCTACCCGAAGGAGTCTCAAAGTGGCTTACAGTCTCCTTCCCTTTCCTCTCCCCACAACAGACACCCTGTGAAGTAGGTGAAGCTGAGAGAGCCCTGATATTACTGAAGAAGAAGAGTTGGTTTTTATATGCCGTTTTTATCTACCCGAAGGAGTCTCAAAGTGGCTTACATTTACCTTCCCTTTCCTCTCCTCACAACAGACACCCTGTGAGGGAGGTGAGGCTGAGAGAGCCCTGATATTACTGAGGAAGAAGAGTTGGTTCTTATATGCCATTTTTCTCTACCCGAAGGAGTTTCAAAGTAACTTACAACCACCTTTCCCTTTCCTCTCCCTACAACGGACACCCCTGTGAGGGAGGTGAGGCTGAGAGAGCCCTGATGTTACTGCTTGGTCAGAACAGCTTTATCAGTGCTGTGGCGAGCCCAAGGTCACCCAGCTGGCTGCATGTGGGGGAGCACGGAATCAAACCCAGCTCACCAGATTAGAAGTCCGCACTCCTAACCACTACACCAAGCTGGCTTACTCTGCCATGGAAGTGTGCTGGGAGACCTTAGGCCTGTCACTGTCTCTCAACCTAATGCACCCACACGTTTGTTGTGAGGATAAAAGAAAAAAGAAAATTGTAAGCCTCTTTGGATCTCCATTGAGTAATTTTTAGAAATAAGTTACCCTCATGCAGGCAGCATTTAGTGCATTCATACTGTACCTCCACATTGTGTTGAAGAGCTAGGGCAATATAGTAATAAACTTGAATATCGATTTGATTATGGATTTGATTATGTTTGAGGCTCTGGCAGCTCAAATCATGTGGGTCCCCTCTCTCCTTGGGTCATACCGTATTGGCTGGCTGGACTTTAACAGTTGGCGGGGGGGGGGGGGGGTAGAGCACTATTGAAACTTTATTGTGTTTCACAGTGTTTTTATAGTATTTTGTGTTTTAATCATCCCAACCACAGTTAGGAACTGCTCCGAGCCTGCTTTTGTGGGAATGGGTGGCATATAAATTATAAAGGAATAAAATAAATAAAGCTCGATTCTCTTCTCAGCCATTATACCTCAAACTAAATTCAACATATGCCACAGGGTTGTCATAAGATTTAAATGAAATTCTGAGCCCCTGAGTGACAATAGAACAGATCTGCAGCAAATCTATTGTTCTGCAGTCTGCATTATTTTAAGCACCCAAAATGTAGCCCACTACTGTGTTTATGGTGTAGTAAATCCAGCTGTAATTTTAATGAGGACATTGTAATCCACCACGAGCCATTGTATGGGAGTAGCAGGCAATGAATGAATGAATGAATGAATGAATGAATGAATGAATGAATGAATGAATGAATGGTACAGGGGTTACTCCCAAACAGCAAGCCTGAAGTTATAGAGAGCATCAGAAACATTAAACCCTGTCCTGAAGAGTCAAATATTGCCTATTTAGGAAACAGGTCTAACAGTGCCATCCTAAACACACCTTTCTAGGTATGCTAAAGATGAAACCCTGATGGGTGAAACTCTGCTTAGAATCACTCTGTAAAATAACATAACCACTTTAGTACTTCAGAAAGGCAGCTAACTTGCTTTGCTTTGCAGTTTTAGCTTCAGTCAGACATCTAAAACAGCTGCAGAAGGCACAGGTGTTCCAATGATCTATGAATTGCTGGGGGGCATCACAAGCTGAGGATCAAATGCTTGAATGCTCTCCCCCACCCCCCACTCAGAAACAAATATAGCCTGGAGGGGCCCGCCCCTTTTTTTTTGCATGTTAAAATTACATGTGTAAAGAGTAATATAGGAAAGATTTAGACTTTTGATACCAGGAAAATGAAAGCGTATGCCCCAATAACAAATGCATGAGACAGAGCTCCAGCTAACTGGCTTTGAATATTTTGTCTCAAATCAATGGTTGTCCAACACGCTAAAATATAGTGCTTGAATAGGCTTCAGCCCAGTGACCCAAACTGGCTGAGACCGCCTGAGGTGTGCCTGCAGTTAACAACTGTGCAAAGGAGTTAATAAGCATCTTCCCCAAGTTGCAGATGCCCAAGGATTTAATTACAGATCAAAGGACCTATTTTAAGAGTTTGGCAGGAAAAGTGTTTGTGTGTGTGTGTGTGTGTGTGTGTGTGGGTGGGTGGGTGGAGGGGGGCGGGTTAAAGGCAAAAGCATTATAGAACCGGCCTGGAGGAAGTCTTGCAAATCCCAGCTACAGCCTTGGCACACAGTATAAACCATTATCTCTGGTGGCCATTTTGCAGTCAAAAAACCCAAAACAAAACAAAACAAAACCCTCAGCTTAAAAATAAAATGCCATTCAAGGAATGAGCAGGCTGCTACCAGGAACATAAGATTATGCACCACACTGTTGAATTCTGGGGCATTTCTGGCGACAAACCACTTCAAAAACATATCTCTCCAGAAGCAACTCCCTGAAGACATGATTTAGCAATCAAGTGTTTCTGACTGCAGCTCTTATCGGTGCTTCCAAAAAGGAATCGCATAATTAAATTATTTAAAGTTGGCACCGTAATCAGGGGCAAGCATTTGATGAATATGCAAACCACTGTTCATTTGTTGAGGAAGGAAAAAAGAAGGAGTTCTTGGCTGGCTCCTTTCTCCTCTTTCTATCTGAAGAGCCATCCAGAAGATGGAGCCCCAGTTCTGTCTGTATCATGAAGCAACAGCCCAATAATAGAATTTTCATTGCACAGAATATCGAGGAGGGAAAGTGCATAGGAATTTAAGTGAAAATGTGCATGCCAAGGCAACTGAAATGATAATCTGAGGCACTAACAGTGTTGAGCATTAAGACTGGCTTGCAAAATTAGGCCAGCGTCTCTTTAGCATCTTGGCTCCACATCCACTTGAGGCAAGGTCAGCCACTACAGCGAAAGAGAGATCTGGCTGTCTTACAATTCTGTCCATTTTTGAGGACAGTAACACATAGTATTTATGAAATGACTAATCTTGAAAATCAGTTCCCTTTTTTAAACTAAGGTCAGCCCACGGCAGATTAGTCACTGGTCTGTCTGTGGAGGAAAGATTATGGAAGCCATGTTTCTCAACCAAATGCCTTTCCTTGTAATAGCAAACAGTGATCCTTGTAACAGTGTAATGTGACGACGTATTTTTGTACTAAGAAAATCCAAAACAATATTGGAATAGCTACATGAAATGAAGATCCCCCCCCCCGAAAAAAAAAAAACCACCAATCTTTTTGGCCATTGCTGCTAAAACTGGCTTCAAAAGAATTTTGATCCTGCAACAATTCTCACTTGTCTGAGGTCTCTTCTATGTAGCTCAAGCAATTTGTCATCCGATTAGCCTGATGAAGCATGGCGAAGTTATTTGAACTGTAAATTTTCCGCGGGCAAAATAAAATGCAAACAGGAAGAGCTTCCTGTGCCTGCCAAAGCAATGATCCTTGGAATACAAATAAGAGAAAGCCATGCTGACAGCGAAAGCTATTTTTATATCCTGTCACTGGCTTGCAGGCATCTTGCCTCTCACTGGGCTGCCTCCATAGTCTCCAACCCCAAGTCAAGTGAAGCTTTTGTCTTAAAGAGCGGCTCCCTAATCACAATAAAAGAAGAGTCGAGATTGCTGGTTCACACTCAAGCGGGTGTCTTGCTGATTGTGTCAACCTTGACTGAGATGTCAGAACAGCCTTTCTCAACTTTTTTTTTTTTTTACGATAGAGAAACCCCTGAAACATTCTTCAGGCTTCAAGAAACCCCAGAAGCGGTGCAATCATGCAGAATAGGGTTGGAACGCCAAGCTATGGACACACCCACCTGGGGCCCTCCCCTTCCCACACCCTCCCAGCCCAGTATTGGCCATTGAGAAGGGAGTCAACATAGTCATATATGGTCATTTTGCCCAATAAATGTTTAGCAAATTTAAAAAACATGTAAAAAATTCCAAGGCTGTCCAGAAACCCCAGGGTTTCACAAAACCCTGGTTGAGAAAGCCTGTGTTAGAGTAAGGAGAAACTCCAACACATACAGATACTAGAGGACATGAGAGGGAGGGAAGGAAAGATGGCCAAGCTACTCATGACATTATTATATTATATTAGCGCCTTTTAATGAGAATTATTCTCCAGGTCTAGCCAATCTGTGCTATTTGTATCATGACGCACTCCAGGAGACTTCTTGGTTTGAAAAAAAAATACCTTGAAAAATCCCAGCTAGGACTTCTGCATTGGGATTGATTTAATTCCTCACTGAAGATGGGAGCATTTTGCCTACTCTTAAGTATTTTCACAGCAAACGCACCACATCTCTTCTTTGCTGGTTTCATAACAACACTGGTTGTTCATCTTGCAACAGGGACTTGCTTCTTAATTCTCTTTAGCTAAGTGGCTGAACAATTCATGGCTCTGTCTTCAAGGGCCCTTGCCTAGCAAATAAGAAACCTAAACTCAATTCACAGAGGTGAAAAGATGTCCTTCAGTGGCAGTTCTTCTCCATTCCATTTGTTTTGCCTGGGGGACTAGAAATACTGAGAGTTACAAGGAAAATATAAAAGGTTATACTCTCTTCTATATCCAAAGAAATCAATGGGTTTAAAAAGACATCTGTTTAGGCTAGCACTGTTGGCCATATTTCTAAGGGAAAATGGACTCAAAGTCTCTGACATTTTTTAAAAGAAGCAAATGATGCAATAACACTGCCAGAGCATTACCAGATTTTTTCAAAACAAATATAAGAAATTAAAAAAAAATTTAAATCACCAAACCCAGTCAAGACATTTAGAAGGGCATGAAAAAAAGCTCAAACCAGCAGACAACAGTTGGGGTCATTGTTTTTCTTGATGAATTGATCTTGACAAGGTCCTTTAATCACCTTATATTAAATTACCTTCTTTATTTGGTTTTCTGTCCACATACTCTATTGAATCAATTTGTGGAGTTCTCTGTTTCGTCTTTGTCTCCCTCAGTAATACTAAAAAGGTGATTTATTTGGTTATTTCATTTAGGTGGGTATTTTTCCTGCAAAAAGAGTTATTATTCCGTCCTACTAGAGCACCCAGCAGCATAGACAAAGAAGTACAGAACTGGATGTCAGGTATTGCCTACACCCAACTCAAGAACTATGAATGACCTCTCCTAGAGGCTTTATAGAGAGGTCGGATAGCATGGGAGAGAAAACTGAGCCTTGTGGAACTTTGTTGGGCAAGTCCCATATTGTCTCTGAAAGCAACTCTCTATTGAAACTATTCCAGAGTGCATCCCTTGATGTTCTTCCGCCCCCAAACATCTCAACACAAAACAACCAAAAAATCAGAAATTACATCACACATTAACCGGGCCTCCCTCCCTCCACCCACCCTGTTCTTTTCTCTCCTCCTCCTAACTCCTTCTGACTTAGTTGCTTTGCATAACATCCACAGGCCAGAAGCAGTCAGCATTTTTAAATTTCAACTCATCTCCTAATTTCATAATGATGTATTGTGTATTGTTTCTAACTGAAATGCTTGTACTTTTGCTGATGTTCACCACCCCAAGATGGCTAGCCCAAGAGGGGCGGGTATACAAATCAAACCATAAATAAATAAAGATGACCATTTATTATTTACTTATTTATTACATTTATAGTCTGCCTGCCTCCTTGGGTGACTCGATGCGGATTACATAAAAGCTGATAAAAATCCCCAAACTTTAAAACCACCCATCTAAAGGGGAGTCATTCACCCCCTCCATAACACCCACAAAGGGTTCAATAGATGATGCAGCAAAAGCCTTGAGGGGGGGCATCACTCCTAAAGGACCCAGCCTCAACCAAAAACCTGGCGGAAGAGCAGACATGATCTGCTGTAGCAAAGATAGATCCAGTGCCGAGAACAAAGATACCCAACCCGTGCCTGTATTCTAGCAGGGATCTTCAACTAGCCATGCCATCCTATGCAGAGTTATACTGGGGGACTTTGAAAGCCGCCATTTTTCTTAATATTCTACAAGCTGCCTGATAGAAAATGAGGGAGGGTGTGTTATCTGCACTCTGTAGACAATACTATTTTATTGAGGATAATCCTTCAATGTTATTTTTTTGGTTGTTGTTTTCAGGTTTTCCTGTAAACCCCGGGGGGGGGGGCAGTGTCCCCCTAGTGTGATTTCTTTCTCTGCGGCCCTGAGATTTGTAAATTGGGAGATGAGGGCCATACTTCATTCTTAGAATATAATATAGGCTATCCCCTGAGCTTTCGTAGATTCTAGCTTCATCACCATCTGTAGGATTAAAAGTGTATATTAATATGTAAGATTCCATAGGATCCATTCTCCTTTTTCTGCACCAGAAGACTAACACTGCTTAAATGGACCAGATAGTTGGCGGCCATTAAAAAGGTAACGGTATCCCCTGTGCAAGCACTGGGTCATGTCTGACCCTTGGGGTGACGCCCTCCAGCGTTTTCATGGCAGACTCAATACGGGGTGGTTTGCCAGTGCCTTCCCCAGTCATTACCGTTTACCCCCCAGCAAGCTGGGTACTCATTTTACCGACCTCAGAAGGATGGAAGGCTGAGTCAACCTTGAGCCGGCTGCTGGGATCGAACTCCCAGCCTCATGGGCAGAGCTTTCAGACAGCTGCCTTACCACTCTGCACCACAAGAGGCTCTTTTAGCATACTTAAAATGAGGCTGCCATAAGGGTCATGATCCATCCCACTCCCCCTAGTCATTTCACTCAGAGTGGTTCACAGTCATAAAACCAGTCAATCAGTGGGCAACATGATTCTACTATTGATGGTGTCCATTGAAATGTCAACAGTGTCAAATGCAGATGACCAAGTTCTGCAGCTCCCTGCTCTACTCTCCTCCACAAGAGCAGTAATATAAAATATTAGACACACATGTTAGCCAAAAAAGTGGACAGACAATCTCCCTAGAAGGTGTTTCTGCCGTCACCAATACTTCACTGCCTCTCTCAGTGAACCTGCTCGCAGTGGTTTACAAGCATGCAAAATAGAGATCCAATCCATAACAATAAAACAACAATATCAACAGTATAAAACAATCTCCCCATAAAATAACTCTAAAACTCTACAATATTACAATGGCAGTAATAATTAACAACTAACCTCATTTCCCACACACGGAACCACTGGGTCAGTCTAGAATCAGGCAGATCTCAAGGAACGGAAATACATCAGAAAGGGTTAATCACATGATTGCTTGGGCGCAGTCTAATACCAGCCCAACCCCTATTGGAGGTGTTGTGAGGGTACTGAAAGATAAAGTATTCGCCCCAATGCTCTTACTGGTGCTGATGCTTTACAAACCCTGTAACAAGGGCCTTGAGAAAATGCCAGTAGGCTGCCAGGCTTACATTCCACGGCTGGATGTTTTCTGTCTGGGGAGATTGTCCAGCTGCTATAATACCTGTGCTCCACTTCAAAACCAGTAGCAGCAAATGTGAAAACAGAGGAAGGTGTTTTTCAGCGTCCTTTCTCCTGTTTTCTAGGTGACCCAGCCAGCACTGCTGTTCCAGTTGCATAAAAATTATTTTTCTGTAAACAGCTTTTACATTGCTAGGAGAGCATTTAAACGACTCTGGCAGGATGTCCATGGAAACAATCGTCATGATCAGCCTCAAACTGCATGCCTGGGACATTTAAACATTATCCCAGATATGCAGCAGTCGTTCACAGAAAACCATTTTGCTTGCAGCTAGGGAAACATTTAAATAAACCCTCTTATAACAGCTCAGCCCGACGAGGGCTCAAGGATTCCAGCATGATCGGAGACTGTGTCGGAAACGTGTGGCAAAGTTGACCCTTGCCTCCCCTCACCCCAGGCTGAAATTAGCTAATAACTTTATGAGCAAGTATCTGCTCACCAATTGGTTGTAGTAAACAAGCAAATAACTATATGTCCATATGCATAGGGAATAACACACCGCCGAAGTTTGGAGCTGTTTAAACTGCACCTCGGCTGGACTCATGGGGATAATCTCACTGGGAGGGATGCACTAAATTTCTGACAGTGCCTTTTCTTTATGCCAAGGATTTTACCCTGTGGGAAAAGAGAGGGAAAGAGGCAGAGTCAATGTCATGGATAAAATTAAAGCCCAAAACTAATTTTCATGCTCCACTTATTTGACTGGATCAGGAGTCTTGGTGGAGGAAAAAGTAACGGTGAACCCAAAGAGGCAGCTTTGTATATCCTTTTGTCTAAGGATGCAAGGGTTTCCTTCATTCTACTTCTTCGTAGGACATGTGGATCACAAATCCTATCTTTCCAGTTCAGACGTTTCCTGTGAAAAAACCTACGTTGCAGGCTTTTTTGGTTGGGACCCAGGAAAGGAATCACCCATGTGTGGCTCAAATGGTTCTGTTTCCATAATTGACCTACTAGCCACAAATGTATAGCTAATGATCTCAGTTTTTGCTTATTAGATCTTTATACTGTCTTCCAATATCTGCCCACATCTCCCCTTCCCATCTTGCAAGCAGCATATATATATATATATATATATATATATATATATATATATATATATATATATATATATATATATATATATATATATATATATATATATATATATTGCTGCAGTCATTTCATGACCTGAAAGATGGAACAGAGACTCCAAGCCTAAATTCACATTAAGTGTACCCACTTGGATGCCCAAACTGAAATGTGACACTGGCAGCCAGTCAGCAAGCTGCCATCATAGCACTGAGCTTCTGGGAAGATAAAAATATTGCATTAATTTCTGTTGCATTCAGTTAGGCAGCAGAAATGAATGCAGAAGGGTTGGACAGAATTCATAGAATCATAGAATAATAGAGTTGGAAGGTACCTCCTGGGTCATCTAGTCCAACCCCCTGCACTATGCAGGACACTCACATCCCTATCGCTCATCTACTGTAACCTGCCACCCCCTTGAGCCTTCACAGAATCAGCCTCTCCATCAGATGGCTATCCAGCCTCTGTTGAAAAATTTCCAAAAATGGAGAACCCACCACCTCCCGAGGAAGCCTGTTCCACTGAGAAACCGCTGTAACGGCCAGGAACTTCTTCCTGATGTTTAGACGGAATTTCTTTTGAGACATTCTGTCACTCACATGCTAGAATACTTCTTCCCCACCCTCTGGAATGGCCACCCAGAGACAATTTGGCGTTTTGGAAGGCCTCCAAGACTGTTTTGTTTTGTACAGAGTACAAGAGCCCGGGACAGACTGAGAATGGGCAGCTTGGAGCCCCAAACTTCAAAGGACTACCAGGACACATACAACAATGAGCTGTCTAGATACATTATGTAAGACACACCTTTCAAATGAGGGGGGGGTACATGATATAACATTGAGCAGTATCCTTAGAGGCTACGTCTGTTTATGAACATAAGCAGTGATGACATAAGATCTCTTGCCCTCCAAGTATGTTTGGCTAGAAGTTGGGAATGTGCCCCCTGACACTACCATATAGTGAGATCACAGAGCTCATACTTATTTTCTGCAGCATCCTGTAAATTCCTGTCAGAATTTGTTTTCCATTCCTAATAGCAGAACATTGGTCGGAGAGCAAACATAATTGCATTTTAATGTGATATACTGATATCACCTGGAAGTTACATCAGCATGTCAAAGTTGTCGGGGCGGGATAATGCTTTTTGGCCAAAACAGCATGATTAGAATCTCTACCATAGAGTTCTGCCCAAAAGCCAGAGCATCACCCCCCCCCCCCCCGAAATGCCTCCAACATGCTGACATCACTTCTGGGCGACATCAGCACATCATGTCACTCGAAAAAAGCTTCCCCCCCATCTCTCACTAGCAGTGCCAAAGGACCTGGCCACCTTAGACTCAGAGGTCAACTGGTTAAAAAGTTCAGTATTGTTTACTCTGACATCCAGCAGCTAAGGTTTCAGGCAGAGATTTATCACAACTACTACCTGATATTTTTCACTGGAGGTGTCAGGGATTGAGCTTGGGATATTTTGCATGCCAAGCAGATGCACTACTATTGAGCCATAGCCCCTCTTATAATTTTAATATGCAATTGGACACCTATAATTTGGAACTGAATGGTTCTAAGAAAGCTTTATTCACAAGAGATCTTTCCAGGTCAGTCAGCTGAATCACAACCCTGTTGTAACTTACAGCTGCTTTGGAGCTGTTATTGTTGTTTCTCTGCCTCCTGCCTTATCAGCTTTGATCAATTTACTTACAGTGACATGATTTGAAGAATGTGACATGTGCATACTATTCAAACAGCAGGGTCACGATTCAAGTGCAGAGACAGTTTATCATAATCTACTGCAGAGATGGTCTGGCTTCCCTCTTATGTGTGGGGGATTTTAGCTTAGTTTTTAAGGGGTATTTTATTAGGGGTTTTTAAGTTGTATTGTATATTGTATACTGTCTTGTGACCGCCTCGAGCCTCCGGGGAGGGGCGGGATATACATCAAACAAACAAATAAATATATAGATAAATATGTGATTTTTGTGGATTCCCTTTCATCTATTTTGACCAAGCTTTCTCAACCAGGGTTTCATGAAATCCTGAGGTTTCTTATGTGGTCTCCTGTTTCTTTTTTGTAGATTCCCTTTCATCTATTTTGACCAGGCTTTCTCAACCAGGGTTTCATGAAACCTTGAGGTTTCTTGACGACCCTGGAAATTATTTTTTACGTATATTTTAAATGTGTTAATCATTTATTGGGTGATATGACCATCTGTGGTCATGTTGACCTGTTCTCCAAAATGGCCAATGATGGGCCTGGAGAAGGACCCCGGTGGGTATGTACTCAGCTCTGCTTCCCAACCATATTCTGCATGATTGTGCCACTTCTTGGGTTTCTCAAAGCCTGAAGAATGTTGAGAAAGACTGACTTTGACAATGGGATACGCTCAGTCCACCGAAACAGTTAATGTATGTAATATGAATTAAGTTATCTCAAGTTAGTTTGAAATACCTGGCTGGATTCAACCTAAGTCTATCTGCTCCAGCCTTCCTTGCAAGAATCCCTGGAAATTTCTGCCCACCTCAGTAGATTACAGGCATAAGAGTTAGAACTCTTGTTCTAACTCTTGTTCAGTGTTATAAGCATTTTGCTTATCCCTGCATAGCTTCTCCAGTTCTAAAATCAAGAAGGAGCAATCAGCGGGGGGCCAGCTGATCACATTTCCGATGGGCTGTTACATTTGCTTGAATTAGCAGAGTTTATTTTTAGACCACATTTTTCTTACAGGTACATAACAAAGGGTACACATGGGAGAAGCTAATTAACTGCTTTTCTCTATTAGAGAGCTGTCTCAAAGGTCAAACTATTCTCAGGTCTGTGCCAACAAAAACAGCTGTCAACATTTTGATTGTGCTGTTGCTAATTACAAGGAGGGTTTACAGTGGCTGGGTCTCTATCCGTATTATCAGTTCTCATCCCTGTGTTGCAAGCCCTGTGTTAGGTCTTTTGCAAGCCTCAGCTTCTTGATCTATTTTTATTTTATTTATTTATTTAGATTTTTATCCCGCCTTTCCCTGCGGCTCTAGGCGGTTTCCATAAAACATATAGAGCATTTACATAGAAAAATATCAATATAACAATATATCAATCTAGCTATATTATTGTGATTACCTTGCAGTGTTATTTTTCTTATATACCTGAGATCATCAGAAACAAATCTGTTCCAGGCAGGCTATAAAATATAGCCACGATTCAGAAAAAAAACATTAAAATGGTATAAAAATATCCACCTTATTCAGCGCTGGCATCAATATAAGGCATTAGTATTATTTCAATGAACAGCTACCAAAATGTATATAGCAGCTGATATAAATGTTAAAAGCAGCGCAGAATAAAACATATTGAATCTTTTTCTGTTTCTGTTGAAGCACCAGTATAATACCTCCTAGTTTCCTTTGCACCGGGACCCAACCTGCCCAGTAAAAGAGCTTACGTGGGAGCCTTAGAATGGGAAAGACCGGAAAGATACTCTTAATATCCTCAGAGGCATGACTCTCCCTATAAATTTTGGTTCAAGTTTCAGAGATGAGCCTTGGCATCTATCAAGCCTAACAAATGGACGATAATGGAAGCCAAACATTACTTCAAAGACCTCCAAAGTCTACCCAGTTTACTAAATTTATACCCTACTTGTTTTTCACCATGGTCTACAAGGAATCTCAGGATGTTCTCCATCCCATTTACTAACCCCCTTCAGCCACATCCTGGATTCCAGTTGCCCCCTTTTTTGAATGTCAAGTCACAGCTCACTTCCAGCCACAGGGTTTTCCAGGTGAGAGACCTTCAAGGGTGGCTCACCAGGGCCAACCCTGCTTAGCTTCCAAGATCAGACAAGATCACACTAACCTAGAAACTATGAACTTTTTATAAAAACCACTGGAAAGAGCAGATAGGTGCCGCCAGCACAGCATAAGAGGGAAAGGCGTGACTCTGCCCTACAGAAATGGCTTCAGTCCTTCATGATATACAGCAGGGGTAGTCAAACTGCAGCCCTCCAGATGTCCATGGACTACAATTCCCAGGAGCCCCTGCCAGCATTCGCCAGCGAATGCTGGCAGGGGCTCCTGGGAATTGTAGTCCATGGACATCTGGAGGGCCGCAGTTTGACTACCCCTGTGATACAGGATAAGAAAAAAACATCAGGCTATTGAAAAAGAAATAAACACAGTTAAAGCACATCCGTATGCATTCTGCTCTTCCAAACATCTCTTTTCTCTATTCTTCTAAACAGCTCCATTAAATGACACCCACTGAAATAGCTGAATTCAAGTTATTTTCTCTCCCCCCCCTCCTTTGCTAATCACATTTTACTTTACGGCGGCACAATTGTCACTCTCCCAAATGTGCGCGCCTTTTCCTTTCCCTCAAAATGCGCAGGCAGACCCGATACCTGCCTGCAGCATCGTACGCGAAAGGGTGACGTGTTTCCACCGAAAGGGTTTTATCTCCCCACTTTGTCTCCCTGGTGTAACATTCAGCAGTCAAAGCAGGCTGGCAAACGCGGGCCGTTTAATTAAATTAAAGACCTCATTCAACAACGACAAAAAAAAAATCCCTTTTGTCTCTTCCCGGCGCAACAAGCTCGTCCATCTGTCGGGCTTCCTCGCTGCAGTCTGCGCCGCAGCCGCTTGATGGGGCCAAACGGCTTGTTCTCCCATTGTCTGGAAAGCATTGGCGGCTTCCCGCCCACTGACCCCCCCTTCCCCCCCCCTATCCCGCCGCCATCGTCGCGTGACAAATAGACAAACGGCCGCGTTTGCAAGGATCTCTATTCGGGAGGCGGGTGGCATCTGATCGACGTGTGAGGCTCGAGCCAAAATGTGTCCGGGCTGTTCGCTCCTGCAAACGACGGCTCTGAGGCGACAGGGGGGAATGGGGTTCAAGCGTCCCTCTGTGTCGCAGACAGCCTGGCGTTGCCTCATAGGGACCGAGGCTGCGAGCACAAAGAATAAGGGGACCAGATTGTCCCACTTTTGGAGGGGCAGCTGGGGGCACCTGGCAAATTGGACTTATGTTGAAATTTGTATATATATATATATAATATTAATATATATATATATATTATATAATATAATATAACATTATTTTGTGTTCTATGCATTCTATGACAATTGTTGTTGCTCCATATAGACCAAATTTTTAATCAAGAACCCCCCCCCCACCCCCGGTCAATGGTGTCCCGTTTTACCAATATTAACATCTGGTCACCTTAACAAAGAAAGGAAGCGCCGCAGCATGGCAGAAGTGGAATAGTCCTGACATTACCCTGGTGGGAGGACCCCTTTTTCTGTTTCCCTGCCTTTGTAGCACAGTGCTATAGATGGAATACATGCTGTCAGTCTGATAGGCTGCATAGGAGTATGAGGTCCACTCGCTCTGGTGACCATCCTCCAGGCGGTGGCTGGAGATCCCCTGGAATGACAGCTGCTTTCCTGGCTACAGGGCGCCGTTCCAGTGCGAAAAAGGGCTGCTTTGAGGGGTGGCCCAACTGTGGCTCTCCAGATGTCATAGTTTGGCCACCCTTCCTCTCCTCAAACACTGCCCACCCCAGGCTCCACCCCCAACATGTATCTAACCCATTGACTGGATGCCAAGAAAGTGTGAAGCTCGCTTAGCCTCTTCCTTCACATCCAAGATAGGCCAGATTCTGCACAGCGTTAAAGCTCAGTGTTGTGATTTGCATCATCAGTCAAGCCAATTGAATAAATGTGTTGATACAGTTGCTTATTTCGCACACTTTATTTTACCTCTTCTTATCATGGGGGATAGCAAGGAGCTAACGGAAGGCATTAAGGAAAACCGCACGTCCATCCCATTCCTTAATAAGACCTCCTCTTAGATCACCTTCATTTCCTATCTTGGAGGCCTGATTTTTTACACTGCAGCCAATATTAATGAGAATCAAGTCTCCATGAAAGGAAATGAGGGTGAGTGAGGATGGTGATAATATCAGTATTTGCTGTGTTGAAAATCTCCAGCCCTTTACAACGTCACATGCAGCTGCCTTACACTGAAGGAGACCATTCATCTGTATTGTATCTGATTGCCTCACTCCCATATTAGCAACCTGATATTCCTTGGCTAACGTGGGGCGGTTGGGGGGGGGGTAGTCGGGTTAGTTAGTGCTCGCCTGTTGCCTAACATTGATAGTGTGAATTGGTTTGAATGGTTTTAACTATGGGTTTTATTGTAATTTTTATCGTGTAAACCACCATGAGTCTAAGGGAATGGCGGTCTAAAAGTTTAATAATAATATAATAATAATAATTGTCTATTCATACTGGCAGCAGCTCTCCAGGGTCTCCCACAGAGGACCTTCCCATCATCTCCTACTTTTTTTTTTTTAACTGGCGATGTCAGAGATTGAACCTTAGACCAGGGGTAGTCAACCTGTGGTCCTCCAGATGTCCATGGACTACAGTTCCCATGAGCCCCTGCCAGCGTTTGCTGGTAGGGGCTCATGGGAATTGTAGTCCATGGACATCTGGAGGACCACAGGTTGACTACCCCTGCCTTAGACCTTCTTCTTGCAAAGCAGAGATCCTTCCACTAAGTTCTTCTTCGAGTAAGGTGACCAGATTTTAACACTGGTAAAGCAGAACACCATTGACCGGGGGGGGGGGGGTTGTGATTAAAAAATTGGTCTATATGGAGCAAAAAAAAGTTTCATAGAACACAAAAATAGTATTGTAATATATATTTTTAAATTTACACATAAGTACAATTTGCCAGGTACCCCCAGATGTCCCTCCAAAAATGGGATAATCTTATCTTTGAGACATAATAGTCAAGCAGTAGTGCACATTCCCTATAAGAGGCATAGCATTCTTTTGCATGGAAATTTGTATTTAGTTATGATTTCTATCAGGAGCTCCTGTTTTCAAACTTGCTAAATTCAATTATCCATATCCCACTGACTAACAATTTCTGTAAAGCAATTCAGTCTGTTAAATGACTTTTCTGTTTTCAACCCCTCCACAAAAATGGAAAGTATGAGAAATACTGTTTCATAATGTTTACCACTTAGGAAGCATTTTTAAACTATCAGGTGGGTGGGCACGGGTCAAAACCCTAAGACAGAAAAAAAGAAAAGAAAAGGGGAGTTTCTAAAATTTAATTGTAACAGATGGGCTATGTTTACTTGCGAGGGATCCTTGCTTGGGTAATAAACCGCCTCCAACCCAGGTCACCATTTTCCTTCACTGACTTATCTCTTGAGGTCAACCTGTGTCAGAGAAAGGGGGAGCTGGGCATGGAGATGCCACTCTACAGCTTGGCACTTCAGGGTAAGCTGTCTACTGCCCCCTTTCCACTTTTCTTTTAGACCTGAGCTGTCTATGCTTGTGGGAGGAAGGGGTCAGGAGTGTCTTGTCACATAGCATTCTGTCCCACTGTTAAAGTTAAAAGTACAAAGTAAAAGCCAGGGAGAAAGGAGGTGTTACCCAAAGAGGTGATCTCCTAATTAGTTGGAGAAATTAGCCTAAAGGAGACAGAATGAGGCAGTTGCTGGGATTCTCTCTATGTTCATGGGGATTTTCCCCTTAAGAGACTTCTCAAGCCAAAGCAGGCTAATGTTCATCTGGGAAGATTTTTATTTAAAAGGAAAGAGTAAAAATCAAACTACACACAAACAGAGCCAGCTTAGGAAAGGCAGGGTGGAAAGGAGAAAAGTGATTTCAGGGGAGGGCTAGAATTATCAGTCCCAAGGGGAAGAGGTCTATGGAAACAGTAAAATAACCAGAGTTTCATGGAGAGAAGGAGAGAAAAGAACCCACGGAATGGTGTGTGTGTGTTTGGCCAAACACACACACACAAGCATAAAAAAGCTAATTAAGAGGAAATCGGGGAATAGAGAGGCAAAGCTTTTTTGGGGGGGCAGGATAATATTTCATAGTCTTGCAGAGGTCCCAGGAAGCAGCAGCAGTTAAACAGGCAGCATTTCACAAAGACCGTTTACGCACTGGAGGTTTCATGCTGGGCTGCAGGCTGGAGTTTTAGTCATGGCAGGTTGCCCCAACTCTTCCTGCACCCACATGGGGGAGCATTTGACCTGGTGCACCTCATCTGCTCCCAATTTGTGCTCCTGCACGGGAGCTGGGGCACTGAAGTACCCAGTGCATAAATGGTCAAAGAGAAAAAAACCCAAGGGGGATGTGTGGCCAAGAAAACGCTGAGATGGTGGCTAGGTGCTCTTGGCATAGGACAAGACAGACCCTTGGGGGCAGTTTGATGTGATGCCCCCGAAACAATAACTTGATGTGTTCCCCTAAGGTATATAAAATATGTGAAAGGAGATTTATATTCCTGGAAATACCAGACAGGAAGCAAATGGGTATTTTGAACAGAACTGAAAACTGATTAAGAGTTACTCAATTAAGGTAAGTGCAAGCAGGGGAAGCAAGGTGGGGTGTTGATGAGATTAGTTCAGGTGTGAATAAAACTTGGGAGACCCATTGTCCCACAGTTATGTATTTGAGTCAGTTTCACATTTCAGTTGTCAGAAATGTTTGGATTGCCAACAGAATTTTGTGTGTTCTTTCCTCCATACGTCACCATTTATCCCATACTACCCCCATCATTACAACATTTGAAGGGTCTGAGACTTTTTTTTTAAAAAAAAGGTAATTGCTAATACTGTTTGCAATATAGAACAATATACAGTCTACTGCTACAACCTACTAATTTTTTGAATTCCCAGCTTCCATTTATCTTATTACAATAAGTTTCCAATGTTTTTTATTGTGGAGATATAAAAGGATAGGTGCTTTGATGCTGAGATGTTTCTGATGTGATCTGCATTGCAGGATTTATACTCAAAAGTACAATGAATATATTTTAACCAATTACTGTTTTTTGTTGGTCTCATAATATTGAAAATGACAGAGGAAATACCTGATATTGTCTTAGAAAACAAAAAACTGACAAAGGATTCTGAATGTGTATGCAGTAAATTTATTTCCAGATCCTTTGTGGAAATCTCTCAAATCTCCTTATTATACCAGACATACAGCTTAGAATCAAAGGGTTGGAAGGGACCTCCAGGTCATCTAGTCCAACTCCCTGAACAATGCAGGAACTCACAACTATCCGCCCACCCACAGTGCCACAATTTCATGCCCAAATGATCCCCACCCACTGAAAATCTCCAGAATCCAGCCTGGCCTGGAGGAGATCCACCTACCATCCCACAGTGGCGATCAGCAATTCCCTGGGTATGCAAGGAAGGGCCACAAGAGATCAATACTGGCACATCCCTTTCTGCCTGCCCCCTCACAATCTGCCTAAGTTCATAAAATCAGCATTTCTCTGCCTAAGTTAATAAAACCAGCTTAACAGTGTATCTCTGAATCTGGCAATGCACTAAGATTTAAGAATTGACATGTTGAGAGGGTTGTGGTCTACCTGTGCCCATTACTGAAATGCACAAGCCGCTGTCATTCTTTCTACATTTTATATGCAGATATAAGGAGGAAGAGAAGGGACTCTGCAAGAAAGATAGCCACAAGTTTAATTACTGTCTGCCTCATCTTCGAAAGACATCTCTTGGGCTCAGAGGTACTCTGTAAAAAGCTAATATTTCATTAAACTGAATAGTCAACTACAGACTCCAAGCTGAAGTAGCTACTGTAGAAAAATCACACTCCAGAGGTTAATGAAAGGGTGAGGCACACTGCAGCACATCCTGGGAAATGGTAATGAAAAATCAAATGCTGCAGGGAAACCATGTACCCATTCTTTAGAAAGTGATGTGTCAGAGCAAGGAGGTGTTAAAATAAGTTTCTTTTGAATTTGTCTTTGAGCACACTCACATATGAGATGGAAAATTCCTGGAGATTTAGAAGAAAGAGTTGGTTCTTATATGCCACTTTTCTCTACCAGAAGGAGTCTCAAGGAAGCTTACAATTACCTCCCCTTTCGTCTCCCCACAACAGACACCATGTGAGGGAGGTGAGGCTGAGAGAGTCCTTATATTACTGGAAGAAGAGTTGGTTCTTATATGCCGCTTTTCTCTAACAGATGAAGTCTCAAAGAAGCTTACAGTCGCCTTCCCTTCCTCTTCCCACAACAGCCACCCTGTGAGGTGGGTCAGGCTGAAAGAGCCCTGATATTACTACTCAGTCAGATGAGCTCTATCAGTGCTGTGGCAAGCCCAAGGTCACCCAGCTGGCTGCAAGTGAGGGAGCGTGGAATCAAACTTGGCTCTCCAGATTAGAGGTCCGCACTCCTAACCACTACACCAAGCTAGGAGTGGAATCTATGGAAGACAGGATTTGAGAAGATGGGGAGACTTTTGTAATGCTATACAGTCCACTTTCCAAATCTGCCATTTTCTCTAGGGGAAATGACCCCTGTCATCTGGAGATCAGCTGTAATTCCAGGAGATCTCCAGGTTTCCCTTGAAGGCTGGCCCCCATAAGCTACCTACTTCTCTGTTACATTTTCCCCACCCATTGCAAGTGATATCAAGGTGCCATTTATTGTTAAACATTTATTGGGTGATATGACCATATAGTGACAGATTTTATTTTCCTGGGCTCCAAGATCACTGCAGATGGGGACTGCAGCAAAGAAATTAAAAGACGCTTGCTCCTGGGGAGGAAAGCTATGGCAAATCTAGACAGCATCCTAAAAAGCAGAGATATCACCCTGCCAACAAAAGTGCGTTTAGTCAAGGCTATGGTTTTCCCAGTTGCAATCTTTGGCTGCGAAAGTTGGACCCATAAGGAAGGCTGAGCGTCAAAGAATTGAGGCTTTTGAACTCTGGTGCTAAAGAAGACTCTTGCAAGTCCCTTGGAAAGCAAGGCAAACATACTGGTCAGTTCTAGAGGAGATCAACCCTGACTGCTCCTTTTTAGGCCACATCTTGAAGATGAAACTCAAATACTTTGGCCACCTCTTGAGAAGGAAGGACTCCCTGGAGAAGAGCCTAATGCTGGGAGCGATTGAGGGCAAAAGAAGAAGGGGACAACAGAGAATGAGGTGGCTGGATGGAGTGACTGAAGCAGTAGGTGCAAACTTAAATGGACTCCGGGGAATGGTAGAGGACAGAAAGGCCTGGAGGATCATTGTCCATGGGGTCGCGATGGGTCGGACACGACTTCGCACCTAACAACAACAACAACAAATGACCATATATGGTCCTGTCAACCTGCCCCCCCTCCCAAAATGGCCAGTGAGGCCCTGGAGGGGGCAGAAGGGGGGCATGTACACAGTTATGCTTCCCAACGAATGTCTGCACAATTGTGCCACTTCTGGGGTTTCTTGAAGTCTAAAGAATATTTCAGGGCTTTCCCAATAGTAAAAAAAAGTCCAGAAAGGCTGCCATGGACTAAGAGAAACTGTCACCTGTGAAAACAGTGAAGGCAGAGTCCAATTTGGGATTGAGAGAGGGATGGGAATGTTTTGCCTGACATCCATTTATGGGACTCCAAGTGGATTTGTCTTCCTAACCACAGGAAAAACCTGAAGAACATTTTGAGAGGCTTTACGCACCGGGATCTTTGTTGCAAATTGGTCACTGAACGAAAAATCGCCATTTAAAATAGTGGAATTCTTCGTTATGCATACCTGCCTTTGTAGTGGAATCAGTTGCGTTTTGTAGCGTTTCCCACAGCTTCCGGTCTCGGCAGAAAAGGAAGCGCTATTTCCAAGCTCGTCCCGCCCCTGGCCGTCAAGCAGCCAATGGGCAGCCGTTAGCATGCTCCCAAACAGCCCCTTTCCCTTTAAGAAAGGTTTAAAAAAAAAAAAACCAGACCCATTGTAACGAATCTGTGTAGATTCGTTGCAACGGAGAGACCCATCCAGCTGCCTAATGTGAGCTGTCGTTTGATCGTATGATGGTTGCCACGCTGCCTCGAGTGATAAAAAAAAAATCCCCCCCCCTCTCACGGGCCCGATTTTCGGCTGAATTAATGTGTAAAAAATAAAGGGACTTTATTTCAGCAAACGGGCTTTTATGTGGTTTGTGCTTAGTGACTAAAGGTGAAGGACTGAAGCCAGGGAAGCCTCTAAACAGAAAGAGGCTCGCTGGTGCGTTTATCCCTGCTCGCTCGGAGAAAAAAAAATGGCGATCGCTTCGCCGGAAGTTTGGAGGACAGGCTCAGGAGGAGGGACTTTGAAGAAACCGCAACAATGTTAACGCACAGGTCTTTATCGCTAGTGTTGCAGATTGTTTGCAAGAGTGTAGCGCTTTCCGGAGGGTGAATCCACTTTTTGGGATTCCCCTGAAAGCACTACAACGAAGCGCTTTTTGCTGATCGGTTTCAGGAGTGTTGCAGATTGTCTACGACGTCGTGCGTTATGGCAAATCAATAGCGTTTCCAATTGGCAACCATTGTGCGATTTTGAAGCCGTGCAAAAAGCCCCTGAGAGATCCCCCCCACCCACCCCCATCTGGGAAGAACATAACTAGATAGATGCCAATTAAACCAGCACAAATACGTAGGGTTAATAGATTAGTATTGCAGCCATGTAGAACTCATGCATATTATGACTGCCAAGCTCCAAGTAGGAAATAGTAATTCTGGAGGGCTTTACCTCAGGGTTGCTGACTGCCAAGGGGGGCCTTGAGATTTCTTATTTATAGTTGATCTCCAGTTTTAGGCTTGCCAACCTCCGAGTGGTGGCTGGAGATCTCTTGGGATTTCAACTGATCTCCAAGTGAGAGAGACCAGTTCCCCTGGAGAAAATGGCTGCTTTGGAAGCTGGACTCTGTGACTCCATACCCCCCTCAAACCCTACCTTCCCCCAAGCTTAAACCCCCTTAAATCTGCAGGAAATTTCCAACCAGAAGCTAGCAACCCTATACCAGTCCAAATAACAGATTTGCTGCAAAAAGAGGCTGTTTATTCAGCAACAATGAAAGTGGGTCTACTCTAACATAAAAATTATACTCTTTATCAGGCATAAACTATTTGGGATTGTAGGTCACTACTTGGGTCCCCAACCAGAAAGCATGAAGATCACAGATTTCCAAGGATCTTTTAAATACAAATTACAGCCATTTAGGAGTCCTGGTTCCCACAAGGGGAGGCAAAGGGGAGAGAGACATTTTAATCCTTCCATCCCCACAGGGTTTTGCTCACTGCAACAAGGCTTCTGTTATCAGCCTTTGAAGGATTTTTTTTTCCTCACAAGAACTATCCTTTGCTTGCCTTTCTTCTTCAAAGGGCTATAACAGCATGGGGAGCCCAATTTTGAAGAGCAAAACTGTGGGGAAGATACGAAGGTTAGATCTCTTAGCCTCTCCTTGCAGGGGTCTGATCTGAACGGGCGGGTCTCACACAGTGCTGAATTTATGTACAAACCACACAAATGGTTTGATGAGGGGCCTCTAAGTGCACACATATCTCTGTTAGGTGAGAATCACACACGTGGGGATTAACAGAGTCAAGACTTCGATTTTCAGCGTGGGCTAGATCAAGATTAAACTGGACACTGTCACCCATTCCCAGAATGGGATTATTCTCACCTCATGCCTCTGGGGCCCCTGTCCCCCAAGAGCAGGCCAGTGGTCTGGAGGAGGAGGGGGAAAGGGTAAAGTTGGGAAATTGCACATGGATCCACCCCAGAGGCTTCATTTGGATCTAGTCCCATACAGCGATGACTGAGGGCCATTCCGCACACTGGGCAATGTTGCTATTGAAAGCGCTGCAATCAATAGCGGCAGGTCTCAGTAACGCACACAGCCGTTTCTATCGAAAAAAAAGGCTCTCCCACTAGCGCTGTTCTCGTAACGCACAAGTTTCCAGTGTTGCTGAAATCACAACAAAAGATGCGATATTTTTTCATGCTTCCTCCCGCCCCTGGCTGTCAATCAAACAGAACAGCCAATTAACTGCTGTGTTTGTGCTTCCCTTTAAAAACTGTTCTTTAAAAAACCGAAAACACCTGTAGCAACACATATTTGTTCATTCGATGTATTTTAAAGTCTTTTTTCGCTGGCGTAGGATTTGGTGCTTAATCATTTACAAGCTCTTGAAGTTTAAAAAAATCCCTCCCCCAGTGCAATTTCTGGCCGAAATTATGGGCAGTGTTGAACAGGGGGATGTGTTGTGCTTGGAAACTTTACAGACAATTGCTTGTGGAGGGATTTCAGCCCAAGAAGCATCGCTTATTCGTTGCTTTTGGCCGGGTTAAGGGGAAAAAATGACGATCGCAACACCGGAAGTTCGAGTGTGAGAGCTTAGGGAAGGACATGCTTGTTACCGCTATATTGAGAACGCACATGACTTTTTTGGATGTGTTGCAGGTTGTTATCAAGAGTCTTGCGGTTTTTTTAGGGGGAATCCACTTTTGTGGATTTTCCAAGAAGCGCTACAACAAACTGATTTTTGCGGGAGTGTTGCAGGAATGTTGCAGATTGTGTACGACATCATGTGTAATGTTAAAAAGATAGTGTTACACAATGGTAAGACTTCAGCAACATTAACGCTGTGCAGAATGGCCCTGAGTGTAAAATAATGATGGGAAGATCCAGTCACAGACCCCCCTGCTTCTTCTCCGTGTTGAACCTACCTCGCAGCTAGGGTTGCCAGCTTGGGGGGGAGGTATACCTGGTGAGTTTGGAGATGAAGCCTGGGGAGTTGAGGAGGGTGGGGAGGGGTGGAATCTCAGTGGGTGCAGTGCCATAGAATCCAGCCACTAAGGTTGCCAGCCTCCAGGTGGGGCCTGGAGATCTCCCAGAATTACAACTGATCTCCAGGCTGCATAAATCACTTTGTTTGAGTGTTTAAAAATATTTATTCCACTTCTGCTGGAGAAAATGGTTCCTTTGGAAGGTAGTGTGTAAATGGCATTATATCCTATATAAGGTCCCTCCTCTCCCTAAATCCTACTCTCCCAGGCTGCACCCTCAAATCTCCATGTCTTATAATTGAGCCCAAAGTTCACAGCCCTGTAAAGCAGCCAGGAGGAACTGATCTCTGTTGCCTGGAGAGAAGATCTAATTCCAGAAACTCTCTGGCCCCACCTGGAGGTTGGCAACCCTAGACACAATCCTAATCAACATTAAATAGATTAAATAAAACTGGCTTGGCTTCTTTTACCTAGCAATAGCAGCAATTAAATTACTACAGTAATTCAAATTATAGCATTCTAATATGTTTGCTAATATGATGACTGGGGAAGGCACTGGCAAACCACCCCGTATTGAGTCTGCCATGAAAACGCTAGAGGGCGTCACCCCAAGGGTCAGACATGACTCGGTGCTTGCACAGGGGATACCTTTACCTAATATGTTTGCAAAATATCTGCACAGCTCACCATTGCCTGATACTGCCCCATCAAGCAACTGTTAGGGAGCTAAAGGCAGGTCAAGTTACATGAACAAAATGACAGGGCACGGGATGGGGGAGGGGAGTTTCGGTACTGAATGGAACCGAAGCATTCAGCATACACACAGTTTTGAAGTGCTGGCGAGAATGACTTGGGCTTGGAGTCGTGCATGGGTCAGCCCTTGCTCCTGTCCTTTTGCTGAAGCTGTTCCCTTCCTGTCCTTAATTATGCCTGCCTCTGCCATGATGGGAGGCAGCTTGATGAGATTTGGCAACATGGGAAGCACACACTGGGCACGATTCGTTTTCTGACCAGAGCTGAAGAAGCCCTTATCAGCACAAGGCAGCATCGTCTCCCCCGTATTAATTTCATTCCAAGTGATCTGAATTTCTGAGTTCCAGGAAATGAAGAACGGGCTGCCCTTTGGAAAGCAAGGATTAATTGCTTGCCTCTTCTCTCATCTTTATAATGGTTCCCAAGCACCCTTTAATGGGTTTAAAGCCTTGAATGGCAGGATGAGGGACTTCAAGGGGAAGAGCTTTGCTACAGGGAATTGGGAGCCATCAAACATGCCTATAACTGTTTGTAACAAACTGGACTCCTGTTGGACATAATGACTAAGACTGACCAGACTGATATTCTGCCTTCCCAATTTATGGTCAACTTGACACCATTTGGTGGGTATTCTGTGGCTGCCAGAGAGAGGCATATCACAACTTGGCTTTCTAGGAAGTGCTTAATATTTCATCCGTGCCTATCATTGAGGCAAACCAATTCAGCGGTCATGGCTTCCCTCAGTTGAAATGCTAATCCATTGTGTTTTCCACCACACCTGGCCCACCCAGCATGGAATCCATGTTATTTGCGTATTGCCTTGCCCTGATTGATTTTTCATAAACCTTACTAGCCTTGTGTAATACCGATGTATACTATTTACCAGGAGGGTGGATATTCTGTGCCAATTCTGGATGAAATAGCTTTGAAAGAAGAGTCGGGCCCAGTTTGCTCTCAGATTCATCCGACCACACGAGAACCAGTGTGGTGTAGTGGTTAAGAGTGGGCCTCTAATCTGGAGAACTGGGCTTTATTCCCCGCTTTTCCACATGCAGCCAGTGGGGTGACCTTGGGCTAATCACAGAGAAGCCCTGTCAATGCTCTCTGAGCCCCACCTCCCGCACAAGGTGTCTGTTGTGGGGAGAGGAAGGGAAGGTAATTGTAAGCTGCTTTGAGACTCCTTGTAGTGAAAAGTGGAGTACAAAAGCCCAGATCATCTTCTTGTGGTCTATCTGGTGCTAAGATTTCCTGTTCTTTCTGTTATGGAAATTAGAATACAAGCTTTTTACATATTTTATATGCCATTAAAGGTATTGATTGATTGGTAATAGAAGCTTTGTTTGGATCAGAATTCCAAGGCTGCTAAGAGAAATCCTGATTGTAAAAGAAAATATTCCCTAGGGAAGAATTAGCATTCTTTTCCATGTGCAGTCTGGATGCTTAGTCACAGGAGGAAATCAATAGGGAACATCGAGGCATTTGAGTAAACTCCTCCTAGTCTGCTTGTGTTGAGCTTCTCAAATGATTTCTGGGCTTTACAAGAGCACAAAGCAGCACTATTGGAAATCTGAAACAGCAGGGTATAATGGAGTTAACAAGTTGTCATGGACTAAAAAGGTAATTAGGCCTAGGAAAGGAAGCCTTCAGGATGATTCCACCAAGATCTCCATACCATGATATTCAACGATAGCCATGCATCTTTTAAAAAATAAATTGATAGTTTTACTAGGGATGGCATCATTCAGTGGTGCAAATGTAATGAACAAAAGGAAATCCTTCTCTGCACAGAGTGATTAAAATATGGAATTTATTGCCAGAGGACACACAAGTGATGGTCACAGGGGGGGGGGGAAACAGCTTTAAAAGGGTTTTAAACAGATTCAGGGAGGATAAGTCTATCAATAGCTATTAACTATCATGACTTCCAGAGAATAGCTAGAAGAGATAAGAATGCCTTCTTAAATGAACAGTGCAAACAAATAGAAGAAAATAATAGAATAGTGAGGACCAGAGATCTCTTCAAGAAAATTGGAGATATGAAAAGAGCGTTTCATGCAAAGATGGGTATGATAAAGGATTAAAATGGTAGGGACCTAACAGAAGCAGAAGAGGAAAAGGTGACAAAATTATACAGAAGAACTATACAAGAGCGAGCTTAACATCCCTGATAACCACGATGGGGTAGTCACTGATCTGGAGCCAGACATCCTGGAATGTGAAGTCAAATGGGCCTTAGGAAGTCTGAGCAACAATAAAGATAGTGGAGGTGACAGCATTCCAGTTGAACTATTCAAAATCTTAAAAGAAGATGAAGTAAAAGTGCTACACTCAATATGCCAGCAAATTTGGAAAACTAAACAGTAGCCACAGGATTGGAAAAGGTCAGTTTACATTCCAATCCCAAAGAAGGGCAACGCCAAAGAATGTTCAAACTACCGCACCATTGCACTCATTTCTCATGCTAGCAAAGTTATGCTCAAAATCCTACAAGCTAGGCTGCAACAATATGTGGACCAAGAACTTCCAAAAGTACAGATGGGATTTCGAAGAGGCAGAGGAAGTAAAGATCAAATTGCCAACATACGCTGGATCATGGAGAAAGCTACTTCTGCTTCATTGACTATGCTAAAGCCTTTGATTGTGTGGAGCACAACAAATTGTGGCAAGTTCTTAAAGAGATGGAAATACTTATCTGTCTCTTGAGAAACCTATATGCAGGTCAAGAAGCAACAGTGAGAACCGGGCATGGAATCACTGATTGGTTCAAAATTGAGAAAGGAGTTTGGCAAGACTGTATACTGTCACCTTGCCTATTTAAATTGTATGTGGAGCACATCATGAGAAAGGCAGGGTTAGATGAGTTACAAATTGGGATTAAGATTGCAGGGAGAAATATCAACAACCTCAGATATGCAGATGATACCACCCTAATGGCAGAAAGAGAAGAGGAACTAAAGGGCCTCTTGATGCGGGGGAAGGAGGAGAATGCAAAACTTGGTTTGAAACTCAACATCAAGAAAACTAAGATCATGGCATCCAGCCCTCTCAATTCCTGGCAAATAGATGGGGAAGAAATGGAGGTAGTGACATATTTTATTTTCCTGGGTTCCAAGATCAAACTGTGTTTACTCTTTGATGATAAGGTGATGCATCCTGTAAGATCACAGGCTGTGGGACCAAATGGCACAAGGGAGCAGGATGCCTGGCTCTATATCTGCTCCAAACTTTTGTATGTTTTTAGTTTTAGCAACAAAGCATCCTACGTAGCCATCTGTAGTCTCCTCAATAAACTACTAAGTTTGTTTTTTGGGGGATTGCCATGTAACATGACAGAAGCCCTGCATCAGTTGCCACACCCATCTAAAGCTACATGAGTGGCAACTTAAGAAAAGGCCTTATTTGTTGTAGCAACAAAACATCTGAACTTCCTCCCAAGGAGATTTAGCTGTCTCCCTCTATAAGTGTGTTTTGCCAGCATGTGAAGAATTTTGGTTATTCTGGCATGCCCTAATAATGGTTAGGGCAGGAAGGGGAAGGCATGAAACTTCCTTGTCACAAATGGAACTCCTTTTCATTCGCAGGTACTATCATTGGGGTTCCAACCCAATGGATCTTTCTGGATACTATCATATATGCTGTATTGTCTATAAACTCAAGTTGTGTCAGTCACGGCTTCTATTCCTTCACAACACTCAAAAGCTTATACACAGATTTTAAAATTTTGTTGCTTTTAAAGGTACCACTGGACTCGATCTTTGTCCTAAGCCTTTTGTCGTGTCAACAAACTTTTTCTTTTTCACTTTTTTCTTATATAAAAACAAACCTTGTAGAACCTGCTTAATGATTATCTACGTAGTTTGCCTTTGGTTTTTCCCCCCCCCTGAAAATCTGCTGTCAGTTCTCCTCAGATCTTTTGTAATTGATATTTGCTAATTAAGAACTGGCATGTCTTTCTTCTATGACATGCTGCCTTCAGTTTAGATCAATGCGTTCATTGGTTTTATCTTTAAAGTTAATTGTCGGAACATTTGTGGTGTTGAACTCAGTGTCTTGACAGAATTTTTGGCAGCAATGAAGACAGTATAACTTGGTTTGACATAGTGTATATAAAACCAGAAGCTTATTGGAAGTTCATTGTCATAGCTGTCAATTTACTGTCCACTACAACTGTGTATACGTGACCAGCGCTATAATGGTGTACGTGGGTGAAGTTCCCAGCTACAAATTAACAGATTTGCTCGCTGAAATTAATGGGCCTAATCCTGACTGGATTATGGTCATTTTGTTTCTTTGTATACAATCTAAACCAGTCCTATATAGACCAGACTTACACCCCTGTAACCCCATTGACTTCAACTTAGAACAATGCAGCTCTACTCAGGATTGCAGTGTACATATCCCGATCAACTCAAAGAAGATGATGAAGAAGAGTTGGTTTTTAGCTGAAGCTATGTTATTAAGTGTTCCTCCACAGTGCCTCCCAACCCACACACAAAGTTTTTTCTTCTATGCGACGACGGCAGCAAGACTAGAATTGGCCAAGAAATGGAAAACGCAAGAATTACCCTCGATAGAAGACTGGCTGAATAAACTAGCTGACTTTGCCAAGATGGCTAAACTGACACTAATAGTTAACGGAAGAACAGAAGAGGCCTTTCAAGAACAATGGGGCCCTTACCTGAACTATTTAAGAAAATAATACAAAAGGGATTGAAATGGGGAACTAAATGTATTCAATGAAGAGCATAACCCTTCTTTTTCTGTACTAACAATGTAGATTGCATGTATTTCACTATCTTTAATTCTGGAAAATAAAAATAAAAATCTTTAAAAAAAAAAGAGTTGGTTTTTGTATCCTGCTTTTCACAACTCAAAGGAATCTCAAAGCGGTTTACAATCACCTCCCCTTCATCTCCCCACAACAAACACCTTGTGAGGTAGGTGGGACTGAGAGAGCTCTGACAGGACTGCCGTGTAAAGTGACTGGTCCGAGGCTGCCATGTGAAGGAGTGGTGAATCAAACTCAGCTCACCAGATTCGATACCACCATTCTTAACCACTACAACGAGCTGGTGAGCTACACACCACAAGCATTATCAAAATGTTTAGAAAGAGAAAGCATGTGGTAAATATCATGTTGAAGATGAGGATAGTTCTCTGAAGACAAATATGGTGGGAAAGGCCATCATGTTACATTTCTGGAGTGGTCTCCCATCCAAATACTAACCAGAGCCAATCCTGCTTAACTTCCAAACTCTCACGAGATCAGGCTGGCAGAGACAGATATCCCAGACACAAATGAAGGCTTACACAATTTTCCTCTCTCAGGTGATTGTGATGGCCTCTGCCTCATTATCCCATTCTCTTTTATTGCATCATGTTGTCTACAACCTGTGGTCCTCCAGATGTTCGTGGACTACAATTCCCATGAGCCCCTGCCATCATTTGCTGGCAGGGGCTCATGGGAATTGTAGTCCATGAACATCTGGAGGACCACAGGTTGACTACTCCTGGTCTACACCACCCACATTTTCTGTATATTCAGTGGGATACACTACTGTTGTGCTTATTACTATTTAGTTGTACCTGAACCCACCTTTGGAGCTTTGAGCATTTTAGTTTGGACCTAAGAAAGTGAATATTATACTATTTAGTTTTGGGGAGATTTTTTTTTCCAGTTGGCTACATACCCCCTCCTTCAAAAAAAAAAATTGCTTAGTCACGTGTTTTATGTATATTTTTGATCCATGGGCAATGGAAATATTTCACACCTTGATGAGTTGTAGTGTGAGAAAATTGGACACCACTTACTCCATGGGTGAACATCTTAGTGTGAGTTAGGTGGCTATCTTAGTCCCATGTATGTCAAAAAATACATTAATTTTGTTTCTCTTTTGTTTCATTTCAGGTCTTTTCTGTTGTGGACCAAGGCTACTCTCTCGCAGCAGACAAGATAACCTAAGATATTCTTCTTAGAAAACGGTTCAGAGTGTTATTGTACCCAAGAGGGTACATCTGGAAGTTTCATGACAGAAAAATCTCCTGCTAAGAACAACTGGCCTTTCCAGTTCTAGGATATATATAACCCCCCCCCCCTCCCAATACTTCAATTTCCTGCCATTCGCTCTTCCTAATCAGAAGGGCATTTATCACCACAGAATGGTCAGCACAAAGAAAAGTTACAATCTCTACACCTAGAGGCCAAACGGGGCAGAGCTATTCACTGGAGTCATAACAGGCCGGACCAGAAATAACATCACGAAGGACATTCTCCTTTTTCTGGGAATGGGCTACGTGTGGGCTGTGAGCCCAGCAAAGGGGGGGGCAGCAAAGGGGAATACAGGAAGGCAAGAGACATCGAGTGGACTCTTGGGACTTTGGTTCACCTCTTACTGGAATACATAGCATGGGGTGGTAATGACATGACACTTTCTGTGTACGGTCAGTTTTATATGTGTTTTTGTTAAGTTAATGGAGTGCTCAATTTGGAATATACCACCGAGGAAGGCCAGGTGCTGAAATGTGTTTGGTATCGGTTCTTGCATACAGAGACAATATGTACTTTAAAACTTTTTAAAAAATGTAAATGGTCATTTGACTTTATTTTGGGATGACTAATTTATAAACCGAACCGCAGCACTATTGTTTTAAAAATGACATTTTAGTACTTCTGAATGCATTGTTAAATTCTGTATAATTTATACGTTTGCACTACATTCATAGTTATATTTTCCTTTTTTTGTCTTTGTTCCAACCTTGGTTACCTTTCTCATGCAGGGTTGTGTTTTTCTCCCCTTTTTTCTTCCTCTTTTTAAGTGAGTAATAAAAAAAAAATGTCGTGCTTATTTCCCTGAACTTGCTTTTACAACTCTTTTAGAACATTTTGATTGTTCTTTGAGTTATTTTGTATGAATGGAGGCTACTTTATATTTATTTGTGAAAGCTGGACTCGAAACATTGTCGTTACTAAAAGAAAGAAATAAGTAGAAGTGCCCCATTGATTAATCTGACATGGAGGAAAAAGTGGACCAGATTTTCTTCTTAGGCTTGCGTCCTGCTTTTCTGCCTCCAAATTATAAAAGGGAAAAGACACATCTGGTGCCCGGTCTTAGCAGGATCCAGAAAGCATTTTTCTTCAGCTTTCCATCACCTGCTAATAAGAGAAACTGTCATTCTGTTACCATTACATTTGTGTCACAGACTCTCAACATATGTCTGTCAAAAATAAATTACTTAGCCGATTGTAAGGAGACAACACTCCCCTTCCCCTCCTGGCTTCTACTGCAAAATACGTACTTACCCTTCAAAAACACAAAAAGTCTCATTTTCATCTAAGCCATACTTTGCATGAAGTGGCAATTTAAAGTTGTCTCCTTCAGCTGTCATTCTTGACTTCGCCTGATTTCACCTGATTCCCATACTGCATAATTTGGATGTTATGACACAGTTTACTAATTTGCTACTAATTGACTTTTGCCTTATATCCGTATTCTTATGATCCTTGTTCCATTGTCTTAGGAAGAGTGCATGCACTTGAAAGCTCGTGCCTTGAATAAGTCTTGGTTGGTCCTAAAGGTGCTATTGGACTCAAATTTTGTTGAGTTCCCTCTTGGCAGCCCCAACCCATGTAGATGCAGAAGCCACAATCTCCAGCATAGGCTTTTCAGTCGCTGATAGGAGGCAACCTCTCTTTCAGAGGAAATTATTTGGGTGGACTTTGTGGGATCTCAGGCACCACAAATAGCCCATATAGATCCAGGTTTTGAGGCGTCTTCAATGGTCCACTCACTGTTATGGAATCTCCTCTCTCTGGAGGCTAATTTGGTCTCATCACTTGCTCTCATTTTCAAGGCAGGTAAAAGTTTCCTGCTTCCATACAGAAGTGCCTTCTGTTAGCAGAAAGAGATCTCCTTCTAACACATTTATCAGGAATGCTGGATTTTACTGGTTTTATTTTTTGCATATTTTGATTTTTGTACATTTTATGTCATAAACTTATTTATAAATGGTTGTTTAAAAGCAGCATGCAAATATTGTAAACAATTGCAAGAAGACATGCCAAATATTATCCTCATACGATAGTTACAATACCCATGTATTTTATCCGTATGGAAGTTATTGATAATAAAGTGGTTGCATTCCTTAAAAATACTTTTGCATGTCCTGAAAATTCCAAAAAAAAATTCATATGCCACTCAAACATGGATTCACTGCTCCAATGAATGGTATTGCTTTTTGATCAACTTGACATGTTTCTTGATATCTAGTTTCAATTTATAAAACAAGGACACTTAACTAGGGTTTGACATAAGTAGACTAGTCATGTATTTTGACTTGCTGGAAAACTAGACATGGTGGTCTGAAGTATTTTGTGATAATTTTGGTTCTGCAAGATGCCTGAGTTGATCAATGATACATACTGCCACTCTAGCTCTAACCAAGAGACAAAATGGAAAGCAAGAGCCAATAAACAACTCTAAGCAATTTTTCACATGCACATCTCGGAAGCTGAAACCTAAGCTCAAGCTAGTGATCTGGTGTCTGAATCAAATAGGCCCAAGAACATACCTTAAACCCAACTGAGCATCCCACAGAAATTGATTTATTGAAATCTTGGTATCCCACAATTCCCCAAATATTTGAGGCAGCTAACCAATTGCTGATAGACCAGTAAAATATGGTAAACCAATATCATTGTTCATATCTCAGCCAATCCTAAATTCATTCATGTAAAATCACAGTGCTGTTTCAGAATCATAGAGCTGGAAGGGACCTCTGGGGTCCACAATCCGCAAAAAGGCTTCTGAAAGTAGATAGTCTTCCTTCCATCCAGAGTAAAAAACTATGAGCAAGTTGACTTTCAGGGAAGCTTGGACTCTGTTATTGATCTTTTACTGCAGAACTGCAGTTAGGTTTCTGAGGAACGTGTGGTTCTCTGGAGAACAATCTGCAAACCACATTTTAAGCAGTTCCACAGATTTTCCTCCACTGCCTGCAATTATTTCTATTTTATATGGAATATTCAATGACTCTCATTTGGCTCTCATTTTCTACAATAAAACCTTCAATTTTCAAGATAAGAAGGATCCAGTCGTAAATATGAAACCCGAGAGCAGAATGTATTTTTCAAGCTCCGCAAAGCTAAGGAAGGAGTATTACATGCAAGAAGCAGGAGGGGGCACCCTAGGAATAATAAAATATCTGGGAAGTGCCAACAGCGTACAGAACTAAGCAGCGTCTTTTCTGCTCTGATGAAAATTCTTTTTCTTGCCGGGCTGCAAGAACAGTGACAGGAAACAGAGCTGTTGCATAAAGGAATCTGAGGTGGCATTTAGAAGTAGTCAGAATCTTTCTTCCATTAGTTATCACACATAGCCAAGCAAAGACAATATGTTCTCATTAAAAATCACCTCTTACATTTCATAGAATCATAGAATCATAGAATCATAGAGTTGGAAGGGACCTCCTGGGTCATCTAGTCCAACCCCCTGCACTATGCAGGACACTCACATCCCAATCGCTCATCCACTGTAACCTGCCACCCCCTTGAGCCTTCACAGAATCAGCCTCTTTGTCAGATGGCTATCCAGCCTCTGTTTAAAAATCTCCAAAGATGGAGAACCCACCACCTCCTGAGGAAGCCTGTTCCACTGAGAAACCACTCTAACTGTCAGGAACTTCTTCCGGATGTTTAGATGGAATTTCATGGCAAACTCTTTAGCATTTTAATTTCTGTGATTCAGTTTTATTATACGGGTAAAAGTATGTGCAAATACTTCAGTGGCGGGGCTTCTTAAGTGAGAACATTGACAACTTTTTTTTCACCCCTCACCTGCCTTGCTAATATTCTCCTGCCAAGCAACAGTTAAAGATACAAGAGACCAATCTTTTTTTACAGCAGCTGGCCATGGCAAACTCTTCAGCATTTTAATTACAGGCAATTAGCACAGCCTACCTATGCAAGGTAAACAAGCTGTGGGATGTTTTTTTTAATTAAAATAAATGTGACTGCCCTTGCTACAGATGAGGAAGAACAGACCTTCAACCTTCTTATTCTGGAATTCCGTCTAATATATGAGAACAGCAACCAATTTGCCTGCCAAGACTGTTAAACAGAAGAAGAAGAGTTGGTTCTTATATGCTGCTTTTCTCTACCTGAAGGAGGCTCAAAGCAGCTTGCAGTTGCCTCCCCTTTCCTCTCCCCACAACAGAAACCTGTGAGGGAGGTAAGGCTGAGAAAGCCCTGATATTACTCAGTCAGAACAGCTTTTATCAGCGCCATGGCAAGCCCAAGGTCACCCAGCTGGCTCCATGTGGGGGAGTACAGAATCGAACCCGGCTCACCAGATTAGAAGTCTGCACTCCTAACCGCTACATCAAACGGGTGTAGTGGGCACTATGCCCACTATTGGTGGACACTCTGTCACCCATGGACTCTATGTTCTAATGACACAAAGCTTATGGACTTGCCCATCTCCTCTCTGGTGGGCCCTAACCAATTCTGTTCCAGGAGACCAGAAGCCATTTGTTAGCAACATGGCTGTGAGGTAGGGTCTTCAGTGGGAAAGGAGAATAATTGAAAACCACACTCCTCCTCCACCCACTGAAGACATTTCTGGTACCCGAAAAGATACCGGCCTTGAACACACATGAAGCTGTCTTATACTCCAGAACAGGGGTAGTCAAACTGCGGCCCTCCAGATGTCCATGGACTACAATTCCCAGGAGCCCCTGCCAGCATTCGCTGGCAGAGGCTCCTGGGAATTGTAGTCCATGGACATCTGGAGGGCCGCAGTTTGACTACCCCTGCTCCAGAACATTGTTCTCTTAAGGTCAGGATTGTCCACGAGGACCGGCTGTGGTTTGCCAGCATTTCTTTCATATTGCCTACTACCTGAGAGCCAAACTAGATGAGATGCTGTCCCTGGTTTTCCCCTAGGGACATGCCTCCAGTTTTTAGAGACCCACAATTGTCTTTTAAGAGCACTGGTGGGGCCCACTGGTGAGCAGAATCATTGTGATGCCCTTATCTTCAGTTTTTTTAAACCCCAAATAGTCCCAGCCTTATTTTGGATCAGAAAAAATAGCACCTGGGAAGACTGGAGCCTCTCCTTTTCCCACACCGCACTCATCCCAATCAGGATCAGGCCCCTGCAGCACTCTTCAAAGTCAGCGGCTCACTCTTGTGTGATTCTCCGTGCTGATCTTTTAAAGAGGAGATTCTGGGGATTGAATTGGGCTGTGCTTGTTTGTTTTCTGTCTGCCAAGCCACAACAGTCCTTCCAAATGAATTTTGTACCGCATTGATCAGCTGTTTGCAGTCTGCGCCACTTGCAAGTTACATTTACAGTGTGAGAACATTTCTGTGTTCTTTTCATAACGACTGAGTACACAAACTCCATCTTTATTCATCAGTGCTACTCTCTGTGTGACTTTCTAACGCACTGTGGCGCCCGTGCTTATAGAGATGCGCCAACAATGTTTGTCTTCCACCAGGCACTCGCTGCATAATGAGCAGGAGACAATGGGAATGACGTTGAAAAAAATCACTCTGTTGCATTTGGTATCCTTCTGCTTGCCTTCTGACATGGCGGGTGCAATCACGTCCGCCTCAGAGCTCTGCCTGTTTTGGGACTCTCGCTCATCACATATATGGAGGAAATCCACAACAGAAAGTAACTAATTTCTGTAAATGCCGAACACTTTTCCTGTGCCTGTTTTGCAAGTCAGAAAGGAAATGCTATCCAAAAGTGGAAGGCCAGCCCTTGGTTACCCAGTAAGGCCATCCAATTAATTTGAATTTAAATTGCTCAACCTGAGTAGAAAAAGAGTTGGTTCTTATATGCCGCTTTTCTCTACCTGAAGGAGGCTCATAGAGGCTTACAGTCGCCTTCCCTTTCCTCTCCCCACAACAGACACCCTGTGAGGGAGGTGAGAGAGCCCTGAGATTACTGAAGAAGAGTTGGTTCTTATATGCCACTTTTCTCTACCTGAAGGAGTCTTAAAGCGGCTTACAATTGCCTTCTCTTTCCTCTCCCCACAACAGACATCCTGTGAGGAAGGTAAGGCTGAGAGAGCCCTGATATCACTGCCCAGTCAGAACAGCTTTATCAGTGCTGTGGTGAGCCCAAGGTCACCCAGCTGGCTGCATGTGGGGGAGTGCAGAATCAAACCCGGCTGGCCAGATTAGAAGTCCGCACTCCTAACTACTACACCAAACGGGTGTAGTGGGCACTATACACCTTAGTTGAGAGCCAGCATGGTGTAATCACTAAGAGTGGTGGCCTCTAATCTGGAGAACTGCATTTGATTCCTCACTCCTCCACATGCAGCCAGCTGAGTGACCTTGGGCCAGTCTCAGTTCTCTCAGTGCTCTCTCAGCCTCCCCTGCCTTTTGAGCAAAGATTTGGGCATGTTTCTCCCAATCCAGCCCACTTCTCTGTTTAATACCAATGACCTGAATCCAGCTGCCGTGTGGATATGCGGAAGGAAAAGGAAGAAAGGGATAAGGCAGATGTGCACTCATCTCCAACTCATCATAAGAGCCTGGTGTGCTGTTGGCACACACATCTGTGCCTGTGCACCAAAGGCAGGCATGTGTGAACAGAGATGAACTGGGCACCATGGGATGGGGTTTGTGGTGAGTCAGATCGTGCTCTAAATATTACTGTTGCGATTGTTTTGCCTTTTCCGATGGTCCTTCCTCTGTCACTAGCTTACTCCACAGATCGCCAGCTCACTTTGCCTTTGAGTGGAAACAAAAAGGGAAATGATTTACACAGAGAACAGCTTCCAAAGTAGTGGCTTAACTACATTACAAATGCATTTAATAAATTGATTTTTTCCGAACCAACTAAGCTTCCTTAAATCCCATCCTCATCCATCGTCCCTGCCCAGTTTTAATAAGGGCACCGAATTATATAAGACACAGTGCAAGGTATTAGTAATGATCTAAGTTCCCCCTGAATTATTGAACAGGCGTATCTTCTTCTGCCTCCCCCAAATCCCTTGGCTGCAGTTGTTTCACGTGGCATGATGAGTTTGCTCTGGCAAAGTTAAGTTTTTCTTTCCTTCTTCGTTTGTTTGTTTTTCAGGGCTGGAAAGAGTCACAGGCCTCTAGATACAGATACAGAAGCTTTATTGGCATAATGAACAATACAAGTAGGGAGATACAAAGTAAAAGATTTTTTAAAAATCAAGCAGAGTTACTCAGTTTTGTTAAAAACAAGGAATTAATTCTAAAAATCTTGCCTAAAAATGCTGCAGTACGGGCGGTTTGGGCAGTAATTTATTAACTCTTAGAGTTTCATCACAGTGGAATTGAAGGGAGGATAGAATGCCAGATATCACATAGCGGTATAAAGAAAACTCGGAACACACCTGGAGTACTGTGTGCAGTTCTGGAGGCCTCACTTCAAGAAGGACGTAGATAAAATTGAAAGGGTACAGAGGAGAGCAACAAGGATGATCTGGGGCCAAGGGACCAAGCCCTATGAAGATAGGTTGAGGGACTTGGGAATGTTCAGCCTGGAGAAAAGGAGGTTGAGAGGGGACATGATAGCCCCTTATACTTAAAGGTTGTCATTTGGAGGAGGGCAGGATGCTGTTCCCATTGGCTGCAGAGGAAAGGACACGCAGTAATGGGTTTAAACTTCAAGTACAACGATATAGACTAGATATCAGGAAAACATTTTTCACAGTCAGAGTAGTTCAGCAGTGGAATAGGCTGCCTAAGGAGGTGTTGAGCTCCCCCTCACTGGCAGTCTTCAAGCAAAGGCTGGATACACACTTTTCTTGGATGCTTTAGGATGCTGTGGGCTGATCCTGCATTGAGCAGGGGGTTGGACTAGATGGCCTGTATGGCCCCTTCCAACTCTATGATTCTATGATTCTATGATTCTAAAACAAAATAGCATGTGGAAGAAGATTGGGAACTATGCAACCATGAAAACATAGTCTCTCCGCTAAATGAATATGGTTAAACCTCCCTAATCACAGGCCTCTAGTTTGTGTCTTGTACCTAATGAAGCGGGTTCTGGCTCATGAAAGCTGAGGTCACAATACATCTGCCAGTCACTCTTCTCGCCATGACTTCTAAAGTCCCCCTCAAAGGTCAGCTTCAAAAGTAATTGCAAAAACAATATTGTTCATTCTCAGATCAATTTGGAATTATGAAGTGTTGACTTTTTAAAACTTTTTCTCTGAGAAAACCCTGTTTATATAAACTGTATGAATTTATCTAGGGCTAACCATAAGTGTACAAACACATTAAAATCAAAGCGAGCAACAATCACCAAACAATGGCTTGCCCATCCACAACATTTGAGAACAACCAAAGTCCTGGCTAAATCGGAGGGGAAAAAATCATCTTTGGCATTCCTGCATTTATAGTCTGTTGCATATATTAGCCAACTTTCCACCTTATAGAACTCAATGTGGCTTACAAAATAAATGAAATAACACTCCAGAATTTAAAACTACAAGTTAGGACTGCTACCTAATCAATCAAATGAAATCCGAAATAAAACTGTCTCCAGCTGCCTCCTAAAATCGAAAGTGCACTTCACTTGGGGAGGTTGCTCTGTAATCATGGAGCTGCCACCAAAAAGTCCATCTTTCATGTATGACCCAATAAGCTTCTCCGGTTGGTGAGACAGAAAAACATGTATCTCCCTGTGATCTTAAATTCTGGGCAGGAACATATGGGAGAATATGGTTCAGATACCCTGGCCCCAAGCCCTGTAGGGCTTTGGAAACTTTAAGGTGCCTGATTTCCTTCAAAGGGTTGTTGTAAAAGTAAACTGACCATCAGAACCGGATAAATGATGCTCAGCTCCTTTTTAGTAGCATGGGGAGCTAATGTGATCACAAACCGAGAATAAAAGAGTGACAACATGGAAGGAGGCCCATCATTGTGGCTGTAAGCCATTGTCCTTCACACAGATCACAACAGAAAGATCTGCTTAGCTGCCTCTTACAGAGCAGCCTGCCAGAGTTAGCCGACTTTATCACTTTCTCTTTGCAGTCTCATTAGATTATGGGGAAATTAACAGCATAGCATATTAAGTTTTCATTGCCAAAGGAAAGCATCACATTATGCATGCTGGAAAACCACTCAAAGGAACAAGCAAGAAATTGACTGCAGGCCTTCGATGATCAACAGACTGTCTAGCCACCACTGTTTTGTCCATCCCACCCTCCAAAGAGACACATACTTCTGCCCTTAACAACAACCCTGAGGTAGGTTAGGCTGCACGCTGGTGACTGGTCCAGGGTCATCCAGGGAGCTTCATGGTTGATCAGGGATATGCATTCAGGCCTGCCTCCCAGCCACTTTAAAATCCAGTTTTTTCCCGATTTCATTTTAGCCTTGCTAACTTCCCAGGCTTCGGTTCCATGCAGATTTATTTCTTAGTAAAAATGCATAGGAACAGACTGCTTGGTTTTATTTATTTCTTTAAAGATTTATCATCTGCCTTTCCTTGTGGCTGAAAGTGGCTTACAGTTAAAACAACGCAATTTAAAACATATCAAACAAAAACCTAAAAGAACCCCCATCTCCCCTCCCCACAATGCCAGCAGTTTATACACCATAATAAAATGACCTTAGAGTGCCTTCTGAAAATTCTTTTAAAAAGTACCCACCCATTGCTCACCTCTTCAGGCCAGACATTCTGAAGAGTGGGAGGGACAATGGAGAAGGCACAGGCTGTGGTTGATGCCAGGCTGGCACACTTAAGTGGAAGAACTGCCTGAAGGCAGCAGTTGGAGGACTAGTGTTGGCACCTGGGGATACATCTTGGAAAACAGTTCTTTAGCGCTCAGGATCCTAGGCCACAAAGGGCTTTAAGGGTCATAACTAATACCTTGCTTTGAACTCAGAAACAAAATGGCAGTCCAGTGGGATTTTTTTTTTTTTGCCATCTAACAGTCAGCATATGGACTGTTTTCACATGAGGAATCTGCCTCTGGACAGTCTCTGGTTGCTGGCGTTATTTTAGAGCCCCCTCCATATGACTTCACCTGCATCCTGAGACTGGCTCGAGTTTTGGGCAGACTTTCCTCAGGATGAAGGAAATTGCCAAAACTGGATTTGCCACTTTTTATCTCATGTCCCACCAGCAAGCATCCAGAAGCAACCCCGTATGAAGGGGGAAACGCGCAACAGTCTTGCTAGTGTTGTCCCGCCCTCACACCTGCCCACCCTTTTCCATTTTCTGCTCTGAGTATTTTTTTTAAATGGCATGGTCCACATTGCTGCGGGACCGCAAAACAACTTCGTAAAAGGTAAAATAAAATCTTATTTAAAGTGTCCATGGTCTTTTTAGGATCGAGTAGGCAAAACACAGTCCATTCCTCCGGCCTGCAACATGATAGAGCAGATATGACTCCAGCATCTCTCACTATCCAGCTATTTAGATTAGAATAGGAATCTTCTCTTTACCTCTAAGTATGTAGAATTAAGTTCACTAATAAATAGTTGCTATATTAGTAGTTCCCCTTGGAGAATGTATTTTTCTTTGTTGTTTTCTGACCGCATGTCAGAAAACATTCTGATGGCATGTGGATGCTGTGCTTATCAGCCATGCAAGGTACTCTCCTAACTTTCAGGATAATAAGACTTTACAACAAGTCTACCAGCATTTAATATCCTTCAGGTATATGGGTACCCCCAAACTTTTAACCTGCTCTGCAAATACTGACCGCATTTCATCTACTACAAGTGGATCCAGTCTCTGTAAAACACTTTCTCAGGAGTACTGCTCCCTGAGCATAGTATCTTTACATTGTGGATGGCATGTGGATGTTTACTTCTTGGTTGAGACTGCAGTAGTGCAAAAGTTAATTGATATCACATTACGACTGCAAAAGAAAAGGGACAGGTTTGTTAAAAGCAAGGGAATAGGAACTATCCTAATAGGTTAGGGACAGAGAGAAGGATGGTGGGGAAAGGAAGTCAAATATTAAAATTCCATTCTACATCTTCCAGCATCAGTGGAAAACAAAATTATTCATAAACCTAAGATCTACAGAACAAAAAATTACTTACATAAAAGTTTTAGTTTTATGCAAAAAAGGCTTTGTAGATTGTATATTCATGCAGAAATCTAGAACGTCTGCAAACAGACTATCAGCGATTATTCTCAAGAGTCTTAACAGTTCATTTTACGTTTACTGAATCCCCAGTAAAATTGTTTATATAATTCCCTTGCTTCTCCAGTGACCTACTTGGGTTTTAAAAGCTCATAATAACAGAGTGATCCTTTTTTAAAAATTAGGTATTATACAGCCTGATTCCACTTCATTGCACCTCATAAACATTAACTAATTAATTGCCACCTTTCTGTAGATAACTAGGGCGTGTGTAGAAACTGTTGTGCTTGGGGAGACTAGGTTGGGATGTCACTATAAGGTTTTGCATTTTCCCTTGCTCCTTGATACCGAAACTTATTTCAGTGGAGGAAATGGCAAGGGAAAACGCCTCCTTTCACCCTGCCCACCAGACCTGTTATTTTATTTTAAGGATAGGGTGCATTTACTGACCATGATGGTATTTACAGACAATGCTGAAGCCCTGTGCATATTTATTGGGGAACAAGCCTTTTTGCACTTCAATGGACTTACCTTGAGGTAAACATTGGATTCAGTTTGGCTGCAGGATTTCAATGGAAAGCCCAGCACTACACGTTTTTCTTCACTTTGTTCGATCGGCCCCAGCCTGGGGTGAAAGGCCAGGGTGAAATCCCCCTTCTACCAATCTTTACAATTCATTTCTAAGAACATTCTCCTGGGAGAAAGCCCCATTGAATCAGCCAGAGTAGAATTCTACGGAGATCTGCTTAGGGTCACACTGTCAGTCAATTTCGTTGCATCTATCAATTGGTCTGATCCAGCACAGCTCCTCGTCTGCTCTTGAGCGTGGTGCCTGGACCAGTCCTTTGCCTCTTTGTAAAAAGTATGAGGCATTAGAGAGAGCGGCCTCTCTGCTTTAAAAGCAACAGGCATTCTGTATAAAGAGATGGTGGAGCTCTTCTGCTGAGGAAATAGTTTGACCTTAGAATGAACTTCAACTTTTAGCTGGACCTTTTCAAGATTACACTGGCTTATTCTGTCACGGAAAAAGACAGCTTTCCTTCTAAATGTTCCCCTGGGAAAAGCCCACACCAGCTTTATGATTTCCCTCACGAGAAAAAAAAAACTAGCGTTCACAAAAATACTTTTTCTGGCTCGTGGAGGCCATGTGACTCACCACACAGTGAGGAGAAATGACTTGGTCTGGATTAGAGGCCCGGCCCAGGAATGCATAAGCGGGGCCCTTTCCCTAGGAATTGCATCTTCTTCCCTGAATTAGTTCTGCCCGAATAAGCAGGCTCATCTTTAACATCTGCTTCTGCAGAGCTTCTGTAATGACCCCTGTATGATGAATGAAAATGCTTACTAAGCCTTTAAAGGCTTTGCTAGGAGACTAGGGATTTTAACATAGTGGCAATTCTATCGGGTGCTTTCTTCTTGCAAGGGCCGAAGACATCCGAAGGAAAGAGGCAAGCGTATTTGCATTCCCCTCACCTGTATAATCATCATGTTCACCCTCAAAGCTAGAGTAGCTCAGCAAATATCATAAAGGGAAAGGATTGTACTGAATACCATTATCTCCTTCCCCCTCTCCCTCCCCCCCAGAACTTTTAAGAATGTAGTCACAAATAGGGCCAAGCCAGGAAATACTTTTCTTTCTGCCCAGTTTCCAGCTTTTGGTGGGAAATACCTTCTGAAAGTTTCAGTTGGTGCTCATTTGAAATTAGTATCTGTGAGCCACAGTTGAAATGGGCGGTATTATGCTGAGGAAAAGCACATAAAACAGCATGAACAGAAGAAGCTGACCTAAACTGAACCAGGTAGCTGCTTTCCAGGGTGTCAGGCAGAGGTCTTTCCCATCACCTACTGCCTGGTCCCTTTAACTGGAGATGCTGGGCTTCTACTACTGCCTATAAAGAAGACTCTCAACCAGTGAGGCACAGTTAGGATTGCTAACTTCCAATTGGGGGCTGGAAATCTCCCAGAATTACAGATAGTCTCCAGATAACCCAGATCAGTTCCCATGGAGAAAATGGTTCCTTTGGAAGGTGGATTATATGACATTATACACTAAACGAGGTCCTTCTTCCCAAACCCCATCCTCTCCAGTCTCCACCACCAAAATCTCCAGGTATTTCCCGGCCCAGAGCTGACAATCCTAGGCATAGCCCCTCCCCTAAACTTATTGGTATATTATTGGCTATCTAATTGGTGAGCTCCCCCTCACTGGCAGTCTTCAAACAAAGGTTGGATACACACCTGCGTTGAGCAGGGGGTTGGACTAGATGGCCTGTGTGGCCCCTTCCAACTCTATGATTCTAAAATCACACTGGGGCAGGGCCATGACTCAGCAGTAAAGTATCTGTTTGCCCATCCAAAATGTCCAAAGTTCAGTCCCCAGCATCTCCATTTTAAAGGATGAATAGGTGACGTGAAAGATCTCTGCTAGACATGTGGGAGTCAAGTACTTGGGTCGTGACTGAGAGTGACAATGTCCATGTTGAATGAGAGTTTGCAATGTGCATGTTCACAGGCTGAGAAACTAAAAAGCAAAATTATATATTACATATTTAAATTAAAGGTATTTCCACGGTTCATGAGGTTATTTCATGGTGCCAGAACAATACATCTTGGGATTTTTTCAACAGTCAAGCTCATGAGCTCCTTTTCGGGTTGCCAGGTCTGGAGGCTTTGGGATGAAGCCAGAAGAAGGCAGGATTTGAAGCAGGGACCTCAGTGGAGTATAATTCTATGGAGTCCACCATCCAAATCAATCATTTACTTCAAGGGAACTGATCTCTTTAGTTTGAAGCTGAGCTGTAAAACTGAGGAATTCCTAGTTCCTTCTACAGTTGGTCAGGTTGTACATATGAACAATTAAAGGAATGGCAGAAGTACCCTGTGGCAAACATTCTGATCACTTTGAAGCAAAGCTAAAGGAAATCTATATTTTTATCTGTGTTTTCAAGACACTTCACAATGCACATTGTCTGAACCTGGGCTTTCTTTGGTATATGCTCTCTGTTACTTCACAGTAGTGAAGAAAAAAGCTGAAGGAAACCCCAGGCTCCAGAAATAAAGGCTCCATTCCTACTTGCAGTTCTAAGATACCATGCATAAGGTCAGCTTGCACATGGCCTTATGACCTTATATCAGTTCTAAGTTACCATGACCCTCAAAACTGCTACCCTACAAATTAGCAGCAATAGAACAAGAAAGTCACCATAATTAGGGACCATCACAAACTTCAAATGTTTATTCCTGAGAAGGAGTTGATGACTAATTCATTCAGTGGTTAAGGGGGAAGGAAGTGGAATAACAAAAAAATCAAGCTGTATTGAACACCAGGCGTGAAAAAAAGCCGTTGGACTCCCAAGTCCCCATGTCAATATTGATTTTTCTTTTTATAGTTTGCCCCCACATCTTTTTTGAGACAAAGAGTTGAAAAGGAAATTAATACTAATAATAGACTCTTTAGAAACTGGAGATGTTTTCATTGGCCAAGCTATTAGAAGGACTTTTTTTTTTAAGGCCATAGAACATGTATTTCTTAGCCAGGAAAGGGCACAGCATGGTGCTGTAGGGATCATGAATTCAATCTGTAGCAATATTTTCTACAAGGAAACATATTGTACCTCTCATTCTTATGTTATTTGAGTCATTCTATGGCTTTGTGAAATGATGGCACTGCTGAATATTCACCCATTTCGTTGAATGAACTGGAGATGAGGTAGTTCCTGGACATTCTCTGAAGTAGGCAGATGTTCACTATTTTTATTCCTGTTCATTGTTTTCTTCTTGACTGCTTCTTTGATAGAATTCTTCCCTACATTATTATCTTCTTCCTCCTGAGCACAGTCACAGGAAGGATCCAAATCAATCATTATTCATATGGTAGACGTTATGGCGCGCTTTCTCAGCCAGGGTTTCATGAAACCCTGTGGTTTCTTGATGGCCATGGAAGGATTTCCTGAATGAGGGGGAGATAATATTTTTATAGAGCTTTAAAAATTGTTAAACATTTATTGGTTGATATGAACATACATGGTCATGTTGAGCTCCCCTCATCACACACAAATGGCCAATGATGGGCCAGGTGGGAAGGGGAGGGGACCCAGTTGGGCATGTACACCTCTATGCTTCCCAACCATATTCTGCGTGATCATGCCACTTCTCGGGTTTTTCATAATTAATCTGATTTGGCCACATGACAACATCAGCGAGGGTAAACAAAGCCAATTGAAAGTGCCTTTTGGATCAGAACTGCTGTAAATCTGAATGGGTAAAAATGCCAACCAATATGGAGCAACCGCAGTCCTAGTCAAACCATGGGGGAGGGGCATTTTTTGCCATTGTCTAATATTTTCAGAAAAAAAGCACCTTCTCAAGCCATGCCTATTTCAGGCTGAGGCACTGAGTGCTCAGTCTTGGTGCCATAAGTGAGACTGCTGCCTCATCCATGCATCCGTTTGATCTCCTATCTGCTCCTGATTCGGACTGACCACAACCTTAAGTGATTGCCACTTGCTTCAACCTTCAGACCACCTTATGATCATGCTGCCTTGCTACCTGCCTCCTGACCTTCAGGCTGTGTCTTCTGTCTGCTGCTGATAGACTGGTAGAAGACTGCCTTGACTCTGTGTGTGTCAGCAGCTGGCTGAAGGTTTGTAAACATCCCTTTGCTGTGCTATTGGCCTCCAGCCAAGACTGATAACAGCATAGCTCAAGCCCAGCCAGCATCTCCAGGCCAGCCCAGGAGACCAGCCCAGCTGGAGATGGGCCATCACACAGGGATTCTTCTAGGGTGATCGATGCGTTTGATGTCATAGGACAAAAGGAGCTAAATTTAGCACCAAGCCTTGGTGTTTAGTTAAGAAGGGCAGGTTAACATTAAATGTAGAAAAACAATGGCAGAAGGCAGTGCAGGGGAGTCAATGAAAGCAATTTGCTTCCTTGGAGTAACCAGCCATCTTTTCATCTCCCTGTGTCATATTTGGCAGGAGTTCAATTTCTGGCTTGCCCATTTAATTACATTAATGATCAGCTAAAGAGAGCAGTCCAAAAACAAAAGCCATTGCATGCTTTGTATTAAAGCCAAGCCAAACCTCAGGAAAGAGAATGCAAAGCTTTGGAATTCTCAAGATAAATCTCAAAAAAAAAAAAAAGAAAAGAAAAAAGAAAGGGTTGGGTGGGAGACTTGAAAAAAATGTCATGCTGTTAGGGGCTCTTCTGTATCCTGTGCAGTATGTGCTGTCAATGTCGTTAGGCTGAGTGGTAATGGTACCAGCTGGAATCTAGTTGCACCTTAGTATATTGCAGGGGTAGTCAAATTGTGGCCCTCCAGATGTCCATGGACTACAATTCCCAGGAGCCCCCTGCCAGCAAATGCTGGCAGGGGGCTCCTGGGAATTGTAGTCCATGGACATCTGGAGGGCCGCAGTTTGACTACCCCTGGTCTACTGGGATAAGGCAGGAAAAATGGCTGCCTTAGTTGGACAATATGAAATCTGTAATTGATCAAATACTTCTGCAGTGCCGAACAGAAAGCACAGGGCCCTTAAAATGTAATGGGAAAACACAGACCTTGCTAAATGAATAAAATGGGAGATTAATTTAGATGATGAACAGAGTTTTGTTCATGGAGCAATGCCCCCAAAGTTCTGAGTTTTTTCTAGAAAAGATACCACAGGTATAAGAAAATTATCTTAACATGCCGAAGGATAAGGCGGGTGAATGAGTGTGGTGAATGTAAGAATGATAAATGGTACGCTTGCCCAAGAATGTGTTCTCTGACCTCTCTGTTTATACAGTAGAGGCTCCACAAGAATGAACAATTAATGCTAAGATATATAGGCCTGGAACATACAGAGCAAACTTTACAGTGCCTTCCTAAGTAGAGTTACAGCCGTCTACGAGATTTAGGGCCAGACTAGATCAATGACATAGGATATAACATGTAATTTTTAATTAAAAATAAAATAATAAGCAGCCACAGGATACTATCACTTTAATCAGAGACCCAAGTGGTAGAAGATCCTTTCCCCCTTAGAGTATTCCTCTGATCAAAAGCATCTGTCACCAGGTACATATCTGCTGTGGCATAGCAAGTCTCTTTGGTACCTGTGGCAGATAACTTTTAAACACCTCCCTCCTCTATTAATGTATTTTTTTGCTGTCAAGTTATATCTGAACTATGGTGATCCCAAAGGCTTTTCCAAGCAAGAGACATTCAGAGTTGGTTTGCCATTGCCTGCCTCCACTCACTTTGGCCCTGCTTAGCTTCTGAGATCTGACAAGATCAGTCTAAGCTAGAGCGATTACTTCAGAGGGGGAACGGGGTTCCATAGACTGTTGACCTTGCTCCTCCATTGGGGGCGGAGGGATGACCTGCGGCAATCACAGTCACACGTCTAACCTGATTGCAGACACCTCTGAAACATCCCCAAAACTGCCAAGAGTCACCATGGGCCCCTGGACAAAGATTTCATCTGTACATTTTTCACCAAGCAGAATAGGGATGAGAAGACCAAGAAGGGGAAATAAGGGGGGAGGGAAGAGACCTGAACCTAACTACTTCCTGGTGCTGCCTAAGGTTTTCCAATTCAACCTGACTTGCAGCTATGAGGAAAATTTACTTCATAAATAAACTGACCTTTACCTGGCCCTTAAACTGTCTTTACCTCTCAGCTTGGGTTTTGAGTGAGCCTTTGAATTTCTTAGTCTTTCCCAACTTTCAATTGTCATCTTATTTATTATTGTTGTTGCTGCTGCTGTTATGGTTGTTGTTGTTGTTGTTGTTGTTGTTGTTGTTGTTGTTGTTGTTATTATACTAGCTTGGTGTTGTGGTTAGGAGCACGGTCTTCTAATCTGGGGAGCCGGGTTTGATTCCCCACTCCTCCCTCACATGTAGCATGGGTGACCTTGGGCTCGCCACAGCACTGATAAAGCTGTTCTGACCGGGCAGTGATATCAGGGCTCTCTCAGCCTCACCCACCTCACAGGGTGTCTGTTGTGGGGAGAGGAAAGGGAAGATTATTGTAAACTGCTTTGAGACTCCTTCTGGTAGAGAAAAGCGGCATATAAGAACCAGCTGTTGTTGTTGTGGTTTGTTGTTGTGTTAGCTCTGGCAGATGGTGGTCACATGCTTCTTGGAACTTTACTTCAGCATAGAAATAGTGGTCAGCTATGTACACCATAATACTGTTACAAGCAAGCCCAATGTACAAGCAAATTTACCAAAGAATAGCCCTGCTGGAAGCAATTGGATAAAACACAATGGTTGTCAAATACAGTCAGAAAAACCCATTTCATCTAAAATATTAACTGCACTAAGGAGAAACCTGAACATATTGGTTTGGAAAGGCTATGTTTAAAAATGCAGGCTTATTACTATTGAGTCATTATTTTTCTTATAGCTCGTAGCTGAGAACATCAATATATCACAAGGCATGGACAAAAGAACTTTAATGTGGGGGCCTGTTCGAAATAAGCTACATTGACTCACTCCCATTATTAATTATTAAACCTGCCCCAGGCCTTGAGATCTTGTAAATGGAGCCTTATTAAAAATGAGGACTCCCCCTCCCTAAACCAAAGCTTCGGTCTAAGCTATATATATATAGTTTAACTATACAAAAGAAAATGATATTGAATTCTCAGGTAATTCTTCTCTGTAGTTCAGTCTGCATGGCATTTCCCACTTTTGTGGGAACTGTATAGTGCCTTCTTTTGTTTCCGGAATATGTAAACCAGGGGTAGTCAAACTGCGGCCCTCCAGATGTCCATGGACTACAATTCCCAGAAGCCCCTGCTGGCAGGGGCTTCTGGGAATTGTAGTCCATGGACATCTGGAGGGCCGCAGTTTGACTACCCCTGGTGTAAACAAATTAGGAAGTCACTCTGTGCTGCCAAACTGCGGCCCTCCAGATGTCCATGGACTACAATTCCCAGAAGCCCCTGCTGGCAGGGGCTTCTGGAAATTGTAGTCCATGGACATCTGGAGGGCCGCAATTTGACTGCCCCTGGTGTAAACAAATTAGGAAGTCACTCTGTGCTGCCAACATTCATAGCACCTCTTCACTCATCTGGGATTCGGTTTCCCAGTGCACAGGGACACTGTTTTCATGTTTTATCCTTTCTCACTCCATCACTTGTATGGACTAGTAAAAGAACACATTGGTAATTGTGATTCTACCCTAGGAATTACTGAAAGGGTGCAGGGTTAGGAGGAAAAAAGCGCAGTGGAAAACTGTAAGGGAGCGATCCTAAGCAGATCTCCTGAAAAGGGATCCAAATGACACTTGGGGGTGTGAGCTTTATTGGATAAGATGGGGCTTACTTCTTTGTAATATGACTGCTTCCTAAGACACTTGAGCCTCGGTTGTACTGTTTTCGGAACTTACTCCATAATATCTATAGTTATTGTGAGCTTGATGCTTGGGCTTTCATGGATGTGGCATCAAATCCTCCATGACAGTCTAGGAATGTCCCATTCTCTATGGTAAGACCACAAAAACTTTACGGATTCCTACAGCATCACCCAGAATCTATTTCGTATCCCTCACTTCCAGATGATGTTCTAGGAATCCCAATGATCTCTTACCATAGAGATTGGGGAAATTCCTTAAGAATCATTATCAATGATATTCCCTTTGATTTTCCTTTGTCTGAGGAAGAGTGCTTGCACTCGAAAGCTCACGCCTTGAATAAATCTTTGTTGGTCTTAAAGGTGCTACTGGACTCTGATTTTATTGTGTTCTATTTTCCTGTTCCTGAAATCATTAAGACTGGGAGTTTGGGGCCAAAGGTAATGATTTGCCTTCTGTGGGCAAGCCTTTAAAGGCAAGCCTCTATATAGCACAATTGTGTATCTAGCCGTAGGCGGGTGATTTTTTTATTTTTTAGAAAGTCCCACTGTCAGAAACCTGAACAGTCCTAGGCAGAGTCTGCACTTACTTTGTTTATTCCATTGTCAATCCTGTTGAATTCAGATCGCTTTGAACTCGGATCTTCCTCCCCCCCCCATTGAAACAGGAAAGTGTTCTGCACATGGTTAGGGTAGTTCAGAAGGGGGGGGGGAGCCAAGCCTCTTTCTTTCTTTTCTTGAAGGGGGGAGGGGAGCCAAGCAGGGAGCCTCTTTCTTTTCTTGGGGGGGGGGGGGAGACAATCGAAAAAGGCAGAGAAGGGAGAAAAAATCCAAGACCGACAGAAGTTGAGAGAAATTAGGGGCTTCTCCTTTAAGGCAAGTCTGTCTCATGACCACCTGTGACCAATCACGGGTCCTCTACCATGGAGGAGAGCTCAGATTCAAAACAGCCTTTAAATATTGAGGCTTAAAAGCACTCTAAGATATCGCACAATAAAGGTAGGGTCACTCCTTCTTGCTGCAGAAGGAAAATTTAAATCGCCCCAAATCAAAACGGAAATCGCATTCTGTGTAGAGGGCAGGGACTGAATCGACCTGGGGTTGGAATAAAAGCTCCGTGCAGTTTACACCCTAGTCTGGCCTGCCACAGGAATCAGAATGTAACTGGCTCCAAACAAACTATTTGCGACTCAGAGTACAGGATGAGGGCAAGAGAAACAGAAAAAATCCTTCACTCTTTGATATAAGGATCTTGCCCATCCTCCAGTCAGGTTCGATATGGCACATACCGAACACTCTAGCATCCGCTCCATAGTGCATTCCTTGTTCAGCGTGATCTCAGGGATGCTAAGAAAATTACAATTAGCCACCATGGACAAATTTTGAAATGGTGGAACAGAATGGGTTATGACAGTTATTGTTATTTTAAATTATTAATTAGATTTATTGCCTGCCACTCTCAGACAATTTGGCTTAAAGGATAAAATCCCCACAACCAATCCCCTTAACTCAATCTTTAGCAAAGAATAACTGTAACACCCCAACCCCCCATCAGCTCAACACCCCCCACACAACCTGTGCTTTGGGGGGAAGATGTTAGTGGGGAGTTCACCTGGTATTGCAGCTATTCCAAGGAAGGGCCCCTGATCTTATCTGCCCCGCCTCAACCAAACGCCTGGTAGAAGAGCTCCGTCTTGCAGGCCCTGCAAAACTGTGAATCTAGAGCAGACAATTATTCATGCTTTAATCCTGTCACCTCCACAGATCACATAATTCTGGATAGATTGTACTACAAAAAGAAAGCGAGACAAATAAGGAATCCTAGAAGAAATGTGCATAGCCTTGCAGGTCTGCAAGGAAGGGGGAGGGGATATCTTCCTGCCCCAAATGTTGTGTGCCTGCAGGTATCTGCGTGATCAGCCATTATGTTTTAATCCTTTTTATGTGTCAAATGCATGCATACACAGTGGAAGATACATAAAACTGCTTTAAAATGTGGGTCTATAAATGGCAACGTTAATGCCTGTATACACAGTATCCAATCGTAATCCACCACTAATGGAGTGGACTTTAGTCCCTGACCATGAATCCAAAACCACTTTGACACTATTAAGAGGGCACACTGCATGCACATTGTTGTTTACCTGGGAAGGCGAGCACTAAGGTGCAGACTAGGGATTTGATCGCTAACCACTCACTCTGTAAGGGACGCAGACGTCTAAAAGTCATCTAATTGTGTCACCGTCCCATGCCACTCACTCTCCTCTGTATCTCAGTGATCCTCGCCGCTTAATTTGGGCTCCAGGGAAATCAGGAAGAAATAATTAATGAGGACAGATACACCTGGGCATTTGCAGCTGCTTTTCCAGTAGTGCACTCCTCCCTGAAAAGTAAACACTTAAAGCAGAGAACATAAATCCTACTAAAGCACCTGTCCGCTCATTATATGCTGTGATGGTCTCTGATCATGTATGCAACATTGCTGTCAACGAAAGTTGCCAGATGGCCATTAACTAAGGCAGAACAAAAGAAATCCATGAACGCTATTTGTTTTATGGGAATAATTCCTTATGCCAGATTACGGTGCTGGAAAGTGCCGTCAAGTTGCAGCTGTCTTTTGGCGGCGCTGTAGGGTTTTCGAGATAAGAGGTCGTCAGCAGTGGTTTGCCATCGCCTGCCTTTGCATAGACACTCTGGACTCCCTTAGTAGTCTCCCATTCACTTACAGATCAAGTCAGGAGCTGCTTAGCAGCCAAGCACTAGCCTGGGCCTTCCAGGGCTGAATCTGCAATTACTTTGTTTATTCCATTGTCAATCCTGTTGAATACAGATCGATTTGAACCCAGGTCTTCCTCATTACTTTCCCAAGACTTGAAACATAAAGTGTTCTGCACTTGATTTGGGGAGCTGGGAGTGGGGAGGGTTTTATTTCTCCTCTTTTGACTGCCGGTGGAGAAGCCTAGTGCAGCAAAAGCTCTTTCTCTAACAAGCGGGTGGGGGGGGGGGGGGGAGCCAAGCAGTCAGCCAGCCAGCAGGGGCAGAGAATGAGGCAAATCTCTGCTGGTTCTGGAGCACAGTCACTTTAAAACAGATTCCATAGGGAAACAAAGAGAAAAAAAAATAAATCTCAGGTGCAAATTTTCCTTGCAACCAGGAAGCCTTTGAACTGACACCCTGGCCAATGAGGGCTTTTGTACAATGTTGGAGGCTTGGCAGCAAGTTAGTTTGGGGAAAAGCAGAGAGCTGCACCTTTACTCATGCCAATTTTTCAAATATCGAGGGTTATATACACTCCAGGATATTGCAAAATCAAAACAGAAATTGCATTCTGTGTAGTCATCAGGGGCTGAATTGACTGGGATTGTAATAAAATCTCTGTGCAGATTCAGCCCAGGTCAGGGCATTCCTAAATATAATGCCCCCTTATTGTTTCTTCCTGTAATAGTAAAGTTGAGGCTCAAGTGCCTAGCAGTAGGATTCCCGCATTCTTGGAGGGCTCCTCAAGTAGTCACATAAATTATGAATTTAAAAAAAAGAAAAGAAAACCCCTTCCCAAATGATCTTATAAGGACTGATCATGCTCATGGCCCTCTAGGATGTAAAGAACATTGAGGGGAGATAAATTAAATTGATATTCTGCCCTGTCTTGTTGTTGTTGTTAGGTGCGAAGTTGTGTCTGACCCATCGCAACACCATGGACAATGATCCTCCAGGCCTTCCTGTCCTCTACCATTCCTCAAAGTCTATTTAAGTTTGCACCAACTGCTTCAGTGACTCCATCCAGCCACCTCATTCTCTGTCATCCCCTTCTTCTTTTGCCCTCAATTGCTCCCAGCATTAGGCTCTTCTCCAGGGAGTCCTTCCTTCTCATGAGGTGGCCAAAGTATTTGAGTTTCATCTTCAGGATCTGGCCTTATAAAGAGCAGTCAGGGCTGCACCCTTCAAGGATCACTGCCTTGATGTGGCAAAGGAACTTGTGTAGCTCAGTGAAGCTATTAGCTATGCCGTGCAGGGACACCCAAGACAGACTGGTCATAGCTGAGAGCTCTGACAAAATGTGATCCACTGGAGAAGGAAATGTCAAACCACTCCAGTATCTTTGCCATGAAAACTCTATGGACAGGTTCAAAAGGTGACTGCCCTGTCTAGTCACTCAAAATGAATTTATTTAAGAAACAAATACATAAGTTGAGTGCATGTTAAAGAGAAAAAGAATGGGATGGAGAATTCAGCCCACTTAAGCCCATGAACATTTACGTTGTTTCTAAAATTATTAGTTGAAAGTCATGTCCTAATAATTTATATTCCTTCCCCTCACCATTCCTTTCAGGCCTAAAATTTGTTTTGGTGGATTGCTGCCTTTGGAATCCTGAATTGAGTGAAATGGTAGTATAAAAATGCTGTAAAAAAATGTACCTCCATCATTTCCAAGCATTAATAGATCCACTGCTGCGAAGCACTTTAAACCTTCAGCACTCGAGAGCCAGCATGACGTGGTGGTTAAGGGCGGCAGACTCTGATCTGGAGAACGAGGTTTGATTTCCCATTTCTCCTCCTCATGAAACCAGCTGGGAGGCCTTGAACCAGTCACAGTTCTTTCACAACTCTCCCAGCCCCATGTACCTTGCAAGATGCCTGTGGTGGGGAGAGAAACGGGACTGTAGACTGCTTCAAGATGCCTTAAAGTAGAGAAAAGTGGGGTATAAAGGCCATCTCTTCTTCTTCTTCTTCTTCTTCTTCTTCTTCTTCTTCTTCTTCTTCTTCTTCTTCTTCTTCTTCTCTGTGAGTTTTCAAAGGATTTAACATCAGGACTAAAATCCTCAATGGTTTATAAATTCACAGGAATCACAACAAGCAAAAGAATCCCAGCTTTTAAAAATCTTATGATATTTATATCATTTATTGAAAACATATTTATCCCAGGCTTCTCCACATATGGGATCTGTCCGAATGTCTGTGACATGATACTATCTCTTGTGCTATCCCTGTCGAGGTCCAACCAATCCCCTTGGAATATGGAAGGTCTGGAAAACATTTTCTGTCCCAACCAATACGGTCTCCACCCCCACCCCCCACATCACTGCCTTGGAGTCACAGAAAGCAGTAAGCTCATGGTAAGTGAAAATGACAGTGGAAAGAAGAAATATGATGACAGTAAAAATCTATCAAGCACAGGAAGCCAGAGTGAGAAGCCTTATTTGTTTTATAGAAAGCAAGTCCTCAGTCTGGTCATTATTGCTATAAATAACAGGAGACAAAGCAAAGGAAATCTACTGTCTCCAGCCCCCTTTTTCTTAGGGCTGTCAAGAGAAACTCGGGGTGGGCAGCAAGCTAGTTACATATTGGACATGGGGCCAGGATACATAAGTGGGATACTGCCAGGTTTATCTTACTGACAGTGGCTGACCCTTGTCATTTCTCGCTGAGGGCAAGGGCAGGGAAGATACAATGCTGCCTTATGCTGAGCTGAATTAGAGGACTTCCCTGGGTGAGGAAAGAGGCTGAACAGAAAACCTGGGAAGTCTTCTTTCCTTCTTTGAGAGCCTCTCCCCTTCTTCTGCTTCCTTCAGTCCATTGCACTCACCAACCAACCTACTTTTATCTGTTCCCCCTGTCTTCATCTTTCCCCCCTTCCTTCCCCCTGGCAGCCTCTAGCTGCAAATACTATGGGCCAGTTGCATGGTGCTGGGCCAGGCTGAGCTGCATGGTGCCAGAGCTGGGCCCAGGTGTTGGAAGGGGCCACACACTATCTAGTCCAACCCCCTGCTAAGAGCAGGATTATCTTAAAGCATCCAGAATAAGTAGCTGCCCTGTACCTTAAAGATTGCCTCCTCCTTAAAGGAGGAGCTCCCCACCTCCTTAGACAGCTGATTCCACTGCTGAATTATGTAGCATTATACACTACAGGAGTCCCTCTCCTTCCAAAACCTCACCCTCCTCAAGCTCCACTCCACAGTCTCCAGGTATTTCTCAACCCAGAACTGGCAACCTTAAGCCTGGGTGATTGTGCACAAGTCGTTGCATGACAATAAACTAGAGACCGTGCATCTCTCCACTTTTGTACACCATATTAGGGGTCACACGGAGGCATTGATCTGCTTGTTTGCTAAAAACAAGAATCAAGATTCTGAGACTCCAGTTGTTGCAGAAGGCCACAGCTCAGTTAGGATAAGGAGTCAGATGGGACAAAGATATTAGCCCCATTCTACAAGCTTTCCTTTGTCCTTCTATCAATTACCAGGTTCAATCCAATATTGGCTGTCCCATATACAACCCTTCTTGACCTTGGTCCCTCACATCTGCGTGACTGCCTCTTCTCCTGGGATCTGCCATGCCAGTCATCCAGTTTCTGGGACACATGTACTCTGCAACCCACTCTCCTGGCTTTTTGCCAACTAGGCCAAAATGACTTATTCAAGAGGGCATTTTTATGCAGGTAACAGGTCTATACACTTTGGTAAAGGGATAGCAGGTATAGACTATCGCAGGGGTGCCTCTCTGGATGTCCATGGACTACAATTCCCATGAGCCCCTGCCAGATTGATTTGAAGAGTGTCCCACCTGGCTGGAGCCAGGGCTGAGAAAGCCCTGGCTCTGGTTGTGGCCACCATGACTACTCTGGGGCCGGGGCCGATTAGCAGATGTTGAGTGCTGGAGCACAAGCTCCTCTGAGGGAAATAGGGGAGAAGGTAATCCCGTAGTTATGAAGGTTCCAGAGCATTTAGGTCTTTAAAAGTAAGTACTAATATCTTGAACCTGATTCAGTCTTCTCCTTGGAGCCAATGCAGCTGGGAGAGCACTGGTCAGATATGTTCTCTCCCCCTGGTTCCAGTAAGGAGTCAGACCACTGCATTTTGGATCAGCTGGAGCTTCTGGATTAGATACAAAGATAGCCCTGTGTAGAGTGAGTTGCGGTAATCTGAAGGTGACCATTGCATGGCTCACAATGGCTAGGTCGGATGTTGACAGATAGGACACTAGCTGCCATGCCTGGTATAGGCAACAAAATGGCTGACAGGCAGTGTTCATGACCTGGGCCTCCATAGATAATGAGGAGTTCAGGATCATGTCCAGGCTCTTGACAGTGGTTAAGGTTGTGAATTGAATCCCATCAAGACCTGGGAGTTGTAGTACCCTACCTGGGGCATACTGACATAGTCAGAAGATCTTAGCTGAATTCAGATTCAGCTTACTCTGCTTAAGCCAATCTAATACTGCCTCTAGATCAGTGACCTCAGGGATGCAGATGGATGACCATCCATTAACACAGTGGTCCCCAACCCCCGGGCTGGGGACCGGTACAGGTCCGTAGATCAGTCGGTACCGGGCCGCAGCAACTCCTCGCCCTCTTCCCTGGCTGGTGCCTTGGGCACTGCCCTGCCACTCTGCCACCCACTCACCTTTGGTGCTCTCCGGCAGCCGCCATGGCTGGGGCTCCCCCTTGATGTAGCACTGTGCAGCTGCTGCTGGCAGCGCCCCCCAGTGGGTGTCCGGAAGTCAGGGTCGCTGGCAGGAAAGCAAATGGAGCAGGGGCTCAGGCAGCGGCAATGTCCCTCGGCAAAAGACTACCCCCCCCGGGACTCAGTAAAATTGTCAAGCGTTGACCGGTCCCCGGTGATAAAAAGGTTGGGGACCACTGCATTAACAGATCTAGGTGGGTGGCATCTGCATACTGGTGACACTCTATCCAGAAATTCCAGATTAGCTGGGCAAGGGGGCGGATGTAGTTGTTAAATGACATCAGAAACAAAATTGTTTCCTGTGGGACCTCACAAGTTAGGGCACACTGGGAGGTACTCCCCCCATCTGCCACTCTCTATCCCTGACCATGGACAATGTGATTTCAGGACTATACCCTGTATCCCAATATCCGTTAGGTGTTAGGCAAGTAGCCCAAGGTCTACTGTGTCAAACACTGCTATCACTTTTGTGTGGGGTTGCCTCCCTGCTGCGACTGCTGGTGAATGTCAGCATATCATCTGTAGAGAAAGGTTTAAAGCAGGGGTAGTCAAACTGCGGCCCTCCAGATGTCCATGGATTACAATTCCCATGAGCCCCTGCCAACATTCGCTGTAGTCCATAGACATCTGGAGGGCCGCACTTTGACTACCCCTGGTTTAAAGCATCCTTTCCCCATAGCTCCAATCAAATAGAGAGTGACCTCCTTCCACCCACCAGATTCATTAAAATTAAAAAGAAAACACCTATCAAAGGAACCACTTCACACCCCTCCCACACTGAATCTTGTTTGGCTGCAACCGACCCAGCAAGAGGAACTTTTACAATACCCTTGTTTCAGTGGGCTTGGTGGAATAAATCCTGGAGAGCTTATCAAGGGAACTGGGCCCATGACTTCCATTAACAATAACTGTCATGATGTCCCCCGGCATGTTTTAATGAAATAATACCAATGCAGAAATTACAGTTATCAATCTGTCTTATGATTCAGACACCAAAGGGAGGGGAACCCCTCCCCGCTTCAAATGAAAATACCTTGAACATGCGGCAGGTACAAACAATAAATCATTTCCGCAGTTGGCGTTTTGTGAGCAGGCGGTGATATAGGTAGACTAGAGTAGAACCCACAAGCTTTCCTGCACAGACCGCATCAGGATTACCATTATTAAATCCTGTTTCCTGAGAAGAGATGGTTTTAAAACTTCAGGTTTCAAGTTTCTGTTGAGAAGAGATTAATTTTTTAAAAAAATAATTTCTTTTGGTCAGTAATTAAAGTCATGCAAAAATAACTTGGTAGAAGCCAGAAGACTAGGAAATGCTCCCAGAAATGCTAAATATTTTTAGCATGTTTCATGTTTAAACAAACAAACAATCCTGGTGTAGGGATGGATTGGCCCTCTTATTTACTAGAATTTGCAGGATTGTCTCCTCTCATATGAACCCAACCACACTTTGAGTACTTTCCTCTAAGATTAGGTAGGCTTTGCGTATGTGTATTTTATTATTGTGTTTTAGTTCTGTGATGTTTTAACAATGGCTGTTAACTCCCCGAGCCTGCTTTTGTGGAAATGGGTGATATATAAATTAAAACATAAATAAATATATGTGTGGTTATGGTCCATCTCTAGAATAGTAGGTATTTTGGGATCCCATATTGGGCATGGCAAGAGACCGATAGAGGGACAAAGCCTGATAGGGGAAGTCTACCCAAGTGTAAAGAAAAGAGCTTGAGGGAGGATCCACCTTACTGTTAACATAAACATTCAAATCTCATTTTGGACCAATTGGGAACTTCATTCAAAGTGACCTAAAAAACATTTCTAGCCCCCCTCCCCCGGCTACAAACAAAACTCCACATTCTTTGCATGTTTGATATGGTGCAGAGAATTTACGCCAACATCACAAGGAAAAACAGCGCAGAAAATGGTTCTGTGCAGAGCTGACAGGTAGCTGTGGCTCTAAGTTATTCCGTGTCCACCGCTGACAAAATTTTGGTTGCCTCCCATCCTAGTACTTAGCAGAGTCAACCTTGCTTAGCTTCTATGATCCGATGAGATTGAGCTAGAAATGGCCTATATGTTCATTTTAGGAGACATCCTATTAAACAGAACTTCCACTTGAAATGTTAAAAGTAGAGTTATGCATGGCCTCATTTGTTAACATTCGGTAGTCAACTCCACCTCCCATGGCAACCATTTTGTGGCTACACCCATTGCACTGGGTTCAGAATTCCGAAGATGTCTGTAGGCTCAAAAAAAGTTGGGAACCCCTGATCTATGTAATTAGAATAAGACTGGCCTTTTGAGCTTTATTATTGTTGTTGTTGTTGTTGTTGTTGTATTTATATCCCGCCTCCCCCCAAAGGCTCGAGGCGGCTTACATAACCCCATCCCTTAAAAACCATAAGATAACAATAAGTTCCAATAAATTTACAATAGTTGGTAGACAATTGGTCACAGTGGCAACAATGATGGCTTAGTCTAACTCATTTAGTGATACAGATGGAATCTAGACGTAGCTAATATCTGCGTGCAGTCTGAGATCATTATCTCATGCCCTGCTTGGGGGGCTTTCAGTGAAGGAGTCTAGGTTGGTTGGTGTGCAACGCAGGTCATTTCAGTGGTGGCTTCCAGGAGATGGAACTCACAGCACAGGAAACTGACATGCCTCTTCCCTTTAGGACTATGAAAAGTCATTGAAAACTGATATTGCTGATTTTAAATTTTCTAAAATTTCCTTTATATTTGCTAGCCATGTTGAGAGCTAATTTTATTCAATCAAGTGGCAGAAATATAAGCACTCCTTAAATAAATGAAATGAAAAAAAATTAAATTTCATCCAGTGGGGAAATAATTGACCCCAGTTGGGAAAAAATACAGTACTAAAAGAACATCTTTTAAATTTTAATTTATATACAATGTAGTCCAGGAGACAGCTAATGTAGAATTAAATTTCCAAGGCCTACTACTGATACACAGTTCATATCTCGTGCTATACTTACTACCTTTGCTTTCCCAATTAGGTCATAATGATACAAGAATGAGGGTATTTCATGTTGGAAAGTCTCCAGGGAGGTTAAAGACACAGCAATAGATTGCATACAAGAAAAACAGAGTATAGGCTGTCATGTAAATTGTATTGAACAAGGAGATCAAAGGGCTATTACCAGCAATACAACACAAATTAGACAGCAAAAGCCATCATTTAGTACCTAAAATAAAAGCGGAAGGAGGAGTGATAATTAATTAGCGGTTTTAAGAGTTAGTCTAGCTGATAGCCATTTAAAACAAGATATGTTCACACACCACTAATTCAGGAGACTGGACGTGATCTGACAGGCCCCAGGAATAATGAAGAGGTGGATGGACCGGGGAACTATGGTTGTAGGAGGAGAGGTGTTTCTGGAACACAAATGGGGGAACATGTTGATTTTTTAATGTGCTCAGTCTGGTGCTCATCCCAAGACGCATGGATGGAGAGTTTCTCAGTAGACTTCTTTTTCAATGTTTCATATCTTCATCTTTATTAATCCTTTTCTAAGGAAAATCCCATGAATGCCCAGAGAATTTAGCTTGCTTGACTCAAATTTAGCTGAATAAGTCTGACAACATCTAGGTCATGAAACTGTTTTGGTGATTGTCTGGGTCTGCCCGATCCCCACTTTAGTCCCCCACTCATCCAGACTCCTTATCTGGAGCTGCTGAGCACAGAAAAAACTGGCAGAAGGGAAAGCTACAAGGGCACTAACAGATATAAATGGCAGCCATAATAACAGCAGTGGGAAGGGAGATAGGGATGCCACACACACATACTCCAGTATAGGTCAGGGGGAACAAGACCTTGCAGCTGGGCCAATCCTGGATGAGAGACGGGGAAGGGAGGCTTGGATGAATCTAACAGCAATTAGTGTATGTTTAAATGTTGAGATGTTATGATAAGAAGTAGGACTTTGATAGCGAGAAGTGGCATCAAATCACAGCCAACTTATGGCAACATTGCCTGAATGGCAACCCTGGGAATTCCTTGGTTCTTTCCCATCCCGGTACTTAGCAGGGTCAACCTTGCTTAGCTTCTATGCTCTGATGAGATTGAGCTAGCCTGAGAGCTCAAACTATCCCCCCCTTTCTCACCTTGTTTGGTCTAAGAGAACAATGCTCTTAAGACAATAGAGTTGCCAAGCCCCTGAAGGGGTGGGGGTAGGGTTGACAGCTCTAGGTTTGGAGGTGGTGCCTAGGGAGAACAGGAGCCTCAGTGAGAAACTATGCCATAGAGTCCACCCTCCAAAACAATCATTTTCTCTGTATTAACTGATTTCTGTAGTGTGTAGATGAGTTGTAATTCTGAGGGATCTCTAGGTCCCACCTGGAGGTGGCATCCCTAGCAGTCAAGTAGATCTGGCAATTTATCTGAGGGCAAATGAAGTCAATCCAGAACAAGCGCTATTGAGATTTTATGTCTTCTTCTTCTTCTTCTTCTTCTTCTTCTTCTTCTTCTTCTTCTTCTTCTTCTTCTTCTTCTTCTTCTTCTTCTTCTTCTTCTTCTTCCATCTTTCCAGAGACCTGCTCTCCTTGGAGACAATGCTCCCTGAATTACACTGCTTTTTGCTGGAATGAATATTTCACAGCACTTCATTTTAATAAGGAGGAACAGATCATTCACCGGAGTCAGTAGCCCATGTCAAATGCCAAATGAATGCATTAACATGCCAGTTAGGCCACGGCTGTGCTGGGTGGCTTCTCACTTGTCTCATACCACAGGGCAGAGCTGCGTATTTGTTCAGAACATCGATCGCCACACTTCCCAGGGGAAAAAAGTAGATGATTATGGTGCTGATGTGTATGGACTGCAGACATGGGACCTGCAGCAGAAGTCTATGTGCCCAGTCCTGCTTTGACAAAAGCCCTCCAGCTCTGATTCAGGCAGCAGTGAGGAAAGGACATACTACAGGTAAAGAATGTCACATTCCCATGTACCTTGCCTGTGGGCATATAGCAGCTAGTCCCATGCAGTGATCTCTCTCTGCTTGCTTCTCTTTGTGCACGTGTGGATTTGTTTATTCATTCTGTACATTTTCACCTCCTTACACCTCCCGAGTGCTCAGGGCAGCATACTTTGTTCTACCTTCTTCCATTTTATCCTTGGAAAAACTCTGTGAGGCAGATATGGCTGAGATTGAATGACTGCCACGAGGTCACACAGTCAGTTTCCTAACAGAGTGGGGATTTGAACCTGGGCTTCCTCAGGCTGAAAGTTCAAACAGACAAGAGAGGACTGCCTGTCTCATTCCATTGACACTGAAGGTACATTAAGCCTCAGTTTGCCTTGGGGTCATGTGGCGAAAGGGAATCCTTCAGCCTCAGCTTGGTTTTGCTCTTTGAAACCGAGCTTCCTGTTCCTGTTTTGTTAACATTTTAAGGATTTTTAAAGAATACATCTTTTCCCCTTTTAAGACGCTAATTAATGGCAGAATAAATTACAGATTTTGGAAAATAGCCTAAACATTAAAGTGCAAAAGGGATGCATTTAATTCAGTCTGGGAAAACATAATGAAATTTAAAAATAAATTTTCAGATAGCAATTCATGGGAAATTATTATGTACTTGTAACAATTAATGTTGGTCATGTTTTGTTGTTATTTGTCTTGTTTTGTTTCATATGCATAAAATTATTATTTTATAAAGATGCTAATAACAATGCAGGAGACTGGTTTGAAACAGTAAAAAAGTTGAACCTGAAGGATTAAACCTGCACTTTCTTCTCCTCTTGACATCAAGGAAAATGGAGATGGCATAATTCTGTAATTTCAATGTTATGCATGGAGAGAGGTATACAGTCTTTATTTCTCTGTTCTAGCCCTGAGTCTGATACTCTTAATGGCTACATCCAACTTCATAAGCATCAAATGATGGGGATAGTTCAGAACACAGACATGTTGATCTACAGGAGAAGAGCTAGATTTGAACCGATTTGAACCGAGGAGCACCACAGAAACCAACAAGGTTTTTAGGGTATACACTTCCAGACTCAAAGCTCTCTTTATCAACTGATTGCTGTCATTCCTTTTTCCCCCCAGCGGAGACGTAAAAAATAGATGTCTGAGAGACGGACATCAGTATCACTTTTGCGTGATCAAAGCCGCTTCCAGTTGGGTCCACATGGGATTGATATGAAAAGTGAAAGTCACAGAGCTGCCATGAAGAAAACAGAAATGTCATTGTCCTCCCACTCCTTGAGTCATGTGTAGAAATGTGCCTTGTTATGACATATCATGTGTTTCCCTGCCTATGGCAGCTGAAAAATGTGGAATGAAGGAAAGCACAACAGCATAAGGGCACTCAATCAAAAGACTGGGAAATATTTTCCCACTCCAAAATCGTGATTGTTGGTATGCAGATTGTCACTGGAAAATATCTGATCCAACCTTCTCAAGAAGGTGGTAGCACTAAAGGAAGAAAAAGAAGAGCTGTATTTAAAAGCTGCAAGAAGGTGATAGGCCAAACATTTACCAACATCAGTGACAGCAACCTGAACTTATAGGAAATGTCCAGTAAGTTGCCAGGGCTGGTTTGAAAAACAATTATTGAAAGACAATAGGATATATTTATATGACAGTAATATAGGCGGACAGCCAGGATAGACCAGTCTTTTTAGATTTAAGCATGGTCAGCCTTGGTTACTACTTGAATGGGAAACCACCAAAGAAGTACATGATTGCCACACAAAGGTGGCCAACAGCATCTGGCTGTCTCTTACCTTGAAAACTCTATGGGATCAACATGAGTTGTCTGTGACTTGATAGCACATTACAGACAGACATACGAAGAGCAAAATTGTGGTTCAGCAGCAGAGTGTCTTGAATGCACGAGGTCCTGGGTACAGTCCCTGGAACCTCAGCAGTTGTTAGGAGCGGCGAGCTATGTATTTAGACCCTTGTGAATTAAAAGGAAATTTGATTAGCGGATGTGGATGAATTCAAATATGGCGCTCAGAGACTGAACTTGAGGACCAATTTGTTTTTGCATGGAAGTAGCTCAGCAGAGAGAGTTCCATTCCATTCATTGGAATCTTGGCCAAAGTATGCCTACATATTCTTACTGTCTTCATGGAATCCATAGACCGCTTGAGATTCTTCCTTTATAAGAAGAGTTTGCCGCTACCATGAATCACTGATCTGATTTCTGTCACCTTCATGGAACCATTCGGGTTCAATACAGCATTTGTCAGCCCTGTCAAGTGGAGATGTATAGACCAATTTTATCAGCATTACAATTCAGAGGCATAAAATGACTACAGGTGGTGGATTGCTAAGCAGGGACGCAGAGGAGATGTGAGTTGGCCATTGGATGTGAGCACTTGGCAGCATGAGTATGCTGTTTGTTTGTTTGTTCACTTTGTTACATACATTGATATTTTTTCCTAAATAGCAAATGTGCTTGCCTTAATAAGCCCCCAAAGGATCAGGAAAACAAATTCATATAGCTAATGGTGGGAGAGTTGTAACTTGAATTATTGTCTTTGACAGAGTTGTCGAGACTACAGTACACTGACACATGGCAACAAAGAACACCAAGGCTTCCCACCCACCATTTCAGTGGTTGCTTTTTAAAAAAATTAAACATTCCTAGGGGAAATTGGAGGAAGAATGTACCATCAAGTTGCACCAGCTCATGGTGACCCCAGGACTATGGAATGTTCAGGACTATGGAATGTTCAAGGCCTGAGAGGAGCAGAGGTGGTTAGCCATTGCCTTCCTCTGCATAGCAATCCCAGTTTTTCTTGGTGGTATTCAATCCACATACTAACCATGGCCTACTCTGCTTAGAGAGATAACTTGTGTTAAGATACTGCCACTCAGAAACTCCCTTTTACCCCAAATGACGTCCTGTTTGGAGTTGAATCAATGAAGTCAAGAATGAAAGAACTGTCATTTACGTATTTTAATATGAGGCCCTACTTTTCTCTAGCACTAGAAGAATCAAAGAGGCTTACATACACACATAAACCCACAAACTACAATGTAAACCAGAGATTTCATAGCAAACAGCCTCCTAACATACCATAACTTAACTGTCTGTGAAAGGACTGAAGGTTCTCAAGCAAAATGGTTTCCAATTCTTTCTTGAGGCAAAACTTCTTATAGTTAAAAACAGAATAAAAACTTCTTAAAAACTATACCAAACTAACAGCACATAGAACCAAGGACCAAACGCGTTTTGACCCTTCCGGGTCTTCCTCAGTGGTCAAGATTATAATAATACACTCTACATAGAAATATAGAACTCTCTATAATGTATAGCTCAATGGTTGAGTTCCTACCTGTTAAGGTTGGGTTTTGTTCCTTTTTTGGTTTAGCAAAACTTCTTATAGTGCCATAGAACAGGGGTAGTCAACCTGTGGTCCTCCAGATGCTCATGGACTACAATTCCCATGAGTCCCTGCTAGCAAACACTGGCAGGGGCTCATGGGAATTGTAGTCCATGAACATCTGGAGGACCACAGGTTGACTACCCCTGCCATAGAAGACAGGGCAGCCCTGAGCCGCTGATCTTGAATCACCTTCGCAGTGCAAACCTAAGCAAAGTTACAAGGTTTAAGGCCATTAACGTTGATGGGTATAGAAGGCTGTAACTCTGTTGGGGCTGTATTATCGTTCTCGTGGAAGCAGCAGTGTAGCAGCACAGTCCTAGGCAGACATTTTTATCATGGGAAAGAAACAGGGGAGGGGAGGGTTCAGCCAATTAACCTGGGCCTAGTCTGCACACATAGGATAATGCCCTTTCAATAAGCTTTGGCAGCTGGACTTTCCTGTGCAGAACAGGAAAATCTACTTCTAAAGTGCATTGAAAGTGCATTATCTATTCTGTGCAGACTAGGCCCTCGTCAGATCTGGCTGGGACACAGGAGCAGCCTTTTGCTGCTTCTCTTGACCCCGTTAATAGATCTTGCAGAACTATGATGTTCTGTCATTGCTGACTGTCATATTATTAAGGCTGAGTCGCATTGGTTTCAACCGAAAACACAATTGGAAAGTTTTCGTGTGTTGATTTTTCTAAACTTTTATTCTGTTTCATAGTCCTCAAAAGTCTCAAGGTAGTTCAGATCAAATTCAACCTCCCCCCCAAAAAAAGTCAAATAATGAATTCAGTGTTTTATTGGTAACTTGCCAAAAGCAATTCACCTAGTTTATGACTGATCTGAGATTGAAGCTGTCCTGATTTTGACTACTGGCCAGGGAGGAAGAAGTGCTACTGCATCAGATTTATGAGCCAAGAAGCAGATTATTCTGATGTAAGAGGACTTGGCTCACGCCTACGGAACCAGGGCCTTGTAAGAGTTTCTGTGGCTTGATGTGAAGGCTTTCATTATTCTCAGCCCCCACTTTTCCTTTTCAGTCCTGATTATATCTGGTTCCAGCAAAATTCTGTAACTTGGAGAGAATGGCAGGCTTGTTAAAAATCTAATAATAAATAAAGCAGGCATAGCCCATTCCACTCATTTACAGCAACTGTGGACCACTGATAGTCATATTCTGGAGGAACCTTCAGAAGAAGTTTTTCAGATGAAGCTTGTTGGCCATGGGCTGCTTTTCATAAGACAATCTGTATCCAGGACCCATAGATGATTTCAGAGGCACCATGCCTCACTACCCACTAAGGACTTGAGGACTCAGAGCTGCCTCACACCCTTTGAAGCAGACCGATCACCTCCAAGTGACGTCTGATTCTCCCAGATGATACACTTCAAGCAGACATTTGTGCATTAGTGCAGGAATGAAGAGGAAGCGAAGCTTCAGGTTTCGAATCCGCCAACACATTTGACAGTTTATTAGAACATACAGGAAAGGAACTGGCCCCAGTCCAGTTCTTATCTCACACAACTGCGATTGGCTCCTGATGTATATCCCCCCATCCCACTCAAAAGAAACATCTGGCCGGTTCAGAAGGGCGTTCATGAACTATAAATAGCAAATCAGGAGAACGGCTGTTTATGTTACCAACAAAGCAGAGCAAACCAACAAGAGGCCGTTCATTAACAGTGACCATCTTTCGCTTCTGAAGTGGTCTTCTGGCTTGTCAGGACCAGGTTGGGAAATGCCTGGAGATTGGGGGAAGGGTGGAGCTGTGGAAGGGGGGCGGTTCGGAGAGAAAGATATCAATGAGATATAGAGCCCCAGAGTCCACCTTCCAAAGTGACCATTTTCTCTGGGTGAACGGATCTTTGTTGCCTGGAAACCAGTAATAATTCCCAAAGATCCTCAGCCACCCCTGGAAGTTGAAGGAAGAAAAAACAAGCTGGTTAAGATGACAAAAATTCTTAAATGATGTACATGCATTAATATGGAGCTTGGAAGTCGGCAACCCTGTGGAAGGTGGCAACTCTACCTAGAGAGCAGGACTTTGACCTGATGCTGAAATACCATCTGGGAGGGTAAGAGATAGGTCTCCTTGGGGAAGGAGCTCCATGGTCTTAGTGCCATTGTTGAGAAGGCCCTAGCCCACATGGGATCTTAGTCAAATTTTGATGAAAGGAGTCAAGGTGAATAGTTTTTGAGACAGATCACAGCAAGCAGTTAAACTGAAACAATGGCAAGGCACAACAAGCAAAACCTTTGGAATCAAGGAATGGAACACAGCCCAGAGTGCAATTTCAGAACAAGAAAGAAATGAAATGGAGGAAACCTACTCATACCTGTTCAAAAACCAAATGGTTGTGATCATTAGGGGAAAAATCCAACCAAAACATCAAAGCCGAAAACTACTCTGTCTTAACATATTTGCAGCTTCTTTTTACATAGCTATGCCTTGGGGGAGAGAGAAGAGAATGGGAACATAACCTAGAAAGCAAATAGAGATAAAAATGTAGGACAAACAAGATGTACATTCAAAATAGATGAGTTCTCAGGACTTGAATAAAAAAGGTTTTAAACAATGCACATAATTGTAGCTCCAGGGGTAGACAGAATTACTGAGACCCAAATGAGATGTGCAAGGAAAATAGGGAAGAGACTATTCAGACAGGCTAGATTCAGGAAAACTAAAGAAGGCAGCAATTCCTCATTAAGGAATAATAATAACTATTACAATTAATGAGCAACAAAGGCTGCTGTCTGTAGTGCATCTAAGCAGATAAACAATACATTGTAACTGTGGCTTGAAAATAAGGATGTCTGAAGATTGCTAAAAATCCTATCCACCATGCAGTAACTCCAGTACAAAGGTAATGCTGTGTATGCTCAGCAATCATACATTCCTTAGAACTATCAACTAAATATTAGGGCTAATCATATTACTTCAAAGAAAGACCAAAGCCAGCCACTTCACCTCTTTGAAGCTTGAAAGAAGCATTAGAAGTAGATCTACCTGCCTTCTTTCCATGCTTAGTAGCTAGCAAGTCTTTTATGGCTTTTGTCTTTGTAGAAAATTGAGCTTATGCCTTGTGTAGGAAGAGCTAAACTCAGGTGGAGAATCCATTAAATCCAGACACACAATCTAATGTTGCTTTTCAGTCCATTTAGAAGTGCCTGACTTCAGCTTACTTGTATGATTTTTATTTATTTTGTTCTAATTTTTTTTAAAGAGAGAGAGCACAGATTTAGCTATTTTACTAGCGCTGGTTTTCATCACTCTGCTGGTATTCCCCTGGCAAATATTTCCCTCTCCCAAATGAAAAATAAAACACCGACATGGAAATCATGCCTAGCCAGTGTCTACTTGTACTGGGACCCCAGCTATGGCCCTGAGAAGTAAAGCCATGGCAAATGCCAGCACCTGGCTGCTGTAGAAGGCCAAGGGAGACCTGTCAAGCCAAACAGTCAGCTGGTGGAAGGACTGAGCATGCCGCTTATTTATTTACTTTCAGATTTATATACTGCCGCTCTCTATTCGAACTCGCGGCGGTTCACAATAAAACAATAAAAAAACAGTAGAACCCATAAAAAGCCCCTTAAAAACAAGAAACATTAACACTGGGACCTTAAAAGATGGCAATGCAAAAAGTTCTAGTTCCCACCCACCCCCTGTCCAACTTGTGGTCAAAAGCTCTCTCATTGGGAGCACTAAGGGATCCCCTGTTGGTAACTCCGGGACCCCGCTGTGGCCTCAACTATATGCCTGGCAGAAGAGCTCCATCTTATGGGCCCTGCGGAAAGCTGACAAATCAGACAGGGTCTGTAACTCTTCAGGGAGCTCATTCCACCAGGTTGGGGCCAGGGCCGAAAAAGCCCTGGCTCTGGTCAAGGCCAGACAAATGTCCCAGGTGCCCAGGACAGCCAGCAAATTCCTACCCACAGAGCAGAGTGCCCTACAGGGGGCATAAGCAGATAAGCAGTACTGCAGATACAGGATGTAGCTCGTCTCTGGAAGATGCCTGATTGCTCATACCTGATCTGGGCCACAGCTTGTGGGACATGGCTCAGGGGTTAAAAGAGGGCTTTGATTAACAAGGGGACAGGCAAGGAAGAGTAGGTATAGACTCCCAGCCAGAGAAAGGAAGAGAAGAGCTGATTTTTTTGTATTCTATTGTTTACTTCTTTACGGAGTCTCAAAGCAGCTTACAATTGCCTACCCTTCCTCTCCCCACAATAGACACCCTGTGAGGTAGGTGAGGCTGGCAGAGCTCTGAGAGAACCATGACTGGCCCAAGCTCACCCAGCTGCCTGCATGTGGGGGAGAGGTGAATGAATCTCAGTTCTCCAGATTAGAGGCCATCGCTTTAACCACTACACCACGCTGACTACAATGAACAGGACAAGGAGGACAAGACAAAGCGGAGAAGGTGAGAGAGAGTATGGTAAGGGGATGAGATGAGAAGGATGGAGCTGAAATCAGGTCAAATCCCAGAATGGCTAACTCAGGCTATAACGTACCCGGGTGACATTAGCCACAGGTTCTAATACATAGTGCCAGTAGCTCCTTTCAGGTCATTCGTAGACAGGCAGAGTTTTACATGCCCCTTGCCTGGATGATGCTACATAGACACAGTATACCATGGGTAGTCAACCTGTGGTCCTCCAGATGTCCATGGACTACAATTCTCATGAGCCCCTGCCAGCGTTTGCTGGCAGGGGCTCATGGGAATTGTTGTCCATGAACATCTGGAGGACCACAGGTTTACTACCCCTGCAGTATACAACTACCAAATTCACAAATGTTGACCCTGATAGAGACATGATCACTTATTTTTTTCTGATTCAGTTACTTCTACACTATACTCATCCATCATCTAATGATCATCTTAAGATTCTTGACACCTTTCTGGGGAACTCTCAGTGCCCAAGGAAGCTGACACTAATTCTGGTTGCAACCATCCATACTACATTGCCTGGAAATCCCTTTACGTTAGACATCCCCATTTCCTCTCTATGCTATTACGGGAGGAAGTCGGAAACGATGACGGCCCGGAGATTTCATCAGTGTTACTGACAACCCCAAATTACATGTTAAGAGAGCTGGTGGGAGGGGATTTTTTATGAATGATACCATCTTTAGAACATTTCCCCCCCTATTTTTAGTTTACCAGCCTTCTGAATTGTTTAACTTCAGGAAATGGTTCAAGACAGCCTATAATTTTATCACTGACTAATGTTGGTATAGAGAGATTGCTATATAATCTCAGTCTTTCTTTAAATCCTGTCAAGGCTTTCTTATATTATAAACCTATCGGGGATTAGTCTCCGGGGAAAGAAATGCCATAGTTCTTTCTGGATGTGAGGCCCTTTGACCAGGAAATCTCTCTCCCTAATCCTAGAGATGTGAAGGGTGTCTCTGGTTACTTTGTAGTAACTGTATAGAGATCGTCGAGATAGCCATATTACTGTATAGAGAACCGTCCTAGATAGCCACACCTACTTCATCATTTCCTGAGTTGATATTCAGAACCGATGCCAGTATAGCTCTCTGGCATACATAAAATCCTGTTAATTGGACAACTCTTTTTAACAGGCAATAATGTCAGAATGGTTGTAGTTTTATTCTTCGCCAGCAATGCTTGGGCTTCAGTTGGTGGATACAATTGTTCCTGGGAAATCAGAATCTCAAGGCGAGATAAATCTAGTGTATTTAATCTCGATAGTTTTCAATTAGTATTGCTTTGGAATCACTAGAAAATAGGCATGTTGGGATTTATAGTTCTGCACTATTAACTTCGTTGCCCTCATAGTTAGCCAAGTACATGGCCGTTAAAGGAACACCATCTTCCATCGATCTCACTCTGTCCCCAAAAGACCCAAACTCTGCTCTGGCTCTACATAAGCTATAAGGACTTTAGGATAGCTATAGCATGTGTAGGATAGCTATAGACATTCAGACTAGAATACAATAGAGTTGCCAAGGTCTAGGTGGTAACAGGAGATCTTCCAGAATTACAAGTAATCATCAGAGTAGAGGTATCACTTCATGTGCAGAAAATGACTTCTTCAGATGAAAGACTTCCTGTAGTATTAATATCACTCCCCACCTTCCCCAGGCTCCATCCTCCAAATCTCCAGGAGTTCCCCAACATATAGTTGGTCACCTTGGTGAGTATGTGCACAACACTATTCCATTGCAGCTATAGGCTGGCTGGCATGTAGATGAAGGGTGGCTTCTCACTTTATGAAGATAGGAAGATTCAGATTCAGAGATTGACTCCCTACTTTTAATGAGACCGGTTAAAAGAGAAAGTAAAATTATTGCCAGCACCAATTCATTACCACTAGTTTACAATTAAAAAAAAATTGTTTGAAGTTATAATCAACTTATGGCAACAGCAGCAAGGAGTTTTCAAGGCAAGTGAAAAATAGACACCATCTCGCCATTGCCTTGCCCTGCAGAGTCTTTTGTGGCTGAGTCTCCTTTCCAAGTACCAGCCCTGCTTAGCTTCTGAGATCTGATGATATTGGGCTAAATCATGCTACCTTCCCTATAAAAATAATAGAAATTACCCCTCCCCTCCCCAAGCCCTGACCTCTGCTGCCCCCGCCCCTCCCAAAAGACTCCATGTTTTTCCCAACCCTGAGTGAAAACACTAAAATAAATCAAAGCGCAAGCCAGTAACATTATGAGTAATATTTACTCTTTTAAAAAGCCATTTACAGTAAAATGCACAAGGAAGAGTCCTGAACTCTGTTTTTTAAAAGGTTAGCTCATTTGCAGGCAATCTGAAAAGTCACTGACTGGAAATGAAGGGCTCGACCAGACTTTTTGTTTTGATTCACTCTCGAAAAAACTCTAATTATTTCTACTACTCCCCACAAACAAATGCAAATCACATTGCAGAACGCGAAAAGAGTGAATAAATATTTCAGAATTGGCTCAGCTATTGGTGGTATTTTTGTGGTTTTTCCGAAAAAGTCAAGTAATTTATTTCACATTCCTGATAGATGCCATCTCATAAGCTGGGCATGCCTTGATGATGCTAACAGAGATAGAATTTATCTACATCTCGGAGAATAATTTCTTTGCTCAAAACTATTTGTTGCTGTTGTTGACGATGTCAAGTTTCAGCTGACTTGTGGGAACCCCATGGGCTTCCAAGGCAAAAGATGTTAAGGGTGGTTTGAAATTGCCTGTTTGCATGTCATGGCCTGGCATTTTTTGACAGACTCCCACCCAAATACTATTCAGGGCCAAACTTGCATAGCTTCCAAGATCTGACAAGATCAACCTAGCCTGGGCTCTCAAAACCATAGATCATCGCAAAACAGTAGTACATCACCAGTATATGTAAGAAGCGGTGGATTTCACTCAGGGATAATGTCCGCCCTTTGAAATGGAGCTACAGTATCTCCTGCCCCATCCTTCTTTTGGTAATTTTAGCCAAATTAGAAGTGATGGCAACAGATCCACATCACTAAATGTGGTCTGAAAGGGATGGGGTAAAATTTAAAGGGACAAAGGGACATGTCGCTAATGATCATAGAATCATAGAACCATCAAGTGGGAAAGGGCCATACAAGGCATCTAGTCCAACCCTCTGCTCAGTGCAGGATCAGCTTAAAGCATCTAGGATAACTATCTGTCCAGATGCTGCTTGAAAACTGCCACCACCTCCTTAAGCAGTTGATTCCACTACTGAACTATTTGTGAAAATTATACCAAACCCAGATTTTTCAACCCACATCGCCTCCTCATTGTGTAATTTCCAGTACCAGAGATGAGCTGGCAAAAAAAGGCCCCTGGTAGACTAAGGAGCTGCTTTTAAAAGGGCATCAGACAGAGGATGGCTTCCACAGCTGGTCTGCAGCAGAAGAGCTAGAACTGAGTCCAGCAGCACCTTAGAGACCAACAAGATTTGGAGGTTCAAGCGTCAAATGTGAAGGGGATAGTGTAGCACCCTTTCCAAAGTGCCTCTTTGGCCACACCCCTTTTTACATGTGAACTGTAGCCTTTTGGACCTAGGAACACTGTCACACAAAGAGGAACGGTAAGCTTTTCAGCTACTGTTTATCTCCCTCCTCCTGCATTTTGACTTTCACCCTGAAATATAGTGTTTCTGATGCACAAGGACTCATTATTAGACCTTCTTATGGCCCCTTACTGAATTGCTTGATTTGAACTGAGGAAGGTTTGTCATGAAACATTTTCGATATATTTTCATCAGGAACAGAAATGCTTCATTGACAAGGAAATGTACTTAGTCAGCCATCGTTCGTTCTTACCCTGAATGGCACTTTACACAGTATAATTTCTTCTTTGTATGAGCCTACTTCTTTTGTTAGGGTGGTATAGGAGCCTGAGAAACACTCATGAAGAACACTTGGTTGGTTCTCTGAGATTAATCACTGCATCTCACTGTAACTCACAAGGTGGCTGAGGAGATAAAATGGGGGAAAGCCCATGTAGTGTCTGAACAAACACACAAACACACAAATAAATAAAACTTAGATCAGGTGATCTTAGTCCACATCCACAAATGAGAAATTCCTTAAGACTGTTAAACATAAAGTAATGTCTTTAAATGATAAATTATATAACTATACCCCTGCTTTTCCTTTCATGCATTTTTTTTCAAGCCATAGTTTTCCCTACAATCCTCTACCAAAGAGGGGAACAAAGTCACTAGAAAGTCATAGAATCATAGAATCATAGAATCATAGATTTGGAAGGGGCCATACAGGCCATCTAGTCCAACCCCCTACTCAACGCAGGATTAGCCCTAAGCATCCTAAAGCATCCAAGAAAAGTGTGTATCCAACCTTTGCTTGAAGACTGCCAGTGAGGGGGAGCTCACCACCTCCTTAGGCAGCCTATTCCACTGCTGAACTACTCTGACTGTGAAATTTTTTTCCTGATATCTAGCCTATATTGTTGTACTTGAAGTTTAAACCCATTACTGCATGTCCTCTCCTCTGCAGCCAACAGAAACAGCATCCTGCCCTTCTCCAAGTGACAACCTTTCAAATACTTAAAGAGGGCTATCATGTCCCCTCTCAACTTCCTTTTCTCCAGGCTGAACATTCCCAAGTCCCTCAACTTATCTTCATAGGGCTTGGTCCCTTGGCCCCAGATCATCTTCGTCGCTCTCCTCTGTACCCTTTCAATTTTATCTACGTCCTTCTTGAAGTGAGGCCTCCAGAACTGCACACAGTACTCCAAGTGTCATAGTCATAGGAATGCTAGTCACAGTCCAAGGGACACTTAAATTGGGATACTATTCCTAAGCCCTATGCAATTTATTTCACACATACATCCCTAAGTGAGGGAGAGTTGGCTGAGTGACCTCATTAATGGCGATATACTTCTTCCTTCCTCCTCTTGAACCACATGCTCCTTTCCAAACTGTTTGTACCCTCTTGCAAAGGGGTGAGAAAAACTGCCAACAAGATAGGGTCTTCCAAAATATTCACAAAAAAGGATCCCTGTTTGGCCTATGCACCTGATCATTAAGATGAAGAGTGGGATTGATTATCATTCCCAAGCTAAGGCACCCATCTCCCAGTAAGGACCAGGCACAATGATCAGATACTACTCACTAATCTCCCCCCCAAATTCTAGTGGCACCATAAGATGTGTGCCGATTCCATCTGAATAACCTTCTTTCTCCAAGACTTCAAACGGAGAACAGTTTTTTGCTCTTCTTGATCATTATTAAGTGTGATTCCTCACAGAGAAATGAAAACATATTCTGAACAAGATAGACAGGAAGAGTATTCTGACTGGAGATAGGAAAGAGGGAGGGGAGAGTCAACCTTACATCTTGTTTTATCGGAGCCTTTAAATCTGCAGTGCTCAGCAGATGGTAGCAACACAACTGCCATATGGATTAGGAGGAGTTGGTGAAGCTCTTACTTCAGCAAAGATGCATTAGGCATGTAGGCAGAGCTTCCTGATACAGGTGATGGCCCTGAAAAGTCTATGTTTCTTTCTCCTGTTCTGTATAATTTATTTTGCTTCTGCTCCTCATGGGGGCATGACTTCTTTATAAAAATGGTGATTTCTGGTTGGAAATCAGCTCACCCAATGAAATAAAGGATGTGAGCAACCTACATTTTTCATTCCTCAGGCTGGACAATAATTCATTAAACTTGGTAGAAAGGTAGTAAAGGCTGGTTCGCTTGTAATGGGGCAAATCATGGATTTCAGAATCAATGCAATGTGAATGCAGCGCCACTGTGAAAGCAATAATGGCAGCCTTCATGAAAGCCAAGGTCACTATCATCTGTGGTCCTGTCTAAGTACAAAAAGGACACCAGTCTTATACCATAACTACTGCAGTTCCCCTCAAAGAATCCTGTAGACTCTAGCTTGAGAGTTCCCTCTCTTTGTTCTTTGTTGTTCCTACTGGATTTATCTGCAGCCTTTAATACAGTGGACCATGCCACCTTGTTGAGGCCTTTGGAGTCAGAAGTAGGTATTAGGGGACCAAGGGTGTGAGAAATAATTCCTCATGAAATAGTTATTATTGGTATGGAACCTATTCTGTGGGGTTCCACAAGGTGCAATCCTATCTCCCATGGTATTCAACCTATATATAAAGTTTTTTAGGACAGAGTATTTGCAATTTTGGGTCCGGCTGTCATGAATAATCCGATAACACCCAACCGTTGTATTTATTTCTCCTTGTCCAAATCTTGTGTTGTTACGGTAAAGATCCTAATCAACCTGTCTGCTGTGGTTCAATGGCTAACAAATTGAAATGAAATTCTGGCAAGACAGAGGCAATGCTGGTTGGGAAGGCTGATATCTTGAAGGACATTGTGCTTCCCACCTTTAGTGGGGTTCAGCTGGCGCTTGCAAACTTGGTTAAGAGCCTTGGAGTCATACTGGAAGCATCATTACTGCTGGAGAAGCCAGCTACTCCATCTACCCCCCCCCAAAAAAAAGAAGCTTGCTTCCAACTTAGTTTAGTCCAGAAGATGGCCCCCTATCTCACCTTGGCTGATCTGGTTGTCTGGATCCACGTCAAGGTCTAGATTACTGAAATACATGGGTTTCCCTGTGAGGTTAACTCCATTTGGGGCAGAATGTCCCAGCCCAGTTATTAATCAGGAGCTAAGCAGAGGACACCTATTATTCTACAGTCACTACAGTGGCTGCCCATTGGTACTGAGTTCAAATGAAATGAAAAATATTGGCTATAACCCACAAAGCTCGTAATGGCCTTGGACTCTCATAGATATAGGACTCCCTCTCACCTTATACTCCACAACAGGAGCGTCACTCATCTGAGCAGGGTTTTCTGCAAATGGGCAAGATCAACAGATGTCTATATGCATGCATTCTCTGTTGGAGCCTCTCATCTTATGGAATGGCTTGCTTGGTGGAACAAGAAAGGCTTCCATTCCCCACGCTTTTCACAAACTAAGCAATGCTCAAGTAATTCAGATGGGCATGCTAGCACAAATAAAAGGGCTATACTATAATGGAATGATTTGGAAGCAGTGTGGATTATACCACTATGGACTACACCACTATGCACTATCTGTTGCTGCACATATTAAATTACTATGTCATTTCTGCATTATTTAATATGTCGTATTGTGCTGTTTCTTTCCAATTTGTCTTTCCAAACTGCTCAGTGCTGCATCTGTAGGACCTTCTCAATCCAGAAGCTCTTTTTGCTTCATTCGGGATAACTCAGGATATCATGAACAAGCAAGTCAATGCAGCAGCTTCTACTTGCTCACCACCTCCTTTCAATAACTGGTGTCACCACCTCCTAAGGAGAAGAAAGAGCACATGGCTTGCAATTAATCATCCCACTCTCTGGGTATTTATGCCATTCACTATCTGAAGATTCAGAGGACATTATCTCCACTGGAAAATTATACCCGCTGAGTCACTCACCATCCTTTTGATTTAAAGGGTCATCTATGCTCCAACTCATCGCTGATGGGGGACCAGGAAGAAAAGATTGTTCAAGGGAAGCAGATCTAAATATCAGCAAGAACAGCCAGTTGCTTTATTCTTGGCAGCACTGGCCAAGGTCCTTGTAACGTATCCTTCACATGTCCTTCCTACATTCGCTTGATGCAGTCTACAAAGTACTATGTACGTCAAGCAGCAGTAGAACAATGGTGATCCTAGCAAGGGGCTTTCAAGACAACTGAGAAGCAGAGGTCGTTGGCCATTGCCTTTCTCTATAGAGCCTTCCTTGGTGATCTCCCATCCAAGTACCCAAATCTGCTTAGCTCCTGAGATCTGACAAGATCAAGCAGCCTTTCCTCTTGCCAGGACAGGATTATACCTCCCATACTAGAGATGGAACACGGAGTCTTGACTAAGGCTGCTGCCTAACAAGAATTACATGGAAACATATGGAAATGTTCAATGTAAGAGAGAGCAATGTTCATTTTCCTTGCTCAAAAGGCCCCAATAGAAGCAATTAGCATAAGTTACTTAAAGCTCACTTCCTGCAACCTGACATTATACATATTTACTTGGAAGTAAGATCCACTGAGTCCATGGGCATTTACTCTTTGATTGCCTGAATTCAGCTTGGGGCAGGGGGAGCTGCAGATCTTCTCTCCTGAGGATTCCATTTGGCCAGCCTCACTCTTCAACCCAGGTGTGTCCCATTTCACTGAGACCCCACCATGGGTTCTAAACTGAACTGCAATTCTTTGCATACTCTCCCACCTGGGAACTGTAGTTTGCGTGTGCTCTCACCCAGGAACTGCACTTAGAGCCTGTAAGTCCTGAGCCTATGGTGTCACAATGGGCGTTGCTGCATGATCAATTCTGTTGATAGCACAGGCACAACACCACCACACACCCTTGAAGTGCAGCTGATTTTAAATGAGGCATGGCTTAATCTTGATGACTCTGGGTCAAAGTTAATCAACTCCCATTCATTTGGGAAAACCAAAGGAACAGTTGATTAACTTTTATATGTTTTTTTTTAATGTGTTAAACATTTATTTGGTGATATGACCATATATGCTCATGTCGACCCACCCCCAATGGCCAATGATGGGCCTGGAGGAGGTAAGAAGGGGAGGGGCTCCAGATGGGCATGTACACAGTGATGCTTCCCAACCATATTCTGCATGATTGCACCACTTCTGGGGTTTCTCAAAGCCTGAAGAATGTTTCAGAGGTTTCTCAGTGGTTAAAAAGTTGAGAAAGGCTGGAATAGTGAGATGCATTGTCATTTAGAGCCCATTTAGTCTTAACCTATGTGTCTGGGGTTAAAATAAACACCCCAGTCTCCAGATTCTCCTCACTCCACTGAAGCTAAATCCAAAACAGGAGTTAAGGTTATATTCATTCCAACTGGTGCAAACATTTTATTTTTAAAAAAGCAACTTTATGATCCACATCAGGTGCACAACACACAGTAGGGAAATATTCAAGTCACCTCTATGAATGATTGCCTCACTGGTGTTCTCTCTGAATTTTATCTGTTCCTTTTTACCCTTGAGGCTCAGAAGTACTCCATACGTCATGTTGCACTTGTTGTCTTAGAGATGAACCTCCCTGCTTAGAGGAGAAGGGATGGGGAATGTGGAATTTATGCCAATAAGGTCTAACACCACTAATCAAGACTTTTGATTAGTATATGCTGAGGGATTTTGACTTCCAAGAGAAGTAAAAAAAATTTATGAGAAAACTAACAGAACTATCCTCAATAGAAACCATTTATGCATGAGGAATCTGCCCCCGGACAGCCTCTGTTTGCTGGTGGGTTTTAGAACCCCCTCCCCATGACGTTGCCTGCATCCCGAGGCTACCCAGATTCACCTAGGGATGAGGGAAATCACAAAAAGTGGATTTGCCACTTTTTATCTTGCATCCCATCAGTGAGCAACCCACAAATGAGCAACCCATATGGAGGGGGAAAGACTCGATAGTCTGTAGCATTGTCCCACCCTCACCTCTCCATTTCCAGCTCCGAGTATTATTTTTCCATTACGTGGTCCATATTGCAGCACAGCCCCAAAGCTATGTTGTCAAAGTTAAAATAAAATCCTCTGTAAAAGTGTCCACAGTCTTTTTGGGGGTCAGGCAGGCAAAACAGAGTCCCGTTTCTGTTTTCTGGAAGTGGGGCATGAAATGGAAAAGAAGGGGGGTGATCAAGCAGCCTTCTCTCGATCATCCAGGCATGCATGCTGCTTGTTTTAAATCAGTGGTTCTCAACCTGGGGGTCAGGACCCCTTTGGGGTCAAACAACGCTTTCACAGGGTTCATGGCAGGGCAAGCAGCTCGGCCTGGGGGGGCGCCATCCACAGAACAGCCTTGTGGGGTAGATCAAGATAGAGCGTTCATCTGTCTGGAGCAGCGGAAAAAAGTGAGATCAGTATGGTCGGACAAGAGGTAGAACCGAACTGAGAAACCCTGGGGGGGGGGAAACAATTTGTGTACAATCACGAACAATGGATCTTCACGCCGTTGGTCATTTTCGGTTTAATTTCTGTGAAAGAACACTTGCATAATTTTATGGTTGGGGGTCACCACAACATGAGGAACTGTATTAAAGGGTTGCGACATTAGGAAGATTGAGGACTACTGTTTTAAAGCCTTAAACTGTTTGCAGAAAATGACTCCTTGGGCTCCAGATTCCCATGTTTAGCCTCCCAAAGCTCAGGCAGGCAAAACACAGTCCTGTTTGTGTTTTTCTGGAGGTGGGGAATGAAAGAGGGAAGGAAGGGTGATCAAGCAGCCTTCTCTTGATCATCCAGGCATGCATGCTGCTTGTTTTAAAGCCTACTGTTCACACACAAGCACTCTTTAAGCTCCATTTACCATTTCCGACGTCTCACAAATCCACTCAGGCATTAATAGGGTCCAAAACACCATGAATCCCAAAAGAGGGGTGAGAATGCTGTATCGTTCTGGCGTTTCTCCATAGCAACGCGGCAGTGTTGATTTTTTATTAAAAATGCATCTGTGTTGTGGCCTTACCGCATAGAGACATGGAAGTGCCTTTTTAAAATAATAATAATAATTTTGGGGCTCTGGCAGGGGGAGGGGGAGAAAGTTTCAGTCCATGAGAGAACTGCTGTGCTGTGATTGGTGGCTTGCTGTGATTGACAAGCCAAGCAGTGGGGAAAGAAGTTTGGTTTGTTTTCCCTTGTTTTACTAGCTGCAGATGTGCTCATCATGGATATAGCAAGAAGGTGTCAGGACCTTGGACAGTGCTACTCAGAAGCAAGCCTCACGTTCCCTCCCTCTCCCAGGCAGGTCACACATTTAGGTGACTGGAAGCTTCCTGATTCTAGCCCTCTGTGCCCAACAGTGAAAGTGCAGAGAAGGAAAGTGGGCATGAGAGGAGGCAGGGGATGGCACCAGCACTCTCATGCCTGCTTTCTCTGCCTGCAAACCATGTGGGGAGGGCTCATGGGTAGAGGACTATGGAGTCAGATCCTTGTCTCCTGTGACTGGCAGAGCCTCTCACTTTGAGGTCTTTCATAGCACCTCCAATTTGATCCTTTTGACTGGAGATGCAGGGGAGTGAACCTGGGACTTTCTGCAAGTAAAGTGGGCACTCTACCACCAAGCTACAGCCTCTACCGTCAAGTGTGCAGTGATGACGAACAGAAGAATGAAATGGAAATGCAAGTGTGGATCAGACGTTAGAATGCACACGTCCACTTCATAGTGGTTCTCTCTAGATAATGCTTCTGCCATTCAAAAACGAACAAGTAAAAAAGCAGGGTTTTTAAAATTTGATATTATTAACAGAAAAATCATTTTTTACAAAGAAAATGAGATTTTTCTGTTCATCGATAATATCAATTACAATCCATCTAGAACTAAAGTTCTAGTTTCTGAGAGCTGTAAAGCAGGAAGACAGTTGTAAGCAGTAACACAGTTGAAAAAAGAAGAAGAGTTGGTTTTCATACCCTGCTTTTTACTACTCAAAGGAGTCTCAAAGTGGCTTACAAATGCCTTGCCTTCCTCTCTATCCTGTGAAGTAGGTTAGGCCATGAGAACTCTGGCAGAACTGCTTTGTGAGAACAGCACTATCAGGACTATTACTAGCCCAAAGTCACCCTGCTTGGCTGCATGAGGAAGAGCAAGGAATCCAACCCGGCTCTCCATAACAGAAGCCACCATTCTTAACCAAGCCAGCTCCCTCACCAAGCTGGCCCTTGTAAGCAATAAGACAAGAAGCAGGAGTTACTTCTTCTTCCCATCCTTCTGGACTTTCTTGGTAGTCTCCCATCCAAATCCTAACCAGGGCCAAGGCTGCTTAGTTTCCCAAATCTGACGAGACTGAGCTAGTCTGGGCCATCTGGGTCTGGACACCCAAATAATTACAATGTATTTATTTACAACCCATCTTTCTCCCCCCTCCCCAAAGCAGCTTGGAATAACCAGAAGAAAAAAAGTAGCTTAACACCAGACCACTTTTGTTGGGGCTAGCAAACTTGTCTCTACAAATTCTACTCTGATAAAGGTCCTAGCAGGAGATGTGTGTGACAGGACCCAGCCAGAAGAACAGACAGAGCCCATGAAGCAGAGGCCAGCCTGGACAGATGCAGATCAGTGCATGCTAGGCAACATGGGCAGAGGGTTATATAAGAGACCCTCCAGGCACTGAGGTGGACACTGGCACTGTAGCTGGAGAATCAACAGGGAGCCTAGATTTCAGGTGAGAAGCGTCATGGAGCACTTGAGTGACAATGGATTGTGACATGTTATCAAAATTTGCCTGTTGCTGCCTCGTAAATACCCTCTTTACACAATTAGGTGATTACACTTCGTTTCTTATAGCTGTTGTCTGACTGAGGGAGCTTTGTTCTATGAAGTCTTTCTAAAGAATAATAAACATTTAACTTTTTAAATGTTTTAAACTCTCCCTCTCACCTTCTTTGCTTTTTTGCATGACTGCAGAGTTCCATATTGCTTTTATTCTTCTCTTGGCATGTCCAGTCCAAGTCTAGGCATTACAAGCATTACAACCCAAAATCCTACACTGGAGTTCTTGAACAAACTTGGATGGGAAGGAGCTTTTCAACTGCTGGTCATTCCCGGCCCTAGAGAAGCTCGCCTGGCCTCAACTAAGGCCAGGGCCTTTTCGATCCTGGCCCCTACTTGGTGGAATGAGCTCTCAGAAGAGCTGTGGGCCCTGCGGGAGCTTCCGGCATTCTGCAGGGCTTGCAACGTGGAGCTCTTTCACCAGGTCTATGGTTGAGGTCAGTACTGGGAGACGATCAGATGGGTCCCCCTAAGGAAGATACACCACCATACTCTGGAACATCATGGGTGTGGCCAGCTGATGTAGTCCCTTTGACGCCCCTCCTGGCAGTCATGCCATTGTGGGATGGGCTTTCATTTTTTACCACCATGCTGTATTGTGCTCTGTGAATGTTAATTTTAATGGGTTTTAAATGGGGTTTTATTTTATGTGTGGTTTTATGGTGTAACCCGCCATGAGCCGGTTTGCCGGGAGTGGCGGGAAATAAGTCTAAGTAATAAATAAAATAAGCAGAGACCCAGGATCTTGTATTTTCTGCTGCTCATGGTTAAAAGATCACAATGCCAATAAATGTTTTACCTGGTTCATTTGGGAATAGGAGTAATCACTTAGCAAAAGGGTTGAAAATGGACAGCCCAATTAATGTCCTGAAATTTGTATTAACCCCTTGCCCACGTAAACATCGATTTTCTTCCCTAACGCTTGCTGGCTTTTTAATGTAAGTAACAGCGATCATCGGGCTGCAAATACCGAGGCAGGCTCTGCAAGCTGTCTGCTGTTTTTTGTGTGTGTGCAACACCGCCAGAGTATGGACTCCGATGCAGAAACTGTAAAGGGACTGAATAATCAACTCCAATGCCATCTGCAGAAGCCATTAGCCATCTTTACCACTGCAGCCGCTGTGAAAATTGCTCAGATGATGGAAGGAATGCAGGCTTTGAGTCTGATTCACTGCGAGATTTTTTTTCCCCTTTTTAACCAGACCTGTATATGTCAAAGATGACATGGCAAAATTAAACACGCACTGGCTGACGCAGGTCAAGGAAGAAAAAGATTGTTCTTATACTCTCTTAAAAAAAACAACCTAAAAGCATATATATGAGTCAAACCAATTGTTCCCACCCCCATTGTTGCAGCCCACATGTTTTTTTTCAAGGCAAAAACATTCGTAATAATTCAGTAACTGAATCATTGTTGATTGGGAGTGGCTTTCTATGGACCCCACAAAAGCTTTTTTGACCTGATTGGAACCCCAGCGACCATCTCTCATCACGTATGTAATATCTGTATTGTCATCATCCCTGGTCACCAACACAATTCCATACTATATGGATTTATTCTCTTACTCAGCTAAATTGCCAGCCCAGTTCAAGTCTATCTAAACAATGACCAGAGCAGACTCTCCTGAATTTCCAAGAGCTGATGAGATCAGGCTAGCCTGAGCTACCCAGAGCAGGGCAGGTTCATTCTAATCTCCCCATAGCATCAGAGCCTATGTATATCCATATTTTATCATCTGATCCTAATGTTTGCAGTGCGGCTGTTAGGACTTTGAATTGGCGGTTCCTGTAGAACTGCCTGCGTATTGACATAAAGTATGTTCTGATGTCACCGAGTATATGATATTATGACTGTATCACTATTAAACCTAAACACTGCAATTAACCAGTCACTTAGACAACAGCTGCACTTGCTTCCGAATGATTAATGCACCTTTTTTTGTTCCGTATTGGGAAGACACCTCAAACAGTTGGAGGGGCAGAGTGGATCATGTGGTTTAACATTTGTCAATGACCCTGCCACTAAATTATACCTTCCAAGTAATAAATAAAGACAGCCCTTTAAAAAAAATCTCAATACAAAACTCAATAAAAAGCAGACACCCAATATTACATCAACACTGATAAAAGCTTTGAATAGAAAACCCACTAAATAGCAATAATTTGATCATCCCAAGTGCCTTTTAGGGGAAAAAAGCTTTTGCTAATCTCTAATTAAGAAGAAATCTCACAAGCCAGTGGCCAACGGATCTTTAACAGTTGAATTTGTTCTCCATAAATTCAAGGTTGCTCTCCATAAATGCCAAGAGTGAATCTTTCTAGGGTTTTATACAGGGCTTATCTAGGTTGATTCTGTTGGTTCTGAGGTTTGTATGGACAAAGAAATTTCCTAAACCTAAATCAACCGTTCCCAATGTTGGATCTACTGAACATGGCACTAAGCAGTAAATGTGACAGAAAATCATGTGGCAATAGAGTCAAGTGACAGGAAGAGGGAGGGACAAGCTTATTGGTGGTAGGACCTATGGTAGATCAAAAGAGCTGAGGATAAGAAACTTAAGCTAAGCAACAGAACGTGGACTTTGAGCAATGAAAAGTGGACTGTGAGGTCAGAGCCATGGAAAAAATTCTGGCTATGGAAGGAGTTCTCATCGAGGACTCAAACATGATAGAGCCAACATGTGCCGGATCATGGGTACATGACTAGACCTGTAGTCAGGTATACAATCAGGGTAACCCACCGTAAACAGTGCTCATTCACTTGGCACTGTGAGGGAATACTGTGATGGAGGACAGAGAGCTTCTGGTTTCTCTCAAGCCTGGTTTTATCAGCAAAAGTGTGTGTGTGTGTGGGGGGGGGGGAGGTTGCCTATTTTCTCTGGTTTCATGTATTCTTCCTAGGTCAACAAGAGGCAGTACACATGGCACTCTTGTTCCTCAGAAATCCTTTCCATGACCCATGTGAAGGTCCCAACTGAATACTGCTGCCACAAAAATTAAGGTACTGTTGCTCATAGCTGATTATTCCCATGATCCAACAAAAATGGGTGCCAGGTGCTCAATAAGTAGAGGCATCATGTCTCTACTACCCAGGTACAACCAAGAAAGGGGGGGGGAACACAACCCTACACAAGAAGGGTAACCAAAAAAAATAGGTTGAGACAAAAAAAACCAAATTAAAATATAGCTAAGTACGTGGTGCTAATATTCAAAATATCAAATATACTTTAATTATACACTCAAAGGTTATACATTCAAAAACTCATCATATACAAAGGTTATACATTTAAAATTATGCATTCAAAAACTCATCACATACATTTTAAACACCCTTGAACATATAATTAATGAATATTTGATATTTTGTCCATGAGTACCATAGACTTAGCTAAATTTTTATTTGAGGTTCTTTTTTTTTTTGGTCTCAGCTTTTGTCGATTGTTCTAACACCAAGGTAACCTCTTCCAAAGCTGACATTGAATAAATATATGAAGATGATATTCAGGAAAATCCACAAAAGGATTTGCACCTGAATTTTCACACTGTGATTTGTAACATTACTCTTGAAGAGGATCCTCCCTGTTAGGGAGTACAAATTTAGTGAGTTCCGACAAGGTCATTCATTAAGGCAGGAAGGCAGTGAGTAAGCCAGCAGACTCTCCCTTCCCCCAACGCTGCAGCATTCTGAGGCTGCCATCCATACGGTGAGAGACACAAAGCAAGGCTACTCCAAGTCTCCTCTGATAGATCATCAGAGGTTGCTATGTGTCCTATCATTATGTCCCATGTTTCAGTGACGCAGCACATCACCCGCCTTTCCACAGACTGTCAACAAGGTTATCTAACGATAGCATTTGCACTAAGATATTTATACTGGCGCCAGGAGAACAAGCTTTGTGGGGCATCCATGAACACCGGTTAAAAATATCAGTAGCTTTACAACCGCTTAAGGACAGGGCTTGGAGGAAACACAGAGAAGCCTATTAATTCATGCCCACAAGGGCCACATATTCTAGGCTCTTGGGCTATCTAAGTGCCTTTAGCATGTTCATATCTGCTTGTTAAATATGATGGCAGAGTGGATGCCAGTGGAAATGAGCGCCTGGTTTTGGAAAGATACACATTTGTCTTCCGACAGAGATGCGCGCATCGTGAAGACTTCTGTTCTTCGGTGCAGCATTAAAGTTTGTTTTAAAAATAGATCACTTGAGTTGAAATTTGACATTTAGTCTAAGAAATTAAATAAGCAAAACCACCCTTTCGTCCTTTGTTAGACTATTTGGCCACTCCGTATGCCTATGGTCTACAAAGTCAATACATGGCTTAGAAAGATAGATAGGGAATTGGCGTTCTCAGTGCACCAAGTGGGACAGGCAATTTATCAGTGTACAAGAAGACATCGATATCATATTATGAAATTATGCTGGTGAACAGGGATGAGGTCTATATGGATATTACAGGCATGGTGAGGGTTCCTATCAGGTTGAAAAAACCTTTTGATTGAGACTCTGGGAAGCTACTCCCAGTCAATAATTGCTCAACTCCCATCCAAATACTTATGGGGGCTGATCCTGCTTGGGTTCTGAGATCTGATGAGGTTGGGATAGCCTGGGATAGCCAGGTTAGAGCCATCATTAGTGGCCAGGCTCCTTTTCACTTGAGGGGAAGTTTGCCCACAAACACCCTTCTCTACGTTCCCCTACACTTTATCTTCATGTTGTTCTGCAATCACTTTGCTTGGCGGAAATGAACAAATGGATGTCAGCTTCAACCAGATTGATGTGCAGTGTACAAATCCCAAGCAGAAATGGAAAGTGCACACTCCAGGCAGATGACATGCTTCCAGGAAATGCATGGAGTCTTCTAAATATCCTCCACACAGTTAGAAGACTGATTGGAGCAGAGACCTAACCCATCCCCAATAGATACTTTTATTTTATTCCAGGACACACGTTCTTTTGCCCAGTTTAGTGTAATTTCCAAATATTTAGTTTGAGTCCTACAGTTAGTCCATATTCCAGGACTAAAACATACTTGACTAATTTCTGAGCCCAGAAGTAATGTCCATTCCATTGCATACATTTTAATGATAGAAGTGCCCCATTTTCCAGTTCTGTTGCTAGAGAATTCAGAGCAAGAGTCGAGAGAGAAAATGAAACAAATGACTAAATCTATAAAGACTGATATGAAATGGAAATTTCCTGAAATTTTAAGTTCAACTATATGCTGTCCAAGAGCCTCTTGTGGCACAGAGTGGTAAGGCAGCAGACATGCAGACTGAAAGCTCTGCCCATGAGGCTGGGAGTTCGATCCCAGCAGCTGGCTCAAGGTTGACTCAGCCTTCCATCCTTCCGAGGTCGGTAAAATGAGTACCCAGCTTGCTGAGGGGTAAATGGTAATGACTGGGGAAGGCACTGGCAAACCACTCTGTATTGAGTCTGCCTTGAAAACGCTAGAGGCCGTCACCCCAAGGGTCAGACATGACCCGGTGCTTGCACAGGGGATACCTTTACTTTTACCTTTACCTTTACATGCTGTCCAAAGCAATAGTTGTGTCCACAATTTTCAAAGTAGTCTTGGAGATCACTAATTCCAATTAGAAAACAACAGCATGTTAGATACCTAGATGTCAATTTGAACATCCTCTACCACAACCAATGCCTTAGGAAGCTGCAGAGGTGCCAAAATATCTAGCCATGTCTTAGAACTTGTACATTTCTGCCTGGGCCCCTGGGAAATCTCCAAAGAGTGAAAATGTTTTAGTTAGTTGCTGTTTTCCCCTCACAACATTTTCTTCATTCTACAGATGATAGACCTCTGGGGAATCCTTATTGTTACTGGAATCCTTTGAGAATATCTCAGAATCATGACAGGAATCTACAATGAATAGACCCCCATAACGTGAAGTTCTAAAGAATCTGGTAGATGCTTCTCAGTTTGAAAGCCTCTTTATCATTTTAAAATAACTTTTCTGGGCATTTTTAGGGGATGGGGGTTGTTTCATAAACTGGCACACTTTCTTTACCATGCACCTGGAGTCCTCCATCATTGCTGAACACATGTTAGATCCCTAGAACTTCAGATGCCCAGGTGGCAAGTAAATGAAATAGGGAGAAAGGGAACCAGATGTAACAACGTCACTTACATAATGCTAAATGCCTAGAAGTGGGCAGAAAGGGAATTTTAGGGAAAGCTTCTGTCTGTAGTTGTTAAACATGCAGCCAAGTTCCAGGAACAACTAAATATGATAGAAGCAGGGCTAGATGTGTGACCAAATTGTTTCAGTGGGATAAAATTTAACTGGTTCTAGAAGGAGAGGGAGTGTATCAAAGTCAAGCTATAGGGAAGGCAGGAAATGGGATTTGGAAACAGCTGCCTCAAATATGGACATGAATTTTGGTAATGGGCATGTCAATGACATTTAGGTAAGCTTGACCAAAGATGTAAACAAAAGAGATAAATTATGAGAAAAAGAGAGGACCTTTTATGGCAAACATATAATTAATGAAATCAGGGCTGTAACTGGTTCAGAATGTAGCTGACTGACGGTTGTCAGGGGCTACCCAATGGGACACATCCAATCCATTTAGTTTATTTCTGAGTTTATTTCTGCTTCCTGGCTATCCTGTTAAAGCCCATCTTGGTAGAGGGCCCACATGTATAAAGAGCCATCTCTTCCTTAGTCTGACGAAGGGTGCTTGCACTTGAAAGCACACACCTTGAATAAATCTTTGTCGGTCTTAAAGGTACTACTGGACTCTGATTTTATTGTGCTACTTTAGACCAACACGGCTACTCATTTGAATCCATCTCTTCCTATATGTGTCAGTCTATGCAGTGTTTTTGTCACCCCTTTCTAGTTGTCCCCTTGCTTAAGGTGGCCCACTTGGCATCTACAAAGTCTATTAATTTTTTGTAGTGGTTTCCACCTTGAAGAATGGGTTACTTGAGAAGGTGAATGTTCTGTCCTTGGAACATTTTAGTCACAGTAATATTTTCCAAGGCCTTTAATGGGGTTAAATTAACAGGCATTCCACAGGTGGAGTTAACAATGTTGTACTGTGTTTTCTGGGGTTGGTTCTAGAATTGTAAGGCACATTGAGCCATCAGGGAAAGGTAGGGTATTAAAGTTTTAATTAATTACTAAATACAAAAAACACTGGGTTGCAGAATCGCCTGCTGCAGAATCTCCCGTTCTTTCCATTCCTTTTTGTCTTTTTGATTATCTTTTTCTAAGTTAATACATTAAAAGGTGATGATATTATAAGAATTTTTTTTAAGTGAATACTGACTTTAATTCTTATACCAAATGCTCAGCTGGGGTTGCCGAGCAGGCAATATCGCACAAATTCATTTGTGCAGTTTTTCTTCCAGGATGAAGGAAAAGCAGATGCAAACAAACTATCTTCTTTCATGTGACACATCTAGGTTATAGTCAGCTTTTCACAGAGAGAAGGAAAAGCTGGAGTTTGTAACCAAATGTTTGCTTATGGCAACATGGCGTAAATGGACAGGGGAAAAACGGGAAGAGGAAATAGTGGAGGGAAACCCTCCTAAAAGTATTTAAAAGAATAAGCAGTGAAACAGTGATAGCTTGATGGACGTTTTGCTCATGGTTCTCCTTGTCTGACCTATCTGTAAGCACAGAGCACTGAAATAATGTTAAGTTTATTTATTTATTTCAAATATTTCCACTCCACCTTTTCACCCAAATAGGGCCCCCAAGGCAGAGAACAGCAAAACATTAAACCATTTCAACCCCAAGACGGCATTTATTAGGAAGTATAGAAAAGAATAAATGCAGCAAAAACATAGAAACACAAACACAATAAAACATCCACCAAAGAGGATCGTTGGGGTGTCAAGAGAGATGGCCATCTTCGGACAGAAATTCTACTTATTTCTTTGGTTCTGGTTCTGGTTTAGGAGGAGGAGGAGGAGGAAGAGGAGGAGGAGGAGAAGAAGAGTTGGTTCATGTCTCTTTTCTCTACCCAAAGGAGTCTCAAAGTGGCTTACATTCACCTTCCTTTTCCTCTCCCCACAACAGATGCCTTGTGCTCTTCTAGACTCTACCTTAGTGACAGCCCAATAATTGGATAGAGGATCAGAAGGGCTATGGTCTGTGTTCATATGCTAGAAAGCCATGTTTGTGTCATTTCCCTTTCTCCATCCCTTTTACCTGCTTCAAGCCACCATTGCATGTAGTTTTGCTGCCTACTATAGGATCTATGCTACTATGTAAGTGTGCCAAGTAAGTGTGCCATTCACTGGCAGTCTTCAAGCAAAGATTGGATACACACTTTTCTTGGATGCTTTAGGATGCTTTGGGCTGATCCTGCGTTGAGCAGGGGGCTGGACTAGATGGCCTGTATGGCTCCTTCCAACTCTATGATTCTATGATTCTATGAAGCTAGTTTTATTATTTTTCTGTGTGCCTGAACCTGCCACTGGAACTACAGTTTTTTAAAGATCTTTTCTTGAGTTTCTTCAGTGAAGCATTATTTTGCTTATAGGTATGCTGCTGTGAGTTAAAACAGACTAAACCTAGGGTAAACAGACAGCTTGTTCCAAGGTCTCAGATTGGAGACAGGGGAAGAAATATCTCACATCATGACATGTCAGCTCTGACATGGGGTATGCCAAACAAAGGAAGTATACACATGCTAGCAGAAAACAATGAGAGTTCCAAAGTTTTGGCTCCATGACTAAAATGGCCCTTTCTTGGATTGCCATCCATCTAGCCTCAAATGGCAGGGGCACCCAAAGCAGGGCCTCTGAAGATGACCAGGGTGGACAGGTAGGTCCATCTGTAAGAAGGTAGCCCTTAAGTCATCATGCCCCCAAGATGGCAAACCAGGAACCAGTGTGGATGAAACAAGACTGTGGTGATATGATCCCTATGAGGTAATCCCAAATTAATACTGGGCGATTTAACTGGTGAACTGGAAAAATTATACCATTCAGGACAAATGTGAGCATTTGCTGAAAAATCCAGAAGCAGCTGCATGGGGAAGGCATCACAAAAGGGTTGCCAGGTTCTTCCTGCCCGCAGGTGGGGGATGGAGGGTAGGGTTGCCAGATCCAGGTTGGGAAACTCTTGGAGATTTATTGATGGAGTCTGAGATGGACAGGGACCTTAGTGAGGTATAATGTCATAGAATCCACCCTCCAAAGCATTCATGTTCTGCAAGAGATCTGATCTCTGTGGTTCACAGATAAACTGTAATCTCAGGGGATCCCCAGGTCCCTCCTGGAGGTTGGCATCCCTACATCACATAGCAACTTCACTTGCATACCTTGTGACCAGTCCATCCCCCAAGAATGATTCTCTTCCCCTCTATTTTAGCATTGCAGTAACCCTGAAAGGAAGAAGAAGAGTTGATTATTATATGCTGCATTTTTCTATCAGAGGAGTCTCAAAGCAGTTTACAGTTGCCTTCCCTTTCGTCTCCCCACAACAGACACTCTGTGAGTGAGATGAGGCTGAGAGAGTCCTGATATTACTGCTCGGTCAGAACAGCTTTATCAGTGTGGTGGCGAGCCCAAGGTCACCCAGCTGGCTGCATGTGGAGGAGGAGTGGGGAATCGAACCCGGCTCGCCAGATTAGAAGTCTGCACTCCTGACCACTACACCATGCTGGCTGAGGAAGCCACAGGCCTCAGTTTGTAAGACCTGAGCAAGGCTTTTAATGATGGGAAATTATGGAGGTCATTAATTCATAGAGTCACCATCAGCTGGAAACAACTTGACAGCACAACACACACTAAAAGCTCTAAAATATTTTTGGCCAGCTCATATAGCCTTCTGCCTTTGATTATATTGTATGTCAGGCCTTCCTTAAAGAGTGCCTTGGGATGCAGTGAGAGAGGAAGGGGGAAATTCAGCATTGCAGGGCTCACAAATCTACAGATCAGCAAAGCCCAAGGCTTGCAAAGTAACACACTTAATAGCTTTGTCAGATGGATGCTGCTGATACTATAGGTCAAAGCTAACCCTTAGGGTACCATGACTATCGTTTATCATACTGGGAAGGAGGGGATTGGCTATAGAAGGTCAGAATTAGGAGTGAATGAAAGGTTTGGGGACTTTCACATGACCAAAGGAAGCAAGTGGCATCCTTTACAGCAGGCACCAATCCATAAGCTTGTCCTACCACATTTCATAAAAATCTCAAAGCTTGTTATGTCCTTGGAAAGTTCAAAGCAATCTGATTGCCAATTAGACTCCCTTTCTGTTTAATCAGTCATGGATGGAAATCTTGGCTGCAGATTTAGCAATTAAACTGATTTCTTGTACAGGGGAGGGGTCCTGCTATATCAAAACTTGGCATCCTTGCTTAACTGATGGCCCTTTATTGCTAATTTCCTTCAGCAACATGCACATTGGTGGTGCTTCAGCCAGTACATAGGGGTCCTCCACTGCTTGCCTGTCAGCCTGCTTGCCTTCCTCTACCCCTGTAGCTCCACTCCCCCCTGGGGCAGACACAAGGTACCAATATGCAGGGCAATAGTGGCTCCCATAGTGTCTCACGCCAGCAGCCTTAGTTGCCTGCTGCAGATTATATTAGTGGTAGAAGAAAAATGATCTTTCAAAAACAGTCATGATGGTTGCGTCACTAAGTCACTTTGGGAGAAAAGTCAGAAATAGCATAGATGGCTACAAGCTTTATGGTTTTACAATAGAGCTTCTGTGGTTCCTAGAGCTACCCCACATCACTTCTAGATTTCCCCCCAGAAGTTATGTGGAGATACAGCTGGTCACATACATCATGTCCCTGCCCTCACCCTACTGACAGTAGCCAGTCTTGGCTTGGCCACCATTTTACTATCTGCTGCCAGTCAGGCCATCATGGCAACAAATCATTGTTTCTTCCTCCTCCAGCTCTCTACAGAGGAGCCATTTGGTGCTGCTGCAGCAGGTGGTGGTTCATGTACATCAAGGGAGAGAGGGATATCTACTCCTTCAGGAGGATCAATCCAGTGCTTGCCATCGCCTTCCATAGAGGACAGGCAGTGCTTAATGGCTGCTACACTGCTGTAGGTTAACTAAAGGAATGGGGCTCTATTTGTTAGTTAAGAGCCGAGGCACTAGGACCCTGGAAGCTGTTGAGGCTGCCAGCCTTTTCTTTGGCCCTACATGAATCTGAAAGGGGAGTCTAGTCTGTACTAGGAGGTGCTGCTAGTTACTATGGGACAATTAAGTTGCTTCTGCCTTGGCAAGTAGAGAAAGTTTAACCAATTGTGGTTTGCTTTCCCCCAACAAATAGGGGTTCTAAGCCGAGCTTAAACTCTTTTTGAAACCTGATTGATAGGTAAGCAAGATAAAGTCATTGGTGAACGTGCCTCCATCCAGGCATTGAAACAAACTCTAGTGAGATTGAAAGTTTCCTAAACCATAAGCCTATCAAAGTTAGCTCCAAAGTTAGCTCCAAAGTTAGAGAAGAGAGGGGGAGGGAGTTCATGGGCTTCAGAAGAAACAAGGCCTGTTCTCTTCATGAATAAACCAAAGTTTACTCATGATTCCTTAAGGCAGCCCTAGTCTAGTTATGCATTTTCAAGAATAAAAATCAAATTTCAAAAGTTGTTCCGGTTTTCTTCAAATTTCCCCATTTTTATTTCATTTCTCAGTTTTTGAACAATGAACCCAGAAATCTTCATTTCCACACCAGCTTCCATGCCCTTATAGTAAATTTCCCCTACAAAAAATCAACACATTTTCCCATTATTTTGATGTCCATGGTATATAAATATATACCTAAATGTGTGTAAAAGAACCCTCAAGGACAATGACAAAAAGAAGGCAATCTGAAACCAATGACCATGACAACATACATATGAACACATGAAGCCACCCTATACTGAATCAGTTGGGCTGTCAGCTTCCAGGTATAAGCTAGAGATCTCCTGGGATTACGAAGGATCTATGGCATACAGACATCATTTCACCTAGAGAAAATGGCCACTTTGGGAGGTTGATTGTATGAGATTGTACTCCACTGAACTCTCTCTCCTCCCCAAACCCCACTCTCCAAAGGCTCCATTCCCCCCTCCCAAAAAAATAGGTATTTCTCAGCCTGGAGTTAGCAACTAGGGGCAAACCACAAGCCGATATGGACCAAGAGGTTGGTTTGTGAACCATACTGGTTCCTATTGGTTCATGACGACTGTTTTCTGCTCCCTGCCTCTATGTGTAGGGTGCAACAATCAGGGGTTTCCCTGTGTAAAGCAGCTGAGTAGCAGGAAGCAGAAAGCAGGGGGGTTAAATGGCTTGGAGCTATTTAAACTACTTTCTGCTCTTCACGAACTGCTACAAACTGCTTTAAAATTCTTGGAAGTTCATGGTGGCTCTTCAGTTCCTGGATTTCAGTTTGCAAACCACGAACCAGCCAAAAGGCATCACAGTTTTTCATTTATAAGTTGATTCAGTTATAGGTATAAAGGTAAAGGTAAAGGTATCCCCTGTGCAAGCACCGACTCATGTCTGACCCTTGGGGTGACGCCCTCTAGCGTTTTCATGGCAGACTCAATACGGGGTGGTTTGCCAGTGCCTTCCCCAGTCATTACCGTTTACCCCCCAGCAGCAAGCTGGGTACTCATTTTACCCACCTCGGAAGGATGGAAGGCTGAGTCAACCTTGAGCCAGCTGCTGGGATTGAACTCCCAGCCTCATGGGCAAAGCTTTCAGACGGCTGCCTTACCACTCTGCGCCACAAGAGGCTCTATAGTTATAGGTATAGATCACCTTAATGGCATAATAATTCAAATAACTACAGATAACCACAGATGGTGAATTGGTTCATGGCCATACCTTCTGGCAACCCTATGAATCTGACCATGAGCTCATAACAATCAGTATTGTCTACTGGGACCAAAATGGCTCTCCAGGGTCTCAGGCAGGGAAAAATCATTCACATCCCCTCCAACCATTCTCAATGCATGTAAGCAAGGCAGAAGGTTACTTATAAATAGGCATCTCCAAGATATCTCTGCCTTGAGTAATAGTTATTCATTTTAAACTAATTTTCAACTCTGTCCAAAATTACTATGTATTTGGTCAAAGTCCAGAGCCATTGTGCGATGTGTAATTTGTATTTTTGACCACTGAACAACATATGATCAGGGTCACTTATGATCCTTATTTGATAATATGAAACAATTCTATTCTATTTGGAGGTTTTGGGCGGGTTGAAATAGTTTAAAATCATTTTGCTATAAATACATGTATTTTTTCTGGTAATTGGTCATTTTACCTTTGTATGTGGAGAATTTGAATTATTAGGCTTTTATAGTTTGATTTATTTAAACTTTAGCCTGAACATTACGCCCTCCATCTGAACCTAAGGACTCTATTTTAATCTGGATCTATTGTCCCCAGGTCCAGGGGGAGTTTTTGTCATGGAGTGGTTTGCCTCACCTTGTTGGAATTTTTAAGCAATTCGTAAAGGCTTTATATGTTTTAGGAATATTTATGTTGGATTTTAATGACGTCAGTGTTACACTCTTCTGAGTCCAATCAGTTCTGAGGCTAGCACTTCAATACAGAAACCTATTCTGTGCCAAGGCCGCAGCAGTAACAATCACCTTTGTTCTTTCAAAAACAGGAATCAAATTTGGTACTGATTTACGCTGAAGTCTTGCTGAATGCAATAAAGCTTACTCCTATATAACTGGACAAAGAATTGTGACCTAGTCTCAACAAACTTTTCTTTCAAAATAAATTCTAGACTATGAAAACTCAGAACACAAAAGGGCTTAATTTCCTTGTGTGGGTTTTTTAAATGTCATTTCTTCTTCACTTTTGTAATGCATCATTTCACTGCAGATTTAAGCTAGATACTAACATCTCACCCTTTCTACAGCAACTGTATATCTTTCTTTAAAAGTTCAAAAACTATATCAAATGGACATTTTCTAGTCTAAAGAAAACTGAGATAGTAGGGGGGGAAATATGAGTTTGGGCCAATGATTAACAGAGGTTTTAACATACCAAAAGGACAAGATTGTGAAGGCTTGAAATTAACCACGGCGTAGAAGTCACTTCATGAATTCATTTGCTGAGGTAATATCGAAGATACAGTCTTTGACTTTCCTTTCACTGATATAGCCCTGATTATAAGGTATGATTAATCTACCCCCAAAAAAGAACCTTACTCTTGCAGTGATAAGCATGAAGAAGAAGAAGCAGTGTTGGTTTTTATATCCAGCTTTTCAATGCCTGAAGGAGTCTTAAATCACCTTACAATCTTACAAATCTTACCATCACCTTCCCTTCCTCTTCTCACAACAGACACCTTGTGAAGTTGTTGGGGCTGAGGGAACTCTGACAGGATTGCTTGGTCAGAACAGCTCTATCAGGATTGGGACAAGCCCAAGGTCGCCCAGCTGGCTGCATGTGGAAGAGCGGGGAATCAATCCCGGCTTGACAAATTAGAAGCCGCTGCTCTTGACCACTACGTTAAGACGTTTATTTACAGCCATTTAGACCAGTGGAATAAGACTTCACACCTCGGTGCTGGATACTAATGATGTACCAACCGCCGCCACAATTTTTGGACCTCCCCCCCACCACCATAGTGGCCTATTAGCAGTGCCACCCTAATCAAAGTTACATCCATCTAAATCCATAGAAGTCAATGGGGTTAGAAGGACATATCTCTGATTAGGAAGGACTTGTAAATCTCTCTCTCTCACACACACACACACACACTGCTTATACACTCACTGATGTCTGAGACACAGTGATAGTATAATGATAGTATTTGTGGTCATTTTTTAAAGAAGAAAGCCTGCCATTTCATGCACATAATTTGGGGGTGCTTTACATCTGCTGCTGGAGCCTGCCTTATCTGCAATTCTCCCTGTCTTTTGACTTATCCTCCCACAGATGGTGATGAATGCCATCCTCTACAAAGTAGTAAAAACCAAGGCTATCATCTGAGGGGTGGACGCAGAAGAATCATAAGGATACCAAGGCCTTCTTTCCTCTGATGGCAGATTAATACTTTAATAAATTGCTATGATGTGCTGAAAAGAGTTTGTAACGATGCATTCTCCCTCTCCCCACCGCCTAACCCCCAGCTTCACTGTTCTCTTGCCTCACTCTTCTCTCTTACAATATGTCGCTTTCTTCAAATGGGGACTGCTGAAGAAATCGAGGCTGAGTGGAATGACAAATCAGGGGGTAGAAAAATGGAATCCTGGGTCCCAAATCCAGCCCCAGGGATCCTGAAAATGGTAATGACCGCAAACCTGGAAGGTTTTAAAAGGGGAGTGGACAAATTAATGGAGGCTACCAATGGCTACTAGTCATGATGGATATATGCTTCCCCCAATACCAGAGATAGTACGTCTCTTTATATTACTTCCCAGGGGTCATGGAGGGAAGGATGCTGTCATCCTGCTTGTGGGCTGCCTAGAGGTAGCTGGCTGGCCTCTGTGTGAACAGAATGCTGGATTTGATGAGCCTTTGGCCTGATCCCGCATGGCTCTTCTCCTGGACTGATGTACTAAATGACTCCCAACGTGAGCTATATGAATATGTCTTGTCTCAAGTCAGATCCTTGGTCCATTTAGGTCATTGTTGCCTTCTCTGACTGATCACGGCTGTCCAGGGCCCCAGGCAGAGAAAAGTCACTGTCAGCACGTGACTAGAGATCCCAGGACCAGAATGTAAGACTTTCTGCATACACAACATGTGTTTTGCCACTGAGCCATAGCCTTACTCCAAGAAGATACACCCATACATGTGTTCACATACTACTTTCCCAGCTGAAGAACAGGTAATGCCCCTTTCCTAACCTGTGAAAAGACTAGGGGCCTGTGAGTTGAGTCCTCTGTTTATCACACACTCAGAGTCTCACTCCTATGAGCAAGCAAAGAGTAAGGGAAATGATGGTAAACATCTGAGATCTCAACAGAGTAGGTTCTTTTAATGCCTCTGAATCTGTTCTCAAAAGAAGGGTCTTGGCTTAGTCCTTATGCAAATTAGTCAAGGGTTGCTTGCCCTTCAGATTTTGTTGAACTGAAAATATGACTTACTTTGAAATCATGTAGGGATCAGGGTAAAAATGATGCAGCAGTCCTTTCCAGACCCTGGTGGTCAACCCTTCCCCATCAGGAACTTCAGCTAGTCACAGGGTCTGCAATTGTATTTGCCATTCGCATTCATTTGGAATCGTGACGGTCCAGAGAATCTATGATATTAACAATGTTATCATTACTATCATTAGTATAAACACTAGTATTTTACTAAGGAAATATAACAATTGAGAATGTGGGGGGGAAATATTAAAGTGTATATTCCTGCACAGCACTGAGCAAAGTTTGATGTCTTCTTCTAGTCTATGCAGCTTTCCACTAAGAAGAGTGCTTGTCCCATTGCAGAAAATGTCACTTCTCTTGAAGGAAGGCTCTGTACGTTGGAGGAACTTCATGCTGGACAGGATCCATGCCATTAGCTTATGGTAGATGTTCCTTGTTCTCGCAGAGCAGTTTCTCTCAGAATTCTCTCAGCCACACCTGCCTCACAAGATGTCTGCTGTGGGGAGAGAAAGGGAAAGGGATCGTAAACCACTTGGAGACTCATTGGGTTTAAAAACCAGCTATTCTTCTCCAAAATATATCTTCCCCAATATATATATGGTTCCTATGCTCTTCACAATTATGTAAAAAAATCATGGTGTTATAATGGGAGGAGAATCTGCACCAGTCAATTTATTGTCTTCTATACCACAGAAATGTGCCTCTTGTGGTGCAGAGTGGTAAGGCAGCAGAAATGCTGTCTGAAGCTGTCAGCCCATGAGGTTGGGAGTTCAATCCCAGCAGCTGGCTCAAGATTGACTCAGCCTTCCATCCTCCCGAGGTCGGTAAAATGAGTATTCAGCTTGCTGGGGGGTAAACGGTAATGACTGGGGAAGGCACTGGCAAACCACCCCGTATTGAGTCTGCCATGAAAACGCTGGAGGGCGTCACCCCAAGGGTCAGACATGACTCGGTGCTTGCACAGGGGATACCTTTACCTTTATACCACAGAAGCTCAACCCTTATTGACTTCCTGCCTATACTGAGAACAAAGTAAAGATGTAAAGGGGATACATAAATGAAAAAGGGGTTACATATCACAAATACGTAAATAAAAAATAATTATGTAGCACAGGTTGTGTGAAACAGAAAGCATTTCTTCCCAACATACCTTTTATTATATATTTTTAAAATACTTCTGCCAGGGTGCATTTATATTCAATATTTTGGATTTCAAATTCCATAACTAATTTGTTTTTCATCTACATCACAGGTTTCATCTGTAGTACATATTCAGTGTGATATATTTTTGCCACCTCTATCTACAATAAATAATATATCAGTGTACAGAGGCCATGTGTTCGAAAATCTCTTTCAGAATTTTTGATAATTTATTAAGCATTATACCTAATATCATATTCTTAGCATCCATAGGGAATTTACATTTAAATATGTTCTGCATTTTCCATGTATTTCCTTCCTTCCCTTTTTTTTTAACAATTTCATCACATAAGGAGAAAAATTCATCTTTGTCTTGGCATTACCAGCATTTTCCTTTGCAAATTTTGTCTGCATTATCAATGCCCTTTGGGATTATATACAATCTAAAATGCATTTTGTGCCAATTTTCTTTTAATGCTTGGTAAACTTGATTTCCTCCCTCAATAAGCATTCCCATTGATCATAGTCTCTAAAATTCTGCATCTACATTATTTCGCTTGTTCTTCTGTTTCTAGCAGGTATAACATTGTAAATCCATAGTCCTAAATCAGGGGTAATCAAACTGCAGCCCTCCAGATGTCCATGGACTACAATTCCCAGGAGTCCCTGCCAGCATTCGCATTCTGGGAATTGTAGTCCATGGACATCTGGAGGGCCGTAGTTTGACTACCCCTGCCCTAAATGTTTTGTAATCAACTGTTCGAACTCAGTTGCATCTCTTAGATAGCTCATGCACTGAGAACTTCACTGCCCCAGTTCCCATGCAGGAGCACAAATAGGAGGCGGATGAGGTGCACCAGGCCAAATGCTCCCCCATGTGGGTGCAGGAAGAGGTGGGACAACCTGCCATGACTAAAACTCCAGCCTGCAGCCTGGCATGAACCCTCCAGTGCATAAATGGTCTTAGAGTTCTACCTTCCATGTTAATGGCCTTCTTTAGTTTTGAAACTTGATTTCCTTCCTATTCCTGAGAGTCTCACAGTAGCTTCCATTATATCCTCTTCCATTATATTGCATTCAGTTGAAGAAAAATGCAGAAATCCAAACCTCGTCTAAGGAAACCATATGTAGCATAAATAAAATACTGCTACAATCCATGGCTAATAAACAAAATGATATATCACAATAAGCTATGTAACTCTTTAAATATTATTTCTTGTGAATAATCACAGCTGAATTCAAGAATTTTGGGATGTCTAACTAAGATTCTGGGACAAGCTTTCATTTTCTAATTGCTTTATAGTCAACTTCCTGTTGATAAGCAATGGACCTGTATGTGGAAAATGGCGACCAACACTGACGAGGATTAATTTACAAGGACACTGATTTGATAGGCAAATTAAAATGAACTACAGCTCTAAATTCTTTGCCTGTTTAATGACTAGTTAACCATCCATCTATATTAGGGGTAGTCAAACTGCGGCCCTCCAGATGTCCATGGACTACAATTCCCAGGAGCCCCCTGCCAGCTGGCAGGGGGCTCCTGGGAATTGTAGTCCATGGACATCTGGAGGGCCGCAGTTTGACTACCCCTGATCTATATGATTCATACATAAGAAGGGATCGAATCTTGGTAATTCAGAAAGCAAAGATATATCAAAGCTAGAAAAGTATGATCTGAAAGCATAACGAAAACAAATACATACACAAAACCTTGTCAACCATGATAAAGAAAGGAAACCAAGAGATCCGTACATTGACTTAGATGTTGTGGACTTTTAACATGGGTAGAAGTTTTTCGGCTCAAAGAGCTCAACTGCCTCAGTGCTTCCTGCGGTGACCTGAAAATCCTCCCCAAATCCTGCTACTGGTAGTCAGGAACAAGAATTCAAGAAACATTTCACACTGGCTTAGGGGGAGAACAAGGTAATGAGATCCCATGAGGGATCTAAGTTGTTAGAAATCTTGATTCATTGCATCTCAACACGATGGGAAAAAACCTCCTTCAAGTTTGGGTTGATAACTAATCAGGAAATATCAAGCCAAAACAAACTTAACACATTATAATATGAAGAAGTGCATTTGAGCATAAAGCATTATGGTTTTTTTTTTAATGCCTTATTTCATTAGTCAAACAAATCTATTAGAAAACATTGTTCTGGTGACTACTGTAGAGGCACACAGATACTTCTGGTTCAACACCTTAGTCCCTACAACAGTCATAAGCTCCACAGAAATTTCACTCGTCTTTTTGCTTCCCTCAGGAGTCCTTTTTTCCTCCTCTCATGTTAGAACCTCCAAATTCAGCTTTGCTTGAGGCAAAATTTTTTGGATAGCCTGCCTGCATCATCATATAGTAGTCTTGGCAATAGACCATCTGTCTGTGAAAAAAACTCATTGTGACTGTTTTCCCAACACAATTATATGGATTTTTTTTTTTTTTGGTTCTTACAGCTGAATAATGTGACAACTTGAAGGCAGCCTCTCTGGGTGAACACAGGAGGGGAAATTAACAATGTTTTAAACCACCACTAATGCCATTGTGTATGAGCCTCTTGTGGCGCAGAGTGGTAAGGCAGCAGAAATGCTGTTTGAAGCTGTCTGTCCATGAGGTTGGGAGTTCAATCCCAGCAGCTGGCTCAAGGTTGACTCAGCTTTCCATCCTTCCGAGGTCGGTAAAATGAGTACCCAGCTTGCTGGGGGGTATACGGTAATGACTGGGGAAGGCACTGGCAAACCACCCCGTATTGAGTCTGCCATGAAAACGCTGGAGGGCGTCACCCCAAGGGTCAGACATGACTCGGTGCTTGCACAGGGGATACCTTTACCTTTAATGCCCTTGTGGCAAACCCAGAATAAAAGGACAGGTGGTTAACTGCGAGAAAGATAACAGTGGCAGAGATTTAAAAACAACATTAGCCCTGGAAATGCAGTGGCTAGAAACTTTTCGAAGTCTGTGAGGTCACAGTTTTGAACTACATTTATTGTAGATTGTACATTTTACAAGACAGATAACTTAGGGAGTGTTCAAATGTAGAAAGTTTGACTCCTACATTGATTAGAATCTAATGTTTGGCTCTTTGCTTCATATGCCAAGTTTAGTACTAGTGAGACAAATGAGTCCCCTCCCAGTTGGAGCAATTTACATCTGCTCCGAACATCTGGCCCCCTGTTGCCTCTGAAGCTCTGTAAAGGATATGATTTTTCGCCATCTTGAATTTTGAATTTTGTAATGTTGGGGGGATTTAATGGGGGTTTATTGGGTTTTACCCATTTTATTATATGTTGAATTTTCTTTGAATTTTTATTTAATGCACCGTAACCCGGTTCCAGGAGTAGCGGGCTAAAAATCGAATTAATAAATAATAAATAAATAACTTGAGAAATTCAAGTCCACTCCATTAACAATTTATAAGCTAGTGTCATGCAGTGACTAGTAGGTCAGGCTAGGAATTAGGATGCCTGTGTTCAAATTTCCACAATAAGTGCATTAGATAAATGCATTCTCATTCTATCACTGCCTTCTTTTTGCTAGTATAACACTAAATGAAAGATTTAGGATAAATCCAGTACAAATCGTCCCTTTCTTTTCTGAGCTAGCTTTTATGAAAGAACAAGATCTATAGGCTGAGAAGCTTCTTTATACTCCCTCCTAAGTCCCAAATAAATTAAATCAGTGACACTGATATTGTTGACAGTGATATTGCTTCATCTTTTGAATTTCGGGCGGCTACTTACATTGGAAGTCATTTGTTTTGTAAAGCGTGGAGCCTGACTAGCAGTCACTTTGGAACCTCACAGCCATTCACCTTGACTGCTGTCAAATCCATTTAATCATTATATATGAAAAACCTGCCAACATTAGAAAATTCGAGAGATTGATGCAGGCTGCTTCCCTTGACCTCTTTGGGCTCTCCTTCTTTCCGTACTCATGAAGCTAATAAAAGTAGCCCAGATGCTTTTTAATATCTTCATCCATTCAACTGACATTCCAAAAGGTATGTTGCAAAAACAAAACCCTGACACTTTCAGCGCCCGTGTGATCAAGGTGAACCATTGCGCTAATGTATTGTTGTGCTGCTCTTTAATAAATCCCAGCCTTAACGTTCTGCCATAAGTATAAAACTTCACATGCTTATCTCAGTGACAAGTTAGGCCACCTGAGATTTGGCAAGGGACATTAGCTTGATCAGGCAGGTCAACACAGATGTTTGCAAAGCTTATCTCACTTCCTGTAATAACGCTTAGAAATTTTCAGGAAATAAATGTTCGCCTGTGAGATCGTGTTTTGCTGACAAGAAAAGGAGGCAAATTAGTCGGTGGCATGCTGCAAACTTTGCAGTGAATGTACTCACTTGGTAAATATACTTTGTTTGAACTTGCTGGGTTATACATGAGGGGAGCTTCTAATCAGATCAACTCAATGTTCCTGACAAAGTCACACCTCAGAGTAGCATCAGAGTAGCGGTTTTTCAGTGGAACAGACTTCCTCGGGTGGTGGTGGGTTCTCCATCTTTGGAAATTTTTAAACAGAGGCTTGATAGCCATCTGACAGAGAGGCTGATTCTGTGAAGGTTCAAGGATGTGGAAGGTTACAGTAGATGAGCGATAGGGCTGTGAGTGTCCTTCATAGTGCAGGGGGTTGGACTAGATGACCCATGAGGTCCCTTCCAACTCTGTTATTCTATGATTCTATGCCAAGCAGCTTAACATACCTGCACAATACATGTTGGGTCACTGTAGTCATATGTAATTTTTGTCCAAGAACTGAAATATCTTATTTACTAGGGAAGCAGTAATTCTCCCAGAGGTGATAGTCATCCACATCATCCACGAAAATCACTGTTTGGGCTCATTATGTGCCTTGCCAGAACAGTTACACATATCTAGATTTCTTGAGCATTATGACCCTCCACCCAAAATGGTTCATGTAGGGTTTTTCTGTGTCCAGATGCTTATCAGCAACAGCAGGAGGAGGAGGAGGCATCTTGCTGGATTTTTTTATTTTTCGTATTTCCCGGGCAGTGGCCCAGGAAAAGTGGTTCCTGATAGGATCAAACCAGGCACAGACCCAAGCAGAGTTGCAGTTCTAGCTCACTCATTCTTCCCTCACACCTTTGTGGGGTGGAGCCCTCTGCGAGTGGAATCGCAGGGTACCATCTTGTTCATGGACCAATTGGATCCTATAGTCCAATTCACTTGAAACTGGCTGCTCTTTAATGGATAGGCAAGCCCTAGATTGCCTGCAATTCTGATGTCATTTGGTTGAAAAACAGCCACTCAGCTCCCCTGTCTGTCTGCCTACCTACCAACCAACAATATTTAATATCCCATGGTGGCTTGTCAACCAACTTTTCTTAACTGTCCCTGCCCACAGAGTTTTGCTGGTGTTTTGACAGGTGACAGATTTTGAAACCTTCTAAAAGTGAAAGGTGCTGTCACCTAAGGATGATCAAGTACAAATAAATTAGCCCCTGTTCCGTGAAATCATTGTGTGTAAATTTATTTCTGTCCGAGTGACCACTTTTACTTATTTATAGCTACCAAGAAGAAATTGTTACATTCTCTCTGTTAAGAAGAAAAGAATTCATGACACATCATTTCATTCTTGTATGCTGGGCAAAATAGATTTTGCATTGCTTTCTGGCCTGCATAGAGAGTGCATTTCACAACAAGGAGTGTATATTCAACTATAAAATGTTATGACACAAAGGCTGCCAAAAAGGATGCTTTCCCAGAAAAGGCTCTAGAGGTTGAAAGAGGTTCCAGGTAGCCAAGTTGGTTCCCAAAACAAAACAATGTAATAACTTATATTAAGAGCAACCAAAATGAGATAAAGCAATGCACAAACTTTTGAGTTCTCCAGAACTCTGTCAAACTGAATATTGAAAAAGTGTGGTGAGATGTTTCAAGCCACAATTGGAAGTCCTTTGTCTTCATCCACCATAGACTTAAGGTTGAATCCTGCCAGATATTTCACTTAAATTTGCCCAATTCCCCTCCTTATCACAGTCCTGGTGCCACACAACCTTTGTCCATGCAGTTCCCATTATTCCCAGTATACTGTTCCTAGTGGTCAAAGGAGACCCTCCCCTGTTCCTTTTTTCACCAGATAAAAAGTTGCCTGGATCCAATTAGGGTTTCCATCTTCTAGGTGGAACCTGGAGATATCTTGGAATTACAACTGATCTTCAGTTCCCTGGAGAAATGTCTGCTTTGAAGGGTGGGTTGTGTGGCATTATACCTTGCTGAGCTCCATCTCCTCCCCAAACCATGCCCTCTGCAGGTGTCATACCCCAAATCTCCAGTAATTTCACAGCCTAAAGTTTGCAACCCTAGAGTCAACCCTTGACGTAAACTGGGTGGAGCTGGTATTAAGTTGCAACGTTGGTTTTCTGAGAAGTAGGGAAAACAAAGGCAACTTCCTCATGCAAAGGTATACCCTAATACCGTGTCTCTCTGGTACCAAGATAATAAACGTTTTTGCTGGCAGGAAGAGTGAGATGCACTGCCAAGTAAGGTTGAGTTCTATCATAATTTGACTGAGGAGGAAGCAAATCAGCACGACCTGAGAGATGTCTTGCTAGGCTTTGATGCCTGCCTGGTGAAGCAGCAGCCTGTGGAATATAAAGGACTGAAGATCTTCATTGATTTTAAGGCTCTCAAGGAGTAAATTACATCCTGGAAAGATCTTTTGCTTCTGGTTAAACGAGTGGCAAAGGAGCAATGAAGGGAGCATTCGCAGCAGTGTTTCTTCTTTGTGCAAGTTATGCCACCTAGAGTCATTGATCTCTTCTTTAATGGAATATTAGGGCTTCAGGAAGCACCAAAAACAACAAAGCTGAATATCCCAGCCTTCTGTTCAGAGAAAACAATATGTCGGCATATGAACCGTAGGGGAGCTTCTGTTTGAAACAGGGCCACCCTCTCCTGGACCACTGGACCACTGAGCCTGATTTGGGACCATTTGCACACTGGGTAGAATTCTCAGGACAGCAGTAAGAATTTAGGAAGTTTCATTAAAGGAGTAAAGTGGACATGTATCACGTAGAAATAAAGAATGAATGACCTTATGCCATCAGTAGGCATAATTTATCCTAAAAAAGAAGAATGTTTCAAGGTTAGATTCAACAGACTAGATAAAATTGTGTGCAATTTTTTTTTTATTTCTTCACTAAGTATATCTGTTTTCATTATTACATCAATTCATTTGTATTAATTTACTGCTTTTGTTGATTCTGGTCTCAATGGGAAGCATATTTCTGCCTTCAACTTCCTTGGTTTCCATCCACTTCGGATATATCTTTCACAGATGGTTCCCATCATTTGTAGTATCCTGGCCTTTGAGTTGCAGTCATATAGGGAGGAATAATCCAAGTGTGGTAGGCAAGTAAAATTCTCACTCGCAGAATGGCCATGTGGCACCCCACGGCAAGCAGGCAGTGTTATACAACGGCTGGGGATTTCCTTCTATCCCCAGAAGAAACCAGCAGGAGCATGGAAGGAGGAATTACTTTGTTGCATTTTTTTTTAAAAATTAGTTACAGAGAATAAAGAAGATAGATGATGACATATAATCATATAACCCTTACTTCCTGAAAGTGTAATGCAACATTAGACCCTTCTAAGTCTATTGAAGACAATGGGCTTAAAAGGGCGAGGTTGTATTTAGCATTGTACTGTAAATATTTGATAAGTATGTAAGTGCCATCAAGTCACAACTGACTTATGGTGACCCCAGCATTAAATAGTGGGTTCAATGAAGACTTGAAGATACTCTTTCTCGAATGACAGCTCTTTTACTGAAAACGAGCAACTGAACACCGAATAACCAACAACATGAACTTATATACATTTGGAGGTTCCCACCAAAGCCTGTGATTGGCCCTAAGCGGAGGCCTCCTATAGGTCCATTAAAGAGTCCAGTGGCAGCCTGGATCCTGCATGTCAGTGAATGATCTTTAGGGGCCTATGATACTGGGTTGAGGCTCTAAGCTCACCGTCTCTGGAAGCCTGCACACACATCACCCAGCAAAGGGCTTTCAAGGCTAGAGAGAAACAGAGGTGGTTTGCCATTGCCCACCTCTGTAGACTCATCTTTGACGGTTTCTCATCCTTGCTAAGCTTCCCAGGCCTGACACTATCAGACTATACCATACCATTCCACATCCCTCTTGACATTAAGTCAGCCTAATTAATTTATACAAATCCATCACTTGATCCAACCAATCCACCTTCCCAGGAAGAAGCGTTTGCTTCCAACATTTAGCACACATCAGTTTTACTGCTGTGAGAACATTACAAATCCCACACCTGTATTCCCTCGGGAGCCACTGCCACATAATTTAAGACTTTATTTTTAGTCTATCACATTGCCAGCCTAAGCAAAGTTACATCCTTCTGAGTCAATGGGTGTAGAAGGGTATAACTCTGCTTAGGCAGGCACTATTCTACGGCTTATTCATATACTGTCGTACCTTTCAGCCTTTTCTTCTTTAAGTGCAGGCCCTTGAGACCCCAATAGATACAGACAGCAGAAACATAGGAGCTGACATTTGAGTGACCCCGACAAGCGAGTGAGTAGAAGGGACACTCTTTCCAATACAGCTAATCTGTTATACAAACAGCTCCATCAATAATACAACAGAAAACTTGTTAGCAAGCTAGAGCCCTAACTTTAATAGCCTAAGTTAGCCTGTTCTTGTCCTATTTTGGAAGTTAAGCAGAGTCACCCCTGGTTAGTATTTGAAGGGGAGACCACCAAAGAAGTCCATGGTCACTATGCAGAGGCAAGGCTATGGCACGCCGCCTCTGAATGACTTTTGCTTTGAAAACTCCACAGGGTCAAATGATGCCCCTCCCAAAAGCCAAAAACCAAAACAAAACCAACACCAAAATTGGTATATACATAATATTTAAGGATAGTGTATTAGCTCTGTTAAAGAGGAAACGTGAATGCATTGCCAAAATAAAATTCAGAACGTCATCCTTTAGTCATTGACCCACCAGTGAGACTGGTGTAACAGAGACAAAAGCAACACTTATACATATATAAATATTTTCTATTTCAAGCATGGTGTCTTTTGGTTCCTTTAGACTGTGGATTTAATGGCCTCTATCAAACTCTCTTGCACACATGCAGGAGTTGTGCAGAAGTCCAGCTTACCTTGTCCTCTAGACCTGGCCATGACCACAACACTGCATTTCATGCCTTCCTCTGCTCCAGTCTAGGATGTTGTCGCTTATTCCCAGTGCTCACAACAGCCCAGAGAGCAGAATGTGTCTTGAGATGCAGGTAAAGGTAAAGGTATCCCCTGTGCAAGCACCGAGTCATGTCTGACCCTTGGGGTGACGCCCTCTAGCGTTTTCATGGCAGACTCAATATGGGGTGGTTTGCCAGTGCCTTCCCCAGTCATTACCGTTTACCCTCCAGCAAGCTGGGGACTCATTTTACCGACCTTGGAAGGATGGAAGGCTGAGTCAACCTTGATCAAACTCCCAGCCTCATGAGCAGAGATTCAGACTGCATTTCTTCTGCCTTACCACTCTGCACCACAAGAGGCTCTATGAGATGTAGTTACCTTGCCACAAAATAAATTCCACACCCCCTGCAGGGAACACACAGTGTGCTGCTGGGGAAGGCAAATGGCAAAACCAGCTGCTGCTGTCATAAGCTAATGCAGAAATCTCCAGGTTGCGAAATACCTGGAAATTTGGGGGTGGAGCCTGAGGAGGGAGGGGTTTGGGTGTGAAGGGACTTCAAGGGTATAATGTCACCTTCCAGCATGGCCATTTTCCCCTGGTGAACTGATCTCTGTTGCCTAGAGATCAGTTGAAATCCCAGGAGATATCCAGCCCAAACCTGGAGGCTAGCAAAGAAGAAACCAACAACACAAGAGTTTCTTCCAGGCCAGACTGGTCAGGGATTCTGTTTTGATGAGACATCATCTCGACATGAAATTGGGTTCACTGTGGGTGGACAGGTAGTTGTGAGTTTCCTGCATCCTGCAGGGAGTTAGACTAGATGACCCTGGAGGTCCCTTTTAACTTTGTGATTCTATGACTCTATGAGTAGACCCACTGATGAAGTGAGATGTTCGAACAAGGCATTACAGGTGGGTACATAGGTAAGTTCTTATTAACTCCCTACCTTCTCCTTTAAATCATGATCCAAATTACCATAGCTGTGAGGAAGAACAAAATATTAACTGGAGTTCTTAAGAGAGAAGGGTGAAAAATGTTGTGTTCAGGTGAACAAAGTTTGAGTCCAATGGCACCTTTAAGACCAACATGGCTACCTACTTGAATAGTGTTCAGGTGACAGGGACATGGTATGAGGCTTATTGTGAAGAAATACTTTTTGCCTGCCTCCATATTGCCTGTCTGTCATTTGTCATGGGGAGACATGTGAGGTTAAATGTCCTTGGGAAGACTGCAGTCACATGAAACACATTTATGGATTCAGTGAAGCCATGTCATGGCAAAGCATAGCATCCCACTTCCTACCAGATGTTTAGCATTTTAGGCCATTCTGAGCAATCTACTCATGAATGGAGCATGAAGTGTAGGGTATAAATCATGATATAAGGTCATACAACTATGGAAAAGTTTTAATTAGCTATAATCGTGCCTCGGATAAACCTCATTGACTACAATACTGCCACCATGGAAAGGAGTCATACAAATATGGTCAGGCATGCAGCCAAGAGTAGAAGTATATCCTGATTTCATATCCTAGTATGAATTTTGTGAGGCAACTAACCTCTCAGAACCTGGAATTTCAGGAATTTTGCATTGTTTTTAGCTGGATAGTCTCCTGCTAACTATCACAAGAAGTTAGTCGCCTGCTAACTATCACAATAAGGCAATGACATAGCTGGAAGAGATTTCTTTCAGATCAAGTGCTGGAATCAATGGGAGGTACCAACTAAGGCTAAACTGTTGCGTTTTGTTAATAAAATGGAAATCAAAGGGGCTTTCCGCACCGGGATCCTTGTAGCAAATTGTTTGCTGAACGAAAAATCGCCATTTTAAATAGTGCAATTCGTCATTATGCATACCTGACTTTGTAGTGGAATCCAGTTGCGTTTCTATCGTTTCCCACAAGCTTCCGGTCTCAGCAAAAATCGCTAGAAAGGAAGCGCTATTGCCGAGCTCGTCCCGCCCCTGGCCGTCAAGCAGCCAATGGGCAGCCGTTAGCATGCTCCCAAACAGCCCCTTTCCCTTTAAGAAAGGTTTTTTTTTAAAAAAAACACACCCAGTGCAACGAATATGTGTTGATTCGTTGCAACGGAGAGACCCATCAGCTGGCAGGTGTGTTTGAGCTGTCGTTTCATCGTTGCCACGCTCCCCCCAAGTGAAACCCCCCCCCCTCACGGGCCCGATTTTCGGCTGAAAACAGTGTAAAAAATAAAGGGAAAATACATCAGCAAACGGGCTTCTCTGTTGTTTGTGCTTAGTGACTAAACAGCTCTGGGGAGGGACTGAAGCCGGGGAAGCCTCTAAACAGGCTTGCTGGTGGGTTGAACTTCGCTCGCTCGGAGAAAAAAAAATGGCGATCGCTTCGCCGGAAGATCAGAGGAGAGAGCCAGGGGGAGGGACTTTGTAGAAACCACAACAATGGTAACGCACAGAACTTTCCCACTAGTGTTGCAGATTGGTTGCAGGAGTGTAGCGCTTTCCGGAGGGTGAATCCACTTTTGGGGATTTCCCTGAAAGTGCTACAAGGAAGCGCTTTTTGCGGATCGGTTTCAGGTGTGTGGCAGATTGTCAACGACGTTGTGCATAATGGCAAATCAGTAGCGTTTTCAATTGGCAACCATTGTGCGATTTTGAAGGCATGCGAAAAGCCCCAAACTATTTGTTGCAACTGCCTGAAACTTCACAATTGAATTCCTGAGGCTCAGATTAATTTACTGTTTACTCTAGGCCATTTTTTCCATTTTAGAAGGAAGCAAATCAACCAAAAATTTAAAGCTTTTACACGAAAAGAAAATACAAAACCCATTCTAAAGCAGCAGCAGGCTTGAGAAATCAACCTCCTGTAATTCCTTTCCTCTACGTGGGTGAGGCAGATTATAGTTTTCACTCTGACACCTGGAATTTATCAGAATGCACTGCAAGATCTCACAAACGTTGTTCTCCCTTCTTCTGACAGGTTGTTTTTTCACATCATTTACTTTCTTTGAAAAAAGAAAAGGAATGATGACTGTTTTCAGAAGGGAAAAAACATGGATCTAGATCAACCATCCAGGAAAGCTGTAATTTTGGGAAGGATTCTTTTGCATTCCTACAGAACACCAGTCCTAGAATCTATGGGGAAATGCAAACAACAACAACAATAGCACGTGTCCTTTTCACTGAAGAAAGATCCATTTAAACTGGAGAATGGCTCTTTGTTATATACCAGGGGTAGTCAAACTGTGGCCCTCCAGATGTCCATGGACTACAATTCCCAGAAGCCCCTGCCAGCGAATGCTGGCAGGGGCTTCTGGGAATTGTAGTCCATGGACATCTGGAGGGCCGCAGTTTGACTACCCCTGGTATATACTATTATATATTTTAACTTTTATTCCACCCTAACTCAAGAGACCTTATGGTGGATGAAGTCTTCAAAGTGCTCAGTGCATTGATGCCAGCCAGCAGGAAGGGGGCCTGGTACGTGGGCAGCTCTTTAAATACCAGTTGCATGTCCAGCCCCCTCTTCCCCACCCCTTCTGCTTGGCACAGGGACAGGTCAGCAGCACCTGACACCCGACACCCTTTTGGCTGCCAGAGCCCTCAACAAGCTTCTGGCAGCTGGCTGTGCTCTCGCTCTCCTCTGGCCCCGCCCACTGTGTCCACAATGAAGCGGCCCTCCAGTAATTCAGGGCCGTTCTTGATCTGTAGGCTGTAGGTAAGCTGAGGGCTACAAGAAAAGAGGAAGACCCAAAATGAGATGGATATTTTCACTACAGGAAAAAAAAATCCCTCCGCTTGCAAGATCTGAGGAAGGTCATTAGCAATAGGATGTTTTGGAGATCATTATGGGACACCATGAATCATAAATGTCTATTCAGCATTTACCGCCACATGTACACATCACTTCCAACAAATCTATAGGGAATGCACCGAACATTCCAGGGAAAATGTTGCTGTGTGTGCTATCTTGAAAACCCATGCTGTTTGGTGTATTTCTAAATCTATGTGTTACATTGCGCATGAGTTTTTGTACAGCCATGTTGGTGTCATATTTCCACACATACACACACACACACACACACACATACACACACCAATTAATTACTTCACCCAACCATCCATGATTGGACTGATTTCCCCCACTATGAAGATCCACAAATTGCTTTAGAGTGAAAGAAAATTGAAAATTGACCTCCACAGCTGCCAGTTGGGTGGGGGGCGGGGGACTCTTTTTGTACAAACAAGCAGGACTTTCTGTCAGTGTTTGAAATTATTTATTTATTTAGAATATGTATCTGTTGCCTGTCCAGAGAACCCTGCTCTAGGCAGCAGTTCTGAGATGACCTGATCCTATTTGTCATCACTGATGTGGCTTCCTCTCTGTATGAGGCCTGAGGTAAATGTCCCCATTGCCCTTCTTTGAGCAGAACTTACTACTTTTGTATTTTCAGTTGCTCATCACAGCACATAACTGAGAATTCAGGGAGCTGTAGTCTGCATCTGTCTTCAGAACTCTGTTTAGAACACTTCACCGAGCAATTTATTATTCTGAGGGATGCCAGTCCCTAGGTGGGACTTGGGGATCCCCTGGAGTTGTAGCTCATCTCCATGAGACAGAGATTAGTTCCCCTGAAGAAAATGGCTGCTTGGGAGGGAGGACTCCATAGCATTATATTCCACTGAGGTCCCTCCCCGCCCCAAATCCCACCCACTCCCAGCCCCACCCCCAAAGCCTCCAGGTATTTCCCAACCTAGAACTGGCAACCCTAACTACTCACATGTTCAGGGAAATTCTCTGCCTTCTCATCGAAATCACAAGTATGCACAAAAAAAGAGATAAACCATTATCTTGGATTGCAGGCCTCATCCCAGTCACTGGATTGAAGAACAGTATCAGAGAGAGAAACAGAGAAAGGAAGAAAAGGCTTGGCTTTCGCCAGTTCTCCCCCTGAGAAACCTTCTATGGACTCATGGCTGTGGAGAAAATCCTGAAGATTTGGGGGCGAAACCTGGGAGACTGGTATTTGGGAAGAGGAAGGAGCTCAACGGAGTATAATGCTGCGGAGTCCATTTTCTAGGACGGCCATTTTCTTCAGCAGGACGACTCTCTACAGCAGGGGTAGTCAAACCGCAGCCTTCCAGATGTCCATGGACTACAATTCCCAGAAGCCCCCTGCCAGCATTTGCTGGCAGGGGGCTCCTGGGAATTGTAGTCCATGGACATCTGGAGGGCCGCAGTTTGACTACCCCTACTCTACAGCTTGTAAATCGACAACTCTAACGCATGGCAATACCTTTAAGCGAAACCAATATCAAGTGACAGTATCTTCACACTTTTCTTTAGGGACGTGAATTTATTTATTTATTTATTTATTTGGTCTTTTGCTTAGGAACTCTGTCAGTTGCCATGTCCATCAATACCATGGTATAAATAAAGAACAGTCGCCACAACAAGTCTCTTAAGAGTTGTCGCAGCGTAAATCACAGCAATTATCTTTCTACGCAGGAGTGTCTGTTGAAAACCGGAAAGTCTTCTTATCACTTGCCTTCTAGGTGGGAAGTCGACAGCCTCAACTTAAGGATGCTAAAGCAGTGCTAGAGTCAAGGGCTTGGCATGGCGACCAGTTGACGTTTAATAAAAAAAAGCAAAGCCTACGGTAATACGGAGTTCTGTGGAACATCACGTCTTTCACGAATCACGCAAAAGGTCCTAAAGTGATTTTAATCTCCAGCCTGCATAATTGGAGAAGAGAAGAGGGGAGAGAGAGAGACTGCTTGGAAACATCGGCCCTTTCAAGAATGCAGACTTCCTGAAGGGATGGGAATATTTTCCTGTCCTATAGCAAGAGAACTGGAGCAAACTTGCTAAAGAACAACATGCAGAAGAAGTTTGTAAAACAGAGCAACTTTTGATCGACTTTTTAGCACTGATATTCACTAACAATCTTAATATGCTCCCTAATCTATGCAACAGTTTGAGCAACAGGTAAGCATTTTCCTCTCGTTTCACATGTTCCTGCGACTATTTTGCAGAGAAGAAACTCAAGGGAAGAAAGAGAAGTCAGAACAAGAGTCACGGGTCTGTCAAGGCCAGAACACTCGAGTGCTTCCTGCTGTAGTTCTTCTTCATGCTCATAATTCACAATGCAACACTTTTCTGATTTATTTGTATGTGTTTCTTGATGCAATTTTCCAGGGTCCACCAAGGTGATTGCATGATTTATTAGGTAAACTGACACAAACTGGCTAGTCCAGGTGTGGCAGTAAACAGAAAGAAAGAAAGAAAGAAAGAAAGAAAGAAAGAAAGAAAGAAAGAAAGAAAGAAGGAAGGAAGGAAGGAAGGAAGGAAGGAAGGAAGGAAGGAAGGAAGGAAGGAAGGAAGGAAGGAAGGAAGGAAGGAAGGAAGGAAGAAAGAAAGAAAGAAAGAAAGAAAGAAAGAAAGAAAGAAAGAAAGAAAGAAAGAAAGAAAGAAAGAAAGAAAGAAAGAAAGAAAGAAAAGGTGGCTACCAATCTAAAACATTCATTACAATAAATTAAAAGAACTATTATTTAAAGAAACCTCTCACAAACATATCTCATCAAAACAACTCATAAATGAGTTTAAAAATTGAGTTAAAATACATACAAAACATAAAACTTTGGTTAGGAAGGAGGGACAACTGAGGGAATGCTAAATGGGAGAAAAGTTTTCACTTGCTAGAGGAAGATGGCAACAGAAGGGGATAAACAAATCTTTTTGCAGGGAGAGTTCTAGAGCTTTGGTGCCATGACCAAGAAGACCCTCTCCTAGGTTGTTTGGTTTTATGTTGCTGCACTACACAACGGTACTGGCTAGAACTCAGGAGGGGGTGGGAATTTTCACAGTCAGAGTAGCTCAGCAGTGGAATCAGATGCCCAAGGAGGTGGTGAGCTCCCCCTCACTGGCAGTCTTCAAGCAGATACTTCAGGGTGATCCTGCATGGAGCGGGGGGGGGGGGGGTGGACTAGATGGCCCCTTCCCACTCTGTGGTTCTATGACTGCACTAATGGCAACTGGGTAGTATTTAAGTAAGAAATGGCAAGTCATGGACAAGCAGAAGCACTTGGAGAAGTATAGACAATGTGAAGTGTAATGCCAAGACTGAGCAGAGCAGCACCTAAGAAAGCACGATCAGTCAGAAAAGAAATAGATGAACAGCTGAAGGGGCTGTGGCTCAGTGGGTGGAGCATCTGCTTGGAATGCGAAGGTCTCAGGTATAGCCCCAGTTAAAACGGTCAGGTGACAGCTGATGTGAAAGACCTGAGACCCTGGAGAGTGGCTACCCATCTCAGTAGACAATACTGAGCTTGGATCGTTCTGTTCTCATTGGATTATGTACTTTCAATGTGCTTTTGCAGCTGGATTTCCCAGTGCTAAACAGGAAAATCTAAAAGACATTGAAAATACTGAATCTAACGTGTGTGCAATGAGCACTTGATGGACCAAGGGTCTGATTCATATAACGCAGCATCACGGGTCAACACTGGGACAAGACAGGCCAATTTCAGAGAGCGTCTGTGGCCACCGGCAGCTTACATCCGACTTCTGCATTCCACATGGGTCGTTCTTCCTCAGGGAGTAGATCAGGATGAAAAAACCTTTGGATGCATCAGACCATCGGTCTATCAAGGCCAGTATTGTCTGCTCTGTCGGGTAGCAACTCTCCAGGGTCTCAGACCGAGGTCTTTCCTGTCCCCTGCTACCTGATCCAGTTGACTGGATATGTTCTAGCACTGAGCAATGGCCCCTCCTCAGCTCAAAGGGAAAGCAGTAGAAGGCAACTAATGTGACTCTAGGGTTAGCCTGAAGTATCTTGTGCTTGCCCTTCAGGGCTCCAGCAGCTTCAGATGCCAAAGCAATGAAATATGCATGCATATCTACTGAGACTGACTTTGCTTCCCAGGCTGTTTCCTGAAATAGAATTTGGGCATTGTAAACCGGCGGCAACCTTGTTAAGCAGACCAGGCTCATCTCCCTGGCTCCTCTCCTTTCGTGTTGCAAAAGCTGCGCTGAATGCAATTTTCATTGGGGGAATGCAATTATCTCTCCAGGGCCTGGACAATTGGACATGGGCAGTTGCAAACATGCCATCAAGAGTCTTTTCACTGGGGGAGGCACTGGGAGAACTGCTGGCTGATGAATCTTTTCTGTGGAAATGGCTTGAACTGAAATATCCTCGTTAAGAAGCTAGGTTCAGTGATGACTTTCGGGTGGTGTGTGGGGGGCGGAATTGCAGAACTAGCTTGTTAACTTCTGGAAATAAAAATCTGCGATGAAAATGTCAATAAACTGACACTACAACCTGACACTGCCAAAAAAGAAAAGGAAAGCTTTTGAGAACTCCAGTTGTTTCATAATGCTTGAGTCTCTGTTCCCAGAACTAGCCTGAACATTTGCAAATTGAAGTGCTCTTTAAAACTTAAAGTACGCCATTAATTTTAGATTACAGTACACAGCAAAGGACCAGAACTTTCTTCATTTTCAACCCAAAGAGCTCTTGAGAATGCAGCATGCCAAAATGACTTTCGATCGTTTGGTCTCTCCTGCGGGCACAAAAACCAGGGGTGTTTTATGTTGTGCTCCAAAGACAGAATGTGAATACACAAACAGAGGCTGGGCCCAAAATCTCATGCCCTTTAAGAAGGAATCACGGGAGTCAATAATCACCTTGGAATTTGCATGAGAAATTTCAAAGTGACTTTTCAACTAACAAGAAGCGACACCCAAATGTTTCAACCAATTTAATGCTTCACATACAACATTAACACGCGCCATTACAATTAGAAACTGAAAAATGTAAAATGGCATTTATATTAATAATAATAATGGCAAGGATCTGGCTTAGTTATCCATGGGCACAAGGAAGGGGACAATTTTCACCATGGGAGGCTTGGATTTCCTCCCCACCAGACTATTTGTGGGCTGTCCTTCACCCAGGCTGCATTTTGGGTTTATTTTGGGCTTCTGTGGGAGGGAGGCATTGGCAAAATTCTCAAAAAAACAACCCAACAAAACCTTGCAGCCATAGAAATCTAGGTGCTAGCCAACCTGAAAAAATATAAGACCTCAAAAAATATAAGACCTCCAATAATAGATTCGATAGCTGCAATCTATGCTCATTTAGTTCAGAGTAATAAGTCCATACTTTTAAGCAGAATTGGTTAGGATTGCATTGTTGATCACCCAACTTAAAAACAGCATAACAATATGAATTAAGATCATCACACGAAATAACCAAATGGCCTTTGTATTCCACGTAATAAAACTTTCTTCCATTTGTCACTTGGAACAGAAAAGAGCAAGAGTCCATAGCACCTTCAAGACTAACATTTGTGGCAGAGGATGAGCTTTCGTAAAGCAGTTCCTCACTCAGACTCTGCCATAAACTTTGTTAGTCTTTTTTTTTGTTAGGTGTCTTGCTGAAATGTATCCCCATGGGGACAAAGTAAACTGTGGAGCTTCCTGCTCTACAGCACTACACTACAGCATGGCCACCACTGTGCAAAATGGGCCCAGAAGAGGAAAGGAAGCACAGTATAGCCTCCTCTAAGAAGAACTTGGGAACCAATCAGGGTGAATACTTGGATGGCAGACAACAAAGGAAGACCACAGATGAAGGCATTTCCAAACCACACTAAACTTGGAAGCCCCTTGCTAGGGTCACTGTAACTCAGTTGTGACTTGACAGCATGTATATACATACATGGATCCCATGGATTTTCCCATTAAGCAGGGGTAGTCAAAATGAGGCCCTCCAGATGTCCATGGACTACAATTCCCATGCAGCTCATAGGAATTGTAGTCCATGGACATATGGAGGGCTGCAGTTTGACTACCCCTGCCATTAAGGTTGGTATTTTACTCCAGCAGAAGGAGATCTGAGACGTCTCAAAAGGCTTTGTAGTAAAAAAAAAGGCTCTTTGTGCTGGAGGAAATTCTACTGCTAGTGGGAAAGTTTTGTCAAATCCAACTCCAGCCCATTGTAGAACAATCAAAACTTCCATCCAGTTTGGACTTCCACATTGTTTGGTTTGCTGTGCAGATATCATAGGTTTTAAACAAAATAGCAGTTTTCAGAGGGGTAATAAAAACCATTGAATCATTTCTCCAAAACAACTCAAGTCTGGATTTAAATATATATATTTGTTGTTGTTGTTAGGTGCGAAGTCGTGTCCGACCCATTGCAACCCCATGGACAATGATCCTCCAGGCCTTCCTTCCTGTGTTACTTTGAGAAAATGAAATAGCAGTACTATTTTAACCGGGAGAAACTACCCAGCATGTTTCTTATGTTCAGATAAAACATACCTGATTAAGGATGCATATTGTTCTTAGTTCAAAAAAGCATGACAACTGTATTACCTGTTCAGAAGATAAGCATTTTCTCCCTTGGCCTCCCATTGTCTACATTGATCTGGAAATGTTAGAATCTGATAAGAGGCTTATAGCTGTGTTGTTGAATATTGGTTTTCTCCAGCGTACAGGGTGCCCATCAAATCTGTAAAATTCCTGTATTACGCTAAAGACAGAAGGAAGAAATGTGAAAACGTGACTCTAAACAAAGCTGCACAGCAGAAAGAAAGAGAGCAAAAGACTGGGCTTGGGTTTTTTTCAGTGACTCTTCCATGCCTCTGGAACAAACTCCCAGAAGACATTAAGGGGTCTCACCCCTCCTGACTAACCTGAAAGCCTATAAACAGAACTCTTTGCAAGTTTCAGAGTCTGGGCCACTGGAGATAGGTGCATCAGGTGTTTTGATGGAGACAGTTTTAAATGTTGCTGCACACATATTTTATTGAATTTATGTTCTGATATTTTTAATTATGTGTGTTTATATTATTTTATTTTATTTTTTACATTGTGAATCTGCTTTTGACTAGGTCAGGAGAAAGCCCATCGGTGGTGTCTGGAAAGAATAAGCTGTGTTGGTCTGCTGGAATTAGGGATGCTGGATAGGGATGCCAGTCCTCAGCTGGGACCTGGGGATTCCATGGAATTACAGGTCATCTCCAGAGCCAGTCTGGTGTAGTGGTTAAGAGTGGTAGCCTCTAATCTGGAGAGCTGGGTTTGATTCCCCACTCCTCCTCCACAGGGTAATCAATGGGATGAAATTAATTCAAAAGAAATTCCATCGAAACATCCGGAAGAAGTCCCTGACAGTTAGAGTGGGGTGGGTTCTCCATGTTTGGAGGTTTATAAGCAGAGGCTAGATAGCCATCTGACAGAGAGGCTGATTCTGTGAAGGCAAAGGGGTGGCAGGTTACAGTAGATGAGTGATAGGGATGTGAGTGTCCTGCATAGTGCAGGGGGTTGGACTAGGTGACCCAGGAGGTCCCTTCCAACTCTATGATCCTAGGTTCTAAGATCCTATGATTCTAAGTTCTAGCCGCAGCTTCATCTTCATAAGTTTCTTCTGTATATAGTTTCTGTCTTTTCTTTAGGCTGGAATTTGTGCTCGGTTGTTTGATTGTGCTGCATTGTTTTGAATCAATCTGATTTATTGAATCTCTGTTTTATTGAATCGCTTTTAGGCAAACAGAGAAATGGGGACGTGTTTGAAATAAATAAATAAAAATGGGCTGAGAATTGAATCTGCACGATTCGGTATAAAAACACGTAAAGGGTTCATCAAACATCAGAAAACATCACACAGCCCACAAATAATCTTAAACATTACTTTAACTGAGCCACAAAATTCTAGCAATGTACTGAGCAGTAGCACGAGTCTTGCTTTCTTTTTCTCATTTCGTATTTGCAATGTTGATATGGAAACAAAAGACACATTGCAATTTGCTGGCAAGTTTATGGGTATCTGTCAAGAACCTTGTCATAGAGTTTTGGCAGTCACTGAACAAACTGTGCTCAAGTGAATTGTAGAGTTGCCATGGACGGGATGCTTACAAGTGCTCTGAGGTACATCTGTGACTGTTTTATTTAAAAAGGTCTAAAAATTTTCCAGTGAAAATAAACATCTGGTTGGGGAACATACATCCAATAACATTCTTGCACCACTGGACATTAAATAAAAGGTTCTGAAATATTATTCAAGGCCAGGTTTTCCCAACCATGGTATTGTGGTACCCTACAGTACTACAAAGGCCTCTCCATGATACCGTAGCATGGGGATTTTCAAAATGGCAGCTGGGGAGAGACTTCTCACCCTGTGCCTGCTGTTTCTGGCTCTGAACAAAGGGAAAAGAAAAGACGTTTTTTAATTTGTGTAAAATGTCTACCCTTATTTGGGTAGGTTGACAATACCCCCTCCCAAAGTGGCCAAAGATGGCCCTGGAGGCTGTGGGGAGGGGAAGGGCCCCAGCCATTTAAATCTTTCCTGGCTGAGGCTCCTTTCACTTCCAGGGGCATGGCAGGGAGGCGTGGCTAGATGACATCACTTCCTGATACTTTGAACCCTGAAAAATATTTCAGCTGTACCTCCACGGTCAAAAGTTTGAGAAGGGCTGTTCTAGACTTGGGAGCTTGGACAGAAATCATTGCGAAGGAACACCCAAGTTGGTGTATATTGAATCTGACCAGTGATCTATTTTCTGGTCTCTAAGGTCTCAGGTAGAGGAAATGTCAAGGGCAGATAGACTAACAACTTGCTTCTGGATTAATAGAAAGCTTTATTGATAGCAGTTCAGCACACCTCAACATTCATAGTCGATTCTGGTCAATACATGTCAAACAAGCATTTTTACTCTTTCTCTTTCCCGCCCAAAGTTGCACAGTTCCCAGGGAGTAGGAGCCCCCCTCCCACAGGTGCCAGCCCAGGCGCCATTCCAAGCGATAATTAGGCCGTCATGGCCTTGGGTGTTAGACAGTTCCTCTCCTACAGATAACACAGCCTAGAAGAAATATGTGCAAAGACTAAATCAGGAGCAGACAGTTCAGGGTTATACAAAGGTTCCAAAAACAGCACACAATATTCCAAGATGGAGTTACATAGGTCAAACACAAATCATGGCAGGGGTCAGAGGATCTGATCCTGACAGGAAAGCATTTTCCAACATGGTGTAGGTGCAGTCATTTAAATGCAGAAGCCTGGGATTGAACCTGGGATCTTCTGCGTAAGAAGCATGTGCACTGTCATTGAGCCATGAGCAGGAAATTATCTCACAGGAAGTCATCCCATAGGCATTCCAAGAACTCATCAATAACTACAGTCAGCAGCATATTTAACTGCAGTCCCTATTGCTTTTTTTTGTTTTTTTCTGGACCAGAAACCTGAACTCCTTCAAAGGCCATAACTTACAGTTATGCATCTCAAAGGCAAAAACCCATTTCTTGTACATTGATGGAGTCCTGGCTGGTGATAAATCATCCCCCCAAAAAAGAGATTTTAGACCTAAGCGGATAGCTCCCTAAAAACATTAAAGGTAAAGGTATCCCCTGTGCAAGCACCAAGTACTGTCTGACCCTTGGGGTGACGCCCTCCAGCGTTTTCATGGCAGACTCAATACGGGGTGGTTTGCCAGTGCCTTCCTCAGTCATTACCGTTTACCCCCCAGCAAGCTGGGTACTCATTTTACCGACCTCAGAAGGATGGAAGGCTGAGTCAACCTTGAGCCGGCTGCTGGGATTGAACTCCCAGCCTCATGGGCAAAGCTTTCAGGTGGCTGCCTTACCACTCTGCGCCACAAGAGGCTCTTCTAAAAACATTACTCTGTAAAATACTTTGTATGCTGCTGGTGGCATTATTATATCCAATCATTTTCAATCCTCCCTCCCTCATGGGGTTATTGAAGTTTAGGGCACTCCCAGTAAGACAGAATTCTGAAATTTGACACATATTTAAGCCAACTCACTGCATTCTTAGATCAGGGAGTGAGGAAGCTTATATTTCTACATATGCCCACCCAAAGTTCAAGATTACCAACAACAATAAAATCTGAACGCAGAACCGTGTGTACCTCTCAGAACAGAGGGCTCATAATAGATCCCCTTCCACCAATGGTCAAGATATTTCCAGACTACCCAGAAATTTCCAGGTGAAGACCCGCAGACCAAGAAAAGTTGGTGAATGTGACATTTGTATACACTGCAATCAGAATCCAGATTCTCAATTCACTCAGCATCCCAGCAGAGAGCAAGTTAAGCTGCAGCTAGGATGAAACGTTGGGCTGAGCGAGCTGAAACATACATAAATCAGGCTTTCAATAGACCCCAGGGACAAATCTATATGCTTACCAAATGCACAGGAAGTTGATGGTTATATTCAAGCATGAACAGTTTTCTGCCCCAAGCATCGCTCAGAGCTGTGGATCTCTCCATCGTAGGTGGAAGGCTCCTATTGGTTCTCTAACCCAGGGGTAGTCAACCTGTGGTCCTCCAGATGTTCATGGACTACAATTCCCATGAGCCCCTGCCAGCAACTGCCAATTTGGTGTACTGGTTAGAAGTGCGGACTTCTAATCTGGCATGCCGGGTTCGATTCTGCACTCCCCCACATGCAACCAGCTGGGTGACCTTGGGCTCGCCACGGCACTGATAAACTGACCGGGCAGTGATATCAGCGCTCTCTCAGCCTCACCCACCCCACAGGGTGTCTGTTGTGGGGAGAGGAATGGGAAGGCGACTGTAAGCCGCTTTGAGCCTCCTTCGGGTAGGGAAAAGCGGCATATAAGAACCAACTCTTCTTCTTCTAGTCCACAAAAATCTGGAGGACAACAGGTTGACTACCCCTGCTCTGCCATCTTTTTAGCTTTCCCTGGTGGTAGCAGGAATCCTCTGTGGTTTTAGAGAAGGTGTTTTACATCAAATAACATCCCTTCCATGCATAGGCTTAAAAACGTTTGGTAGCCAGAAAGAGACTAAGGTGTCAAAAATCTACCAGTGGAAAACCTATCAATATTCTATACTGAATTATGCAATAAAACATTTGCAGAATCTTTGAGCGTGTCATATATCTGCACAGGTATACAGTCTATAATTGGCTACTGGCAAATGAATAATTCACTCGTTCCAAACAACAATAATTCAGGCAGGTGCCTTTGACTCAGTGCCCCCCAGGGCCATACATCAGGCAATGTAATTTGTTCTCCATCCCCTTGTTATTGACTTTGATGTCTCCTAGGATGACATGTAAGGCTTGTTAGGGATCCTCATTTTCTGACTCGGCACCACTAGGACCCAGTCCTACCCCAATGTGCCACTAAAACTCATGTCCTCAATTAGACATAAATCATAGAAGACAGTTACACTGTCGAATTCTTCCTTTACATAAATGAGATTCTTTAATGTCCTCGTAGAATCTGGAAATTATGTCGGACAATAGGAGGAGGACATTAAAAGCAGGGTTGGATGAAATTGCAGCAAAATGAACCAAGCAGCCATGGGTTAAGCAGTGGCACAGTCTCGGTACTGCAAAGAATGGGAGGGAGAGGCCAGGATACAAGTCCCACCTAGCAATAAAGCTCATAGTTGATGCCAGTCACTGTCTCTCAACCTACCCTACACCACAGGATTGCTGTGGGCTATCCCAGATGGTGAGGTGGTTCAGAGAAAGGACCCAACAGCCCTTACTTGGCCAAGGTCATATGCTTATATATTTTGACACATGGGCCCCAATTTGCTCCCCAAAGAATATGAGATAAAGGAACCAACCAACTAACTAACAAAACAGCAGTCTGCTTCTTGGACTGGAGCCCTTGATGTGGAGGGCTGGTTCATCTGAAGGCAGAGGGAGGAATTGACAAGGCAGGAGTCAAAATAAAGCCAATAGCTTTGGGAATCTTGCACTTCAGTGTGTGCCTCTGGCCCCTGAACACCTGAAACAGGAAGGGGCAAGCAAACACTCAGCAAGATGTTGCAGTCGGCAAAGATGTTCGTCCCACTCTTTCCCTACCTGCTGGCAGTGGTGGAAGCAGGAAGCAGCTCTCAGCACTGTGTGAGTCACCTGTGTCCGCCCCCAAGCTCCCAGCCAATCAACCGCAGAGCACCGGGCCATGATGACCGAGGCTCCCTTCTGCTTCCACCACTGCCTTTCAGCTGTTGCCAGTCAAGACCAATTTTCCTGTTATCTCAAAACCAAAATGGGTGACTCACACCAGCCAGCCTCCTCACTGGTGGGGAAAGGGAAAAACTCTGCTTTAAACCCCTTGGGGGCAAAGTGGGGAAAATGTGTGATTTATAGAAAGACTGATTAGACAGATGAACAGTTCTGGGTCGAGGGACCCTATATGCCTACAGCTGTTTATTTTATTAGTCATCATTTGAGATTTTTAAAATTTACCAGGCCACTTCATGCGTTCATTATTTCTATCCTTTTAACTTATGGAAGGATATTGCTCGCAAGTGGGCAAAAGCTAGAACCTGGTGACATTTTTAGCACTAAGTCTGTTCCAAGGAAACTTGGCTTCAGACCCAACCTGACTCTTCAGTTACACTTTTTCACTCCTTACAGAACCGTACATCGAATCTGAATGGCAAACGGGTATAAGACTTCTGTGCCTGTCTTTTTAAATGTCTTAGAATCCATTACTGGGAAAGGTTCAGCTAAATTTTAGCCCAGCAGCCCCTTAGAGACCAGCAAGATATTTGGGGTATAAGTTTTTAAGGGTTAAAGCTCCCTTCATCAGATGCCAGTTGGATTGGAGACCTCTGAGTCCTTATATCCCAGTCAGAAGGTGGGAGGGATGTAGCGAAGGAAGAATTCAGAATGCAGAAATGCAATGCACATTCTAATCAGCTTGACTTCAGTAGGGGGAGAAATGCTTTGGGGAACAGAAAATTAGCATGTATAGCAAGGGAAGAATCCGATGTCCTATCTTCAGCCCTGGGGAGGTATCCATTGTTCAGAATTTGTGAATGAACTCAAACTCAGCCATCTTGCATTATAATTTCCCCTTGAAGTTTTTTTGTTTGAGGACTGCCACTCTTAGGTCAGCAATGGAATGACTTGGGAGATTAAAATGTTAAAGTGTTGAAAGGGTTTTATGCGGGATTTATGTCCATTTGTTCTTTTCATAGGGACTGACCTGTCTGCCCAATGTAGAGAGGGCATTGCTGACATTTGATTATATACTGAATAACATTGAAAGATGAACAACTGAATGAGTCTGATATGGAATGGCTGGGGTTGTTATGTGCCATGAGTGTGTTGCCAGATGGGATATGGGAACAGAGATGGCATCTTAGTTTGTTGCAGGCCCTGGTCCCAGAGTCTGTGTCCATGTTAGGAAGGGCATCGTTGTGGGTGATAAGTTGGTTAAGGCTATGAGGCTATGGGAAAGGGGTCCAGCATTGGTTGTAGGTGACTCATGATGTGTTGGACCTTGCTGAGAGCTGGATGTATGTAACCCCCACTACTGTTCTCTGGTTTTTTGTTTGAGCCTATCTTGTTGTAGATTATCCCATGGTATCCTCCTGGATTTGTTGATCTGCTTTCTTACTCTATCAGCTGGGTACTGAAATTCCAAAAACACTCCAAACGATCCATCGCCCAGAGCCAAGCTTTTTTTGCTACAGCTGTATTTGTGCCAATCCCTCAGACAGGGATCCACACCTGTTGGACCTACAAGAGACATTTTAAGAACCTTTTCTTTCAAGTAAAAACATATGGAGTTAAATCAAGTACTTTTCTTGAGTTCTCATGTTGGCCTGAAGCATTAGAACACTGCCTTGAGCCAGCTGGCCAGGACTGGAGGTTTATAAGCCTAATAATAAATAAAATAAACACCTTTAAGACCAACAAAATTTGATCCTGAGCCAGGATTCTAATGGAACATAATGAAAAATAAGATGTAATTTAGAATGGAAGATTGGAATTTTATTCTCTGGGGACATAACTCTGCAAACCCAGTTGCTTGCAGGGAGACGCAGTCTATTCGCGATTGACTTAGTTAATTACTCTCAGGTGTTCCATAATGGGGGATGCATCTGCCCCTTAGTCTCCAATCTTGACATATTTATTCTCTTCGTGATGTTTTTTCCCCAGAGTTGAATGCAAAAGATAACCTTAGAAACATGCTATCCCTATAAGGCCTTTGAATCTGTTCAGCATCTTCATTAGGCTCTATACTAATTTATGGCTCACCGTCTGCCTATATATGTGGACTAGTGATTCCCATTTCATTGTATCTGAGGAAGTGTGCATGCACATGAAAGCTTACTCCTTGCATATGTTGGTTTTCAAGGTTTCCATGGATTCAAACTTAGTTTCACTTACTCATTTCATTTATAGTTTACATTTCTTGTTAAAATTCAAGGCAGATTAAAAAAAACAAATTAAACAATGCAATAAAACAATGTAATGTATACAATAAACAATGCTATCAACTGCTTGATTGGTTTTTTACAGATGTTACGACTACAATATGGTTCCCATTATAAAGACTAAGGATAGAGTTGCACCAGCAATTTTGCTCACTGGCACCTACATTACAGCAGTCATCAAATGGCCATAAGAAATGTTTCACTGTCAATGCAGCAGACCTGAAAGCAAGATATGAGAAATGTGGGATCAGATCCCAGCTAAACTGTGCAATTCTATGCATAACCTAATTAAGAACCCTTCTGTCTCTATCTCGTTTCTGCCATCTGTGACGTGAGAATAAATGTGACTTTTTTTCATTAGTATCTTACAAGGTTAAGGGAGATAAGGAAATGTCATCCACTATGTGCCTTAGGCATGAAATGAGCATTCAGGCCTGCATGACTTGTGATCCACCAAGCTGAATGTGGTACTCCATGTTGGCAGAGTTTAAATATGCAAAACTGACTGCTTAAAGAATAAACAGATTTCTTGAGAAGAGAAACCACTTTGCAAAGAAAAAGGAGAGAGTCCTAACAGTCTAACTTACTGTCTAACTATTGAGTGACCTTGGGCCAGTTATTCTCGGGGCAGGGGGTTGGGGCATCAAGTCACACATTATAAAGTCCTCACATCTCCCATGTAACCAATCAAGTTCCATGCTTAGTTCCTCAGTCCATACATCTCCCATGTAACCAATGCTTAGTTCCTCAGTCCATACATCTCCCACGTAACCAATCAAGTTCCATGCTTAGTTCCTCAGTCCATGCAGACCCATTCAACTCAAGCTGGTAGAGATACAAATTTCCCCCTCCAGTGATGCCATTTTCCTGAACTGGAATGGCCCTGGAAAGCCATCTGAGTTCATGTAAGTTTCCCCAAAGAAACAAAGGGTGTATTCCTGGGGTCATTTCAGGCTGGAAAAACAAGGCGCGGAAAGCCCCTTTTCTGCATACACGTGGTCCTGATCTCAATTGGGCCCACCTGCTCTTGGCAATGAAGGCGCCAGCATTGAACTCTCAGAGAGCAGGATCCCAGGGAAGTCACCGGGGGAGTTTGCAGCGTTTGAATTGGCCCTTGGCCACACCTGCCATACAGGATTGTTGTGACGGCAAAAGGGGGAAGCAAGGACCATGTGTGCTGTTATATCCTCCACGGAGGGAGGGAAGGTAGCATTAAAAAAAAAATTGTTCTGCACTGCAGTTGAAAACGTCTCTGTCTATGTAGCCTTGGGAGACTGAAAAACTGGGCCCCTAACCTGTCCATTATGGTAGGTGGGCTGGATTCAGCTTGTGTGTATAATGCACCATCATGTTGCAGCCAATTTACGGCAGCCCCATGAGGTTTTCAAGGCAAGACACATTCAGATGGGATTGTCCATTACCTTCTACGTGTAGCAACCCAGGACATACTTGGTGGCCTCCTGTACAAATGCTAAACAGGGCCAACCCCGCTTAGCTTCTGAGATCTGACACGATTGGGCTTTCATCTCAGTGGGTGAATAACAGTGCTGCTTTGATGTAAATTAACAAGAAAGCAGGGAAGTTTTTAAAAACCCCTCTGATATACTCTTTTCATTCTGCAGCTAGTGGACGTGCCAGGAGTTTTATGTTACAAAGCTCCCTAGCTGGAGGGACCTCTCACAACTGATAAACGCCACGCATTGGCGGAGGTGAAGTAATCTGGTTGTAACCCTCCCGTCCTGAATGGAGGAGCAGAGCTGCCAAGCGCCTTGTTGGGGGAGATGCTTAGAATGCTTTGTGGAATGAGCCCTGACATTCACAGACTGCCAAGTTTAAAAGCTTCCTGCTGCCACTTCTGTCAGGGTGAATCAGCAGGCTTGCTGATTCAGTACAACACAGGAGGCATATGGCTCCTCGGCTACAGAAGACACCTCCTGAAAGGCCATCGTGGAGAGGCAGAGAGAAAGGGGAATGAGAAACCAACTGCCCTGCCTGCCCATCATGATGCCAAATCCTCTGGTAGATATTTTCAGTGATGGGGATAATGACGGATGAGTGCCCTTGTGCTTCAAAGCTGGTGGCATTTTTGTGAGCATCCCTGTTGGAACACTGGAAAAGGCATTTGCGAGTGCTCGGCAGGTCGCTCGCAAGATGGATGCTCACAAAACACAAACGTGCCAGTTCCAAAGGGGAAGTGGAGAACTTGCCAAGGGTGGCAGGGACTAGGGTGCCAAATGAGCTACAGGAGTCGTCTTACAGTGTAATCCTAAATGGAATGACACCAGTCTAAGCCCATAATTCTCCTTAGGATTCACCGGTTAGGCATCTAACCAGATTTCACTCAAGTGGTTCGGTATAACCAAGAGATTGATTGGGATGGAAGCCTGGGAAATTAGGTTTTGGATTTATTATTCTATCATACGACTATTTTAAGTGGCACAAAAGGTTCCTCTTGCTAGCATCATGAACCAGTTCAGTTTGTGAGGTTTGTGACACAGTAGAGAACTCCTCCAGTGTGCCAGAGACACCAAACTGGCAGGGGATCTCCAGCTGACTTTTCTCTATCTGCCTTCTACGTTTGGTGAGGATTGCAGGTCCAAGGTCCAAGTTATGCCTCCCCCCCAAGAAGGTGCCCCCAGGAAAATACATTATGGGGAAATGACAGGCATAGGTTCAAAAGGTTCAGTAAGGTAAAGGTAAAGGTATCCCCTGTGCAAGCACCAAGACATGTCTGACTCTTGGGGTGACGCCCTCCAGCGTTTTCTTGGCAGACTCAATACGGGGTGGTTTGCCAGTGCCTTCCCCAGTCATTACCGTTTACCCCCCAGCAAGCAAGCTGGGTCCTCATTTTACCGACCTCGGAAGGATGGAAGGCTGAGTCAACCTTGAGCCGGCTGCCGGGATCGAACTCCCAGCCTCATGGGCAGAGCTTTCAGACGGCTGCCTTACCACTCTGCACCACAAGAGGCTCATAAAGGTTCAGTAGTGTATGGAAAAGATCCTATGAAAGCTAGAGTTATCAACATTGCAGGAAAACTTCTCCAAATGCTCCTCGCCATGTCCTTCAAGTTCCATCTCCTCCTGTTGCTTTGGAAAGGCGGTATATAAATATAAAAAACATTTAGATTAAGCGGAGGCAGTCTATCTGAAAACATATCAGTTCATGAACCTTGACGAACCACCAAGACTAGCTTGAAAGTTTATGGAAATTTTGTGCTGGATGGCCTGCTAAGAACATCACTTAATGAAATTCTTAAGAAGCAGGCTAGCTCTTCAGGCCTTGAATACAGTCAACCTATAATGCCTCAGTCATATCAAGAGAAGACAAGACTCACTGCATAAGACAAGAATACAAGGAAAAGTTGAAGGCAGTAGGAAAAGAGGAAGGCCCAAGATGTGAGATACATTGACCCTCAGTTCACAAGATCTGAGCAAGACTGATAGGACTTTTTGGAGGTAATTAATTCATTGGGTCATCAAAAGTACTTATAAGTCAGTTCACACATCCATTTGCCAGATTTCACAGTTCAGGTCATATGTTCTAAAATCCTCCACATAGAGGAGCTCCACTAAGTGACATGTTAGATTCAAGTCCATAGAGGATGAAGCAGAATTGTTCTCTCTTGCCCCCGAGGGACAGACCAGAACGAATGGGATGAAATTAATTCAAAAGAAAATCCATCTAAACATCCAGGAGAAGTTCCTGACAGTTCGAGCGGTTTCTCAGTGGAACAGGCTTCCTCAGGATGTGGTGGGTTCTCCATCTTTGGAAATTTTTAAACAGAGGCTAGATAGCCATCTGATGGAGAGGCTGATTCTGTGAAGGCTCAAGGGGCAGCAGATTACAGTAGATGAGCGATTGGGATGTGAGTGTCCTGCATAGTGCAGGGGGTTGGACTAGATGACCCATGAGTCCCTTCCAATTCTATTATTCTATGGTTCTATGATTCTATGTCCCGTTGCTGTTCTAACCACTCTACTGAAGACCAACACAAGCTGCCCTCTGAAATGAACTGGCTTGATAAAAATAACATTGAAGCATTGAGACCAGACTGATCTTGTCCATTTCCCGGGAAGTGATGCCTATCAATACGGTCACATGTTTCAGTTGTGCGCGATTGATTTTTTCGATCACATTTGATTATATTTTTCAGCTTTGGAAGAGTCTATTAATGAGATGTAATAAACAAAATTTTGCACCAAAAAAAAAAAAATTGGTCGGATTGTGCTGCTTCCTCTGTGCAACTGGATTCATGAAGTTGCTTCCCATGTAAGGTTTTCAAACATGCAAACGCTTTCTGAATACACAGGGGACCATCTGGCACGCATGTTATATTTGCTATATTTGCTAACCAGGCAGTCGCTCAGAAGGGAAACTGCTTGAACAAAGTATTTCTTCGTAATAAGAATTGTGGGTTTTGAAACACTTGTTGTTATGGCGAGGGGGAGAAATGACAAGTCTCATTTCAATGATCCATTTCTGAAGTGTAGTGAACATGGAGAGCTCAAGAGCCATGTATCACACGGAGGCCTGAGAAAATTAAAGTCTAGATTGCCACTGGGAATTGAATGCGTTCATTTTTTAGGCGCTTGCCACGGATAACGAGAAAACCGTAACGGGATAGCTAAATGAGAAGCGGAGACGGAAATATTTGCAGCCGCCTAAGAGTGTTCAATGGCCCTAATGGAAATTCAAAATGGAGTGTGATGAGATCTAATCTGATCTACTTATTGCTTCCCCTAATGCCATCGATCTATTTTCTCACGCTCTTCCTGATTGATAGTCTCACAATGGCGTGATCGTAGTATTAACTGGAATACTGCAAAGCAAGCAGCCCCGTCGGGGACCGTCGCCCTTCTTGCGTCGGCCACATAAAGAAAAACAGGTCCTGTAATGCGTGTGAGGCTTCTGAGATGAGTGACTGCCTGGGGGCTCAATGGGAAAATGCCTGTCCCCCTGAAGGCGGTGCTTAATCCTTCCAGTATGAAAAATGGCAACGCAGTCTTCAGAAAGAGCCTGCCTGAAGCAAAGCAAGTGCTGCAAATGTCAGCTTTGTACTGAATCGCGTGTCGCGGCATTTGCCTGTGCAGCTTGGCGGCACCGCCAACAAAAAGGCATGGGAAAGCATGCTTAGTGTGACTGGCACATCTGTCACAGGAACACAGTCATGTCTTATAAGACATGGGAGATCAGAGAAGCTCACCGCCTCCATCAAGGAAGGAGGCTCCATCTGAGAGGAGGCTCAGAACCCCAAATGCATGTCAGTCCAAGCAGGACAAGGTTAGACACAATGTGTGAGGATTCGAAATTTAATGCACACATCCTGTGGGCCCATAGCAGGCATCCATTAAAGCAGGGATATTTAAAGTGCTCAGATTACCTTGTGGGCATTGCAGAAGCCCTTTGAGGGGGAATCCGTATCAGCCTTGCTCCCTGCAATATGTTTTCATAGCATATAAAAAGTTTTTTTTTAATAACAAGTTTACTTTTAAGATGGGACTATTAATGGATAGTGTATTTTTAGTGTATTTTAAAAACTGTAATGTGAACAGCATACACACAATATTATTCATTCTGGGTGTTTTGTTTCACCTTTGTTTTCTCTAATTTTGATCTGCACATGGGCAGGATTTACCACTGTTTTGCACAAGAGACCTATCACGTGATTGGCATTAAGTCAACATGAGAGGCTAATGGCAATTATTATGACGTATTCTAATGCTCGGCCATGTACGATTCTTCAAAGTTCAGTCGAATCTCTTCTTAGAGCCCATCAAAAAAAGAGAGTCCACCACATTTGTAGACAACGTGGCCTGTTTCGCAGCTCTTCCTGCAGCAGAGAAATCTGGGTGTGTTGGGAAAATACGTCCATCCCACAGCATTTATTGGAACGAATATCAGGACTTTATATATGTCAGGAGACATTGAGCAACCACAGTACCTCCAAGATGAGGAGAACACCCACCAAGAAGCTTTGGAGCTTAGGGCTGCCAGTTCTGGTTTGGAAAGTACCTGGAGATTTTAGGGGTGGAGCCTGGGGAGGAAAAGGTTTGAATATAATGCCATAGTGCCCCCTCCTAAGCAGCCGTTTTCTCCAGGGGAAGAGAAATGTGCTGTCTGGAGATCAATAGTAATAACATAAGGAAGTTGGCATCCTCTGATGCCCAGATTTGCATCTGGTTGTTTTTTTTTTTTTTTTTAAATATTCTTAACCATCCCAAGCAGCCTGATGAGCAGGGATTTAAACCTCCTGCTAAGTATATACAAGTTCGATCTATCCTTCATTAATGACAGGGCATTTAGGTGCTTTCTCACAGTAGTGGAGTGATAGAAAAAACTAATTCATGCTTGATGCATAATGCTGTCAAAATAAGAAACAAAACAAAGAGCCCTTGATTATAATGGCAGCAATTTCTCGGGATACCTGGGGGTACCTGGCAAATTGTACCTATGCTGAAATTCTAAAAATATATTACAATACTATTTTTGCATTTTATGAAACTTTTTGTTGTTCCATATAGACCAAATTTTTAATCAAGAACCCCCCCCCCAGTCAATAGTGTCCCGCTTTACCAATGTTAAAATCTAGCCTAATCTAGCCAATGTTAAAATCTAGCCTAATGGCACCCTAAGGGCCATCAGGGTGTAGGGGTTAGAGGGCTGGAGTAGGATCTAGAAGACCCAGGTTTGAATCCCTGTTCTGCAAAAAAAGGGGCATTTTTTGGATGAGGGCAAACATGTTTCAGTGTATTGCTAGCACTGTGGTATGTAGAAACCATGACAGAACCCCACTGCAGGACACAAACATTGGTCTGGGCCTTCTGCTCCTCTAACAAGGATCGCAAAAAACAATGCAGCCTGCCCAGGTATGCGAGGAAACGGGGATTTCCTGCCTCACACTTTGACTGCTGGAAATGTCCCCCACCACACCCTATCACATGTCTCTACTGTATGCTGGCTCAGGACCCTCAACAGTTGCTTGTAGTGTCTTCCACACTGGGTGCAAAGGATAGGTTTGCAGAGAATAAGGTATCCCCCCTTTGGAGATTGGGTAGCAGAACATCACCCAGATATTAGCAAACAGAAGAAACAGGACTACAACCCCTTTTCTGACCTATTATTCTCAATTTGGGGATTGGGAACAGCAGGGAAGGTGAAGAGCTAAAAATCTCTTTCCTAGAATCAACACAAAACAGGAAAAATAATACAAGTGGCTTTTTTATCCTCATGTGGAATGCAAAGCAGGTGTGGCTTCAGGCAAATCACTGAAAGGGGGCTTCCAGAGATAAGGTACTACCATAGAAAAGGCCCTGCCTCTGGTTGTCATTCACTTTATTCCCCATGAAGGATGTCCATAGAGAAGAGCCCCGGAGAAGATCTTTCATGCAATGAATGGACAATCTGCCTTTTGTCTCCATCAAAAACTCTCAAGCATATTGGTATGCATGATTCACTTTTTTGCTGCACTCAGGTAAATAAATTTTGTAGTTATCCTGAGCATACTTATTTGGAAAACAGTTCCACTGAGATCAAGGGACGTTCAGGCTGGTTCAGTGTTGAGTTATAAAGTATCTCAGGAGCACAAGGGGCCATTAGTGGGCTCCCAGCTGGGCCGTGCTCAGTGGAAATTCCATTCGTGTGAAGGACAGAAGTTCCATGTGAGGACTACATATATATTACCTTGACTCTGGGGGTCAGTTTTCCCCTCACTGTGGCCAGATCGTGTGCAGTCCATACAGGGCCTTCACATAGGGTTGCCAGCTCTGGGATGGGAAATACCTGGAAATTTGGGGGATGGAGCCTAAGGAAGGCAGGTTTTGAGGAGGGGAGGGACCTCAGCAGGACATAATGCCATAGATGTTACCCTCCAAAACAACCATTTTCTGCAGGGGAACTGATCTAGGGCCCATTCTGCACACATTGGATAATGCACTTTCAGTGTACTTTAAACGTAGATTATCCTGTTCTGCACGGGAAAATCCAGCTGCAAAAGCACATTGGAAGTGCATTATCCAATATGTGCAGAATGGGCCTACATTGTCTGGAAATCAATGGTAACAACAAGAGACCCCCACGTGCCAAGTTGAGGGTGGAAATCCTACCTAAGTGCTGCCTTGCTATGACCCCCATGCCTGGTCCCAAGATGCATTGGAGTGCGAAGCAGTCCTTCCTTGTGAGTTAATACCGTTAAGCCCATCAGCAAATCCAATGGAAACCCACTGATCTTGAATGCACATTGTTAGCTGTAGTTTTTCAGGCTTTGCCTATTAAAATCGTACAGAACTCTGTCCATTATTTAACAACGTCTATGGTTTATTCTTTCTTATTTGCGTCCTGCAGGGAATGAAAGAAATAAGTTTTCTATAATCCATTTTTTTCCTAGCCAAAAAGAGCAGCGCTCGGGAAAGTCCCCTGTTGTTTTTCATCTTTCTTGCTGTATTATCTCAACAGCATAATTACAGCTCAACTTCAGACTGGTGAGTATTTATTTTTATCTGCTTTCTAGTTTCATTGGACTGTTTCTCCATCTTACGGCAGAATAGGCACTGTTGTAAGGGCCATATGCCGTCAAGAACGCATTCGCAGCCACTCAAGAGCTGTTCTTCTATCAAAGGGCGCTTGTTCATGATCACTCATGAAGTATTAATAAATCCTCAGCATTCTTTATCTACATAATCAGTGGGACTAAAGCAGGGCAAAATGCGGGTCCCCAGAGCCCAAACGGTCACAATGTGTACTTCATGTGCGGATTCCTTACTCAGATTTATTTTTTTCAAAGTGGTCCACAATCCATCCCTCCCAGTGTGTTTTGTACATGGCTCATACTCTTGTGGTACAGAGTGGTAAGGCAGCAGACATGCTGTCTGAAGCTGTCTGCTCATGAGGCTGGGAGTTCGATCCCAGCAGCCGGCTCAAGGTTGACTCAGCCTTCCATCCTTCCGAGGTCGGTGAAATGAGTACCCAGCTTGCTGGGGGGTAAACGGTAATGACTGGGGAAGGGAATGGCAAATCACCCCGTATTGAGTCTGCCAAGAAAACGCTAGAGGGCGTCACCCCAAGGGTCAGACATGACCCGGTGCTTGCACAGGGGATACCTTTACCTTTACCATACTCTGAATGAGCATCTCTTCCCCCATCCATTGAATTCAAAGATCTGCAGCTGAGCATTAAGATGATATACCTCCATGTGGGTGCATATTGGCATTGGCTGAGCATGGGACTCCCCTCTGGCTGGGCTGGGGTATGCCTACAGAGAACCAGTGTGCTAATCATCCTGACTGAACACCTGATTAAAAGAGTGCAACATTGTGCATTAGAGGGAATGTCATGTAGGTGCATGGCAGAATAGCTAGATTGGAGTCCAGTAGCACCTTAGTAACTTCAGGGTATGGGCTTTTGAGAATCCCTACATTGGATAAGGAGACTTCACAAAGGGAGTGTTGAGTCTTGAAAGCTTATCCCCCCATACACACACACACACACACAAATCATGTTGGATTCATGTACCTTAGAGCAGGGGTAGTCAACCTGTGGTCCTCCAGATTTCCATGGACTCCAATTCTCATGAGCCCCTGCCAGCGTTTTCTGGCAGGGGCTCATGGGAATTGTAGTCCATGAACATCTGGAGGACCACAGGTTGACTACCCCTGCTCTAAGGTACATGAATCCAACATGATTTGTGCATCTCAAAAGGCAGGTGTAGACAAAGGGGAATTTTCCAGTTCACACTACTGAAAATTACCAGATATTCCTTGCCTGGAATCTGAATAACGTTTGGTTATTTTTATTACTTTATTAAAATATTTGTGTGCCACTGTTACAGAAACCGCTTGCAGTAGCTCACAAAAGAAAATAAGATAAAAGATAAAATCTTTAAAAAACAACATATAATCATCCAAACAAATAACTATCAAACCCAAAAGGTCTTGAGAAGAACTGAAGAATTCCACATCCACAACAACAAACAAGAATATTCTCCAATGTGCAATACTTTAATGTGCAACATTATTAATGAGCAGCGGGTGGGTTGATGGAATTGTTTTAAATGTAAATTATGGTTTTAAATTTTACTGGTCTTATGACTGATGTGACCAACCTGAGCCTTTGGGAGGGGTGGGATAGAAAAATAAAGTTGTTTATTATTATTATTATTATTATTATTATTATTATTATTATTATTATTATTATTATTATTATTATTATTATTATTAACAATGATCCTCCAGGCCTTCCTGTCCTCTACCATCCCCCGGAGTCCATTTAAGTCCCAGCATTAGGCTCTTCTCCAGGGAGTCCTTCCTTCTCATGAGGTGGCCAAAGTATTTGAGTTTCATCTTCAGGATCTGGCCTTCTAAGGAGCAGTCAGGGCTGATCTCCTCTAGGACTGACCGGTTTGTTCACCTTGCAGTCCAAGGGACTCGCAAGAGTCTTCTCCAGCACCAGAGTTCAAAAGCCTCAAACACACTAACCTTGGTAAAAAGAATTTGCTAGACTGCCATTTTAAAAATTGGCACCAGAAAACCTTTAAAGGAGAGAATATTCTACAGACAAGATGCCACCAGTGGAAAAACCCCATCTCTGACTGCCATCCTTCTCCCTAAATAGAAAAATCAAACCGGTTGGCTATCAAAAAAAGTTAAAAAAAATCTGTTTTTATTTAGAATTGTTCCAATTCATTGAATAACATCAATTATTAATATTCAGTAGATACTATCTGCATATCTATGATGTTACAGGCATGAAAACATAAATAAAACCCAAATGGGTTTCAGATAAAGACAATTTTTTCTCAATAGCCCATTTTCAATGTTTCTTTCTTCCTCCTTGGTTTTATCTACACCAATTATTACAAAATATCAGTGAGTATTTACATGTGTAATATTCCCTTAAACAAAGCTAACAAACTTCCACCTACTTCTAAATGAGCCGTGTCTCAATATCATCAAGTATTTCTGTGAGAAAATATACTCCAAACCAGTGGTCCCCAACCTTTTGTGCCGCGCATGTATGATTTCGGCAGCGCATGTGCGATGCGTGGGCGCAGCCCTGATTCCCTCTCCCCCCTCTCCCACAGTAAGAAGCTTCCCGGGCTGCAAGCTTGCGGCCTGGGAAGTTTCTTACTGTGGGGGGGGGAGGGAGCCGCGGCCCGGCGCCATGGCCTTCGCGGCCCGGCACCAGGCCGCAGCCCGCGGGTTGAGGACCACTCCTCCAAACCATTACAGACTTATTGGTCCAGCATTATGATGTGTTCCGAGAAACACATGGGCAGCCTATTCACCTCTTCCAGCTCCACAACAATATGATCCCTTTCCCAAACTATCCTCCCCCCCCAGACTCCACCTTGAAAATGTCCACAAATTTTGCATCCTGGAGTTGAAAACCTTACCTGCAAGAGACCTGAGCCTTCAGCAATCTTCTAAAGATGCTTCACATAGAATGCAAATTCCTATGTGAGGGATTTGTATTAGCTTGTGTCTGACATTTCTGTCCCAATATATGGGATAGTTTTTAAGGTGGTACAAGGCCATCATATTTGCCTTTTCTCCAGGGTGCTCAAGAAAATACACAACATTCTCCGTTTCTTAGTTTTATCCTCACAATAACTCTATGAGGCTGAGCAAGGCCCAAAGTCACCTAGCAAGCTAAATAGCAGAATTTGCACCCAGTCCTCCCAGGTTCCAATCTGACACTCTAACAAACTACCCTACATGACATCACTTAACTACCACTAAACATAATTAAGCTTAAGTTGACAGCTCATTCCCTGCCTGATTGACAATGCCTGGGGAGGGGGTGCCACCAACATAGCACTCTGCCAGTTAGGGCGAATGAGTTCGAATTGCATGCAGACAAATCACTCCCTACATGATTGGCCCATTATTAAGGGTGTGCCACTAATAGGGAGAGAGCAATCTGTCAATGAGGACCAATCAGTTCAAATTGCACTCTGCCAATGAGGGCCAACCAACTCATATTGCTTGCACAGAATTTACTCCCTGCCTGATTGGCCCCTTCAGAAATATTCCCCCTGCCCTCAGCCAGGAATGGCTTGCCCTGATAGTTTAGCCCTAATTAGTAGAGAGCCCTGTCAATAAGGGCTAATAAGGATTCAGATCTTCACTTCCAACTTCTTGCCAGTTTCAGAAGTTTGCCGGGTAGAATAGGAGACAGCCTCAGAGCATTCCCTGCTACAAGTAAGTTGCCCTGGCTTCCTGGCCTCTTTCAACTCAGAAGACCAGGGGGAGGGGCACTGCACCCCATTGATGTCCCTATCCTCCCCAGGCTCCACTCCCAAATCTCCAAAAGCTTTCCAACCTGCATCCAGCAATCCTACCCCCCCCATCCCCCAGCAGGGTGGATGTGGCAGCCCTGTATCAATGTAAGTAACAAGTATCCTTACTTGACCTGCCACTGAAGGCCAGAAATTCATCCGACTACAGAATGAAGCAGGGTTGCTTAAAGAACTGAGAAACTTTGCACCTTCCAGCCAGTGACTCTAGCTGTCCATTCGAATCTTGGATGCTCTGTCATTGTCTTGGATGGGTCTGCATTGCACCGCTTGTGGTTTCTTTGCGGATCTTGAAACATCTTGCTGTGGTTTCTGTTAGTGATTTTATCACTCCCCAGAATCTCCCCCTCCCTCCAAACGTATTAGAAGCAAATACTGAATACGAAGAGAAACTCTTCCTACCAGCAGCCTACACTTACCACCTCTGACAAATCTGTTCTAATTCTTCCTACACAGATATGTACAAAAAAAAGCAAGCAAGCACCGGGTTTTGTATTGTGCTGTGCCAAAATGCCCCTGCCAAATGCAGTATCCTACTTGCAGGCTGTGATAGGGGGACATTTAAGCAATTTCCGGTCGGGGAGTCGCTATCCGAGAGCCAGCACAGTATAGCGGTCAAGAGCCGCGGACTCTAATCTGGAGAACTGGGTTTGATTCCCCGCTTCTTCACATGCAGCCTGCTGGGTTAGTCACAATTCTTTTAGACCTGTTTGCTCAAAGCAGTTCTCTTAGAGCTCTCTTTCTCAGCCCCAGCTACTGTACCTCACAGGGTGTCTGTTATGGGGAGAGGAAGAGAAAGATGTGTCTTCTTCTATCAGGGATGAAAAGTTTGCTTCATCTATCAGCTTTCACTTGGGTTGCCAACCGCAAACTGGGCAATTCTTGGTAAATTTGGGGGAAGAAGCCTGGCGAAGTGGGAATTTGGGAAGGGGAGGGACCTCCGTGGGGCACAATGCCATCGACTTCACCCTCCAAGGTAGTCACTTTCTGGAAATCAGTTGTAATTCTGGGAGGCCAGCAGGACCTATCTAGGAGTTGGTAACTCTAATTTTTACTGCCACACCTGCCTGTTCTTTCTGTACAACACCAGAGTGAGGGCAGGAAGCAAATGCCATACTGGCTTCTTGGTGGGGTGGGTTGAAAAAGAAAAGAATGGTACTCATCTAGCAAAGTTAGAATGCTACCACCAGTGTGGGAAAAACTTAAAGGAGAGTGTGATTCTATTGATTTTTTTTTATGCCTCTAACCCCCCTGGTTTCAAGCGGGGGAGGGGAACCTTCCACAAACACATCATTTTGCCACACTGACATATCCTGAGGCAGTTAGGTGAAAAGCAATATAAGAAGCTGTCTTATGGTGTCAAACCAATTGCTCATCTAATTCATGGTGACATACTCTGATGGACAGTAACTATCTAGGCTCCTTATACCTTTCCTGGCCTCCTGGCTGCATTTCCCCATGGCTGAACCCTGCTCCTTATAACAACCAAAGCATGTAGAGTTTTAGCGTCAAAGTGTGTGTGTGTGCGCGTGCGCACCTAGCCCAGAAACAGGAAGGACGGTCTGAAGTAAAAAGTAATCAAGCAACCGCATCTACTGGGGAAAAGGATTTCACCAGCACAACGTCTCAAAACATAATATTGCATTGCCCTTCTAAGCAAAGGCACTGGTTCAAAGAAACAAGAGGCCTAGAGACGGCTTTCTAGAGAGCGAGGTTGCCCTTTGTCAAATGAAATTTCACCGGCTAGAAAGAAACAAAATCCCCTTGTGGGCAGAATTTCATTTCAGTCAGGAGCTAGCTCCAGAGTGTTTACGACCGCCAAAGGATTACAGATTACAAAGGGTTTGACCACCCAACTGGAGACAGTGATTTGTCATTACGAGCCTTTGCTGATCCCATGAAAACGTGCTGTGGAATATGAAAACCTCCCTCTCAAAGTCCAGCACGGTTCCTTCTGTTCCTTTCCCTCATGCCTCGCTCAGTCATTTATGTCACGGGGAAAGAATGTTTGGCCTTTGCGGTCAATGCTTCTGAAATACGATTTTAGCCTTTACAAATGATTTTTAAAGAGAAAAATATTTCTTTCCTTTAAAAAAAGGAACATGGCTACCTCCCTTGTAGCTGGGAAGGTGATGTCGGTTGAATGACACGAGCACAATATTAAGAAAACGGTTGCGTATTTTGTACGCTGAGTATTAAAGTCAATATATGGTACTAACTGAGAGTGTGAGAATAACTGGGGAGGCCTGGTTCAGATCTCCCCTGCCTCATGAAGCTTACCTTTGGCAGGTCATTCTCACCCCAGCCTCCTTCCCAGCAGACGCTGTGAAGATAAAAAGGGGGGGGGGGAAGGTGAGAGTCTTATATGGCATCCTGAACTCCTGTAGGAAAAGCAAGATAAAAGTGTGCAATGAATGGTTTTATTTGTCTGTACCGTCACATGACGATAGTTTTATTGGTCTGTGCCCTCATGTTAAACTAAAATGACACAACAGTCTCTTAAGAGGAATTACATGTTAAGTGACAGCTGATTTATAGCGACCTCAGCCGAGGGGCTTTCAAAGCAAGTGAAAAACAGAGGTGGTTTGCCATTGCCTTCCTCTGCAGAGTCAGTCTTTGGTATCTTCTGTTGTGTATGTGGACTATCGGAATCACAGAGTGGGAACCACAGTTCAGACAGCAGTGATAGACCGATATTTTTCATTATGTCCAATTTTGCCCTCAGTAACATTTTGTAATGAATTTATAAGCAACTTGATCTAAGAATTAAATTAAAGAGAGCAAAGATTTAACGGTTGTAATATGGTAGGACTATTATTTATTTCTGGATGGACTGAAGAGGCAGCGGCTGGGAAACTTTTCAAAAGAGAGCAAAATTCAAAACGAAACAACAATAGCCGTCCTCATTTGAGAAGCCATTTTATATGCAGTGTGAACATCTGCAAGAGCATCACCATGTTCTGTTCATTTAGATATATGCTATGGACCAGTGGTCTCCAACCCCCGGTCTGGGCCGCAGCCCCTCCTCGTCCTCCTCCCCGGCTGCTGCCTCGGGGGCTGCCCTGCCACTCTGCTGCCGGTTCACCTTTAGTGCTCTCTGGCAGCCGCCATGGCTGGGGCTCCCCCTCTGCGTGGCACTCCGCAGCTGCTGCTGGCAGCACCCCCCAGTGGGCGGCGGGAAGTCAGGGGCGCCGGCAGGGAAGCAAGTAGAGCAGGGGCTCAGGCAGCGGCGACGTCCCTCGGCAAAAGACTACCCCCCGCCCGGGCCTCAGTAAAATTGTCAAGCGTTGACCAGTCCCCGGTGATAAGAAGGTTGGGGACTGCTGCTTTGAACATTGTTTTCACACAGCTTTATGAGAGGTGTAGTTTCCCCCTCATGCCATTTCATTATCTGACCTTGGGTAGAATCATCTTCACATATTCTGCAGATGCAAAACCCCTCACATAGCAAAGAAACGAAACTCTACCATTACAGCTACTGTGCACCGACAGAAGTTTTTTTGTGTATCTTAGGAGGTAAAAGGGGGACAAACAAACAGATTGGGGGTTCAGCTGCTGACAGGTGGTCATATCTGGCAGATGTTCGTCAGCAGAACATATTCACCAACAGGTTTGAGATGTTTATTTATTTATTTTATTTATTTATTATATTTATATACCGCCCTCCCCGGGGGCTCAGGGCGGTTTACATAATAACACAAGAACAATACATGGAACAGTCTTATAAAACATTTGGGTAACGGTGCAATAATATCATAATTGTAAACATATAACATATAATTGTGTAACCAATAAACAATACAACGTTGCTACATACAAACAGGTCAAGAGTGTATAGGTGGTGTTTTGAGGGGGGCGGGGAGCAGGGGCCCTTTGGCCGCTGTTGGTAATATATATCTAGTCTCAACCGAATGTCTGGCGGTTAATAATAATAATGTTAATAATTATTTAAGATTTCCACCTCAACATTCAATTGAATGGGCCCTCAGTGATATATTCTCATAAGGTAGATTTGGTTTAGGTACAATTTAGGTGGGATGTGGAATGGTATCAGATCAGAATAGTTTTATTGGCATAATTACTAGATTCAATAGTAAAACAGTAGAATATACATATAGAGATACAAACCAGCTTCATCTCTGAATTATTTGGTCACTACTTGATTCATATACAAAAACATTTCTCCAGAAACTGAGCTATCCTCACAAGAAGAAAGTCACATATAAAGTGTGTTGCTCTTTCAAGCAGCACTTGTGGATGGGAGAGAAGCACAAAATGGTGGCAGAGAAGAGCAAGACAACAAACAGGTGAGGAAGGGCTGGGAGTTGAGATTATATTCAGCTGGCATAACACTACTTTTAATGATATGCGGAAATGCTGAGGGTCTGAGTCCGGAGCTGTTTCACTTTTCACTTTCTAGGGTTGCTTTTGGTTGGGCGAGCGCCCCAGGATAGAGCCAAGTAAGCGGCTTCCTTTCACCCAGTTTCCCCACACTGCCCTGCCAAGTACCTATTCCCACCTGTCAGGCAACGGCTCTAACCCTCTCTGGCTAGTCCTGGGCACACCTTTTAAATGCTTCCCCAAAGGAGGGCTGACACTGGGCTGCTTCAGACCAACATGGCTGCCCACCTGAATCTACCAATATAGATATCTTCCTTTAGATTCCATGTGACAGTTCTCATCCTGGATGAGACAATCCATCCACTACATTTTTGTCTCACTTATCTTTCAAGGACCTCAGAGGAACACCTGAGGCTGGCATACTCACAACTCTGTGTGTGTTAGGTTAATCCGAGAAAAGGGTCCGATGTTGCCCAATGAAAATGGGGATTTAAATTTGGGTATTCCCAGTTCTGGTCCAACATTCTGACTTCCACACCGCTTGTTTCTAGCCACTGCTCCGCTATGCACATTTGGAATCCAAGGTATTTCATACAGCTTCTGTTTGTACTGATCTGGATCAATTTTCTATTACCTTTCCATCCACGTTTGAATGCACAAGGGAATCCCTGGTCCTGGATGGCTGCTAGCTCACTGTGCAAACTATAAGCTGTACCCAACACTAGTTATTGTAATGTAAATGTGGGAGAATTATGAGACCCCCCCCCAAAGTAAAGCCAGAAAGTGGATAGCAAAGCTAAATTGCTTCCCTTTCCAAGTATGCTTTGTTTTCTCATTCATTCCCAGACTGCTTCCAATCCTTCCCTTACTAGTTGCAAAGAGATTATTTATTTTGTGATCGATGCTTGGTAGAAGCTAGACGCCATCCTTCAGAGGCCTGCCATGCCCCCATGTTGTTCGACATTCTTGGCCTCTGGAGACTGCATGCCGGAGACTTTCATATCTTTTCTAACGGATGAATTGCACCACAGCTAGATATATATTTCTTTCTGCATGGGGATATTTCTTAAACAAAATAGGGTACTTCCTCTTTCCTGGGGATGCTTGGTTTTCATTTATACAAGGTCGGTTTCTCGTAAACTGTTCCCCTGCATGCGAGGGCCTCTTGCAAGATGAGGTCTTCACCTCCTGATAAAAGTGTGAAGTGGCCTCGAGTCTCTCGAATGCTGGAAACTTCTTTAGGCACAGCCCATGTGGGCATCAGCGCTGATCAAGGGAATGTGAGTTGGCAAACTGGAAAGGTTGTTCTCATGAAATTTGAGAGAGGCTATGTAAGCTGGGGGTGCCAGCCTCCAGGTGAGACTTCGGGATCCTTCAGAATTTCAGCTCATCTCCAAATTAAATAGATCAGTTCCCCTGGGGGAAAAGGATACACTGGAGGTTGTGACTGTGTGGTTCCTGTCCTGCCAGGCCCCATCCCCAAATCTCCAGGAGTTTGCCAACCTATATATGGCAACCCTATCCCTGATCCCCCACCAGGGGACCTGGGGGGCTCATTTGCACCATCTTACACTCCATCCAGTTCATTTTATTTATTTTATACGCTACCTTTTCGCTCATTAATGAAATATACCATATATATGTTACATATACAACATACTGGAAATGCACACATACATGCATATGTTCTGTAGAACTTTCTCTCACCACTCCAACTTGGTTGAAATATTGTACCTGGGTATGGGTGGGGTTTGGAGAGGGAAAGAACTTCTGCATGGTATAATGTCATAGAATGAACCCTCCAAAGCTGCCATTTTCTCCAGCGGAACTTAACTCAATAAATTGAATAAAATAAATAAATTGAGTTAAGAGTGCTTGCACATGAAAGCTCACACCTTGAATAAATCTTTGTAGGTCTTGATGGTGCCACTGGACTCTGATTTCAATAAATTGAAATAATGGGAGATCTCCAGGTATGAGTTGGAGGTTGGAAGCCCTACTTACAACATCACCGCCCCTCCTCTCATTGTATCTTCATAACAACCCTATGAGGAAGGTTAGGCTGAGAATGTGTGACTGTCCCAAGATCACCCTGCAAGCTTCCATGGCAGAGTAGGGATTGAAACCTGGATCCCCCAAATGCTAACCCAATGTGACCACCCAACAAACCATATGAGGACTGCGGCTGATGCAGATTCAAATAAATAAAAATAGGAACCATAGAAACCTCATAGGAGCCAGCTTTGCATACCCTTATGCCTCTTGCAGTTAGGTAAGCCCTATTCAGGCAATATGTTTAACCATGTGGATGGGGAGAACACACTATTTATGATCTACCCAGTATGAGCCGTCATCATTTTGTCTGGAAAGTGTAATGGAGTAGATTCCTGGCATCCCCGCATGCCCAGTCAGACAGATAATCTAAAAACACTTAAAAGGTGTGCTGAAATGCCTACAGACCTTCCAGAAGGGAAAGCATTACTGTGTAACGCCTATTCTTAGACATCCATAAGGCTGCAGACTACAAAGTGCTGACAGATGCAGCAATTGTGTAGTCCAGTGACATACTTCTGCAGTGGTAGTAATTCAAAATGAAGTGTTGCTTACCTTCTTCCTGAGCTCTCAGCCAAATATGGCTAGCTGATGTTATCAACTATATCTAGTCACCAGAAGGTATCAAGTATGAATCAGTCAGGAATTCTTGCTTGCTTGCGGTCTCCGATTCTGCAATTAGACACCATCAAGAGTCACCAAAAGCTTAGCAGAATACCAAAGTGCTGGAACAACTAAGAAGAAATAAGTAGGTCACCACAAAGGTACCCAATTAGAAGACGAAGAAGAAGAGCTGGTTCTTATATGCCGCTTTTCTCTACCCGAAGGAGGCTCAAAGCGGCTTACAGTCGCCTTCCCTTTCCTCTCCCCACAACAGACACCCTGTGAGGTGTATGACCCAAGGTCACCCAGCTGGCTGCATGTGGGGGAGTGCAGAGTCGAACCCAGCATGTCAGATTGGAAGTCCGCACTCCTCACCACTACAGCAAGCTGGCTCGCTCTTAAAAGACTAAGGAAGCAGGAAGGGTAGTGATAAATAAGGACTGCCTTGTCTCCTGATTTCAAGAGGAATCTAATGGCCTAAGGAAACTGTCCAGGTCCAATCCTGACAACCTCATGCATAAAGACACAGATCTTTAAAGGAAAGATGAGATTAAAAGAACAGAGACCTTAGCTGGTCCAGTTTTCTCATATTAAAAGGCTCTTTATGAAAGCAATCCTTCTTAGACATAGCATAGTCCTATTGTCACGCTGAAACAGTCAATATGATTTGTCATTTGCTGTCTTTGATACCTGTTGGAACTAGGTGGCTGGAACTAGGTGTTGGAACTAGGTGGCTGGCTATAAATCACAAAACAGGGGGGGGGGGAAATCCACTAAATGAAATTAAAACATTTAACCTCGGCTTCCAAAAAAGCCTCCCTCGAGGGTTACTGAAACCATCAACTGATTAAAAGTCTTTTTAGTTGATTAATGGATTTGCGTTTTAATTCCTGGCATGATAGAACCGTACAATAGTTTAGGTAGTAATTGAAGGGCTCTATGTAAAAGTAACATGGCTTCTCCATTAACTAAATAAGACGCAAATATTTGTGCAGTAATATGATAGGCACAGTCCTTCCTTAATATATAGTTCCCATCAAGAGCAGGGGAGGAAAATGTGCACTGAGCAATTAATCAAGTGTATTGTCCCAGGAAGGCCCTCTTAGAGTTTCTATCACCCTTGGCCATATTGGTTAACTTTAATTAGCTGATGGCACAGAATACTAAAGGTATCTAGGACAATAACATTTTATTCAGTAAGAGAATACGAGATATTTTTTTAAGTCATGAATGAAAATCTTACCACTTCCGTCCCTAAGCAGAGTTACACCCTTCTAAACCGATTGGAATCAATGGATTTAAACAATACAGCTTTACTTAGGATTGCACTGTAGATCACTCATGTCAGTCCTCCTCTGACCATTGTCATAATACAGTTTTGAAGGTACTCCCCAACAAGCAAATTCAATTGTAACTCCAAATTTGCTTTCGAGTGGGGGTGGTAGTCGTTCCTGTGCTCCCAAACAGCACCAATTCATCCCAGAAGTAACATCACCCGGAAAGGCTTTCACTTAAGTACTGCCTGCTTTGCCAAGAGCAATATTTTATTCCAGCAGTCCAATTTCTTTTCTCTCTTGCCCATACTTTCCACTCCATAGGGAATACCCTTGGTTGAGAATGCTGCCAGGAGAGTTCCCTTACTGAATTTACTTGCTGAAATAAGTTCCTCGTGGTTGAGACCTAGGTGTCCATGCATTCTAGTTTAGGATCGGGCTGTGAAAATCCAAATAAAAGCCTCCAGATATTTAAATGAGTTTACAAAACATGGGATTGTGAGATCATTCCCTTTGTCTGTCATGCAATGGTTCTTTAAGCTTGATATCTGAGATCTCGACTCTGCTTTGTAGTGATAGACAAGTTTGAGAAAGGTCTAGGTCTCCTTTGGAGAAGTCTCAGGAAAAATCTTGGAGAGCCAGATTGGTGTAGTGGTTAGGAGTGCGGACTTCTAACATGGCGAGCCGGGTTCGATTCTGCACTCCCCTACTCCCCCGGAAAAAAAATCCCTCCTTTAATTTGCCTTATGGTGCCAATGGAGGCAATACGAAAGTCGTACTGGATTGAAAACGGATACCTTTGAGGAATGTACCTTGACACAAATGTCTTTGCACAGTTGCCTAAAGCTCAGAGGCTGCCCCTGTCAGTAAGGAAAGCAAAGGAAGTTTGTATAGAGCTGGTCTGATGCTGTCTCCATCCGCAAGCTCAAAATTGCATGGCCTCAGGGAGACCATTTGTGCTGCATGCTTGCCTTAAGATAGCCACTGCAGAGTACAGATAATGTACCACTTACTCACAGCACATTCGAGTTGGGGAAAAAGACAGACGGCCTCACATTACTGTGGATCAGTGACTCTCACTGGTGATATTAAAAGCATCTCTGAGAAGGCTCTTGCCATTTGTGTCTGCTGGTGAATCTTTATGCGGGAGAGGAAGCTGAAGATGGCCACCGGACAGAATAATTTAATGCAGCCCTGCCAGACCAAACAACCGTCAGCATCCTGTTTCTAGCAGTTGCCATCCACCTTAATTAATTCAAAAGAAATTCTGGCTAAACATCCAGAAGAAGTTCCTGACAGTTAGAATGGTTTCTCAGGGGAACAGGCTTCCTTGGGAGGTGGCGGGTTCTCCATCTTTGGAGATTTTTAAACAGAGGCTGGATAGCCATCTGATGGAGAGGCTGATTCTGTGAAAGTTCAAGGGGGTGGCAGGTTATAGTGGATGAGCGATACGGTTGTGAGTGTTCTGCATAGTGCCGGGGGTTGGACTAGATGACCCAGGAGATCCCTTCCAACTCTATGATTCTATGATTCTATACCTGCTTCTTGGAAGCTCACAAGTATGTAGCCAACAACCTCCCTGGTGTCTTTTGTCAGGCCTCTGGTATACTGTCTCTGGATATGGAGGGTCCGTTTCTCTGTCCTAATAGTTATTGATAGGCCTAACCCCCATTAACTTTATGTAGCTTTTTTTTTTAATGGAGCTTTCTGAAGTGCCTTTTCAACTAGTAACGATCACCTCCTGTTGTGGTAATGAGTTCTGTAAATCAATTATGTGTTGTATGATGAAGAACTGCCACGGGGAAACTCCTGCTAAATCCTTTGCATTCAGTCACCCCAAGAAAGGGCGGGGGGGAGGGGATAATCTTTCTCAGCACCATTCCAAATTTTAGAATATTTTCCCTCAGAAATGTATTTCACTCCTGCCACTACGAAAGATATAGTATGAAAAGAAAACTTACTGGAGTCAAGGGAGAGCATACATTTTGTAATTTAATTGCGCGCCTTGATGGGTTCATCAATAAATTCCTGCCCAGTGCAGGCCTTATTCCTGCCCTTATTCATGCCCAGTGCAGGCCTGGATGGATTCTCTGGGGGCTAATAAAATGAATTATACAAAGAATCTAAACCTTAAGTTAGATTGAAGAGCACAGCCATGTTTGTCTGTAGCAACTGAGCTAGATTTGAGTCCTGTAGCACCTCAGTGCTGGAAAGTGTTGTGAAGTCACAGAAGAATTATGGTGGCCACATAGGGCAGGGGTAGTCAAACTTCGACCCTCCAGATGTCCGTGGACTACAATTCCCATGAGCCCCTGCCAGTGTTTGCTGGCAGGGGCTCATGGGAATTGTAGTCCACGGACATCTGGAGGGCCGCAGTTTGTGACTACCCCTGACATAGGGTTTGCAAAGGAAGAGATGTACAGAGATGGTTCACCATTGTTTGACTCTACATAGCAACCCTGGTCTTCCTTGGTGGTATCCCATCCAAAGACCAGCCAGGGACAGCCCTTGGAAACCAGGGAAGCTTAAGCTACTACTAATACTCCGTTTTAAGAGCAGTAGGTTCAGGATGGACAAAAGGAAATACTGTCTTTCACAGAGAGTGAAAGTACAGAATTCGATGCCAAAAGGCGTAGAGATGGGTATTGGAATAAACAGCTTTAAAGGGGGATTCGATTAGCTAGATTCATGGAGAATGTTTATCAATAGCTACTAGGCATGGTGACTGAGGGAAAACTCCACATTCAGAGGCACTAATCTTCTGAATCCCAGAACCGGGAGGTAACATCAGGAGAAGGCCTCAGCCTCTATGCCCTGTTGTTGGCCCTCCAGAGGAACTGGCTGGCCACTGTGTAAGATTACAACACGAAAAAAAGGAAGGTTCACAATAGAATATCAACAGAAAAACAAGGAACCTTTCCAAGGCAATATCCTTGTAATAATATATATATATTCAATTCCAATACAATTTCTTTTATATACATGAAGAATCAACCATAAGGATTTCTAGATAATTACCGTTTTCAGTGACTTCTTCAGTAGTTGAGTCCTCCAATATAAGTTTGTTGTAACAATAGCAGGAAAATCCTACAGCCTTTCCTTATATTCCTGTTTTAATATCAATAGGCCATTGGCTCAAAGGTACCGGGGAATGTTAGTCAAAGACTTTGTTATATATAGTCATGTATATAAAAGAAATTGTATTGGAATTGAATGTATATACTATTACAAGGATATTGCTTTGAAAGGTTCCTTGTTTTTCTGTTGGCCACTGTGTAAGCCAGGATGCTGGGCTAGATAGATGACTGGTCTGATTCAGCATGGCTCTTATTATGTTGTGATGTAATGCCCCATCCCTCCACCTTTGCCTTAAGCAGGTGAAATGTAGAAATCAGGTTTTCTTATGGCTTGCAGTGGCTTTAAAATTGTATTCATTCATTTATTCACACCACCATTATATATACCAGTGGTAAAGATGCATTAAAAATTTTTTCTGTTCACACTACTATTGTCTGACTGTAAAATGTGATGTGAAAAAAAGCCATATCTGCTAAATATCTCCTTACTGTACAGCTTTAAAGGCCCAGGGGCCTCCTTCTGTTCAGCGGTTGACAGTCCTAAACGAGGAAGATTAAAATCTAATTGACGATAAGTGCAGTGAGTCACTTTCCAAGCAGGTGATGTGAACAAAATTTGGGGCTGCAGGGCTAAAAAGGGGGGTGGGTGGGGAGGAAGTTCCTTCACTTTAATCAACCTTTCCAAATAAAGGTGGGCTAATCAAGAAGAAAATGAACTGTGGAGCCAGTTATACAGGACAAGCTAAAGAAGTTAAGAAAACAAAGTGATTAAAATAACCACCAACAAACGTCTGCTACAAAAGGCAGCATTTCCCTAGGGCTCCACTTTAATGAGTGGAATAATACAATTAGTCAGGAGCTAGTTTTTATTAAGATTTACAGTCTGACCCATCGCTTTTGTCCCTCCCAACATCTGCTTCTCCAGTTTGATCTACAGCAATAGGTTGCACTGGGATTTATTATATCTCTGTTAAGTGGTAGGTTTGCCAGCTACCCACAGAAGCCAGCATCCCATCTCTTTTAAGAGAGGTTGAGGTGTGTGTGACCAGGTGGTGTGATTTACCTCCATACCATGAAAAGCTTCAACATCCTTATCCATTGTTGCTCCTCTATATATTTGTGAAACAGCCTAGGGGGTGGGACGTGTCCAGCTGTCCAAGTTGGAATAGGACCAATCAGGGTGCAGCCAGCTTTGTCCTGATTGGCCCTGCCCCTGCAGCTCCCGCCATCCGTCCCTGGACTCTAGCCTCTTTGCTCTCAGATGCCTCAATGCTTGGAGCCAGCAGCAGGTAAGGGGAGATAGCCCTGGGCAAAGGGTCTTGGTGGAGGGCTTGCTAATGAGGGCCTCTTGGCCTGCTATGCTGGGCCTGCTGACGAGGGTCTCCTGGCCTGCTAAGGAGCTCTGTCCCGGCCCTGCTAACAAGCTGCCCAGCTCCCACCTGCCCCACTTGATCTGGCTGTGAGCTGCAGCCCAAAGCCACCTTAAGCTGCCTGGCTAGGGACAAGGGGAGGCGGCCTTTTCAAGGCCCGTTCTTAAGAACGGGCTTTGAAGCTAGTTTCTATTATGAACCTTCCATTAAAGTGACAGGATATTTTTCTCCTGGACTGCTGGCCACCCTAAGTCAGAGTACTTTCACGCCGACTCAAATGGGAGAAGTAATGCCCCATAAAATAGTCTGGTCCCTCAGTTTTGGCATGAAGGAGAAAAGCAAGGTAAGCTGGTTCTATCATGCTGCATCCATGTCTCTGTCACTTCATATTGAAGCTATATGCCTGCCCCACACGACAAAAAGGGCACTTTTCTCACCTCTTCCTTCCAGCTGCAGTCTTCCGGGGCCCCCTAAACTAAACTGCCCTGCAGAGCAGTGGACCCAAGGAATATCAAGAGCCTTATCAAGAGTCACAGTCCCAGCTCAGCCCCAGACCCCATCTAGGCTTTGCATTGCCAACAGGCCTGGAGAGAACATGTCTTGTTCCTTTAACAAGATTAATGCATGGAAATGGAAAGGTGAAGTTTTCATGGTCAATAACATTGCTCTGTACATAATACCTCATTAAGCCAACCCACCACCCCCAACCCAGTGGTTAGCAGCCTAATCTGGGCTTCCTCACTTAGCTACCTCCCGTACCTTTGTTCTTTTTTTTTTTTTAAGGACATCAGATTTTGATAGAAGACATTGAATCTATTCATTCTAGTTTCTATAGCTCTTGTTATTTCTATTGAATTGCAATCTGGAGAATCAATAACTTTTGCAAGTAACGATTTTTTGAGCTGGGAAGTTTTAACATTTAATTAAATTATTCAGTCGAATCTGCTTCCCTACTAAAATAAGTCATAAGTACAAATTACAACATGTTAAAGCAAAAAATAAACAACAAACCTATATCTATAAAATACTATAAAATCTAAGGCAGAAAAATTGTAAAAATTCAGCTCCAACAATTAAGATATGCAGCAGCACCAAGGTCCATTTAAGAGCCATTAAAAGCTGTTGTACATACCAATTTGTTTGCTTAAGAGGAGGAAGAAATCATGGAAGCTGCTGGACAAAACCCCTTCTGAAAAACTTCCATTTTAGCAATTGTTTGATTTGGGAGGGACGTAGGGCAACAAGGTCTGCCCGGACTTTTGGCCAAATCCTAAACCATTTGTGCAACATGATGACATCACTTCCAGTGTTGTGGAGGAAGTGACATCATGCCAACACAACTGTCTCCACTTCTAGCATCTCCTGGTGAGGTACCAGCTGTGGCTGGCAACCCTAGAGGGATCATCATTAAAGCTGTTATTGCACTTATATAAGAAACTGAATAAAAAGTAATTGCAAGAGTAGTAGAGGGCAGTCCATTAAACAAGAGTGACATTTTTAGCACTACATATTCAAAATAAGCCTGCAGAAATTCAAAAGGCATGGACTACGGAAATGCAGAGATGGCAAAAGTTTCTGCTGTAGAAATAGCATTCCACTTCTCCACAGTGGAGCTTAGGGGAAATTGTACCTCTTGTTTAGGTGATGCTATCCTCTGCATAGTAGAGACTTCTGTTGGCTCCAAATTGGATGCACTAAGGGATTCTGAATATTAATATTGGGAGTTGTAATGTCTGGAGGGTGATCTTGAATTTCTGTGTTTTAACAAACACTGAGTAATGTTACTGAGTAATGTTATGTTATTGTGCTGCGGCAGGAGGGCCAAGTCAGGCCCTCTATTTAAAGGGTTGTCTGTGTGCTCAGCCCCCTCTTCCTGGTGGCTGGTAGTGTTGCTTCCCACCCGCCCTCCCTGTTTTTGGGTCCTACTGCTGGGGGGGGGGGATGCATTGTGGAGTTGCTTGTAGTTCCTTTGCTTGCTAATATCTCTGTTCTGCTACAGCTGTTGGTTTGGGCATTGGCGGAGCTGTTTTGGTGGCAGTCTGAGTCTGCACATCAGACTGCCTGGCACAGGGGCCTCCTTAAGAGGCTGGATGTACACTGAACATAGCTTGCCCCTGCTTTGGCAGTCTGGTAGCACTCAGTTCTGGGTGGCAGGGTTGCTGGTATGTAACATTTATCAGCCCCCAGGGTTGTTCCCAGATGGCTGGAGCACTATGTCCTATTTGCTGAACGAGTGTGCACCTTGGCTGCAAGGTGGGCCTCTGGGAGTGGAGTTCCCAGTAGTCCAGACTGCTGGAAGACAGCTCTCCCCATGCTGCACCCTGCTTCTGCTTATAATAAAGCTGTGGCCTTGTTTACCCCACTGACCGTGTCCGAGTACATTTTAGGCCTACGTCCGCCCCACTTGCTATGCAATGCAATCCTATGCAGTCTCGTATCCTTTTAAGCCCACTGACTTCAGAAGATTAAGAAAGCTGTGAATCTGTCTAGAAGTGCATTGAAAATAGCTTTGGTGGATGTAGTCTAAATCCTATGAAGTCCTTCTACTGAGTGGGAAGCCATTTTTTTAACTGGAAAACTTTAGTTAGGATCAGTCCGGTTGCTGGCCATCTGCCATGGTCATTTGTGTATTGTTATCTGTCAGTAACCTAGGAAAGTTACCTGATTGTTACTGTTTTTATTGCTTTGCATTGCTTACTCATTTGTGTAGTCTGGAGGTCCCACCTCCAGCCCATCTTCCGGCAACTGTACTGGCTACAAGTTGAATTCTGGATCAGGCTTAAGGTCTCGGTAATTACCTTCAAGGCCATATGTGGTCTGAGCCCAGTGTATCTGCAGAACCACCTCTCTGCCTACGCCCCTCAAAGAGCTCCTCGCTCCACCACCTCCAACCAGCTAGTGGTCCCTGGCCCCAAGGAAGTTTGCTTGACCTCAACCAGGGCCAGAGCCTTCTCTGTCTTGGACCCCACCTGGTGGAATGAGCTCCCAGATAAGATCAGGGCCCTAACAGAATGAACAGTTCTGCAGGGCCTGCAAAAGGGAGCTCCTTCGCCAGGCATTTGGTTGAGGTTGACCAAAACTAAACAATATCTACTGGGCCCTCAAACCTCCCTCCCTTGAACCCATGTGACATAATGTGATGCAAGACTGCTTTTTTTAAAACTTAGAAACAATGTTGTAACATAATCACCCCTTTTTAAAAAGGCAGATTTTTTAGAAGGGAGGGTGGGAGGGGAAGGGAGGATGGCGACATTCCTCTCTGCACCGCCCCAAATTAGATCTTGTTAGATCCCACCTTAAAAGATGAAATCAGGTTTTCTGGAGATTCCTTTGCTGTGGGGCGAGGGGGCAATTCACTTCTGCACCTGAAGAAGCAGATTTCAGTGCAGAAACAGACAAAAAAATCAACCCTTTAAAAATGTAGATCCCAATGATATCACTTGTGTGGAAACAGTGAGAGAATGGAACTGTGGGTGAAGAGAGCTTGGATGTTATCAACACAGTTGGCCATGGATCAGCCTTGCAATAATGATGTAATGTGCACCTGGGTGCAGGACTAATTTGGGTGCTTTTCCCTGGGAATGAGGGGGAGCCCACCTGTTGTTTGCTGAGGGTGGAATTTTGGGGGTTATATTGATCAGTGTATTGGCCATCAAATTAGTTTCAGCAAGAATAATAATGAACTTCGTATGGCTATATTTTTGCTGCTAATGCCAAGTGTGTTCATTGAGAAAGTCAACAGGGATCTGACAATGTTGCACCCTTTGAAAGCTGCGAAATGAGAAGTGTTATATTTGGTTTAGTGTTCCGTTAAAACAATCTACAGTATTTGCTGGCATATAAGACTACTTTCCCCCCTGAAAAACATGCTTCCAAGTGGGGGGGTCGTCCTATACGGCGGGTGCACTTCAGTTGGGATAGACATAGCTGCCCATAGTGGCCCATAGTACTGTAATGTAATGTAATAAACTCTATATTTTGAGTGGAAATGTTGGGGGGTCATCTTATACGCCCAGTTGTCTTATACGCCAGCAAATACAGTAGTTATTCTCAATGAGCATTCCATAGTTTACACTTCGCTTACTGTTATTAATACTGGGCATTAAAATGTATACCTTAAAAATATTTCTCATGAAGAAGTTGCCAAGCCATGTCAACAAATCAACTAGGATGGCAATGGCCAGCTTTCTTGCCAGTTCCCCCGTCCTGCGCCCTTAACAGCAGTCCAGTCTTCAAACTTCAGCAAGCAATCATACTCTTTCCCCTCCTGTTCATAGCTTCTCCGGCTGATCTGTTCAGATCAACGTGTTGCCAAAATCCCTCATGGATCTGGTGAAGTGTCTTCTGTGTTGATGCTGTTTCTTGTTAAACCAACCCTGTGCTAATTAAGAAAGCGGAAACCTGCTCATGCATATGAGACCTAAGAAAGATGGAGCTGCATGCTCAGCACTGCCCAGCTGGGCAGAAGTAATCGGTGAAAGCTAGATCAGAGGTCTGGAATAATATGCCAGAAAAATTATAACCCCATGGTGGCCCATGCCAGCTTAGCAGCTGGGCAGCCCATAGCCATTAACAGCCTAGCCTGAGCCTGGAGCTATGACCTATTGCAGACCTTATCTGAGTTTGAGTGCTGTCTTTGCAGCCCCATTCCTGTGCCTTATCAAGCACAACCACAGCAGCTATTGCTCTCCAAATCCTTGCCAATACAGGGTGCAACTGTTGAATGTCTGCCTATCTATCTGTAATGGAACATCATTATGCCACAAATGTCTCATAGCGAGAGTTATACCATCAGGGTTGGCCTTTGGTTGCTATACTAACAATAGAAGTCATCAGCTGCAAAGAAACCCCAACAGAGCTGATTCTGTACATTCTTTATAGGAGGATTTGGATATCTCCAGGTTGTTTCTCTGGGGTGTCGCAGAAATACTGGGAGGTCTCAGTACAAGATAGCACAGCAATTTGGAGCATGTGAAGCAAGGATTGAATGCAGCACCACCCCTACCCCCAGACCTTGCTACAATCCAATTATTCTACCTATTGTTAGAGTCAAACAGTTGGCTTGTGGCCCAGCCAAGATCGTGATTTTGTGAACCAGAGCCTCCACAAAGAGAATGGCGTTGCAAAGTCCGCAACTTGTAAAATCACAGTGGTTTATGGTTGCCAACCTCCAGCTGATATCCAGAAGATTTCTTGGGATTACATGATAGCCAGGCAACAGAGATCAGTTCATCAAGAGAGAATGGCCACTTTGGAAGGTGGATTCCATGGCGCCATGCTCTGTTGAAGTCATTCCCCAAACACTGCCCTTTTCAGGCTCCACCCAAAAAATCTCCAAGAATTTCTCAATATGAGCCAGCTATCTGTGTGGCTTGAAAAATGCTTCTCCCCCGATCACATGAGAAGATTGCTTAGGGCAGTGGTCCCCAACCTTTTTATCACTGGGAACCAGTCAACGCTTGACAATTTTACTGAGGCCTGGGGGGGTAGTCTTTTGCCAAGGGGTGTCGTCACTGCCTTGAGCCCCTGCTCCACTTGCTTTCCTGCCAGCGCCCCTGACTCCCCGCCACCCGCTGGGGGGCGCTGCCAGCAACAGCTGCACAGTGCCATGCAGTGCCATGCTGAGGGGGAGCCCCAGCCATGGTGGCCGCTGGAGAGCACCAAGGGTGAGCCGGTGGCAGAGTGGCAGGGCAGCCCCCAAGGCAGCAGCCGGGGAGGATGAGGAGGACCCGCGGACCGGTACCGACTGATCCATGAACCGATACTGGTCCCCGGACCGGGGGGCTGGGGACCACTGGCTTAGGGAATTGTTGGCTCTATGGCTAGCTCTGAAAAAAAGGGAGGAGATCAAGAAGATTAATATATGTGTGAGAGGGAAAGTAGCACAGTTCAGGGTTATGATTCTCTGACTCTTGTAACTATCTAGTCAGGCCCTAAGATCAATGGTTTTGGAATGTTCACTGATAAAACATGAAGGTCTTGTTTTATAGTTCTGCTTCCAAGCCTCAGAGAACCTAAAACTGCTAGCTCTTCAATTAATGGCCACAGCACTTTGGCACCAGTTAGAAAAGTCAAATTAGAGAAGCATCCATGCACTGATTGTCAATATCACTGGTACACAGAGAAGCACTCTCAGTGGGTACATCACAATTATGAAACTCTGTTTCCCAGAAGCTTTGCTTTAGTTTATTTTGGCAGAGATGATGTGCTTCCTATACTCCCCCTCCCCCCTGCACAGAAAGAATCTTCATATGCAGGAATGAATGAAGTTTTCCTAGGCTTTTCCTGCATTGCAGATCTTTTCCCAGGGATGTGTGTGGTGTAGACAATGAGTTTGGTTAAAATGTCACCCCCTCATTGTGGAGTGGATAGAGGAAGCCATTCTGGATTCTACGTTCTGTTATAGCATTTTTGCAAAAAGGAATGGTTCATCTGGCTCTCTACCATGAAATCACATGTAATGGGCTTTATTATTACATATATTGCACCACCTGTATGTAAGGCAAGAAATTATACTTGATCATGACTTTTCCATTAAAGATTCATGCCTTAAATACATGTGTGGATATGGCTATCAATGCATAATTTATTTTTGAAATGACATGAAAGGGATTTTATATAAGTACATAAGGTATGATGCAACCCTTTATGTCAGTGGCAGTGGTGGTGTTTCAACTACATGAATACTTGTCATGATAACATTTATAGCTTAAAGAGATTCCCTTTATATCCTAGCATTTCAGAATTGGCTGTCTGAGGACCTGTCCTAAGATTACACATAACCTCTAGTTTAGAACAAGACTACTAAGAATCCTGTTTTAGTCACTCTTAGAATCATAGAGTTGGCAGGGGACATACAGGCCATCTAGTCCAACCCTCTGCTCAATGCAGGATCAGTCTAAAGCATACTTGATGCTTTACCTATTCAGCCATTGGTTAGAGACTGCCAGTATGGGGAAACTCACCACCTTAGGCAGGCTATTCCACCGCTTAACTAATCTGACTGTTAAATTATGCCCACCGATACCTAGCCAGTACTGTTTAAAGCCATTACTGTGGGTCCTATCCTTAGCTGCCAACAGGAACTTTTCCCTGCCCTCCTCTGATAACCTTTCAAATACTTAAAGACAGCAACCATGTCCCCTCTCAAGTTCCTCTTCTCCAGACTGAACATCCCCAAGTCCTTCAGCCTTTCCATATAGGGCTTGGTCCCCAGGTCCTGGATCATCTTTGTCACTCTCCTCTGCACCCTCTCAATGTTGTCCACATCCTTTTTGTCCATGTCCATTCTGGTAGTTGATATTTGTGATCCCCATAATATTGCAATACCTGAATTGGTAGATTTCCTGGACCCATTTCAATGGTGATGTCATTTGAATTGCAAGCTGCCTTGAGCAGGACTCTGAAGAGCGCACATAGAAATGCCATAAAGAAAGTAAAGTTTGCTTAGCAATAAAATTTGATCAGCAGGTTTTGACCTTAAAGTAGTTGAAGCACTGCCTTCTTCTCTGTGAATGTGCTCCTTGGCTTGCCTTTCTTGGCTGCTCTTGCTCTGGTAGCTCAACCACATGGTGACTAGAGACAAAATCTTAAATGGAGTGGCGTCGTGTCTTTTACCCATGGATGCTTGCTTGGAGCCTACATTATTGTTGTTCTGTAGGCAGCAGGCAAAATTTATTTTTGGTTTCAGTGCCTTTTGTTTCAATTCTACTTAAAGCACCATTTTTTTCTCGAGTTGGCTGTGTCATTGCTTCTCATATTGGATTGATACATGCATTTGATTTGTTTGTAATTGTTTTATTTGTGAAGCTCTTTGGGGACGGGTGTGCTAAAACAGGGCATTAATGGTTTTAATAGCAGCATTTGTAGATATAAACAATAATTTGGTAGATAGAGTTAAGTCAGAGGGGGTATTTAACTGCAGGGAGGTTGCCATTATTGATGTAATGATGCCAAGCAGAAGCTTTCAAAGTCCATCAGAATCCCAAAATAACAACTGAAAGAGATACATTTCCACAAGAACAGGTGGATTTTGACATTGAACTAGCTTGGACTGACTCTGAAGGAATCTTGTGCAGCTTCAATAGGAAGATCAATGGAGTTGTTGCATGATTAGTAAAGCCAAAAAAAGAAAGAGGACAATTCTCTTGCGCTCCACATAGAAATGTTGTAAAGGTAAAGGTAAAGGTATCCCCTGTGCAAGCACTGAATCTGACCTTTGGGGTGACGCCCTCCAGCGTTTTCATGGCAGACTCAATACAGGGTGGCTTCCCCAGTCATTACCATTTACCCCCCAGCAGCAAGCTGGGTACTCATTTTACTGACCTCGGAAGGATGGAAGGCTGAGTCAACCTTGAGCCGGCTGCTGGGATCGAACTCCCAGCCTCATGGACAGACAGCTTCAGACAGCATTCCTGCCGCTTACCACTCTGCACCACAAGAGGCTACATTTATATGTTACATGCGGGATAAAAATGTGGCCTTTCCAATTGTTCTAAACAACTGATCCAAAATGAACCATATTGCACGAATACTATTCACTTAAACAAACCAAAAGAAGAAGAAGTAATTATAGACTGGCTGTCATCTGTGGCAATTTGCTTCCTATTATGATCATCTTGCCCTCCCATTATGTGTTAAAAATGAATTCTTTTATCAGTGCAGAATTCAGTGGATCTAATGTTATGAAATTATAGAGCTCTGGCAACAAGGGCCTTTTCTTATTTCTGCCACTGAAGACAATTCTGCATCAAAAACGAAGGGCTCCTCTCAACAAGGAATACAAGTCGAGGGGAGAATAGTAAGTACTTTGGCTGCCCATAAATGCTTGGAAAAATTCCAGAGCAAGCATTTGGAAAGCAAGTATCAAACTCTGGATTCTTCTACTTTCCACTGTTGCTGCTACAAGCTATCCTGGATATAGATGCCAAGCCTGCAGGGAAAATTCGTGCCTCGCAGCATTTTCTGTGATGGTCAATTAGACGGAATCAAAGTCAGATGCCAACTATTTAAGGCATGCTTTGGAGAGAAGATTAACGTTCTAGTCTTTCAACTTTGATAAGACACACTCGTTTCAATAGTCCAAGAAAAGGAGAGAAACAATGTTTTCCTTCTATTCCTTGCACCAGAGGACAAATGAGGACATCAGCTGTCATCAATATGCTGCAGCCAGACTATGCTGGCCAGATATCAAAAAAGGCAATGTTTCTCCAGATTCCAAGATTCTAGTGCAGCCTTTCTCAATGTTTTTACTGTTGAGAAACCCCTGAAATATTATTTAGGCTTTGAGAAACCCTAGAAGCGGTGCGATCATGCAGAATATGGTTGGGAACCATGGCAGTGTACAAGGCCACCCTCCCCTTCCCACCCCCTCCAGGCCCATCATTGGCCATTTTGGGTGGGGGAGGAGGGTCATATCACTCAATAAATGTTTAACAGATTTAAAAATCTATTAATATTAACTCCCACCCATTTGGGAAACCGCCAAGAAACCACAGGGTTTCATGAAACCCTGGTTGGGAAACCCTGCGTTAGAGGGTCTCAGGAGAATCATAGAATTATAGAGTTAGGGGTCATGGACTTAACACAGGGCATCTAGTTCAGCCCCCTGCTTGATGCAGGATCAGCCTGAAAGCATCCCTGACAAGGATCCATGCGGCCACTGCTTCAAGAATGCCAGTGCTCAGTCACCACCACACTAGACAGTCAATTCCACTGCTGAACTACAGTTACAGTAAAAAAAAAATTCCTAATATCCAGCTGGTACTTTCCCACTCCAAATTTGAATCCATTATTGTGAGCCCTATCCTTGAGAGAGAGAGAACTTTGTTCAACACTATAGTGCCCAGCTCTCATGCAGGGTCTGGAAATCTCCCAGAATTACAATCTTTCTCCAGACTACAGAGATCAGTTCCCCTGGAGAAAATGACAGCTTGGGGGGGAGGGGGGGAGCTCTGTGCCATCACATACCTGCCAAGCTGCCTCTTCTCCAAAACTCTGCCCTCTACAAGTTAAGCCCCCAAAACTCAAGGAATGTCTGAAGCTGGAATTGGTATCCCTACAAGTCATCTATGTAACTTTGTAAGCAAGTCCTTTCATTTTAAAGAGCTGCTATCACTTGCATTCTTCTGTTCTCCTTCACACCTAGGTACCCCACTTACTAGATTGTTCTATAAGACGGAGAGTTTCGAGTTAAAGTAATTTTGTTTAAATTAACTGTTCTGGCAAATTGATTCCTGACAGCCTGATGTAACCCACACAAGCAAAGGGCAGTATTACCAAAGCAAACTACCATCCGGAATTCTTTTCGTGAAAATCACAGGACCCAACAAACAAAAATCAGCTCTATTTACAGGTCAGAAAACTAAAATCCCAACATTCTCAAGTCACAGAGAAATCAGTTTGGAATATGCCCAGTGCCAAGAGGTACAACAGGCTCTCAACCATGTTAGTTGGTTGCTTCTACCATGGTAGGAAACATGAAGTGGCCAGCTTGGTGTAGTGGATAGGAGTACAGACTTCTAATCTGGCAAGCCGGGTTTGATTCTGTGCTCCCCCACATTCAGCTAGCTGGCTGACCTTGGGCTCGCCACAGCACTGATAAATCTGTTCTGACTGAGCAGTGATATCAGCGCTCTCTCAGCCTCACCCACCCCACAGGGTGTCTGTTGTGGGGAGAGGAAAGAGAAGGCGAATGTAAGCTGCTTTGAGCCTCCTTCGGGTATAGAAAAGCGGCATATAAGAACCTCCTCCTCCTCGATATTTCATGCTAAAAAGTGAAGAATAATTAATATTTATTCCTTTCCTGTTGGGCATTTTACTCACCAAATTAGGATTCTCTCTCTCTCTCTCTCTCTCTCTCTCTCTCTCTCTCTCTCTCTCTCTCTCTCTCTCTCGTTGCATTTATTGACCACCAGTCCTGGATCCTGCTTGCTCATGGCAGTTTACAAGAATTTAAAATGATATAAAATACAATTACAAAAATACAATCCAAGATTGGAGGCAAACCCCCCCCCTTTCCAACCCACACCTGACCACAGTGCACACAGCCCCACACCACCATCTCAGGGGAGGGGGGTAACTTCTGCCCAGACAACCAACATATCTGGCCTATACAGGGAGGCCTCAAGCTTACCACACATGTAACAGGTGACCTCAAGCTTACCAGGCACACAACAGGTGACCCTATGACTCAATTTGAAGTTCACAAGGACTGCTGAAGACCAGCCTCATCCACCACAGGAAGATGAAGTTGAGGGAGGGAGGGTGAACATGGCAACGGGGGGGGGGGGAGAACTGGGAGGCAAACTGCCTCCATTAAGAGGGGGCTGCTAACAACTCCAGACTTTATTGGGAGGAAGTGTAAATGAAAGCGTTGCTTCCTCATTAACCGTGCCTGAGTGTTGTTGTTTTTTTTAAGCCGCTTTATCGAAGCACACCAGCCTCGAGCTACACTGTTAAGGCAGAACAATTCTTTTCGGTGAACATGCACTGGAATGAATCCTCCCAAACACCCGAGGAACCGAGGAGAAAGCAATGGCTGCAATTACATAGTCCTTTCTCTGACACAACCACCTCCATTCTTTTCGATGACGTTTTCATGGGGGGGGGGGGGCTCGGCCTGTTAGTTCTCCCCACAGCGTCCTCCATGTGCTGTTAAGGTAGAATGGCACGACATGGCAATTCAGCTGGCATGGGAGAACACTGCTGTTTTCTAAATTGGGTGCTATTTATTCTAGCAGTTGGGAGTACAGTACATGCAATGGTGCAATCTCTCAGCAAGCTCATAATTACCACTGAATTGATTACCAGCCACCAGAGCTCAGCTCCTTCTGTAGCTGGGTGAAGTTACCAAAATGGAAGGGGCGGGGGGTGTTTTCACCAGAACTGCCTAAAACTCTGACCACCATAGGCAAGCTTCAAAGTGCTAAGGAAACATTCGAGTTTAGGACTTGGTATGTCAATTCAGTCTCCAGGTGGGCTGCCAACCTCCAGGTGGGACCTGAGGCGGAGAGGAGGAGCTGTTTTTTTATATTCTGCTTTTCACTACCCAAAGAAGCCCCAAAGCAGCTTACAAACACATTCTCCTTCCTACAACAGACACCCTGTGAGGTAGGTGGGGCTGAGAGAGCTCTAAGAGAGCCCTGTAAGAACAGGTCTAACATGACTGTGACTGGCCCAAGCTAGATGCATGTGGAGGAATGAGGAATCAAATCTGATTCTCTAGAATCAGCACTCTTTAACCACTATACCATCCTAGCTTGGAAACCTCCTGGAATAACAACTGATTTCCAGCCTACAGAAATCCGTTCCCCTGGGGAAAATAACTTGTAGTCTCTTGCATTATACCCAGATCTCCCTGGGCTCTCCCCTAAAATCTTCAGGAATTTCCCAACGTGGAGTTGGCAACCCTATGTCTGTTGGTGGCCAGGGGGACTGGGCAACCCTAGTGACTTGACACGATAGAGACGCTTGGCTGATGTGATTTGGGAGGCTGGAGTAGCTTGAATAATGGTGGTGGTATACATAGCACTATCACTAACATTCCCATTTAGTGGGGAATCACAAGATCACCAGCAGCCCTAGGCATTCCCCTACACAGGCACTTGTCACTATGAACTGGCCAAAAGCTTAACCAACTTCACAGGGTTTGTTGGTAAAGAAAATAGATCAACTCTCAAGAAAGGCTGTTGGATTTAGGGTTGTCAGCTCTGGGTTGTAAAATACCTAAAGACTTTGGGGGTGGAGCCAGGAATTGGCAGGATTTGGGGCAGGGAAGGACCTCGTGGAGTATGTTATGGAGGTCACCCTCCAAAGCAGCCATTTTCTCCAGGGGAACTGATCTCTGTTGCCTGGAGATGAGCTATAATTCCAGGGACTCCCCAAGTCCCTCCTGGGCACTGGCACCCCTAGTTGGGGTTCATGGTGGCCTCAGAACTGGAGGGTTTTTTTCCTCATCTGGTTCCTCCTCCTCTTGCCTGCCTTCTCTGACACAGCCTGTGGAAAGCAGATGGAGACTCCTCGCAAATCTTCATCCTGGCCTTTCATAGGCCTCCTTTGTAACTCCTTAATCCTGTAGCCTCCTGGCTACTTCTGGTCTCCCACAGGGATGACGTTCCTCATGAGATGTTGGGAGCCACTCCAGCTGCTCTAAGAGATGCTTGATCAGCTGTGAGGTTGCTGACATTCCTTTTAAATAGAACAGTCCATCTCTTTAGAGTTTCCCAGTAAATTGAGAGATTTCCCCAGTCCTGGATACGACTGTAAAGCATATAAATTGGATCCATTTCTGGAGCTTTCAAAACACACTTGGTACATGTCAGTTAATTTCAGTCTTAATCAGGATTGTCCCAGTTTGTTAGGGATAGCATATCTGACGATGAGGGGTTTGGAGACCAAGACATATGAAGAAAGGTTGGGGGAGCTTGGTTTGTTTAGCCTAGAGAGGAGACGAGAGGGCATCTGATAACCATCTTCAAGTATTTTAAAGGCTGCCATATAAAGGATGGAGCAGAATTGTTCTCTCTTGCCCCAGAGGGACAGACCAGAACCAATGGGATAAAATTAACTCAAAAGAAATTCCATCTAAACATCTGGAAGAAGTTCCTGACAGTTAGAGTGGTTTCTCAGCGGAACAGGCTTCCTAGGGAGGTGGTGGGTTCTCCATCTTTGGCATTTTTTAAAACAGAGGGCCTTTTTGCACGGCTTCAAAATCGCACAATGGTTGCCAATTGGAAACGCTATTGATTTGGCTTAACGCACGACGTCGTAGACAATCTGCCACACACCTGAAACCAATCTGCAAAAAGCGCTTCGTTGTAGCGCTTTCAGGGGAATCCCAAAAAGTGGATTCACCCTCCGGAAAGCGATACAGTCCTGCAACCAATCTGCAACACTAGCGAAAAAGACCTGTGCGTTAACATTGTTGCGGTTTCTTCAAAGTCCCTCCTCCTGAGCCTGTCCTCCAAACTTCCGGCGAAGCGATCGCCATTTTTTTTTCTCCGAGCGAGCGGGGATAAACGCACCAGCGAGCCTCTTTCTGTTTAGAGGCTTCCCTGGCTTCAGTCCTTCACCTTTAGTCACTAAGCACAAACCACAGAAAAGCCCGTTTGCTGATGTATTTTCCCATTAATTTTTACACATTAATTCAGCCGAAAATCGGGCCCGTGAGAGGGGGGGGGATTTTTTTTTTTCACTCGAGGCAGCGTGGCAACGATCATACGATCAAACAACAGCTCAAACACACCAGGCAGCTGTATGGGTCTCTCCATTGCAACGAATCTACCCAGATTCGTTGCAATGGGTCTGTTTTTTTTTAAAAAAAAAGCTTCCTTAAAGGGAAAGGGGCTGTTTGGGAGCATGCTAACGGCTGCCCATTGGCTGCTTGACGGCCAGGGGCGGGACGAGCTTGGCAATAGCGCTTCCTTTCTAGCGATTTCTGCCGAGACCGGAAGCCTGTGGGAAACGCTAAAAAACGCAACTGATTCCACTACAAAGGCAGGTATGCATAACGACGAATTCCACTATTTTAAATGGCGATTTTTCATTCAGTGACCAATTTGCAACAAAGATCCCCGTGCGTAAAGGCCCAGAGGCTGGATAGTCATCTGACAGAGAGGCCGATTCTGTGAAGGCTCAAGGGGGTGGCAGGTTACAGTAGATGAGCGATTGGGATGTGAGTGTCCTGCATAGTGCAGGGGGTTGGACTAGATGACCCATGAGGTACCTTCCAACTCTATGATTTTATGAAGTGGAGTCAAGCCTGTGAAAAGCCACAAGGGATCTGTTGGACTACACCCTAGAACTTTTCTACGAGGTTCCAAAACACCTCATCCACCAGTTTAGTGAAGGCAGAAAGGGATTTATAGTGGAAACTCCTCACATCCCTTTACTATCACCCCAAACTGGCATTATGTGGCCATTATCCTGGCCTTAGCTTTTCTCTACACCTGCTTCCTGGAGCCTCCTCAGTGTGCTTGGCACCCCTCCCTAGGAAGAGTGGTTCATGCCTTCTGCTGTATTGTTTGCCTGTTTGCTAGTGCCTTCCAGGCCTGAAGCCAAGACCCTGAAAGAGATTTAAATGCCAATTAATAGCTTCAATGAAATGACAGCAGAAAATAATCTGGAATAAACATAATGACAGGTTCTGTTAGGTTTCCAGGAAATCGTTTAGCCCGTACCTTATCATGGGAATTATCCTCACTGTACACTGTTCCTGGCATCCAACCGGGAGTGGGAGCAGAGTCTAAATATTTGGTTGCAATTTATGTATTGATTCTACGAGAGTTGCCTCCAGTTACGTGCCAGAACTGGCATGGGAAAATGTTTGCTCCGTTCCATTCTATACATAGCATCTGACTCTAATTGTTACCCTATACATTATAGAAGTTTATGCTGTCATTCACAAACATCATAAACTGAACACAGACTTGTGGTGAAATTGTGAGCTCTATTATTTGTCTTGCCATCTTGCTTCAGCAAGCAGGATCCAACTTTTCAGAGCCTCGTATCAAAAACCTGGGGCCTTTGTTTGGCATACATGCACGGCTCAACCCTCAGACTCAGGTGAAGACACAGTGGCTTCTAGATCAGCCTTTCTCCACCTTTTTACTGTTGAGAAACTCATGAAATATTATTCGGGCTTCAAGAGCCCCCGGAAGTGATGTCAGCAGGCCAGACCTCCCTATCATGCCCCCCAAAGCCACTTGTCACCACAAGTGACATTGTCCAGGTATTCCCACCAGCTGTGAACATCACATTCTTTCAGTCCCCGCCCCTCCATTTTCTCCAGATCTTTCAGGCCCCTACAAGGTGTCCTTGTGAGGGTACAATGAAGCAGAGGCAGTCCTCCCACCTTCCTAGCCTTGCCCCAGCCTCCTGGATCTGCTCAGTCATATGCAGTAAACATCCATTGCTCTTCCCCCGACCCCTTCTAATTTCCAGGAATTTAGCTTCTCCATCTCCCAGCTGCCTGTTTTTCCTTCCTTTTTGCTCCCTAATGCAGACAGGTACAGCCTGAGCATGTCTAAGGGTAAAGAAATCCCAATATATTCAATAGTGCTTATTTGCAGTATGGAGGAGGAGACTAACATTTGCAGAAGATTGCAACTCTAATGTTGACTTTTCCTTGGCTCTAAGTTTCTTTGTTTCCCTTTTCCTTCCCCTTTCCTCTTCCTCAAGCATGGCTGAGTAGCCCCCCCCCTTTTTTTTTTTCCCCTTCTAGCAGACTACAGCTAGACTACAGCTCGGGATTGCTTAAATGTCAGTGCAGTGCTGGGTTTCTAAAATGAGAAGGGGCTGGCTCTAGAAGTTATGCTCTCTGCCATGGAAACCTGCTGCCCTTTCCTAATTTCAAACCAAAAACTGGCTATACTGGAATTGCAAATTGTCTGCCTGGTAGCTGTTAGAATGGAGCAACCATCAGGCCCTCTGGGTTAGAGAACAGACACAGCACAAGCCGCATTAAAAGATGGGGAGATGTTGGCACAAGAGGAGCATTTTGTGTTCTAACAGCTTTCCTTCCCCCCCCCCCCAACAGGTTGATAAGATAATGAAGAAGGTCCCTGTGTAGATTGCTCAGAGCTCCTTAATAGATGTATAAGATTCAGGTGGGAAGCCAAATTATGTACCTTTTTTGTGTAAGATATAAAAGTAGGGTTGTCAGTTCTGGGAAATACCTGGAAACTTTAGGGGTGGAGCTTGGGGAGGGTGGCATTTAGGAATGGAAGTGACTTCCTCAGTGTATAATGCCATACAGTTCTTCCTCCAAAACAGCCAGTTTCTCCATGGGAATGGATCTATGTCATCGGGAGATCTATTGGGGTACCTGGAGATCTCTGGGCTCCACCTGGAAGTTGGCAACCCTAATATAAATGAGAGGAATGAAATGGAACAAATAGTGTATAGGGTGTATTTAGATCAATTCTAAGTAGATCATCCGCAAGAGTAATTTGTAGAGTTATCAATCTCCAAGTGGGGTCTGGAGTGCTCCCAGAATTTCCACTGGTCTCAACTCATTTCCCTACGAAACGAAAGCTTTGGAGGACCGATTCTATGAAATAAAAATTCTGCTGATGTTCCCCCCCAAATTCCACCCTACCCAGGCACTTCCCTTAAATCTCCAGGAATTTCCAAAGCCAAAGTTGGCATCCTTAGAAATGTGCGATGCTATAATCTCCCTAGTTACATTCAAATGAATTGACCACCTGTAATATGTTGTCTCTGTTTGAGCCTTGGTTAATACAACTGAATCTATGGGTTCAATTGTAATCCTGCCATTATTTATTTAGCAACAGCAATAGCTTATGCTGCAATAAATCTGTTAGTCTTTAAAGTGCCACTGAACTCCCTGGGGTTTATAAGGAAGGAGCACAATGGACACCCCCAGTTGCAAAGCGTTCTGCCACTGAGCTATTCGGGCTTTCATTGAACAAAGAGGCATTAGAAATTTAATGTTAAACAAATTTAAAAGAAAAGGAAATTATTTCCAAAGAAACTGCAGGTTATTTTCCCTGAACCCATGTTGTGCTTGCCAGGAACTAGGGTGGGGGGGAGGCAAAATTGACTCCCAGAATTGACTTTTATTTTGGGATTTCAAAATACTTCGAGTGAACCCTGGAGTTTACAGAAAAGAGATGCAGAAGAAAAGGATGAAGAGAGCTCTGAGAACTCTTACAGTTGGCTATGCTCAGCTATCTTTCATAAGAAATTAAAAATACCCTGCTTGGACATTCTATTCTGGGAGATGCCAGAGAAGCAAATGAGAGAGGGAAAAGAAACAAACAAAAAGCCAACCCAGCTGGGGTACGATTTCCTTACTGTAAATTAGTATAATTACTTGCAGCCATTGAAAGGCAAGATCTCACAATGCCACCAACTGGACTCTATTTACCCAGGAAACAAAACAGGCCCAAGCTGAAGCCTGCCCACTCCTCACCTGATGGCTAATTTACTTGCAGCTGCTCTTTGGTAAGCTCTCTACCCCTGAGCACAATCAGTATGCAGCACAGTCCAAGAACAAGACATCTCGAGGTTTAAACTAGGGTTGCTGGCATCTCGGGTTGCCAGGCCCCTCCAGCAAGGGATAAGGGATGGGATCACCCAATGCCAGGTTAGGAAGCTCCTGGGGATTTGCAGATGGAGCTTGGGGAAGACAGGGACTTCAGTGAGGTACAATGCCATAGAGTCCATCCCCCCAAAGCATCCATTTTATCCAGGGGAAATACTCTCTAATCTAAGGTGACCAGATTTCAGCATCTGGTTGCAGGCTTACTTCATTAGAAACAACTGGATATTGCAATGGCCTGTTTTTTTCTCAGTTACGGTAGAAAGGGAAAATACTGGACCATCCAGTTCACAGCTGGACACCTGGCAACCATGGACACAAAAGCAGTGCCCCAGGTTGTGGTATCCTTCACAAAGTATACAGTCTGTTTGAGACCAAAGAACAAAACGTTGCATGAAAAACGATCACCTAGGATGGCCTTTTTTTGTATTTTCCTCCAGAACGACTGTTCTACCCTTTATTACTCTGCGAATGGCTAAGGACCCAGACAACCCCAACCAATTTCTTATACCTAACAATTTGCACAGCACCGCACCACTCCACAGTAAACTTCTTCTCGACAGCCATCTCCACCAGCAACTAGCAATACTTCGGAAAGCTAACTATGTTTCCCCCATAAAAAACATAATAGGTAATCAGCAAAGTAATTTTTAAAAAAGCTGTAATGGTCTATACTGTTCTGAAATATCACTCTAGTACTGAGAGCTAGTGGGCAGGACAGATTAGTGGCTCAAAAAGAGTTTTGATCTGGAGCAGACCAAGGCAGTTTTTAGTTAGAGTTCCTTGATTCAGAAAGCAGCCTGGGGATTAGGGTTGCCAACGCCAGGTTTGGAGGTTTGAGGGTGGAACCTGGAAGAGGAGTGGGGTTTAGGGAGGGGAGGGACCTTGGTAGGGTGCAATGCCATTTCCTCCACCTTCCAAAGCAGCCCTTTGTCTCCAGGAGGAGTGTTTTAAATCAATAAAGGTAAAGGTAAAGGTAAAGGTAAAGGTAAAGGTAAAGGTAAAGGTAAAGGTAAAGGTAAAGGTAAAGGTAAAGGTGTCCCCTGTGCAAGCACCAGGTCATGCCTGACCCTTGGGGTGACACCCTCTAGCGTTTTCATGGCAGACTCAATACGGGGTGGTTTGCCAGTGCCTTTCCAAGTCATTACTGTTTACCCCCCAGCAAGCTGGGTACTCATTTCACTGACCTCGGAAGGATGGAAGCTGGGAGCTAGCTGCTGGGATTGAACACCTCATGGGCAGACAGCTTGAGACAGCATTTCTGCTGCCTTACCACCCTGCGCCACAAGAGGCTCTTTTAAATCAATAGATAATGAATAAATAAGTCATTTGGGAAGTCTGGAAATCAGTGGTGATTCTAGGAGATCTCCAACTCACCATGCCTGGAAGATGGAAGATGGGAACCCTACTGGGGGCGGCCAGGGTCTATACTGCCTCAGAATCCAATGCAGGATTAACAGCTCTGCTGGGTACTTCAAGTGCCTCTTTGCTTCTGAAGTTCTTTCCTTCCACCAGGTTCACACTCAGTTGAGGGACTGGCTTGAGGAAAGGGTGTCCTGTTAAAATGAAAAAGAGCCCTCCGCAAGCCACTCGGCCAAAGGAAATGCTGTGCAGAACACCAATTAGCACTAATTTGGAACAAGGGTCCTCGTTGGAGGAAAGGATTGTCAAGAATGTAGCTGTCCAGTCACTCTGTTAGGGCTGCCAACCTCTAGGTGGGGCTGAAGAGAGACGGTTGATCCAAAGAAGATTCAAGCCGAAAATAGAATCGACATTGGCAGTCCAATAAATCAATTTATTATTAAGTGTACTCAATCTCCTAATTCTTAAATTCCACAGTTATCAGTCAACCATATTCAGCCGGAATGGGTACTTAGATTTGTACCTCGTTTTCGGAATCCCCTTCCTCAGTGGCCATTTTCTTCCATGTTCGTATGTAGCCTTTTCAATATAAAGTCAATGCAAAGAATCTCAAAGCATCACTTAGGCAAACTGCTCCCAATTTAACGGAGGGCTTCCTCTCTAGCAGTACAATCCAAGTCCCACCTAAACCCATTGGAGCCAAAGGGTTTAGACTGGAGTCATTCTGCACAGGATTGGACTATAAAGGTGATAAAGAGCTGACAAATCTATAGCTCCTCAACTTTCCTAAAGGACCAGTTATAGGGCAGTCATTCTTGGGGGTGTTAACTTGCTGTGTTAACCTTTGTGATGGGTTTCGGAGATGGCAACTAACTGTATCCTCTTTGTCTTTGATTTTCTTTTTTTTACTAGGCTAAAGAGGCCTGGCTCTTTTAACCCTCTCATTAGAAAGGTTCTCCGTTCCTAATTGAATAAGTGCATGCATTAAACAAAGAGATAAGCAACGCTTCCACGTAGTGCTTGTTCAAAAGTTGACATCTTGCTTCAGAAAGGGCTGTTCCATTAGGCACAACGTGGCCCCCTAAGTGAGGAGGGGGGGAGAGAGAGAGCCCACCAGCTCCAGGAGAAAAGAAATACAAGATCTTTGTTTTACGTTCCACTTGCGGTATACATCCTTCCAATAACTCACAGCCATTGTAGCGCCTCCTCAACATTTGACCCAGGATATAATTGCTCCTTGACTTAAGAAAACCTTTGGGTCCCTTTTAACTAGGATTAGGAGATACTTTTACAGGACAATAGGAAGCTTGAGCCTGGAGTGGGTCAGTGCAAATGGATCCTTCTGTCCTTCTGGTACTATCCAAATCAGAATTACCCTTCGCTAAATCCATGTGAGTAAATTGGCTTAGAAGGGTATAGCCCTAACTTATATTTTATTTTGTCATTTTTAGTTGGAACCCAGATATTGTCTCATGTTCCGTAATCAGAGTCCAGCAAGCTTTAAGTGTAGGTGCATTCATGGGGACAGAACATCATGTAGAAGAAGAAGAGTTGGTTCTTATATGCCACTTCACCAGGAGTCTCAAAGCGGTTTCCAGTCGCCTTCCCATTCCTCTCCCCACAACAGACACCCTGTGAGGGAGGTGAGGCTGAGAGAGCCCTGATATTACTCAAGAAGAAGAGTTGGTTCTTATATGCCGCTTTTCTCTACCCAAAGGAGTCTCAAATCGGCTTACATTAGCCTTCCCTTTTCTCTCCCCACAACAGACACCCTGTGAGGTGGGTGAGGCTGAGAGAGCCCTGATATTACTGTTTGGTCAGAAGAGCTTTATCAGTGCTGTAGCAAGCCCAAGGTCACCCAGCTGGCTGCATGTGGAGTAGGAGTGGGGAATCAAACCCGGCTCACCAGATTAGAAGTCAACTCTCCTAACCATTACACCAAGCTGCATCCAGGCCTATTTTAAAACTCTTTTGACACAATCTCAACTTCTTAGATGGATGGCTGTGATGGTTATTCTCATAACATCTCATAGAACAGTAGGTGGGGGGAGAAACCCCTTTCATACACCCATGTTACAAAAGTAAATAAGATAGATATTTCTCTACATAAGTTTTAGCTTCCTAGGTTTCTTTTAAAATCTGACTCATTTAACAAATATATCCCCAGGTCTAATGTTTTCATAAAAGAGAGATCGTTGTCTCAGCTCTGCATTTTTAAAACAGGGAGAGGACATCCATTTTCTTTTATTACTCTCCATTAGATTGTTTCCTGGTACTGCTGTGTACCTAATAATGCCAACTTTACCAATTTGGCTCTAATATGTCAAACTTGGGGACAGGATACATAAACAGCTTCTGCACACGGAATTGAATTTCTAAACAATTCAATATTTTAAGAAGATGATTTTTGGCATTAGCAAAAAGGAATAATTACAGGAAAGAACCACAGCTCGCTTGCTTTACATACTGTTGCTTCCCAAAATCATCCTTAGCATCCTCAGCTAGAGTTATCAAAATGTTTAACTCATAGAATCATAAGAGATGGAAGGGGCCATACAGGCCATCTAGTCCAACCCCCTCCTCAATGCAAGATCTGCCTGAAGTATCCATGATAAGTATCTATCCAGACACTGCTTAAGGACCACCAGTGAGAGGGAGCTCGCCATCTCTTTAGGCTGTTGTGGCCCTTTCTTGCATGCTCAGGGAAATGCCAATCACCACTTTGAGGTCAGGAGGCAAATTTCTTTCAGGCTAGATTGACCAAGGTTTGGGGAGGGCATCGAATTGGGCTGGGCAGGCAGTTGCGAGTTTCCTGCATTCTTCAGGGGGTTGAACTAGATGACCCTAGAATCTCCATGATTCTATGATTCAATAGAAAGGAATTTTCATCAGACTGTTTTTCATCAGACTGTTTCATCAGACTGGAGGGAGGTGAGTAGCGGGGTACCTCAGGGCTCAGTGCTCGGCCCGGTACTTTTTAACATATTTATTAATGATCTAGATGAGGGGGTGGAGGGATTGCTCATCAAGTTTGCAGATGACACCAAATTGGAAGGACTGGCAAATACTCCGGAAGATAGAGACAGAGTTCAACGAGATCTGAACACAATGGAAAATTGGGCAAATAAGAACAAGATGCAGTTTAAAAAAGATAAGTGTAAAGTTCTGCATCTGGGTCAGAAAAATGAAAAGCATTCCTACTGGATGGGGGATATGCTTCTAGGTAACACTGTGTGTGAACGAGACCTTGGGGTTACTTGTGGATTGTAAACTAAACATGAGCAGGCAGTGTGATGCAGCGGTAAAAAAGGCAAATGCCATTTTGGGCTGTATCAACAGGGGCATCACATCAAAATCACAAGATGTCATAGTCCCATTGTATACAGCACTGGTCAGACCACACCTGGAATACTGTGTGCAGTTCTGGAGGCCTCACTTCAAGAAGGACATCGATAAAATTGAAAGGGTACAGAGGAGAGCGACGAAGATGATCTGGGGCCAAGGGACCAAGTCCTATGAAGATAGGTTGAGGGATTTGGGAATGTTCAGCCTGGAGAAAAGGAGGTTGAGAGGGGACATGATAGCCCTCTTTAAGTATTTGAAAGGTTGTCACTTGGAGGAGGGCAGGATGCTGTTTCCGTTGGCTGCAGAGGAAAGGACATGCAGTAATGGGTTTAAACTACAAGTATGATATAGGCTAGATATCAGGAAAAATGTTCACAGTCAGAGTAGTTCAGCAGTGAAATAGGCTGCCTAAGGAGGTGGTGAGCTCCCCCTCACTGGCAGTCTTCAAGCAAAGGTTGGATACACACTTTTCTTGGATGCTTTAGAATGCTTAGGGCTGATCCTGCATTGAGCAGGGGGTTGGACTAGATGGCCTGTATGGCCCCTTCCAACTCTATGATTCTATGAATTAGGGACACCACTGCACAAAATCCAGGGTGGTGTACAAGTCAGAGTGTCCAGCTGGGATCTAGGAGAACCATGTTCAAATCTCCACTCTACTACAAAGCTTGCTTGGGCCTCTTGCTCTCTTTCTCAATCGTAGGTTTATTGGAAGGATGATATGGAGGAGAGAACAATGCATGCTGTCCTGTACACCTTGGAGCGAAAGTATAATAAAAATGTACAACTAAAATGTACTAAATAAAAAAGAATTAGCATTACACATGGAAAACTGAGGTATCTTTTACTGAATGTATGACTGTGGACAAAGATTACTATAAAGTCATTTTCAAATGGAATTATTTCTTGTAGGCAAAAGCAGATCATGGTGTACCCAAGGAAATGGCTGTGCTACAAAAGGACTATGTATAATATGTGGTGGGATTGTTCCCAGATAGAAGGCTGCTAGCAAGAGATTTTATGCATTGTCCTGTAATTACTATCATTTGATAATATTCAAGAAAATATAGTTTGGATTTTTAGTAGCTTTGGGGTTATGCATTGCTAGAGTCCCAAAACAACCATAACTTGCAAATATTAACAGCATGGCTTCAGAAGACTCCAAGGCAAAAGTTAACACATTTATTTTTTAAAAAACAAAGGATATGCATTTCTGACAGTCCATCTGGGACGTTTAGCCACCAGATAAAGGATGACCACTCCAGTTACAGAATCAAAATGGAAGGGCCATCCTGGCCCAGCTTATCTCCATAATTTCACACCACTATCCATAATAGTAATTTTTTAAAAATTTAAATGTGCATGGTTTCTGTTTGGAGCAGGCATGACTCACCATCAAACAATGCTTGGTGTTTCAGTATTGGTCACCAGCATCCAGAAGCTCATGGGAGTCAGGTGGGAACACCCAGGTCCAGATTATCTCCAGAACATCCCTCTGATGTCTGCAATGGTAGGGGTAGCTGTCTGTCTGTGGCAGTCATCAGGAAACAAAGCAAGGTCTTTAAACTGGGTCAGCATCTTCTGAATGATCATGGGAGTTGCAATGCCAGAAGTGAAGGGAACATCCTGACCCAGGTTATCTCCAGAACATTCCATAACATCTCCAAGTTATCTCCAGAATTTCCTACAACATCCTTCTGTTACTTGCAATAGAAGTGACACTTACTAGAAGCCAGGAGGAAGTTGGAGGTACCAGAGCCAGAGACGGTGCAAAATATCCCCTCTTTTACAAAACACACTGGGAACTTCATTGCCCCGGCTCCCATGCAGGAGCACAAATCCAGGATGGACGAGGTGCACCAGGCCAAATGCTCCCCCATATGGGAGCAGGAAGAGGCAGGGCAACCAGCCCTGGCTCAAACTCCAGCCTGCAGCCCATCATAAAGCCTCTGGTGTGGAAACGGTCACATAGTTTGATGATGATGATGTTAGCCATTCAGTTAACTCCTGCTGATCCCATGGCACAACTGCTGCCACCATTTAACAGCTTATCTGAGCCAAATAAATAAATAAATAACCCCAACGCATTTCCTTTTTCTGATACTGTGCACTTTCTCAATCAACAGTTGTCCTAGCAACCACTGAAACTCTTCCAGGCATCTGTTTTGCAGACTTCTGCTGAGATCGAAGTTTTCCAGCAGGCTTAAATGAAGCCTCACCTGCAGTTACAAAGGCCAAGATGATGGCGGGTTATCTGAATGGTTTTTAAAGGAACAAAAAAGAAAAAGAAATGCTTACTTTCCTACAGCTGCAGTTACCATTACGTACATCAAGTGCTGACCAACCAACTTGCAACATTAGCCAAGGAGTAAAGGTAAAGGTATTCCCTGTGTAAGCACCCAGTCATGTCTGACCCTTGGGGTGACGCCCTCTAACGTTTTCATGGCAGACTCAATATGGGGTGGTTTTCCAGTGCCTTCCCCAATCATTACTGTTTACCTCCCAGCAAGCTGAGTACTCATTTTACCAACCTCGGAAGGATGGAAGGATGAGTCAACCTTGAGCCGGCTGCTGGGATCGAATTCCCAGCCTCATGGTCAGAGCTTCAGACAGCATATAATCTGCCTTACCACCCTGCGCCACAAGAGGCTCTATTAGCCAAGGAGTAGTCAATGTTAAAATGTCTACAAGAGCGCACTCATAGCATGGCGTGAGGCTACCATGTGTCTCAAGGCTGCTATAAGGTTTAGATCACACATTGCAGGATTTGCACAGAAAGAGCTATGGGAGGGGTCATCCTTGGATGAGCTGGGGGCTGCACATGAACACTTCCGGCTGTTCTGTGGAAAACTAATTTGGGTGAGTTGCAGGCCTGTGTCAAATAGTCCTTCATCTGATGGCTCTAAAACCTCTGCTTGAAGAAAAACAGGCAGGTACATCTTGCTGTTTCTTAATAACAAGAATTTGAATCCAAAGGTTGCATGTTGTGACATTCAGGTGTTTCAATTGGTGCTTTCAAAAGATAATCATTTATTTTAATAAAACAAAATGTACTGAAAATGCTCCTCGTTAGAGGAGAAAAATAGGGCCAAATACCACTTTAGGGGTTAGCTTGTGAAGCCTGCAGAGGCAATATTCCTGTAAAATAATCCTGCAGGCACAGAGATCTATAGGGTTGGTGAGCAGAGGCAGCCCCCAAACTGGCATGCCAGGGGCCTGAATAGAAAAATAAAATAAAAATTAATTAATTAATTTGTTTATTTATTAATTTATACACCACCTCTCCTGACACAGTCGGCCTGAGGTGGCTCACAACAAGATAAAAACAGTAAAATATAACAATACAGCTTCGATAAAAAAACACCTTCGATCAATCCCCAATAACAAAACAATATTACAAATAAATAAATAATGCATGTAAAGAAGCCATACACATAATTTAGAATTGTCCTTAATTATATCTTCAAAAGCACATTGACGTAAATTTGGGTTTCAGATGATAGCTGTTGATAGAGGAGGAGATTATGGTTATTGCAATGGCCCTGGGATTACAGCGAATGATTTTTTTTTTTTTGCTGCTGCTGTAAGTCTATTTAATTAAATCATTTTTAAAAGAAAAGAAAATCAATTTCTCACAAATGCTAGCAGATTCAGAGTGAGCAGAAATCAACACCAATAAGGCTGCCAGAAAACACATCAATTGGCAGCAATGTGACAGGTGGCAATTGGAAGTGATTGGCCCTCATTGTCAGAGTGCAATTGGAACTGATCGGCCCTCACTGGCAGAGTGGCATCTCCCTAGCTGATGTTTATACCTTGCTTTTTACTACCCAAAGGAGTCTCAAAGTGCCTTACAATCGCCTTCCTTTCCTCTCTTCACAACAGACAATCTGTGAGTTAGGTGGGTTCCCGTCACCACCTCCCCAATAAGCAAACACAACTTGAGGCCAGAATGGCCCATTCTGCATGTACTCTCATTAGAGTAATGGCTGCCCTGGTTGGGATTTACAGAGTCCTTTGGTAGACTCATATATGGTCATGTTGACCTGACGCCACCCCCACCCCATGGCCAATGATAAGCCTGGAGCGGTCAGGATGGGGTGGGTGTGTACACAGCTATACTTCCCAACCGGATTCTGCATGATCACACCACTCCTGGGGTTTCTCAATGCCTGAAGAATGTTTCAGGGGTTTCTCATCCATAAAAAAGTTGAGAAAGGCTGGCGCAGGCAGTCACCATCCTAAACCATTTGAAGGAAAGGTCCAGGATCACTCCCTTATAATTTCAGAACTATCAATAGATTCCTGCGCTGAAGTGGGCTGGAGCAACCCTGCCTAAGATTCTACTGGAAGTCTTGTAAGATTCTTTTGCAGTTTTGAGCTTAATGAGAACCTGAGCAACCAAGGGCTTAAGTGGGAAGGAGATTGTGAAGATCGTGACTAACTGGGCTATTCAACCATGAAGACAAAGGCAACCCCTTCCCCGAAATACCCACCTCTCACTAATGCTGTTCAAATCATGCCCCTTCTCTGACATTAAGCTAATCCGACAAAAGCTTCATCAAATATCAGATTTCATAATGGATTCACCGTATTCTCACCGCTTAGATGGAATTAATTTGATTCCAGCCTTTTTACTGGAAAGTCACTCTCACAGTAGAATATTACTGAGTCCCCCCCCCCCTCCCTCTTCTTTTTCTTTTGCTATGAAAATCTCTTCTGGGTTATGTGAAAAGGCCAAAGCTGGTGGAACTAATGTGTGGTATGGCCTTCAATTGGCTTGCTAGAATGGCATATATGGTAATAGTACTCAGCACATCTGTCAACAAACCTAGTATCCAGGGCATCGAAATGGTGCTAAAATTTCCTTACAAGTCTTGCATGTATTTAGAGTTGCCAACTCCTGGACATTTAGGAGTGGAGCTGAGAAGGCGGGGCTTGGAGAGGGGAGGGCCGTCAGTGGGATATAATACCCCAGAGCAGGGCTGGTCAGAGATTCAGATGTACGTGGACTACAATTCCCATGATCCCTCCCAACATGTGCCGATAGGTGCTCATGGGAATTGTAGTCCAAGGGCATCTGGAAAGCTGCAGTTTCGCCACCCTTGCTCTAGAGCAGGGGTGTTCAAACTGCAGCCCTCCAGATGTCCATGGACTACAATTCCCATGAGCCCCTGCCAGAGACTGCTGGCAGGGGCTCATGGGAACTGTAGTCCATGGACATCTGGAGGGCTGCAGTTTGCCTCCCCCTGCTCTAGAGCATGGCTGTCCAATCGAGTGCTTATGGTGCCAGCTGACAGCTTTCCTAGTGCCCAAGAAGTGTTTTAAGGAAGTGAGTGGGGCCATGTGGAATCTCGGACCAGCAAAGCTTCTGGTTGGGCATTACACCTTCGACTGCCTGGATGGGTTTTTGTCACCATAGCAGAAGGTAAACTGCAGAAGCCAATTTGCGGCTACATCCACTCTGCCGTGTCATGATTCCAAGGGTGACCACAGGCTCAAAAAGGTTGGTGGCCCCTGCTTCGTGGCAGCCTCGTCATCCAGGGAACCCGCTCTCAACGTGGAAATCACTGGCGATTCCAGCTCTCCAGGCAACACCTGGAGGCTGGCAACCGTGCCTGTATTACGTTCCCGGCTCGGTAGCCGCTTGCCTAACTGTCCAGGAAGCAAGATCTGAATGGGCTGACGATTGACACCTGCAGACACCGAACGACGCCAGTCCACTCACTCCGTTTTACCGACAGCTTCGTTCACGCTCTAATTCTGATTCAGGTCCGGCTCTCAAAGCTCGTCGCTCTACGTGGCCCCACTGTGGAGTCGACTTTGCAGCTTTCCCTTGCAAAAAGTCGAGGTCAGAAGGGGTCCCCAACCCATTGTTCGCCCGCCCGCTTCCAAAAAGGGATTCTTTTGCGCGCTACACACCCTCTCCTCTCCCTGCCCGGCTTTCTCTTCGCCCTCTCCTGCCCTGATCTGCCCGTCCTCCTTCCCCTCTCGCCGGCTCCATTCCAGGCCCGCCTTCCCCGCCTTCACCAAAGCAACGCCTCCCGGAACCTCCCGGGCGCCTCCCGCCCTTTCCCCTCTGCCCGCTCCTTGCTCCCCTTGCAAACCCGGCCTCCTGGCTTTCCTCCCGCCCGCCTTGGCAAGCGCGCCCCGCCCTGCGACCCCAGGGGGAGCCAGGACGGGAAGCAATCAGCGGAGAGAAAATCAGGGTCAGGGTCGGGGCCGGAGGGGGGGGGGAGGGTCACGAAGTACGGGCAGCCGCCGCCTCCTTGCAGCTTCAGTTTCCCAAATGGTCATGTGCCTCGTTCTTACGGAGGGGTGGGGGGGAGGAAGAGGAGGAGAAAGGAGCACTGCGCGTGCGCAGGTAGGGGTGGGTCGTTCTGCTGCTGCCGCCGCTGCCGCCGCTGCCGCCGCTGCTGCTGCGCCGGCCGCTCCGAAGCCTCTGTAGTTGGCGGCTGGAAACTAGCACCTTGGACAGCTCCTCCGGCCCCGCCGCTTCATTGGCTGCGACGGCCCGGCGGCGGAGGGGACGCCCGCCCACCCAGCCGCCCGTCTGTCTGTCTGTCTGTCTGTCGAGCGCCGCGAGGGCAGAGCCCGGCGCCCTGGAGGAGAGCTGGCCGAGCAGCCCCTGCGCCCGACGCTCGCCTCTCTCGGTGCGGCAGCCGCCGGCAGCAGCGCTGGGCAGGCGGGAGTTAAAGCCGTAGACCCACGTAAGCGCTTCCTCGCTCTCGCCCCAATCGGGGAGACGGCCGTGCCTCCGTGGGGGCTCTCCGCGGCTGCGTCGCCAGCGCGCCTTAGTGGGCATCCTGCCTCCGCCGCGTCCTCTCCGGAGCTCGCCTCCCCGTGCGGTGGGAGAACCCTACGGCTCGCTTGGAGCTCGGCGGGCGGAGGAGGGTCCTGGTGGTGGTAGTGGTGGAGGTCCCTTCGCCGGGCATCCTCCTCCGGCAGATGAGGAGCTGGTGAAGGGAGGGCATCTTGGAAGGACCTCGACGCTTGGCTTTGTGCTGCCTCCGCCGCTGCCGCCTTGACCACCACCACCGCCACCACCTGCCTCCCCTCCCCTTAATTCTTTTGTCGTTTCCATCTTAGAGCTGCCGCCGGAGGGAGAGGCTTTGCGGCCAACATGTTGGACCCGTCGTCCAGCGAGGAAGAATCCGATGAGATCGTGGAAGAGGAGAGCAGCAAGGAGGTGCTGGCCCCGGCCGCCTCGGGGGCACGGCTCTCCCCCAGCCGGACCAGCGAGAGCTCGGGGGGAGGAGGAGGCGGCCTGCAGCCCAGCAGCCGGAGCGGGAGCAGTGTCCGGCCTTCCAGCCCCAGCCCTTCGGTGGTGAGCGAGAAGGAGAAGGAAGAGCTGGAGAGGCTGCAGAAGGAGGAGGAAGAGAGGAAGAAGAAGCTGCAGCTCTACGTCTTTGTCATGAGGTGCATCGCCTACCCCTTCAACGCCAAGCAACCCACTGACATGGCCCGCAGGCAGCAGAAGGTAAACGCCCGGCCGGGGAGGACTGGAGAAGGAAGGAGACCTAGGGAGAGCAATGGCCAGGGAGGGGGGGTGAGAGGAGTGCTGGCCCCTCCAGACAGAGTGGATACTGCAGCCCAAAGTTCCTCTGAGGCTGGCAGTTTAGGGAGTCTGATGAAAACGGCGCCCTTCCCATGCAAGTTAGCCTGCTGGCCAGGGGTCAAAACTGCTGGTGGATTGGCGTCCTGACTGCTGGTGGTTCCTCTGGTTTAAGAAAGTGCCTTGAGAGGAGCCCTCTCCTGTCCTCACAGCCAGCCTGTCTGGGAGGTTCTTCCTTGCCCTCTTGATTGACAGGGAAGGAACTTGCTTGAACCCAGGTTGGCCCTGGACTCAGTCCAGCCCCCCTTGTCCACCACAGGACGGAAGTGACAACTGGCTGGCTGAGTACAGGCTGAGTACAGCCGTCTGCAGCACTCAAATGCAGCAGGAGAGGTGAAGGAGCAGGAAGGACAGGAAGGGGACGGGAGAAGAGGCCTAGCATGCCTCGGGACAGGGGACCATGGTGGCCCTTCCAGCAGAAGAGAGAAAGAACCTGGGAGATTTAGCAGAATCACCCCCAAAAGAGGAGAAATGAAACCCAAAGGCAGCCCAGGAGAATAAAAGTCTGGGCATGATTGGCCTGCCCGGGTTGGGATAAAAACAGCGGACAAAAGTCCTTTCCCGGGTCAGATGAACCGTATCCTCCCTCGGCCACTTCCCCCTTGTGCCTTATGTAACTGCAGCTGTTGCCAGAGGGGCCTGTCCATTTCCAATAAAATCATCCACAAGCAGCGGGGGGGGGGGGGAGAGAAAGGGATTACAGCCTCAAGTCCTGCAGGGCTCCTTCGCTCTCCTCTGCGTTTCACTCCGCTTCCCCCTCCCCTTCGTCCAAGGTGACTAGTGCTGCACCCGTCTGGGAGAAGCTGCCAAGCTGTTGCTCTCCGGGAGATGGGAGCAGAGGTGATGCTGGCCCAGTTGCCTGCCGTGCTCAGGCAGCTGCGAGAACCAATTATTGCATCAAAGCTTTGGTGTCCCTGCCGGAGAAGCCCCAGCCATAAGCCTGCTCGGTGCAGCGTTTGATGTCTAACAATAGCCTAACATGCTTCACGCTAAGTTCAGCTCACTTTCTTTTGCTTGTCTGTGGTCGTTCCTCCCCACCCCCCACACACACACACCACCACCACTGGAAACTCCATAGCAGAAGACTTCTGAATAATCCTTAGACCAAGTCGAAGCAGAAGCTGCAGAGCCCACACTTGAGGGCTGAATTGTTGCATATTATGGCATGTGCATGCATCCCCCCACACTGAACTCAGAGTTGGTTAGGGGCTCTGGTCTGGTGGTAGAACCTCTGCTTTGCTGCTGAGGGGCCCAGGTTCAGTTACCGGCACCTGCAGTTAAAAGGATCAAGTGATGTCCATGAAATGTTCTTGAGACCCTGGAGAGCTGCTGCTACTCAGAGTGGGCATGGCTGACCTTGATAGACCAAGAGTCTGACTCAGAGTAAGCAGTTTCATGTGCATTATTAAGTTTTCACGCCTCGAAAGAGGAATGAAAGTCCTTTACTTCCGTTTATTTCCTCCCTATTGCTACCGTAGTTTTTTGAGCCGAGACTAATGAATCCATTAATCGTTACCCGGCATCCCTTGCTAATGTGTTTTGTAGTCATCATTCTGCACATTTAATGTAAAAAGTTCTCCCTTACTGTTTGTTTGTTTGTTTTGGCTAACAGCTCCATAAGGCGTCACAAATACCTTGATGTTACAGACAGGGAACTGAGGCCAAGAGATGGGAAATGACTTTCCCAAGGTCAGCTGGTGTCAGAGTATAAGTTTTCAATGCATCTTCGATGCATGTCCAAAATTATTAGCTACTTAACCTGAGCATACAATACTGTATGATCCTGAACTGGGTTACCTGGAAGTAATCCCCTTTGGGATAGGCATGCAACCAAAAAATCAGTTGGGATCCCATGGAAGTAGGCAGCAAAACTCCCAGGGATGTGATCTTATTGGTGTATTTGATATAATGAAAAGAGTAAAAAGAATAGTTATGTGAACAACATACTTACTCAAAACATTTTTAAAAACCCTATGAAATTGTGTTTCTCACCTTTTGCTGCAAAACTCCCATAGATTTAACAGCTCTGAGTTGTGTTGTGAGGTTTTACTTCCCAAACCCTGCTGTTCATTGTGCAGTTAAACCAGCACTTGGTCTCCTGGATTGCTATCCTTGAAGTAAACTTCAGGTGATGATGTTCACGATTACTGACTGGTGGGTGTTGGTGGTGACCAACCAATTGATACGCTGAAGGAAAGGAACAAATGCAGTCCTGTAAAGGCAGTCTGTAAAATCCTTGAGTATTCCTCCTAGGATCATGAGTGCTATTCATAATGAAGTGGCCAGGGGTGGGGGGGAGGGGAGGGGGGGGGAGAAGATCCTTAGATGATCAAGAAAATTAGAACACAACAAAGGTCTTTTTGGCCAGAGACTTCTGTGTTTCTGAATGAAAAACCAGCTTCATGTGATCTGAGAACAGGTTCAGTGAAAGCACTGCTGTTACTTGCCAGATACGTTTGCAAATGCAGCACTACGTTCCACGGCATCCCGCAGGGCGATCCTATGCTGCACGACTCCGTTCTGAGCCCCTGAAAATCAATGGCTTTGGACTGAGGCTAATCCGTTTAGGATGGCGTTGCCAGTGTTCCCCAAAAGTGCAAATGGACAGGAAGGAAGAGGAGGGGGCCCAGGGTGGGGGGAGTCTGGAGTCAGGCGATACAGTTTGGCAGCCAGTGAAAAGAACTGGGATTGACATTTTCAATTATAAGGCCATGGCCATCTATCAGTTAGACAAACATGACAAACTCGTTTGTGTGGTTCGTCATGGAAACCAGGCAACTCCACAGCCGCGGCTGCCTTTATTGTTCTGTAGCCAGCCGAGCCAACTTCTCAGACGATGTGATATTCCCCCACCCCCCCACTGTCTATTTTTGCCATCCCTTTTGGTCATCTTCTTTTTAATCCGGCTTATGAAAAGGAAAGCTTTAGGGAGCCCAAACGGGTCTGGCTGGACAAATGACCTTTCTAGAACACAAAGTCGGGAGGACATATAGATGGGAATGACATTTCTTTCAGTCCAGTCACGCCACAAAGCTATTATTAGCCCATCCGAGCATAAGGCGGTGGACAAGACTATCAGGGTGACGCAGTTGTAGGGAAGAGTTTGATGCAGGCGGAAGGTCAAAAACTAGCACCCTTTCATTAGCTGGGTGGGCTCTACTGATGGCAAGTGGAAGCAATTTTGGTGCCTTGGCCTTGGGGATGGCATCCTGGTACAACCTGGTGGCACTTTGCATGTTGTCCGTATGACCCTCATGCCATCTTGGTGTGGTTAAGAGTGGTGGCTTCTAATCTGGTGAGCCGGGTTTGATTCCCAACTCCTCCTCCACCCAGGAAGCCAGCTGGGTGACCTTGGACTAGTCCCTGTTAGAAGTTGTTCTCACAGAGCAGTAATATCAGGGCTCTCTCAGCCTCACCTCCCTCACAGGGTGCCTGTTGTGGGGAGAGGAAAGGGAAGGTGACCATAAGCCACTTTGAGACTCTGTCAGGTAAAGCAGGGTATAAAAGCCAACTCTTATTCTTCCGAATTCTCCAGAAAAGAAAGTTGGAGATGAGACACTCTAAAGTTTGTGGGGGGGGGACGACGACTAATTTTGAAGGGGGGGGAGGATTAGAAATGCTGAGCTCTGATGGGAGTGACAGGAATTCAAATGCTGGTTCGGCTAAGGATTTACCGAATGGCTATGGGCCATTCATCCTGTTTTGCTATCTGCAAAATGGGAACATTACTTATCTGGCAAACCAGGCTATTCTCAGGATATCGAAAAAGATCATCAATTACTTTGTGGACTGTAGGGGAAAGAATTTATTTATTCCGCAGAAATGAGTCGGATTTCACTGAATGATAATTAATGTTGCACCTTGAAAAACAAAACAAGGGCACAGAATGTTTAAAAAAGCGTGTTTCAATAAGCATGAGCACATAAAACTTATACTGAATCAGACATTGATCCATCAAGCCGATATAACCCCCTCTTGATGGACAGAAACTCTGTGGGGCATCTCTACTTGACAGTCTGTTGTATGTAAACAGTGGGGACTGAATACGGAATGTGGAACCTTCCATGTGCAAGACAACAAGCTGTTGCAATCTGATTTTACCATACAGAAGTCAGTGGCTAGTAAACTGGTTGAAATCCTAAGATGTTTGTTAAACTGAAGCAGAGGAGAGGTGTCAAAAACTGCCTAAAAAGGTAGAGAGCAAAAAACAAAAACAAAACAAAACAAAAAACAAAAACAGGGGGTGGGAGGGAGCTGCATTTGTGAATTAAAGATAAAGAGACTAATTGAGATTCAATAAATGTAAGCTTATCTCCTTGTTTTAATGTGCAGAATCAAACTTCTGAATCTCGGGCGTGTTAATGCTAAAGGGGGAAATTCTCTCGTAGTCTCACAGACCTAGTTTTGAGAAGAATTTCAGCTGTCTGCCTTTAGTATCTCTAGAGGTATATTTGTCTTAAATTAGTACTTTCATGACGACTGAGTGAGAGAATTCCACCTCGTGCTGTTACGTAGGCGAAATCCCCCTCGGCTTAAACACTTTACCTGAAAGCTACATCTCAGGACAACCCCGTAGCATTGCAGCTAATTGTGACAAAGCCTCGTGCACGTGTTTGTATTTCTGTCTCATGAATCAGCAGTTTTTTAATCACTGAGAGATTAAAAGGAGGAGGATTGAGTGGAGTTCATGCTCTTTCCATGGCCTGTTGTCATCAAAAGATGATAGATAGATAGATAGATAGATAGATAGATAGATAGATAGATAGATAGATAGATAGATAGATAGATAGATAGATAGATAGATAGATAGATAGATAGATAGATAGATAGATAGATAGATAGATTTCAGCAACTGGAAAGGCAATTTTCAATTTGAATAGTGATTATGATACTAGCATGTGTGCCTCTTGTCAAGACAGATTGGTTTTAGCAAATGAATTTGCTTTCCTACATTAAAATGACTCATTTTTTCCCAGATCTGTGGGAACTGTTGACAGAGATTTTAGCACTCTGAAGCAGCTCAGAAAAACTCACTTGGTTTTGTGATTCTTCCCCCCCCCCTCCACCCTACACCAGCTTAATTCCTCCACCATCCAAATGTCCCAGAGCCAATTTTGCATGAAGGGACAGGCAGTCTTTGGCAGGCATGCACACACACTCGTGGTGGGTTCAGTGATGAGAGCTTCTCCCCTTGACTTATTGATCAGGAACTGGGGACTGGAAGGTGCGATGCATCTCCTGCTCTGTGCAGGACTCATGCTGGCATTGACTGATAAGGTAGCAAGAAAAGTGTTTGCTTCGTGACCCTTGCCGAAGACATTGGGGGACTCCATTGGATCAGTTATTAGAGCAAAGAAAATTAAATACATAAAGCCCTATCTCTCCTTACAGGAGGAACACAGTCAGGGGAGCACTGCAGTGTAAGGAATTCTCCAGAGTCATGTTAAGAGAAGACCTAGAAAATCCAGTGTGTCAGAAGGCTTTCCAGTTCTGAGGTCAGAAATGCCTGGAGATTTGGAGTGGAGCCTGGGGAGGGTGGCGTTTGGTGAGGGGAGGAGACTCTGCAAGGTATAGTGGCCTCGACTGTACCCTTTCAACCAGGGTTTCATGAAACCTTGGAGTTTCTTGACGGCCCTGGAAGGGTTTCCCAAATGGGTAGGAGTTAATAAAAAAATTAATGTATTATTTTGAATTTGTTAAACATTTATGGGTATATGACATATATTTTCAGGTTGACCTGCCCCCCCTTTCTCCCAAAATGGCCAGTACTGGGCCAGGAGGGGGTGGGAAGGGGAGGAGCCTTGGATGAGCTTGTACACAGCTGTGCTTCCTAATCATATTCTGCACCAACTTCTGGGGTTTCTCAAGGCCCAAAGAATGTTTCAGGGGTTTCTCAGAGGCCAAAAAGTTGGGGAAAGCTGCTAAACAGTCATTTTCTCCAGGGACACTGCAGCTTGGAGACCCGCTGTAATTCCTGAAGATCTTCAGGCCCCCTCTGGAATTTGGCCAACCCTATTGCTGGGCCTGGTTTCACGGTTTTGAAAGACATTGCCTGGCAGCATCTCTGCCAGGATGAGCCCAACTAGAGCTGCAATGGCTGAATATTTAGAGAGAGCCACTTAGCTAAAAGGGGAGCACATTCATTGTTCTCCTCAACACCAACGCAAAGGGGACAGTATTTCCCAGTCTAGGGAGTCAGGTGGGTCCTCAGCAGCAGAAAAAGTTTTTGGTTAGAGATGAGAGGCAGTCACCAGCTTTGGTGCACCAAAACGTTCTGTTGTTGTTGTTGTTGTTGTTGTTATGTGTACAACAAAACACTAAATAGGACAATAAGAGCTGTCTGATGCACATAGGAACTAATGGCACAGGGGATGGAGTCTGAATGGGCTGTGACTATGCAAGTAGAGACAGGTGGGGTAGGGCTTTTGTCAGACCGCTCACTGAAGTCCACAGTTCAGTGTGTCATGGAGGTAGGTAAAAAGCAAATTTAGCGGTGGAGTTTCTAGGAAAGAGGCTGGAAAATAAAACTGTAGTGTCATTATGTACATCTTTAATGCAGCAACCTTTAGAATGCTGTTTTCTGTTCAGGTCATCTCACCTAGAAAAAGAATGCTCCATCTCCCTAGTCATTTCAATTGCTGGAACTTTTGTGGTGGTATGGCAGGCTTTTTAGTTCAGAGGATAAAGACAAGGGAGGGTGCACCAGTGTGGAACAAGTGGACAGACTAGAATCCAGTCAGTCTCAAGAGATAGATCTGTAGTGGTTTGAGGACAAAGGAACAGAAGTACTCCACTATGGGATGCGGAATCAATGTATGGATTGTATTACCCAATGCCATTAGCTGAGATTAGGCAGGTTCATGGAGAATAGGCCTCTCGGTGACTAGCTAAGTGGAGCTCCTTTGTCCACCAGGCATGATAACATCAATGTTTATTAGAACTCAAGTGTTGCCATGCTAGTTTCAACCAACAGTCTGTATCATCCAGCATTGTTCGCAACAGCAGCCAGCCAGATGCCGCTGGAAACTCATAAGCAGAACACGACAATGCTGTGTACCATACGTTGGAGGGAGAAAGAGGAAATAGTCTTCACCATCATGTAGGGTTGCCGGTTCTGGAGTGGAAAATACCTGGAGATTTTGGAGGTGAAGTCTGGGAAAGGTGGGGTTTGGGTCCAGCTGCCAAAGCTGAGGTTTTTCCCCCCAGGGGAACTGGTCTTGATCTCCTGAAGATCAATTGTAATAGCAGAAGATCTCCTGGTACTACCCGGAGGTTGGCAAGTATACCATTGTGTCCTGTTTATGAGATTCTGAAGGTATCTGACCAGCTACTGGACTAGACAGACATTGATCTGCTCCTCTCAAGTAATTCTTATTTTGGCATGACTTTGAGAGCCACGTAGATGTAGAGGTTAAGGAGTTAGGGTAGGATCTAGAAGACCTAGATTCAATCCTGCCATGAAGCTTGCTGGGCAATCTTAGGGCCCATCACTCTCCCTCTCACACAAGAACGTACCTCATAGGGCTGTTGTGATAGTAAAATGAAGAAAAGAGGAGCAGATGCACTGTTCTGAGCACCTTGGAGGAAGGCTGGGATAAACTGCTATGATAATGCCATCTTTATGCCTACCTTCAGTTGGGTAGAAAGGAGTGCTTTTGTTTCATCAGACTGAAAAGTCTGCTGTGAACAAACTAAAATATTATTAGAACTGCCATATAATTGCAAGCGGTTTGTTTAAACACTGATGACAAATGCAAAAGCTAGAAGAGTTGTGGGTGGCCACTTAGAGTGGCTGTATAGCGTTCATTACCTACTCTCAGGTTTACTAAAAAACCTGGAGGGTGGGGGGAACCACAAATGCCCTGTCCATTGAATCAAGGCTTAATAGGATGTTATTTGCTAGATTATGTTTTTGACTTCCATGCCACAAAAGTGGCAGGTCGTTGTTCTTCAGGCCTGTTGGCAACCCTGTTCTCACCACCATCCTGCCACACACACACCCCAAAAATGGGAAAGGTGATTTCTTTTATCAGATTTGCTTCTATTTGTCTTAATAATATGCAAGTGTTGGAGTTGCATAGAACATGTCCTGAGACAGATTATCAAACAGGAGATGGTCTGACTAATGAGTAGCGTGTGTCCTTCAGGAATCAACAAGACAACATCAATAACCAGAAAAGGGATCCCAATCTGGTGTATAAGAATTTAGATGGAATAAATATATTCAGACACAGATAATGTGGGGGGACGACGACATTTTTACCAAAAGACCTACAATATGAAAATAGGCAAGGGAAATGAGCAGGGATACCAATAGGGGAGCGTGAGGTATACAAAGATAACATCCCCAGACATTTGATGTAACTCAGGTTGTAGGTTCCCCCTTCTGGGGACAGAAATGTTTAAAAAGAAGAAGGATTTCGGGACTGGCTGCTGAAGACGGATGCTAGCCCTCCAGGTATTCAACAGACTCACCTAGCCTGTGCTGTAGTCCTTGGCTAAAGAGAACATGTTGGGAGACACAGGCACTTTCTTGAGAGTAAGGTGTACTGAATGAGGTGAGATCTAGTTAGGATTGCTCCTACGGAGCTGTGGTCCTAAGAATACTTTGCTGGGAGTTGGCGTTGTGGAATAAAACAGAACTTGGTTCTGAGTAGGACTGCTGAGGCAGTCATAAGCTCCTCCCAAAAGTCATTTTGGAAGATTCAGTAGATGTGCTGAAACGCCACCCACTTGTGGTAATTGAAACAGAGAATGTATTCTCGCCCAGGTTGAATTGCCTCATGATGCTGGAATCCTCTCTGTGTGAGAGAAACCTTTCCCTCTAGCATGAGGCTTGGCTCCCTTGAAGGAGTCATTGGGAGCTTTTTGGCCTGCTAGCTGCTATTGTTTTGATGGGGGACGTTGCTTAGTGGCAGAGCAGCTGCTTTGCATGCAGAAGGTCTCCGGGGCCACTAGAGGGCCTGGTGGGAGGTGGAGCAAAAGACTGCTACTAGAGACTCTGGAAATACTTTGACAGCCAGAGGAGACAGTTATGACCTTGATAGGCTAACAGTCCACTGCTGCTTCATATGATTACAGGGATTGTGAATGTTTATCTGTGAGTCAGTTGGAGAATATATACTCCGGCTTTTTGACCCAGCGTCGAACTAGTTGGCCCATTCCTGTTAGCAGCCCATTATAGTTTTATTCCATCTTTCTCCAAGGAGTATAGAGTAGCTTACTTGGCTTTCTCCTCTTCTATTTTGTCCTCAGTGTTATAAAGTTATGCCTGAAAAAGAGCAGGACGGAACAAGGTTCCTTCCTGGCCAAATGGGGATTTAAACCTGGGACCCTGTTGACTCAGGACCACTGTCCCCACTGTCAAGGGCCCTCCCACTGACATGTCACAATTCCCACTTTAAAAAAAAATGTGTTTACGTTGTGTGCATGGTTACACTGGGGAGAAGGATTGGACCCAGTTTATCTCATTGTGTGAGCACCCATGTCCATGAACCTAAGCAGCTTTGCTGTATCTCTGCACCATCAAATTTGGGAAGAGGAGGTTAGTAGAAAGACCCTCAGTTCTGTGCTCCTGACATCTAACATCACAGGTCTTGGCAGGCTCTGAGTCCTTGAAACTTTTGCCTGCCTCCAAATGTATCACTCCCCTGCCGCAGCCATCATTGCATTCCACATGGGAGTTGCCACCTGGCCCTTGGATGCTCACAGTAGGGCTGAACCTCACTCCAGTTTTCCCCTAAGGAGGGAATGGGACTACCCTGAGACTGACTTCAGAGGGGACTTTTTAGGCAGAGGGCAAAGCACTGTAGTATGGCATTTCTTTCTTAGTGGTTGCTAACATTCCAGGAAACGTCTATTGCCAAGGAGGGGAAGAACAGAAGCCTAAAGCCCCCTCACAGAGAAAAAGAAATGCATCTTCCACTGGTACTATCTTGGTAACTCTTAAAGATCGGTTCAGGACTCTGTATCTACCCTGGATCTGTGTTACCACCTTCACCGGGGAAGGAGAGAAAGAAGAGTTGGTTCTTAAATGCTGCTTTTCTCTACCCGAAGGAGTCTCAAAGCATCTTACATTCGCCTTCCGTTTCCTCTCCCCATTACAGACACCCTGTGAGGGAGGTGAGGCTGAGAGAGCCCTGAGATTACTGCTCGGTCAGAACAGCTTTATCAGTGCTGTGGTGAGCCCAAGGTCACCCAGCTGGCTGCATGTGGGGGAGTGGGAAATCAAACCTGGCTCAGCAGATTAGAAGTCCACACTCCTAACCACTATACCAAGCTGGCTCTCTCACCAAGTTGGCTTTCTGAGACTGGTTAGAACTGTTTACAGGGAGTGTTTAATCATAGAATCATAGAGTTGGAAGGGGCCATGCAGGCCGTCTAGTCCAACTCCCTGCTCAATGCAGGAACAGCATAAAGCATCCACTCTAATACAGAGCAACTACTCATGTTGAGAATCTGACATTTTAAATGCAGGGGGTGAGTCCTGAAAGGTAAGATAAGTTTAGAAAGTGAAGGAATTTTGAGACACCTCCCTCCAGTAGTCCTTTCTTTCCCTATCAAATTGCAGTCAAACTCTGGTGACCCCACGGGGTTTCCAAGACACAAGATGTTCAGAAGGGGTTGGCCATTGCCTGCCTTCATGGCACAACCCTGGTATTCCTTGGTGGTCTCCCATCCAATTACTGTCCAGGGCTGGCCCCGCTCAGCTTCCAAGATCTGATGAGATTAGACTAGCCCGAGCTATCTAGGTTAGAGCAGGGGTAGTCAACCTGTGCTGGCAGGGGCTCTTGGGAATTGTAGTCCATGGACATCTGGAGGACCACAGGTTGACTACCCCTGGGTTAGAGCCCAGCCATTCCATCCACCCCAAAATACCTGTGTTTCTTCTCATTATATAGCACAGCTGCATTTCAAGCTGGTTAAATTAGAGTTTGCTTTCCAACACCAGGAGGTATTGAGGCTCAAAAACCTTCCTGCAGGCATACCCCTTGCCATGGAGGCTTGCTATCTTTCCCCTGGTGTCTTTACAAATGGAGAACTGCATCTAGTTCTGGCAAGCCAATGAAGGTGCTTGGAACATACTCTGATGGGCTCCTTTTGTGATTCTTTCCACTGCTCCAGTCCTTCTGGAAGACAGGCAGGGTAAGGATGGAGCACTCAGCATTCTAGGTCTGAGTCCTAACAGCAGATGGAAAAGGTGTAATGCAAACCTAAGAATATTTACTGCCCAATAAGTCCCATTGATATGTGGCATGGTATGCCATCTTGTTAGATCTTAGAAGCTAAGCAGGATTCGTAAACTAGATGGGAGACCACCAAGGAAGACAGAGCAGAAGACAGCAGTGGCAAACTGCCTCTGCTCACTCTCATGCCTTGAAAACCCTATGGGGCCACCATAAATTGGCTGCAACTGGCTGACACTTTATACACACACACACACACACACAAGTTCACAAAATAGGAAGCCAGCTTTTGAGTGCCACACAGCTTTTTATGGACGTTGATCTCAAGAAACCATTGAGGCAATGTGTGTATGGTGGCTTCCTATGCACATAGGAACAAGACTGCTGGGGTTTTCTGAGACTAATACCTTCAACTCAATGTCCACACTGTTTTCTAATTCGATATGTCTTGATTGGTCATATTCTCCCAGGTAACAGTGAGCACACGGCCTCGTCAAACAGAGTCTCCTGCTAAATATTGCATCAGAATTACTTCGGAACTGAGTTCAAGGGACTGATAGATGCAAGTGCTCAACCTTTATCCAGCTGGAGCCATTGGGGCAATGACATCTCTGGCATCCTAATTCTGTTAAATTTACTGCGATGTGCTAAAATCTGTAGCTGAAGGGCAGGGAAATCCTCTGCTCTCTCTCACACACAGAGGAAATGTTTCTAGGTGCTTCTTATGAAAGGGTAAACAAGTAGGGGACTAGTCTAGACTCTGAGCAGGGCCTTCATGCATCTGCAAAGTTGCCAGGGAGCAAAAAACACGGGGGAGAAACCACTGGCAATAACATAACATCGCTACTTGGAAAACCAGACATGAGATTGGGCCTCTCTTGGTAAAACCATTGAGTTTCCAGTAGTTCCTAGAGGATTGGCCTAATGTTTTTTTTTTCATTCTCCCATTGCTACTGGAAATGGGGGTGGGAAATAAGCACTAGGACTATTGGGTTCCCTGCCCCACTAGGGGGCTGGCAGACCTAGTGGGGTCCTAGCCTACCTGCTAAGCATTACACTAGTCCTCGGTGCTATTTCAGCATTTTGTGTGTGTGGTTTCTAACTAGGCTATGAAAGAAGTCCTGCATCCCTTTTAAAGGTGCTGCACCAGTGTCTACTTAGGAGAAGCACCTGGATCATTCTGGAAGGACTAATAAGCCACAGAGGATCAGCCGCTATTGTTCGTGATTACCTGTCTGTGTGAGTTCACTGGAGCTCTCAAAGCCGGTTTGATTTTATCCACATGGCTGCTGCGAAGGTGTTGCCTGTCGTGTATCAAATAGACAATCAGTCTTCGAAAGATGTTTCTTCCTATTCTGAATGCCTCCTATTTCATCTTAACGGCTGTTGTGGCGGAAATGCGCCTGCATTAATCAAAGATTCTCGTGTTTTATCCCCTCCCAAAGATCCTTTTTTTGGTATGTTTCGTTCTTTCGGATCAACAAGATAGCCACTATCTGGAAGCGTTTGCCAGCATTCACAGATCTTCCTTGCTTTACACTTTCATCCTTTTAGTATAAAATCGATATTGGGTTGTTTTTCTCCACCGCGCCCCAATAACACTTTATCACCACAGCAAGTCTACCTATGGGCATGGTTGCTTTCAGTCTGGCCTATCATTCCTTTATCGCTTTCAAGTAGCTCCTGAATCATGGGATGTTGAGAACAGACTGTGTCAGAATCTGCCTGTGAATATCCCACAGTGCATTTATACATCACTTTGCCTGCCAGAACCACAAGTTGCCTGATCCCCTAGGAGAAGGATGAAAGACACAACATCAAGACACCTGCAGGTTAAGTGCAGGTCTCGGCCCAGTCACAGGACTTCCCAATGCGCAGAAAAATAATGGACTTACTCATGAGTGGAAAGAAAATCACCTTCACAAAATAGGGACTGAAAATGCTCTAGAAGGCATGAGATTTTTGGGGAGCAGATGAGAGGGATTTAAAAAGGGAGGACAGATTGGCCTATCTGAATCCCAATTAGTTCACTGGATCCTGGAGAGGAAGATTTTGGAGGCTGAAATGGGTGAGTTCCTCATTTAGATAATGCCTCATATGCCCTCGGTTTGCCACAGAATGAAATAATGGTCTGGCTGGCACCAGTATGGATGCTGACAGCCACAAACCCAGGTCACTTACAAACAAGGACCATTTATGCACCGGAGGTTTCATGCCAGGCTGCAGGCTGGAGTTTTAGTCATGGCAGGTGGTCCCACCTCTTCCTGCACCCACATGGGGGAGCACTTGGCCTGGTGCACTTCATCTGCCCCCAATTTGTGCTCCTGCACGGGAGCTGGGGCAGGGAAGTTCCCAGTGCATAAATGGTCAAGGTGAGGACTTACAGAGAACTCCTCAGATATGCAGAAAAAATGTGACTTCATAAACCGAAGAGAAAAAATCCTTCAGAATGTCTCTTTGATACCAGAAGATGCTCTAGAAGGGACTGAATGTTGACAGCAGAGGAGTCAGTGAAAGGAAACCAGAGAGCAGGAGAAATCAGTGAACTCCCGCTCTGGTAAATTTAAAGCACTGAAGGTGTAAGATTTTGAAGTTCCCTCACAGGTTGCCAAAAGTCTGGAGGGTTAAAAAAGGCCTGTCCCTTAATTAGAGACTTAATATATTGAAATGGGCAGCTGAACCTTTTCAGGGAAGGAGCTTGATATAGCGGTTAAGAGTAGCATCTCCAAATCTGGTGAGCTGGGTTTGATTCCCTGCTCCTCCACATGCAGCCAGCCAGCTGACTTTGGGCTTGTCACTGTCCTATTAGTGCTGTTCTCACAGAGCACTCCTCTCAGATCTATCTCAGCTTCACCTACCTCCCAGGGTGTCTGTTGTGGGGAGAGGAAGGGAAGGTGATTGTAAGCCACTTTGGGACTCCTTCAGGTAAAAATCAACTCCTCCTCTTCTTCTGTAAAGTCACTTAGTAAATAACATCCCATTAAGCCCCTGTTAACAGGACAGAACTATTGTTTTCCTCTGGACAGTTGGCAGCCATGACACGCCCATATCTGGAATGGCCGTCCTTGAGAATCACAATTGATCTTCAGTCTACAGAGATCTATTTCCCTGGAGGCTGGACTCTAGGCATTATAACCCAGGAGTTCCCTCCCCAGACCCTCCCCTCAGATCTCCAGCTCAGAGATAGAAACCCTAAAACACACACACATCAGAAAGAATTTCTCATTCAGAAATACTTCCTCTAGCTTGGTTTTTTTTTTTTACTCAACTGGAAAATAATGTATTCTACATTTAAATTATTTAAGGCTGCTAGCAGCAGTTCCTTAAAACAATAATACCAAACAGTTAAAAAAACATCTCACCTCAAGTAGAAACCAAATGGCAACACCACAAGTGGTTAAGGAATGGACAGGGATCGCCAAACTGTGGCTCTCCAGACCTCTGTAGGAATGTGCCAAAACTCTATAGTAAAACCATAGAGTTTTAGTGATTATAGAAATTGCAGAGCTTTCTCAGGCTGTGACCTTTTCTCACTCTGCTCAGGCCCATCTAAAAGAGAAACAGAGGTTGTCCTTTTCTGATTCTTGGTGCCTTCGATGTACTGCAGCATAATTTTCCATACTGGTACAACAACTTCTTCCCTTCCATTTTCAAAGGAGGTCACTGCTGTGAAAAAGGCTTCAAGGTAGTTTACACCTGGTAGAGAAATAATGACGTGGGTTGCAGAAAGCGAATGCACCACCACCTACAGAAGATGCCAGTATAGAAGTATCAGGAATCATGATGTCTCTTTGATTTAGATAAAACTAGTGATTCTGAGCCTGAGGGTGTTTCGCAGAGGAAAAACCTCCAAGGTACAGTCCTCCTCTACAAAAAGTAATTTGTGAAGTAAAGGAGACTTGCTGTTCTTGAGATATAAAGGTTGAGTCATCAAAACACAATGGATGACTAAATTAGAACTCAGAGGAAGGCGCATGGGTGGCTAGAGGGAAGAGAGCAGCCAGGGCACTGGGGTGTCAGCTGAGCCAAAACATTTACCTAAGAGTGAAAGCTGAACTTTGTTAGGAACGCATTAACAGTGTTGCTACAAACTGTATTTGAAACCCGGGCTGATTCTGCACTTAATTAGTTTATTCCATCGTGGATCCTGCTGAATTCAGATTGATTTGAACTCAGGTCTTCCTCTTTCCCCCCTCCCCATTGAAACAGAAAAGTGTTCTGCATGTGGTTAGGGAAGCTCAGAAGGGGGGGGGAGCCAAGCGCAGCAGGAGCCTCTTTCATTTCTTGAAGGGGGGGAGGGGATTGGAGACAACAGAGGAAGGAGAAAAAAACAGAGGCAAATCTCTATTGAAAGATTCTGGAGCTTCTGCCAAGAGAAGTTAGGACTTCCCCTTTAAGGCAAGCTTGCAGCCTGGGAACGAGGAAGACTTTTAACTGAAGCCTTGGCCAATCAGGGCTTCTATACAATGGAGGCTCAGCAGCAAGTTTGGAACCAGCAGAAAACTGCATGCTTTCCCATGCCGATTTTTCAAATATTGAAGGTTATATCCATTCTAGGATATTGCGGGGGAAAGGTAGGGTCACGCCGGATCAATCGTGCTTGTTGCAGAGGGAAAATTTAAATCGGGCAAAATCAAAATGGAAATCGTATTCAGTGGTGATGGCAGGGACCGAATTGACCTGGGATTGGAATAAAAGCTCTGTGCAGATTCAGCCCTGGTTTTCTATTGGGCACATTTGTTTTCCTGTGCTGCAATCTGAATCCATCCCCATGCCCAAGAACTTTCATTTAAAGTACATCTGATATGACCTTTCTCACGTGCTATAGATAATTCTGTGAATTCCCTCCCTGCCCCCAGTTGCTTTTAAACAAGTTCTAATGGGTCAATCAGTGAGAAGCTGCTTTAGCTGACTTCCCTCAAGACCGTTTACGCACTGGAGGTTTCATATTGGGCTGCAGCCTGGAGTTTTAGTCACAGCAGGTTGTCTCGCCTCTTCCTGCATGCACATGGGAGAGCATTTGGCCTGGTGCATCTCATCTGCCCCCAATCTGTGCTCCTGCATGAGAGCTGGGGCAACGGTTCAAGTTTGGAAGAGACCTGCTCTCCTAGGAAGCAACAACTGGGGGTGAGACACAAGTACCTGGCACCCGAAAAAGACGGATCATGGCAATCGCCGTGCAATTTATAGCGCTATCATACCTTGGCTTCTTAATTGGAGTAGATTTTAAATGTTTATCATTTGCTGTCTGTTGATATACTCCACTGCTTACTAAATCAGGGGGTGCAAATAAATAGTTTTCCAAGCAGGTTCTTATTGGACCACTTTTAAGATTCGTGGCATGCTGTTTAGAGGAGCAGCCCTTGCCAGTTACTCATTTATACAGGAAATAAAACTGGAGTTCTGTTGCCTCTTGAAGACTTAACGGAAATTTATTCCAGCGTAAGCCTTAATGATTCAGCGCTCACTTCTTCAGATGTATATTAATGTACATCCATTAGGTTGATGATTTATGTTCACAACGGAATGGCTGAGGCAGGGCAGGTTTTTCTCCAGGGCGTTTCCTCCCACCCTCCCCAGTAGTTGGCAAACCTATATAGGAGCAACAGAAAATGTTGTGCAATACAGTATAAGGAGATAGAGTAGGAAGTTACAGAAGAATAGCTGAACGTATTGACATCCATGAGGATCTCCCAGGGAGTTATCAACTCAGAGATGCTTATGCTGGTAACGATTGCAAATGCAAAGATTACTTTCAGATTGGATGAGTGGTGCAGAACAGAATTCTGAGTTTCATTTGTAGCCATATTTTACATCCATGATCCGTTCAATGGACACCTCCAGACTAGATTACTGTAACTTGCTGTATGCAGGGCAACCCTTGAAGTTGCACTAGAAACTCCAGCTGGTCCAGAATGCAGCCACTTGGGCCTTTACAGGAACCCAACTGAGAGCATATATTCAACCCGTGCTCTTCCAGGTGCACTGGAGACCAGATCAGGTTCAAGGTTTTGCTACTAACCGTTAAGGGTCTAAATCAGGGGTAGTCAACCTGTGGTCCTCCAGATGTCCATGGACTACAATTCCCATAAGCCCCTGCCAGCAAATGCTGGCAGGGGCTCATGGGAATTGTAGTCCATGGACATCTGGAAGACCAGAGGTTGACTACCCCTGCTCTAAATGGTCAGGGACTCTCATCTTTGGTATTATTTCTTCCATTATGCCCCCACTCAAAGAGTGCTAAGATCGTGACCAGAATTTGCTCTGGGTTCCCAGCCCCAAAGACCGTTTACGCACTGGAGGTTTTATACCAGTCTGCAGGCTGGAGTTCTTGTCGTGGCAGGTTGTCCCACCGCTTCCTGCACCCACACGGGGGAGCATTTGGCCTGGTGCGCCTCATCCGCCTCCTGCACAGGAACTTGAGGCAGTGAAGTTCCCAGCCTGGTGGAACACTCTGTCTAATGAGATCAGGAACCTGAGGGACCTCAACCAGTTCTACAGGGCCTGCAAGGCAGAGCTGTTCCACCAGCCCTATGGTGGAGCCCAGAAAGAACATCAAGAAGATGCTAGACTCCCTGTTCAAAAGTCCACCTGTAGGCACCGCTCCAAGCACTCCTTATGGCCCCTAGTCAGTAGTCCATCTTAATGCTCTGTGCAAGATGAGGAAGCCACAGAAATTCTATAGCTGAATTGGTTGCATTTTTAAAAATGTATTTTAGATTTTAAACCCTATATTACATTTAAATATTGTGTACTTTAAATCCTGTGGTAAGCCACCCCGAGGCCCCTGGGGAATGGCAGGGTAAAAAATCCATAAATAAATAATCTAGATCGGGGCAGCCAAACTGTGGCTCTCCAGATGTGCATGGACTACAATTCCCATGAGCCCCGGAACTGTAGTTCATGGACATCTGGAGAGCTACAGTTTGGCTGCCCCTCCCCCCTTTCCCCAAAACAATGAGCCTTGTGCATTTGTCATTTCAATTGCAGGGCTGTGATGAGTGTTAATCCTTTAACTACCTAATTCTGCAGCCCTGTCTCTTTCTTTCTTTCTTTCTTTCTTTCTTTCTTTCTTTCTTTCTTTCTTTCTTTCTTTCTTTCTTTCTTTCTTTCTTTCTTTCTTTCTTTCTTTCTTTCTTTCTTTCTTTCTTTCTTTCTTTCTTTCTTTCTTTCTTTCTTTCTTTCTTTCTTTCTTTCTTTCTTTCTTTCTTTTCTATACCGCCCTTCCATATGGCTCAGGGCGGTTTACATACAACATGGGGCATACATGGAATGTAGTGTGACACTGAAATCATTGAAAAATACTCAGTTCCCCACCCACCCCCATTGATATTTGTTCAGAGAGGACTAATCTCGAAGTAAAATGTACTAGATGTGGAATTTGAAAGTAAGAAAATCAGCCACTGGAATCCTGTAGCAACCCAAGGATCAGGCAGATGCTGCCTTATTGGCTTTGCCATAATAATTCGTTTCTATCCCGGAATCAAGAATGGGCTGAGACCCACCAATCCCAATGCAACTCTCCAGGCCTGTATTGAAGCTTGCCAGGTCCATTGCTAACATCAACCAGCATCGACGGGACCGTTAAGCAGGAGAGGGAGGAAGGAGTCGGGCACCGTTCCATCACGCCTGACTCCAGTTGAGAATCCCATCCCAGTGGAGCAGAGCGCATTCCATTTTAATTGCCATTTTTATTGGGTTTTAATTCCCGTCAGATGCTTGGGGAGCCAATGCTTGTCTGACAAATCAGGATAACAATAGAATAAACATGTCCAGTTAACCTTCCGGCAGTCCCATCCTGGCAGGGGGGAGAAGAACCAGGCTGTTGCTGAGGGTTGTTGACTTTTGGACGGGCCCTTTCATATTGTCAGTCGCATCCGGGCCAGCTTTGCAGCAGTGGCCAGGTGATCCTGTTTCTCTCTCTCCCTGCAATGAAGTTTCCTCTGTTAACTCAAGCCTATGGCTTGGTGGGTAACCACAAGTTGTACAGGGATAACTCAGGACACTAGGCCTCCAAATTAAAGAGAACCTCTTGATTAAAAAAAAAAAGATCAGGGACAAATCTGACAGGTTATTTTTCTTTGAGCAGCTTTGTGTTCTACCGAGACAGCGCTCTCCGTCCTCTTTCTCTTAACTCTTCTTCCCAAAGTGAAGTCATTCGAACACTCACAATTCAAACCTGGGTCGCCCAGATCCTAGTCTGACACTCTTAACACTGTGCTAATTCTCAGGTATGCTTCTCTGCTTTGAGAATTCTCTCTGACTTCCCGCCTGGGCTTCTAGGCAGAATGGTACCTTCTTGACTTTCTACTGTCTGGCTAGTATTACATCAGCTCTCGTGCTCTTCTTTTGAGAGTGTGGTGTAGCGGTTAAGAGTGGCAGACCCCCACCTGGAGAGCGGGGTTTGGTTTCCCATTCTTCCATGTGAAGCCTGCTGGGTGACCTTGGGCCAGACAGAAATATCTCAGAATTCTTTCAGTCCCACCTACCTCACTAAGACTGTTTACGCACTGGAGATTTCATGCCAGGCTGCAGGCTGGAATTTTAGTCATGGCAGGTTGCCCCACTTCTTCCTGCACCCACATGGGGGAGCATTTGGCCCCATGCACCTCATCTGCCCCCGATTTGTGCTCCTGCATGGGAGCTGGGGAAGTGAGGTTCCCAGTGCATAAATGGTCTAAGTGCCTATTGCAGGGAGAGGAAGGAAATGGCAATTGTAAGCAGCTTTGAGACTCCTCTAAGTAGAGAAACGTAGAGTATTAAAACTTCTTCCTTTGTCTAATGACCCATTTTTACCACTCTATGCCTTCCTCCAACAAGCTGGGCCATAAAATTCCCCTTTAAGTACCATGGTTGAGAAAAGCAACTGGCATTTCCCCATGTGGATTATCTAGGATTCAGAATAACAAGTACCAAGGTGTGTGGGTTGAGAATCAATCACTCTGTGCACTAGACCCAATTATACCAATTGCAAAAGCCATCTGTGCAGCAGGAGTCCTGCCCAGCCTGGCCAGCTCAGGTACAAATAAACCCTGCAAGCCCTGAAGTATTTGGGAAGTTGGCGGCTTCTAGTTCATCCTGCACATCAGTCTGATAAAGAGGCAACATCCTGTCCGTTGTATAATTAAACAATGAACACTTCTTTGGGTAATGAAAAAAGGCTATAAAACAATTCTTCTTCTTCTTCTTCTTCTTCTTCTTCTTCTTCTTCTTCTTCTTCTTCTTCTTCTTCTTCTTCTGCTGCTGCTGCTGCTACTACTACTACTACTACTAGTAGTAGTAGTAGTAGTAGTAGTAGTAGTGGTAGTACTTTTGTTCCCCCCGAAGGCCGCTTGGTCTCAATCAATGACTACATGAAAGAGAAATAGTCTTTTGTGTGAGAAGACTTCTGATTTAATAGTTTGTCCTTATGCATTCTTACATGTGGAAACCTTCCACATGAATTGTAGCATTTCTTGGAAGAGTCCATAAACAAGAGTGTAGATTTCTCTCAGTCTTCATATTTGGGGTATACTCTGGAGAAGCTCAATGGGTCACACATACAGTTCAGTCCTAAGCAAAGTTACATCCTTTTAAGGCCAGTGAATAGAATGGTGTTAACCTTCCTTAGGATTGCACAGATAATGGTGCCAGCTTTGTAAATAGCCTGTCAATGGAAAGACCAAATCATATCCAGGAGAGCTAATAGAAAAAATATTTGTTCACTGGAAGGAAAAGGCAAGATTCTAGTAGGCGATATTGGTGGGATACAAATTGACTAATATAGGCTCATAATGGTTGGAAGTGGTGGGTCCTGGGCCCCCTGGAATTACAGTTTATCTCCAGACTACAGTTCACATGGAGACAATAAATACTTTGGGTGGTGGACTCTATGACACCGTGCCCACTGTCTGCCCTGGGCACGATCCCCAAATCTCCAGGAGTTTCCCAACTAGGAGTTCCCCCATCCTCTCCCCAACCCCCCACAAATGGCTAAGGGGGGCTGGCAACTTTAGGCTGGTAGCAGACGCAATGCTACGTTTCAACCACTTTGAGGTGTGCTGGTCTATTGACATCGATCTGCCCAAAGGCCCACAGCCACCTTTATGGCAGAGCAAATGTTTGGACCTGTCCAGCCTTTCTGCATCTGCTTCAGGAAACAGCAGTGTAGCATTAATATGTTCACGGTGCACTGTATGTGGAGATGATCTTACTTGGAAGAGCCTCCTATTGAGATCGACAGAACTGGCTCCCGGGCAAATAATGCCCTTCAGATCCTGACGGAAAGTTGACAGATACCAGCTTGTAATTTCAAGAGCAGGCTTGTCCTGCTGGCCAATTGGGGCATCCATTTTAACTTTTTGCTGCGTCGGCCTTGTTGGCAGCGATCAAGCCTCATCTCCAAATCGGCGGTGGATGCCGGCTGGGCCAGAACCGCAGTCAGCCTTGACTTTGGGAGATTATGTTTCAGCAAAAGCCTTTCAGATCAGCTGTCACAGAGGCTCCTGTATAATGTTGTGTTGTTGTTTCACTCGGCGAGCCAGAAAAAAACTGTGCTCGCTTTATGAGAATGGAGAGCTAATGAACCAGCCTAAGCAGCGATATCTGTTGTCTTTGATCAGAGAAAGGCAGGAGGGGCATGAATGTCTTTGAGAAGGATTTAGCCTTTATCCCCACCAAACCCTTGCGATCTCAAAGGTGAAATTTTCGTGCAGCTGGTCCGCTGGTAGAAACAGGGCAGTTAATGAGGCAGCATAAGCCATATTGCAGGACTGTTCACCTTCATCTGTCTTTCATCGTTTGTGAGCAAGGCCTGTCTCCAGTTCTGTTCTTTCTGCTGCCCTTTGGTTTTGAAAGGGCTTTGGAAATAGTAACTGTGATTCTTCCTAAGTATTACTGCAGTATTATTGGCAACAAATTTGGTATGGAATCTGGGAACAGGTTTCTGAAAATCTCCACTTTCTGGTGAAATAATAGCAAGTTTCCTGCCCTCAGTTTGGAGCATGGTCCAAAAATGTGTGCACGGCATCATGGGTAAGAATCATAGAATCATAGAGTTGGAAGGGGCCATACAGGCCATCTAGTCCAACCCCCTGCTCAAGGCAGGATCAGCCCTAAGCATCCTAAAGCATCCAAGAAAAATGTGTATCCAGCCTTTGCTTGAAGACTGCCAGTGAGGGGGAACTCACCACCTCCTTAGGCAGCCTATTCCACTGCTGAACTACTCTGACTGTGAAATTTTTTTCCTGATACCTAGCCTATATCGTTGTACTTGAAGTTTAAACCCATTACTGCATGTGGTGGACTCTAATAATAATAATAATTATTTTGATTATTATTATTGTATTTATATCCCGCCTCCCCCCGAAGGCTCGAGGCGGCTTACATAACCCCATCCCCATAAAACCATAAGATAACAATAAGTTCCAATAAATTTACAATAGTTGGTAACCAATTGGTCCCAGTGGCAACAATGGTGGCTTAGTCTTACTCATTTAGTCTCTGCATCCTCAACTACGGGAGGGGGGTTGACACTCTCTACCGCCAGTTTGTGAGGGGGGGGCTGATCTTCTTTACCGCCCAGCATCACCTATAAGCCTGGCGGAAGAGCTCCGTCTTACAGGCCCTGTGGAATGCTGGTAATCTTGAGAACTGGGTTGGAGTCCCTTCTCCTCCACATGAAACTTGCAAGGTGACCTTTGGCCAGTTATAGTTCTTTTAGCTCCATCTGCAGCACAAGGTGTCGGTTGTGGGGACTGAAAGGGAATGCGATTGTAAGCCACTTTGAGACTCTTTAGAGTAGAGAAAATGGAGTATAAAAACTTCAGAAAGCTTCTGCACTCAGATCGCAGAAGTTTTAAGGACGTGGCATGGCTCCTTAATCTCCCTTTTATGGCTTCTAGATAGATTGGCTTGCTCTCCTGAATTTATTTTTATTTCTTTCATTTATTGCCTGCCTTTCTTGCTGACACGCAAATCAGGTTACAGAATAAAATCAATGTACTCATACGGCGTGGGACATCCCATGAACAGTGCTGGATCACAGAATGAAATGGCAATTTGAAGAACAAACTGCCTAGCAAGGTTTGCCGTAAACAGTGTACTAAGTCCTATTCCATTATAAAGGAGTCTTGCTGGACGGTTCCATTCTGCTACAGAATCCTTACGCAAAATTTGGTGGGAAAACACACAAATGATCAATACAAAATAACACTCTTGCAAGCTGCACATCAGAGTGTAATATCACACTTTTGCACATGGGCAGCTTTGTGGGTAACTTGAAAACAAAATGTGGGTTCAGATCATTGTGCCCTCGTTCAGACTTCTATTTTAACATTTTAGTATATGTCCTTGACCTCTGGATCTATGCCTGGACCTGGATAGCCCAAGCTAGATCTGAGAAGCTAAGCAGGGTCAGCCTTGGTTAGTACTTCAATGGGAGACCACCATGGAAGACAGGGGTGCTCTGCAGAGGCAGGCAACGGCAAGCAGAGTTTGGATGTCTCTTGCCTTGAAACCCCTACTGGGTCACCCTAAATTAACTGTGGCTTGACAGCGTTTTCCACCACCACCAGGGTCACTCTCCATTTGGCTCTGGTTGTACAACAAGGTGCGCTACTCCCATTGACATTGCAGAATCTTACCTAAATCCAGTATTTCCAAGCGACCAAGTTTGTAGTACACTACGGTAAATAGACGTTATCATTGGATAAAAGGTACAAGTGTTGTGTTGTTTACTCCCATATGCATAGGATGCATAAACAAGGAGAAAATGTCTGTATTGAAAGGTGGACTCAATGGCAATATATTCTGCTGAGTTCTCTGGTGGTGGTGGTGGTGGTTGTGATGGAGGAAAGTACCATCAAGTCACAGCTGACTTATGGTGACTCCATGGGATTTTCAGGCAAGAGACATTCAGAGGTGGTTTGCTGTTGTCCAATTCTGTGTTATGATCCTGGTATTCTTTGAAAGTCTCCCACCCAAAGAGTAGCCAGGGCTGACCTGCTTAGCTTCCAAGACCTGACAAGATCCGACTAGCCTAGATTATCCAGGTCAAGGTGCTTCACTCTCTCCTCTCCCCAAATCCCAACCTCCCCTACTCTGCTCTCGGAGTTGGCAACCCTACAGTAAAATGCCTTGCCCTCTCTCTGACATCTCTTTGTTTTAAAAAACATGGGGAGCAGGAACTATGATCTGCTACTAGGATCATGTGAGTAAGTGTTGGTAGAAGCAAGGATGGGGGGGTCATCATGCCTGCTTAACCTTGGGAAGGTTCTGAAAAAGCATTTTCATCTGCAGACAAATGCAGCGGGTTGCAAGCTTTAAGAAGCACAGGTATAGACACCCCCCCCCCCAAATTAAACCAGTTTCTGGCAGCCAAGACTTTCAAGGCCATCCTTGCCAGCTTTAGCGTTTCAGATTGACTCCAGTCGAATGGCCGAGTCACTGTTCCCAAGGACACATTGACTCAGCCTATTTGAAACAAGAATAGCAGATTAAAGCAGGGTTTCAAATAATTGAACTAGATGGGGAGATTGTTTTTCTCCATATAAAACATTATGGCGTGATATATTCAAATGGCTGTTTTCTTCCAGCATGTTTTGCAGACGGGGGATGCTGTGGCAGAAACAGGAATCTAGGGTTGCCAACTTCGAAGTGGAATGGGAGATCTCCCAGGCTAGAGTTTCCAGTTCTGGCTTGGCAACCTTAATCTAGGGTGATAGTTCTTGATTAAGCTCCATGCCACTGGGAGTGCTTCCAGTTGATACCCACAATGCAATCTTCCCCGTTCTAGGTTGTATTCCCAGGAGGCCAGCAACCTTCCATCCACAACCAGAGAAGGGGGAAACCATCAATGACACAGCATATAGTTTTCATATAGTTTTGCCAATAGTAACACAAAGGGTAGGAACACATCCCTTGATCTTTTGCCTTCAGAGTTAAATACCGACATGTGCATTTTCCTGCTTCTCTGTTATGTCTGTAGGTTTTGAATATAGTCGGAACAGCTGTTTTCTTGAGCTGAATACATATGTGTAGACTAGAAATAAAGCCCATTGCACAAAACAAAATACAACAGTCTCTAGAAAACTGTTGCTGATGGAGAGGCCGAGGCTGTGGCAATGAGGGCTGGTGGGAGTCTGGGGGTGAGGGGAGAGAAGAGACATATGTGGCTTAGCTGCATCTTCCCTCCAGCAGTGAGGCCAGCCACAGCAGGATTGTAAGTGGCCCACAGACAGCCCTGTATCATTCATACTGCCCCTCAGCACAATGCAGACAGACAGACAAAGGCAGTCCTCACCTCAGTCAGTTGCTGTTAGAGGCTTCCTTCACAGTAGCCCTGAAGGGAAGGGGGCAGGTGAGGAATCCTGAGCAAGAGCCTCAATTAGCCCTCAGTGGGGGATATTTCACCAACAGGAAAAAGGCAGTCTGGTCTCGTCAGTGGTTGCTGGGCAGATCCCTTGGACCGCAGGGCATGCTGGTTAACTGGTGAGCCATCCTTGATCACAATTTCCCCTTTTATGTGGTATGAGGATGACGAGATATATTTATTGCTGTGAGAGGAATGGAAACAGCAGGGGGAGAGGCCAGAGTTATGGTTGAACCACTGATTTGTTAGCATTTTTGTCAGTCATGGAAACTGGGCAGACAGGAAGACTGACACCCCCTTCAGGCTGACACCACTGGTGAGGGGCCTGCTGTGAGTTCCCTTTTGGGATGGTGCCTGCCTTCACTATTTTGAGGAGGACTTGTCTATAGCAAGTTCCATATCCCTAGGAGCATTTGATGACTTGGTAGTCTGATTCATTTTTAAGCTAATGTCTATGTACATATTCATTGTAAACCACCTTAAGTTCTTTGGAAGGACGGCGGGAGACAAATGTTTTGAAGCGATAAATATGTTTGCGAGCCTTACTGAACAAAGCCACCTTACAGCCACTGCTTCTGTTAAACCAGTGACATTCAGTTAGGTTTTATTTTTTTAATGATTAGCCGACCATTTCAAATGTTATCATGTTTTCCCATTACAGTGAATAACTGTTGACAGCTCTAGGCGATGTTATTCCTTTTATAAAATAAAAAAATAAAAAGAGATGCTTTAAAACATTTTTACTCGTCACTTGAACTTCTAGTCTCGATGCACTTTCAAATTGCATATATACCCACATACAGGCATACTGTTTGATTTAATTATGCCAGCTGGATTGCAGATGGTAGAATCTTTAGCATCCCAATTAATACAGGCACTATCAAAAAGATACCCAATGGGTATGTCCCATGAAGAAGAAGAAGAAGAAGAAGAAGAAGAAGAAGAAGAAGAAGAAGAAGAAGAAGAAGAAGAAGAAGAAGAAGAAGAAGAAGAGTTGGTTCTTATATGTCGTTTTTCCCTACCCAAAGGAGGCTCAAAGCGGCTTACAGTCACCTTCCCTTTCCTCTCCCCACAACAGACACCCTGTGGGGTGGGTGAGGCTGAGAGAGCCCTGATATCACTGCTCAGTCAGAACAGTTTTATCAGTGCCATGGTGAGCCCAAGGTCACCCAGCTGGCTGCATGTGGTGGAGTGCAGAATCGAACCTGGCATGCCAGATTAGAAGTCCACACTCCTAACCACTACACCAAGCTGGCTCATACAATCGTACCCTGGTTCCAAGCACAGAATATTAGCCAAGTTTCTCCTCAATGAAGGATGGTGCCAAGAGATGCTGCCTCTCAAGGCCATTCCCCACACTGGACAATTGATAATCAGGACCCTCTTCGGGTACCTGGATCAGAAAACCTGAAGTATCCAGTCTTGTAACCTCAGGGTGTTTGCCATTTAATCTAACAACTGCAATCACATGCTAAACAAGCTGTCTTAGGCCTCAAGGCAGTGTCCCCATCTCTGTCCACCATTTTAATGCTGGAAATGTTCTTCTTTTAAAAATGTCGCAGGGGCTTGATCGTGAAAGCCAACCTGGGGGCACCCCAGCTGGGCAGATAGCTAGGAAGTCTTCCCTCCCCCCCCACCTTTTACTGCTGCCAGGGCACCTGTCTCTCCCTCCTCCCCCATGCCAATTTCAAGCCTCATTTTCTGGGGAAAGACCATGTGGGTCTCCCCTCAGCTGAGACACCAACAGTGTTCAGGATCAGGTCCCTCAGTGTTGTTGTTGTTTAAAAAAAATGAAAATCCCTACCTTAAAATGGCAGCTCATGGATCTCCATCCCATCTAGATGAGCCCTAACTTAAGGCATTACGTACTCTAACCCGACCTGTTTCAATGACTTTCTGATACAGTATGAAGCAAGTAAAAACTACTCTCTCCTGGTTACTTAGACAGTCCTGTGTAATCCCTGCTTTGCCCTGAATCAGCCAGCTAAAGGTAAAGGTATCCCCTGTGCAAGCACCAGGTCATGTCTGACCCTTGGGGTGATGCCCTTCAGCGTTTTCATGGCAGACTCAATACAGGGTGGTTTGCCATTCCCTTCCCCAGTCATTACCGTTTACCCCCCAGCAAGCTGGGTACTGATTTTACCGACCTCTGAAGGATGGAAGGCTGAGTCAACCTTGAGCTGGCTGCTGGGATTGAACTCCCAGCCTCATGGGCAGAGCTTCAGACTGAATGTTGCTGCATTACCACTCTGCGCCACAAGAGGCTCGTAGAAACCCTCGTTTAAGCATTCTTAAACTGTGTGTGGAACCTGAGGACACAGAATGTGCATGGTAGATGCAAATACAGCAGTAATAACCCCTGCAAATCTGTAGGCAAAATAGTGGCTCTAGAGCCATCACATAAAATGTCTCCATGGCCTCATGCAGCCTTGGGGTACGTTTTGAATAAACTGTACAATTCCAGTGCAATGAACTGATGGTTGGGTTGTTGTAGGCAACTTTGTATGGGCAGGGAAAGAAGAGAGGATTGTCTCACCCAATCAGATTTCAGTACCTTGTTATTCACTGGTCTGCTGACCATACAGAACATTATGGAGTTTGCAACCACGTTTACAGGGGTTGGCAGTTTGTGGAGGGGGGGAATCATCATCAGCCAGCTTGGTGAAGTAGTTAGGAGTGTAGACTTCTAATCTGGCGAGCCGGGTTTGCTTCCATTCTCTCCCACATGCAGCCAGCTGGGTGACCCTGGTCTCACCACAGCACTGATAAAGCTGTTCTGACCACAGGGCTCTCTCAGCCTCACCTGCCTCACAAGGTGTCTGTGGTGAAGATAGGAAAGGGAAGGTGAATGTAAGCCGCTTTGAGACTCCTTCGGGTACAGAAAAGCGGCATATAAGAACCAACTCTTCTTCTTCTTCAGTAACCTCAGGGCTCTCTCAGCCTCACCTCCCTCACAGGGTGTCTGTTGTGGGGAGAGAAAGGGAAGGTGATTGTAAGCCGCTTTGAGCCTCCTTCGGGTAGAGAAAAGCAGCATATAAGAGCCAGCTCTTCTTCTTCTTCTGTTTACAACCTTGTAACACAATAAGAGGAGCCTCTCGTCATGCCTGCAGAGGCTGACTTTCTTTCGAGCCCTGATTCAAGCCTTCAGTGTGCAAACCAATTAGACGTTGCAGTGAGTTCAGGGTTTCATATTATGTGATTTGAAAGGGGAAAAAAACAGATGGGGGGGGAGGGGAGAGGAACAGGCAGAGACAGAGAAATTATGTAGCAATTTTCTGCTACAACCCCAGGATTTTTTATCTTCCTGCAGAAACCGTCTCCAATGCACATGGGCCATTATGTTGTTCAGCCTAGCAATGCACAGGATTCTTATTTACAGCAACTGTGATTATTCCAAATGCACCCTGGAACTCTCATTTCCATTCTATTGTCATTCAGGAGTATGTTAAAAGGTTTCAGACCAAGATCACCTTGTAGCCTCAGTAGCCTCTCCTGGACCTACGTCAAGTTCAGAATCCCTGTCCTTCCATGAAGGGCTTCCTTATATATCCAGCTTTGTTTCTATTCCCGTCGCTGCCCTCAGCAGCCTCAACGATCCCCCCTTTATACATTCATTTCCACTAATCCATCTAGAGCTTCTACCTTGATCCAGCTACGCCGAGCGCTGCAGTCAGATCTGGGCATCCTTTCGAAAGGATGACATTTTCCAGCTGTTTGACATGGACATGCTGAGTTCAAATCGCAGTCTCCCGTCCAAACGGTTGATTTCTGGGGTTCCCATCTGGAGGTCTGTGAACCTGCAACGACAAGTAGGGGTAGAGGATTTCAAATCTCCTACCTTTTGGAGTGAGGGATTCATTCTCCAGCTGGAGGGACTGGCAAACAGCCCGTGTGGAGCAGGGGGTATGGTGGTGCATTAGGACCTGGGAGACCGTATCCCCACTCAGACAAAAAGCTTGCTGGTGACATGAGACAAGTCACACTTAGGGATACCAGCCTCCAGGTGAGACCTAGGGACACCCCCCCCCCCTTCCAGGATTACAGCCGATCTCCAAACTACAGGGATCATTTCCCGTGTAGAGAATGGATGAAGAAGAAGAAGAAGAGTTGGTTCTTATATGCCACTTTTCTCTACCCAAAGCGGCTTCCCTTCCTCTCCCCAAAACAGACACCCTGTGAGGTGGGTGAGGCTGAGAGAGCCCTGATATCACTGCTTGGTCAGAACAGCTTTATCAGTGCCATGGTGAGCCCAAGGTCACCCAGCAGGCTGCATGTGGGGGAGTGCAGAAGCGAACCCAGCATGCCAGATTAGAAGTCTGCACTCCTAACCACTACACCAAACTGGCTCTCAAGTTTGGAAGGTGGTTTGGCAGGTGGATGGCATTGTGCCACACCAAGGTTCCTGTCCTCCCCCTGAGCCATCCTTAAATCTTCAGGAGCTTCCCAACCTGGCTCTGGCAACCCTTTGCCCCTACCTCTCACCAGTGGACAGGGGGAAGGTTAGAAGAAAGAGGAAATATTTTCATAGAAACATGGCATCTCTGTAGAATCAATGAAATAATCTGATGGCAGAGCTTTTTCTTATGGTGCAGCTGCTCTCCAGAGTTGGGTACCAGCATCTTTTTTCAGGGCTCTCCCAAGGCACATGGAGGGAAGAGGTGGGAATTGGCGCAGCCTCATGTATGAATACTGGCCCCTGTCTGTTTACCCCAAGAGCACTGTCTGAGAGCATGCAGAGTGATAGATCCCTATGTGATAGCACACATCCCAAGTATGTTGGTGGATAGGCCACTATATCCCAGCCTCCTTTATCTGGATAATTGTGCAGATAAACAAGGGGGAAATGTGTAACAAGAAAGAGCTAGAGGCATGATATCTCAAAGCTCTTTCTATTCCGCTGGAGAGTTCTGAGGCAGGAGTACATACAGATACCCTTAATTCTCTGCTTTTCCATTTTAATCTCGCCATGCCGCGTTTTGATCAGTCAGCTTTAAGATCATCATCCCCGCAGGTGCCTGTTTTTCTGTGTCATTTGGAGTTTTATGGGGCTGTTTCTTTTGCACTGAGTAGCCCACACAGAGCTCTGAATCACTGGGAAATTTAATCATGTTTTTTATGTTCGCCTTCCCAGGCTAATGATATATAAAATCAACAAAAACCTGCCTTTAAAAAAGTCTTCAGTGTGCCTGCCTTCTGGGTATGATTTCAGAATGATTTTAGAATGCTTTCTGGCTGTATAAATGCAAGCCACTCATCCTAGTAACATACGAATTGACTTCAGAGTGCATCAGTTTTGTAGCTTCAAGGGATTGACTTCATAATGGAGAGGATATGGTATGGGAGGCTGTCATGTACATGGATCCCTTAAATTCATAGCTTTGCCCTTCTCGGCAATCTGACATTTTTAGTTACTATCTTTAACAGCAGGTCACTTCCGATTGGGCCCTCACCAGTACAGACAAGAGTTCTAGCCAGTTGGGTGAGGTCCCATTCGGAAGGCACAAAGCGCCTTCCGATTGGGCCCTCACCAGGACAGTCCAGAAAGCGATCGGGAAGTGGCACCACGGCGTGAGTACAAAAGGAGGCCTGCTGCCACTGGGGGGCAAGAGGGGAAAGAGGTCTTCCCACCGGGCCCAGGAACTTCTGGGCCTGGGGGGGAAGGCCACACCATGGCCAGGGGGAAGAGGGGGGAAGCAGGCCTTCCCCCCGGGCCCAAAAGGCCTCCTTCCCCACTCCCCCCTTTCTAGCACCCATTGTATTTAATAGTACAATGGGCTTTAAATCTACTATCTATATATATCTACAAGTTGTTGTCATCTGCCTTGACCTAGATGGCCCAGGCTAGTGTGATCTCAACTCAACTTCCTAGGGCTCTTCTTGCACATCACGGGAAGTTCTTGGAGGTGTTTCAACTGCCTCCTTCAGTGATGTCTCATCACTGGTATTAGGTGCTGAGCTCCCCCCTCATCAGTCTTCAGTTTGATTGCCTGATGAGGATGCTGCACTCTAGTCCATGTTCAGGGGGTGGGCACAAACCAGCTCATGAACTAAAGTTTGAGATGCATTTTGAGCAGTTTGTGGTTTACAAAGTGAAATTCATCGCAGGTCAGCTGGGGCCATCGTGCTGGGCTTAGCCAGTGGTGGCACAGGCAGAAGCAATGGACATGCTGCTGCCTGTCATCTGCATTGCTGACTAGATCCAAGCAACCCCTGTGGCACTGCCAGCTCAGTTTGCTCTGGGGACAGTTGCATATTCATGGTTTCTTGTGCAGGAGACGGAAGGACTTTAAATGGCCATTTCCGCACTGGGAACTTTGTTGCCCTGGCTCCCATGAGGGAGCACAAATCCAGGGTGGATGAGGTACACCGGGCCAAATGCTCTTCCGTGTGGGAGAAAGAAGAGGTGGGGCAATCTGCCCTGGTTCAGAATCCAGCCTGCAGTCTGGTGTGAAGCCTCCAGTGTGGAAACGGTCTCTAGAGTGCATCAAATAATAATTTTATTTGGTTAAAAATTACACTTCAGGTTAGAATGCTACTGTATAATAGCTTGGATTTAATGGAGTGTTTACACAAAGGGAAGAATTCCCCCTCATGGAGTACAAATTTCTCACCTCCAGCAGCCCTCAATACTCTTTTGAATGCTGCTCCCAGGGGATGGGGTCTTGGAGGGCTGCACCAAAAGGGTGCAGAGTTGCCAGCCTCCAGCTGGTAGCTAGAAATTTCTGTTATTACAACTGGACTCCAGGTAATAGAGATCACTTCCCCTGGAGACAATGGCTGCTTTGGACTGGGGACTCTATGGCATTATACCCCACTACTGTCTCTCCCCTTCCCAGACCCCACCCTCCTCAGACTCCACCTTTTAAAATCTCCACGAATCTCCCAAACCAGAGCTGGCAAGCCTAGGAGCTCCCAACCCTAGGGAAGCAAGAAAGCTGTAGTCCACAGGAGGAAAACCAGCTATCAGAGTCCTCTATAGCAGTGGTCCCCAACCTTTTTATCACCAGGGACCGGTCAACACTTGATAATTTTACTGAGGCCCGGGGGGGCATCACCACCTGAGCCTCTGCTCCGCTTGCTTTCCCGCTGGGGCCCTTGACTTCCTGCGGTTCACTGGGGGGCACTGCCAGCATCAGCTACGCAGAGCCACACTGAGGGGGAGCCCCAGCCATGGCGCCCGCTGGGGAGCACCAAAGGTGAGCCGGCAGCAGAGTGTCAGGGCAGCATCCAGGGAGGAGGACGAGGAGCAGCTGCGGCTGACTGATCCATGGCCCGGTCCCAGTCCCCGGACCGGGGGTTGGGGACCACTGCTCTATAGGATCCAATCCAACGCATACATTTTGCACAGCTCCAAATCTTCACACAAAGCAGCAAAGTACAAGGCACTGAAGTCCAGGCCTGTGAAAGTTCAATAGGCTTCCTCAGCCTAGTTTCCTTTTTCCCCCCAACTCTGTAATGATGTCACAGGTGCTGCTGCTTAGCAGAAAGTGAGGAGCTGGCCCAATGATCATGTCTCTGTTGCAGAGTCTAGAGGTCCCTGTGCTGAGCCCTGTTGTAACTTTTGTGTTCTTTGAGCCGCGCTTGCAGCTGCTGCTCCTTACCATGCGACAGCCGATACAGGCTTACATAATTCATGATTACAAGTTGGACATCCTTGATGATAAAAGGAGCTGATGTTTATTTTACACCGTGGCACACAGGGTGGCAAACGGCTCTTCAAAGCTACACAAATAGTCACCATAAAGAGAGCGCGTTCAGATTCCACCATTCTGTCACCACTTCCCCACTGATGTGCACGGAAAGCTGAAAAGTGTGGGAGTTCCCTTTTGTCACTTCCATGCCCATTAACTTGGAAGGGAAAGGAGGCAGGAAGAAACTCTTCCGTGCTTGGCTCTTGTGGCCCAGTGTGACGCTTCTTTAAGAAGATCACTCTCTTAGCATACCTGTGAGGCATTTAAGCAACCTTGTTCTCTGGTGGATTGTTCTCCCCTTGCTTCGGCTTCTTGCACGTTGCCGCTTCTGCTTTCTTTTACTTATCTCGCAAATAAACATACCTGTTTTGAAGAAGACAATCTGAACCTTGTTTCTTGGGTCAGCAGAGACACCAGGGAAATGGTGATCACCACTTTGGGGGCTAGAAGCAGATTTCCTCCTGGCTAGATTGACCTGGGATTCTGGTTTTTAGGGGCGGGGTCATCAACCCCCGGTCCGCGGCCCGGTACCAGGCTGCGAAGGCCACGGTACTGGGCCGCCGGCATCCGCGCCTGCCTCCCCCCCACACAGCGAGAAGGAAGGGAAGAGGCAGGTGCGGCCGCCGGCACACCGGCAACGCAAACACGCACGCGCGCAGTTACCGCCATGCGCTTTTGCGCCCACTGGTGGCAAAAACGCTCATGCGTGGCAACTGCGCATGCGCATTTGCGTCGGCTTTCCCCTCACCCCCGGAGGCGGTCCCTGACCTCAGAAAGGTTGGGGACCGCTGTTTAGCATGTTTAGCATGGGCATGGAATTGGGGTCACTGCGGGTGGACAGGTAGTTGTGAGTTTCCTGGAGGTCCCTTCCAAATCCATGATTCTATGATTCTTTCTTGGGTTGTTCTTCATGAGAAAGGATTTGGGAGCCAAAGTTGTAGAAGGGAGACCTGGCCATGCTAGGAAAGAGCTGCTGGGAGAGGTCAGCAGATCATTTGTGCTCTGGGTCTGGTCATTCTCTCGCCATTTCATTTTTACCATCTGTGAAATGATAGTCATCATCACAATCATAATAATATCTCAGGCGCTAATTGTGAGGATGAGCAAGCTACGGGTTTTAAAACGCTGCTGTGACCTTAAAGGCCAATCTTCACTAATAACATTATAAACTGTGTTCTTGCGGCGCCGTGGAAGGAGAGCGACAGCGATAAAGACTGTTGACGTTCAACAGGGACGATGTTTCTACGCTGCTATTAATAGAGTTCAGAATACCCACCCTGTTAATATACTTTGTATTCCCCTTAGAGATGTTGTCGTCGAGAAGGTTTAATAGCTGTGAAACTGCTGATTGTGCTCCATTTACTCTTTCTCAAATGCCTCTGCCTTTAATTTCATTCCCATTTTAACAGCACTGACTTCACTCAGAGAATCCTGATTAACACGAAAGTGAAGTGAAAGGTCTGACTCACTCTCGCTTTCTGTTCTTTGATTCGGGAGAAGCATGTAGCAGAAGAATGTAGCAGAAGCACCATCCCAAGCAAAGTTACCCTCTTCCAAGTTGAAGTCAGTGGCTGTTGAAGGGTGTAATTTTGCTTGGGATGACACCATTAGAAAGTACTAATTGCTTTGGCAAATGAGACTCAGCCCCCAGTAATAGCCAGGGTCATGTACAGTTATGCTGTTGTGCATTTTTAGATGTATCTCATGGCTTCCATCAATCAGTTAGAATCATAGCATCATAGAGTTGGAAGAGGCCATACAAGCCATCTAGTCCAACCCCCTGCTCAATGAAGGATCAGCCTAAAGCATCCGGGATAAGTATCTGTCCAGCCCCTGGTTGAAGACTTGTCAGTGAGCAGGAGTTCACCACCTCCTTAGGCAGTCGATTCCACTATTGATTAATCATCAATCATCAATCACTTTATTATAAGATCAAGTCATGTATAATACACACAGATTCCTTCAAAACTTCTTACTTTTTTAAAAAGTAGTCCAAAGAGAAAGGGGAAGGTTAAAAATAAAACAAATAAATAATAATTTTTAAATGGCTGCTCCTCCAACAAGAACCAAGGGAACTCAAGTGAAATAAATAGGGAAAAGGCAATGATTTCTTGTCTAATTCTGTTAGTTCAAAATAATAACATACCAGCTATAACCTCTTAAGTCCCTACTACCCTAGAAAAGCAAAAAGTCATTCAGGTGATTGTTTAGAATGATCCTCAAGATGACCTTCAAAGTCACCTTAACCTTAAATATTGCGGTGAGCTAAGGTAATCCTATAGGGAGAGGTAAAACTTGACATTGTTTGCACTTTTCTTCAATAACAGAGAAATCCAAACTGGATTCCAGTCTCATCACAGAACTTAGTGTCGCTGTCAACTATTCAACAGTTTGTGGCAACTACAGCTAATTTATGTGATTTATTAGGTAATTTGCATGCTACTCTTTCATCTCAGATAGCTCCCTCCAAAGCTGTCAATGACAATACGTAAAACTAATATTCAGCATTAAAATCTCAAACATCATAAAAGCCTCCAAAGAAAATAATAAAGAGCTGTTGAATACTTAATCAGAACAAAGATGTCTTGAGTTTTTTCCCCCAGAAGGCCAGTAATGGTAGTAGTATTCACTTCCTAGGAGAGGATAGTCCAGAGGGGTGGCAACCTCAAAAGACCCACCAGTCTTGGTTCAGACAATGGCATGTAGGTTCCTTCAGGAAGACCTAATCCATTAATCTCAGGGTCTGAACACATGGTTGCCAGTTCAGGGTTGGGAAAGTCTTAGTGGAGCCAGGGAAAGGCAGGACTTGAAGAGGGGAGGGTCCTCAGAGGGCACGTGAGATCTCACAGTGCACTCTCCAAAGAATCCATTTGCTCCAGGAGAACCGATCACTGTCATGTGGAGATCAGTTGTGATTCCAGAACATTGCAAGGTTCCACCAAGAGGTTGGTCATCCTACTTAAAGATTGGTAACTCTACCCGGACATATTCAGGGATAAGGTAGTCCTTCAAGTGTTTTGAACTCAGGAAATCTACAGCCTTCATACCCAAATGCTTCATTGAACCTCAGAAGCAAACTGGAGATCAATAAAGCTGTAAAACAATTGGAGATACATGTTTATTTTGACAAGATTCATTAAGAAATCTAGCTACTGTGTTTTATACTAGCTGGAGCATCCAAATGGTCTTCAAGGGCAGCCCCGTATGATGTATGTCACATAAAGTAGACTAATCTGGGTGTCACCAAGGGCATGCCAGATCATTTCTTAAGGCATGTGCAGTTTGCAAACCAGCTGAAACTCGGAGGGGAAAAGGTGCTCTTTATGATTTCTTGCACCTGCTTCTCTGAGGATAGTGCGACACCAAGGAACACCCCTGGTCTGCTCCTTCAGGTCAGATGTAATCTCATGTACAACTGGCAAGGTACCTACTCTTGAATCTCCCTTATTTTCAGTCCACAGCCTTTCGGCTTTGTCTGGACTAAATTTCTATTGATTCTTCTGCTTCTAGACATGCCCTGCCTGCAAAAACTTGTTCCCACTAATTATATTTCCCTAATTTCTGTGTGTCTGCTGACAGGACAGAGGGAGAGAGAATATGTACAAGGTACGACCACAACTTGATCACATTATTTCACTGCTGTTATTAAGGGTCTCATTAGTAGGGTCAGGCTGCTTTACAATTGGCTAAGGTGATGACTTGTTGCCGTAGTAATTGGTCGTGTATTAGAGGCCTTCTGTTGTCTTGCTGGCCAGATCTCTGTTTAGCACTATGAGCAAATGAGGCCAAGGTTAGGTCCACGGATGAAGTATGCATCTGTTTATGAGCAATTTAAAGAATGTGGCTGTGAAGATGACAAATTCTTTCAACTACAATCAGGGGTCTTTAAAATGTGATGATTTCCTCCGTTCTATGCTTTCCCAGACTTTCCAGTCTAACACACTGGGTTTTTTTAGACAAAATAAATTACAGCAAATGTGTGGGATATCCATTTAGCTTCCAAGGACTTCTGCCCCCTGTTTTGCTAAGTTTAAAACAGTTAGAGAAAATGGTTGTTCAGGCAGCTTTCAGAAGGGTTCCAGATATATTTCTGCTGAGAGGCCAGTGATATCGTAACAAGGACTTCTTTTTTGTAACTTGGTGAGTCACTGGCCCACATCAGCTGGGTTGGTGAGATTGCTGTATTTCTATAATGCTTTCTCATCCTTTCATGAGGCCCAGACCTGATTCCCATCAGTGTCCACTGTTTGATCCCTGTGAGTCTGAAAAAACTCGAGGCCCCGTAGATGTCCTCATTTTGGAGAGAGGGGGAAAAAAAAGGTCTCCCAATAGAGCTTGGGATACTTCAACAACTTACAGAGTAGATATTAGGTCTTGATTGTTCTTGTGAGGGTGATATTTGGCCCATCACACTATTCGTTACATGCTACCCGGAAATATTTTCAGAAACTCAATACATAATAATATTTGGGAAATTCTGGTTTTGCTCAATCAGGCTTTTCGTTAAGTCTTTTGACAAAAATGTTCACCAGGACTGTGCCATATTACTCATTTAATGGAGAGTTGTTAATGGAGAGTTATTTAGATTATGAGTAGGTTGCGCCCTATTAGTGGTACCCTATTGGTGGTAATTTATTACTATGGATGCTTTGTATTACATGCCAATTCATTAGAATGTTGCATCCAAACATTTGCCTACATCGATTCCATTGGTTGTGGTTACTTCACACTGTTAATAGATGGTTCCCAGGTTCTTCTCTTGTTTGTTGTCATATAGTCTCTTTCTGTTAAGTTGATTATCCTGCTACTCAATAGCTGATTTTGAATTGGTGTATCTGGCAGTGAATGGACCCCTATCCCACATCTGCAAGAGACAGTGGCTGTAACTGTATGAAAAAAAAGAGAATGTGGGAGAACATCTCTTGATATTTTTCTGTATAAGACGATCAATGAGTAAATAACTTTAGAAATTCACTGCTGTGGGTATTAAAAAGGTGATTAAAGTTATTAAAGGTTAATAGCCATGATAGTGAAATCATGGCTATCAGTGTTCAGAGGCAGTAGACCTTCATGTTCAGAGGCAGTAGACCTCTGAAATGTGGATGCTGATGTGTATGACAGAGGTGCCCTGCTAGGGGAACCTTTTTGGGGTATCTGGTTGGCCACTGTGTGAAACAGGATGCTAGGATAAATGGACCATCAGTCTGATTCAGCAAAGTTTACATTATTAAGGGAAAGGTAGATTGGTATACAAATATAATCTCTAAAAGCATCCTATAGAGACTTCCAGGACACTCTCATGCTTGAATGAGTATTTATCTTAAAGGATAGAGGTATTAATTTGGCAGAAGTATGATATTAGGGAATATTTAGTATTCCTTTTATAGCAAAGTATTATTATTTAAAACTACACAATGAATCAGTATAATTACATCAGGGAATCTTTGACCAAGGTTAAAACCAGAGATCAAAGCTTCTGTTAACCTAGTGTGCTTTTCACTGAGAGATTAAATGGAATAGCATTGAGTATTTGGGGTGAATGAATTAGACCAGGGTGTCACTTCCAGGTTCAGAAGGCAAAATAGTGAATGCAGATAGAAAGCAATGTGATTGCTGATTGTGGTGACATTGTCCCAGAGACAGTGACTCCCTGCCATTCTTCCTGGGAAGCCGGAAATTAAAAGCAAAGTGGTAACTGCTGTAGAACAGGGGTAGCAAATGCTGGTAGGGGCTCATGGGAATTATAGTCCATGGACATCTGGAGGACCACAGGTTGAATACCCCTGCTGTAGAAAGAACTCAGTGTTTTAGAAAATGAAATAGATTTGTCCTGTTTTTTGTGCATACACTGAAATTCCAGATTCCACAATCATGAGACAGGGAAAGTACATAAGCATTGTGGGGGGAGGGTGGGGAAATCTTACCAGTGTCACACCTGGCCTCTATTCCAATGCCTTGTCAGTACTCCAACCCAGCGGCAAATTTCCCTGATCTGAAACCAATTTTCTTGCTCCGTGTTCTTTTCATACTACATCATATTTGGGGCTCTGCGCAAAGCACCCTGGAATTGAAGAAAGACTCCTTTGGTTGGGATTTTGAATCGACACCCTGCTTTGTAATTGGTCCCGAAATTGAACTCCTTACCCCTGAAAGCCCCTAGAAATATGGGTCCCAAAGAAACAAGCCTTTGTCGCCCTTGGCCAAGGCCAGGTGCTGTTGAGGCAAGGCAGAGATGTCTGAGGATTGTGTAAATTCTTAAGTAACCAGAAACTGTCTTTTCCTTTTGTAATCTGTATGCTATAATTTCACCTTGTAGATTTTGCTCTATGTGTAGAATAAAACTATTATGGTGTGTTAGTTAGTAGTGTGTGTGGAGAATACAATTATTACAGGTTTTACTTTTGGCTTTGAGAGACCTTCTGGGTTATCTCATCTCAAGCTTTTGCTTCACTTGACATTGCCATATAAAGACCTGAGCGAAAGGGAGGTGTGAATCCTGGCCTTGCCTCACATACACACATGCAGCCCCAAGTTGAGGGGTGGGCTGATGTGTGTCCATCTCACTTAAAAGGACCAAAACTTTTCCAGGTGGTGGCACAGGAACTACAGAACATATACTCCTGGGCCATGTGTAGGACTCACATCTGGATTTAGAGTAGTATAGGGACCTAGCTATAATTAGCCAGCATTTGTACTTGCCCATGGCCTAGGTGGCCCAGTCTAGTTCAATCTTATCAGATTTCAGATGGATTTCAGATGGAAAATCACCAGAGAAGTCCAGGTTTGCTATGCCCAGGCAGGCAGTGGCAACTTACCTCTGTTCCTCTCTTGTTTTGAAAACCCAGTAGTGTTGTCATAAGTCAGCTGCAACTCAGCAAAACTTACATCCCCATGTTTCTGTTTGAGGGACCGGCTTCTTACTGTTTTAAATACTTCTTTATATCTCAAAGTGAATCCATTTCAGAAAAGAGGGGCTTGGACTAGCAGAGCATCCCAGCTGTAACATCCCACCTTCTGTTCTTCCTTTAAATCATACCTCTTTAGGTTTTGGGGCTATTAAAAAAAAGTTATGACCAAGCCAAACCTCCAGGTGGGTTTTGCTAAGTACTTAAAAGACTCATTCTTCATCACTTCTCCCTGTAGGGGATGGATTCTCATGGACTTTTGCAGCTAATGGCCCCTAAGTGCATAACAAACTCGGAAACACATGCAAGAGCTTTCATCTCAAAGCGAATCCTAAAAATAGCTTAAAATTCACAGTCTTAAAAACACATTATGGCTTTGCTGCGAGCATCTTCAGCAACATTAATGAGCACGGACTCCAGAGGTACACTGTCCCAGTAAGCGTATAAAGAACAGTTACGTGCCCACACTGGTATTGTTCACTAGAGGCCTATGTGTAATATTTATGCAAGGAAGAACATTACACAATAATCCTGCAAATGGAGATCCTCCTTAACACACATGTGGGCGTGGCCCTACTCAGCAACAACCCATTCTGTAGTGTCATCCAGCGACTTAGCATCATCCACCCGTGGAGCTACGCAATCTTCACGAGTGCACTCGCTTTTGTACACCAGTCACGATCACACACAGGCTACGTGACCAGTTGTGACTGAGAACAGTGAGTCCTCACAGCCCCACTGCTTCTGCAACATAAAGCACAAGAGCATAGTTTTAAGAACACAGGGAGTCAGTACACTGCTTTAGCAGCTGCCCTTGAACTGCTTTACAAATGCCGCTAATTAATGCATTTTAAAGAGGAAACTAAGAGAGGGTATCCATTCCAGAGAGAAGTGTTTTCCACCGTAGGCTTTAGAGGAAAATAAGACAGCAGGCACAGCCTTGGTATCTGGCACACACAAAAATAAATAATTCTGGCCCCTGAACATTCTTAAATTGGATTGTCACAAAATCTTTGATAGAATCCTATGATTGTCTCATGAAGTTTCAGAATATTGCTTAACACTAGGGCCCAGGGGCAAGAGCTAGCCCCTGTGTGGACAGCAGCAGCATGAAATGCTATTCAGTCATTTGTTGTCATCCCGTCACCTTGCTCCTCACTCTGCATTGGGAAATCCCTGGGGATTCAGGGATGGAGCCTGGAGAGGGCATGGCTTGAGGAGGGGAGGATCCTCAGTGGAGTGCAGTTCCAAAGCATCCATCCTCCAAAGTAGCCCTTTTCTTCAGAGGAACTGGAGATCACTTGTAATTCCAGGAGACCTCCAGGCCCCACTTGAAGGTTGGCAACCCTGATAGCTCTTCAGACTCCATACCCTTGTATTCTTCATTTCCATAAGGACATCTCAACCAACCCTACAGCTTCACCCATCCACGCCAAACTAGACAAATAACTGTAAATGCCTACATATTTTAGGATGCTTGCTGTTTATGATTCTAAATTCTGCAGAATGCCAGTGTCTACCTTTGCACTAATAGAGAATAAAGGCATTTTTGTGGCCTCCACACAGGTATACAGGATGGATTTTCCCTCCTCTCTATGGCAAATTTACTTTGGCTTTGTTCAATTGCTGAAACCAATGGCTTGCCGAGACCTCAGGCCAATTGCTTTGGGTGGAGGTGGAACTATTGCTTGATTGGCTGTCAGATTGCGATCACAAGAAAACCATCACAGCCATTTTATGCTCCTCCATGATGCTATGCTGCTCAAGATATCTGTCTTCCCTGCTGAAGAAATGGGAGTCCAGCTTAATTATGCAATACAGCAGAGAGGAGCCATCAGCCATCCCCCTGTCACAGCCATGGTTCAAAGTCAAATTGGACCTATGCATTTGTGTCTGAGAGCTCTTAAAGAAACAGAAGTTCCTTGCTAGCTTTGGCTTGTTCTAGTCATAATGTTTTCAAACCCGTTCTCTTATCTCTGCTGTCACCCCTATGGATCAAGGTCCTTCCATGGCAACTATGAGATCATCCAGCTGAGAGCCAGCATGGGGTAGAGGTTAAGAGTGGCAGCCTCTAATCCAGGGGTAGGCAACCTGTGGTCCTCCAGATCTTCATGGACTACAATTCCCAGATACTGGCAGAGGCTCATGGGAATTGTGGTCCGTGGACATCTGGAGGACCACAGGTTGACTACCCCTGCTCTAATCAAAAGAACTCCTCCACATGCAACCAGCTGGGTGACCTTGGACTAGATACAGTTCGTAGAGCTCTCTCAGCCCCACCTACCTCCACAGGGTGGAAAAAGGATAGGTAGGTGATTGTAAGTCACTTTGAGATTCCTTCAGGTAGTGAAAACAGGGCATAAAAACCAGCTCTTCTCTTCTTCATGTCCTGAATCAGATCATATGTCTATCTAATTCAGTACAATCTACTCTTAGTAGCAGTGGCTCTTCAGGTTCTCAAGTGTAGTCTCACACAACTGATCAATTTAGCTAGAGATTCTGATGACTGAACCTCCTGGAGACCTTCTGCATGCCAAACCGATGCTCTGCCACTGAGCAGCAGCTTGGAGGAACATGCAGAAGCATGTGTAGGAAGGATCTGTGGAGGTCCGCCATGGTGGGGTTTGATCTCCAGATTACAGAGATCAATTCTCCTGAAGACAATGGCTGTTTTGGAAGGTGGACTCTATGATGTTACATCAAATTTCTGCTCTCACAGTTTGCTCAATACGGGACTGCTGTTTTAATTCCTGTTCAGTATGGAAGCTGCTACAAGTACTGTCAAGAGAGACAAGTCCAGAAGTTGTCTAAGCAACCAATATTCTCTTAAAGCTGCAAAAATATAAAATAAGAGGTGTTACATTTCCTCATATTTAGATGCATGCTTGCTCTTTTGTTCCAGGAAGAATTCAGTAGCTGTCACCCCCAATTCTAAATGATGTATATATAAGTTAAATAGCTCCAGCACCAATACTGATCCTTGTGGGATTCTACTGTTCACTCCTTTTGAATTCTGTTGAAGATCCCCACCATTGTAGAATATGGCTGCCTTATAATCTAAGAAGGGCACTCCTGTATGGCATTCCTCCAATCTAAACATTTAATAGACCTTTCTACCATAGTGATTCTGCACAGGATTGCACTGTTAGTCTTCACATTCTTTTTTGTATGGCACGGCGTGATTTCCCCAAATACATTTGTAGGCAGGCAAATCATACTTCCACAGAAATCAGAGATGCAACTTTCAGATTACTGTTTAGCCAGCAAAAATGTTCTGCTTTGGAAAGAATTAAGAGCCATTGGGTGGGTTCATCATAAAGACGTAGCATGTTACAAGGGACAGTGCCGATAACTATGGAAATCTGTCACATCACTTTGGTGAGTAATCTGTTTTTTTAAGCCAAAGAGCTAATAATATTTTGCAGTTCCTAAGGCTCTTTGTACACAGTGTCTTGTGCAGAAATACACAGTGTGAAATTTTGTTAAAAATCAATATGGGCTGTAAATCGGATAACAGCTTTTTTAAAAAAAATGGAAAACCTTGCTACACTAGATGGAGGTTAGAAAGGGAATGTGTTAGGACATACAGTTAATTTGGAAAGAATCTGTGAACATGTTAAAGCATCACAAACTTGCAACTTATCCTTCAACTGGGTAGCCTTGTTTTTACATGTCGTGATAACAGCCCCTGTGCTAGAATATTCTAGAGAAGATATTGTATCATCAATATTTAAGATAAAATCATACGGCACATTTGTTGTTGCGAAGTCGTGTCCGACCCATCGCGACCCCATGGACAATGATCTTCCAGGCCTTCCTGTCCTCTACCATTCCCCAGAGTTCATTTAAGCTCACAATATGGTACATTAGCAGATCATAAAGGTGAAGTTGTACATGAATATTCAAATCTATATATGGTCAAGGAATCAGCCATACAGGAATACCCATAGATCCAAGTTACAGTTCACTCATTGCAACCTTAGGTAAAGGCTTTCAAGGCAAGTGAAAAACAGAGGTGGTTTGCCAGTGCCTTCTTCTGCAGAGTCTTTTTTTTTCTTTTATAGTTTCCCTTCCAAGCAATGACCCTGCTTAGCTTCCAAGATGAGATCAGGCTATACCATGCCACCTTCCCTCCCATGCAAAATCTATGTACTGTCAAGTAATCAACCACCCAGGAACACCCAAAGAATCCAAGTCATCATGAGAAGATCAGCTTACAGTGACAAGGAAAGAGACAAGTCCCACATTAGCAAAGGACTAAAAATAACTGTAAGGGGCACCCATCCTGACCTAGAGGGCCTGAGCTAGATTGATCTCATCAGAATATTGGAAGCTAAGTAAGGTCAACCCTGGTGCGTACTTGGATATGGGATCTCTAAGGATTGCTACACATTGGCAAACCACCTTAGAACTTGTTTTGCCCTAAAAACCCTTCAGAGCCACTAAAAGTCAACTGTTGCCCAAGCACCACGGAGCAACCAAAAAGATCAAGGTGATCACATCCCAGTTCCGAAAGGATTTGAAGACACATAAGAGTTGTTTTTTATACCCTGCTTTTCACCACCTGCAGTAGTCTCAAAGTGACTTGTGATCACCTTCCCTTCCTCTCCCCACAACACACACCCTGTGAGGGAGGTGGGGCTGAGAGAGCTCTGAGAACTATGACTCGCCCAAGATCACCCAGCTGACTATGTGTGGAGAACTGGGGGATCAAACCACTGCTCTTAACCACCACACTACACTGGCTATGCTTCTGTAAGGTGAATTACTCCCTTCTGGGTGAAGTGAAGACTTAGAAGAGTATAACCCTGTACTGGATTATACAGAAAGACTTTTTAAATTAAAAAAAACAATGAAGAGGAGATATGATGAGAGGTTTCTTAAATTATGTATGGACTGGTGAAAGTGAATAGAGATCTTTTTTGATGGGCAGTAGATACAGGAGAATGACCAAAAGGAAATTCTACTTTGGACAGTGCTTAATTAATGGGTAGAATTTGTTGCCACAGGACATTGTTAAGTTTGGTGGCTTTAAAAAGGACTAGACAAATGTGTAGAAGATGCATCTATCAGTGGCTATTAAAGCAAGTCATATGGTACAAAGGCATATCTTAAAGCTGATATTGTATGTGCATATTAAGTACAATCCGCATATAGTCAAGGATTAAACAGTTTAGGAAATCCCCTAGACTCATCTTCCTTAAATGATACCTCCTTGCCATTTTACCATTTGTCCAGTGCTTTGGTCCTCATGCCTGGATGGTTAATCATCCAGGAAGCATCTGGCTAGTTATTGTGAGAGACAAGATCCTGGGCTAGATGCAACATTACACACAGCTCCTCTTGTGTTTTTATAAAAAGTGAAAGAGCAAATTGTATATATGCTTTTCTGTCTCAGGTCTAATTCATTCATTCGTTCATTCGTTCATTCATCCTGTGACTTCTATACTGCTCCCTCATGACTAGGCCACCTCTGAGTGGTGGACAGCACAGGTATTAATAAGGCAGTCAATATAAAAACAAAAACATTCAATTTCAATAGCAGTCTAGTAAAATATGTAAAATACAGTCCATAAATATAAATACATTTTGAATGGCTAGCCCCATAAGGAGGGGAAGGAGGGAGGGTCCTGATCAGGTGTTATCTGGATTTGAGTTCCGCTTTCTTCAACCATAAGCTTGGCGGAAGTGCTCCACCTTGCAGGTCCTGTGGAATTGCTCGAGTTCCATCAGGGCCCTGATCTCCCTGGAAAGCTCATTCCACCTAGTGGGAACCAAGGCCTCTAGTGGAGGCCAATTGTATATCTTTGGGGCCTGCGATCACCGAATGCTTAGCATGAATCAATCACAAAGCTCTCCAAGGAGCATATTCATAAAGCAGTCCCTTAGACATGCAGGGTATGTCCTTTAGACATGCTGGTATACTCTGCCTTTCCCCCCCCCCCCACCACCACCAATGGGGACTCAAAGCAGTTGCCATCATTCTCCTCTCCTCTCCTCCATTTTATCCTCACAACAGTCTTGAGAGGTAGGCTAGGTTGGGAAAATGTGACTGGATTGAGATCGTGCTGCAAGCTTCCCTAGCACGAGTAGGGATTCAAAGCTGAGTACCCCAGATACTAGGCTGACACTCTTAACCACTACACTACACTAGCTCTCATGTTGCACTGTCTGCAATCCCCTAAGTCAAGGTTGGCTTCAGATAAATTGCTCCAGATGGGTTTGCCAACCCCCAGATGGGCCTGGAAATTGCCCAGAATTACAATGGATCTCCAGACTACAAAGATCAGTTTCCCTGGAGAAAATGGCTGCTTTGGAAGGTGTACTCTGTCACATATACCCTGTTTTCTTCTACTTAAAAGAATCTTCACCTTTCCCTTCCTTTCCCCATAACAGGCACCTTGTAAGGCAGGTGGATCTGAGAGAATTCTAAGGGCCATTTCCCACGGCTTAAAAATAGCACAATGGTTGCTAATTGAAAACGCTACTAATTTGGCATTACCCACGACGTCGTAGACAATCTGCAACACTCCTGAAACCGATCAGCAATAAGCGCTTCGTTTTAGCGCTTTCAGGGGAATCCAGAAAAGTGGATTCACCCTCCGGATAGCGATACACTCCTGCAACCAATCTGCAACACTAGCGCTAAAGACCTGTGCGTTACCATTGTTGCTGGTTCTTCAAAGTCCCTCCCCCTGGCTCTCTTCTCTGAGCTTCCGGCGAAGCGATCACCATTTTTTTTTCTCGGAGCGAGCGGGGATAAACGCACCGGCGAGCCTCTTTCTGTTTAGAGGCTTCCCTGGCTTGATTCCTTCACCTTTAGTCACTAAGCACAAACCACTTAAAAGCCCGTTTGCTGAAATAAAGTCCCTTTATTTTTTACACATAAATTCAGCCGAAAATCGAGCCCGTGAGAAGGGGGGGGGGATTTTTTTTATCACTCGAGGCAGCGTGCAAACGATCATACAATCAAACGACAGCTCACATTAGGCAGCTGGATGGGTCTCTCCGTAGCAACGAATCTACACAGATTCGTTGCTATGGGTCTGTTTTTATTTTTTAAAAACCTTTCTTAAAGGGAAAGCGGCTGTTTGGGAGCATGCTAACGGCTGCCCATTGGCTGCTTGACGGCCAGGGGCGGGACGAGCTTGGCAATAGCGCTTCCTTTCTAGCGATTTCTGCCGAGACCGGAAGCCTGTGGGAAACGCTAAAAAACGCAACTGATTCCACTACAAAGCCAGGTGTGCAAAACGACGAATTCCACTATTTTAAATGGCGATTTTTCATTCCGCAAACAATTTGCAACAAAGATCCCTGTGCGAAAAGGCCCTAAGAGAACCGTGACTGGTGCAAGGTCACCCAGCAGGCTTCATGTGGAGGAATGGGGCATTAAAACTGGTCTTCAGATTAGCATCTGCTACAATCAACACACAGGGATAGTCAACCTGTGGTCCTCCAGATGTCCATGGACTACAATTCCCATGAGCCCCTGCCAGCGTTTGCTGGCAGGGGCTCATGGGAATTGTAGTCCATGGACATCTGGAGGACCACAGGTTGGCTACCCCTGCACTATACCATGCTGGCTCTCCTTTAAGGTCCCTCCCCTCCTCACGCCCTCCCATCTCCTGAGCTCCACCCTTCAATGTACATGGATTTCCAGACCTAGCTCCAGAATATTTTTTTTTCAGCACTTGGGAAGTGATCACAAACAAGTACATTTCAACCTGTGCTGAACATCCAACCGTTAAGGAGGAGGAGAGGACGACCCCAAAGATAACATTCTTTGGGGAAGTCAAACACTGTGAGTTATTTCCACTTCTTCACAGCTCTTTTCCATTATGGTGGAAGTTGTCCTTTGCGGAACAAGTTTCTTTGGGCACTTACACACACACAAGTCCAGCGTCTTTTAGTGGACTGAAAACCACTTAGTGCTAAAGGAGTATAGTCCCAGCAAAAGACCAAGAGGGCATCAAGGGGTCAGTGACCTCTTTTGCATATTTTTATGATTTTTGCAGAGCTGTGTGGGAGCAAAAAAAAAAAAAAATCCAGGGCACTAACCATGACCGTATTTTCCAGTGAGTGATGACACTGTTTTACACCACTCATTAAGGACAGTAGCTCCTTCAATTACATGCACAGGCATTAACATTCATTTCAGAAAACCGGCAAGAAGGATCGATTGAGTAATGGGCCCATCTGTGCATCTTGCAAATTTTTCTGGCCGGTCTGGAATAGCTAAATGACGACAGCAAAGGTCTATTAGGAGTTGTGTTTATGAGTTTGTATTTCATTCTCTGTACCGCAATCCTTCTAATCTAGGATTATATCCACTGGTTTGCTTTGTGCGTTATGTAAAATCCAGTCGCAGTCACGAGCCGGAAGAGAAAAGTGACCGAGGCTATTGACTGAAAAGCCCTCTCCCTCTCCCTCCCCCTCCCCCGCCCCCAGCATCAGCCAAAATGGCTGCCAGAAGCATGAGCACCTAGTCCAATAAAGTCCACGCAGGTAAACAGGCTGACAGGACGCTCTCGCTGATAGATGGAGAATCCCGGGAAGGGATTCAGTTGCAAATGAAATGGTAATTGCTTTCCCCTCACTGAATGAAATCTTCTCTGAGGCGATTACACAGATTAAAGCTTCCCACTGAAATGTTCCAGAATAAATATAGTCTGCGCTTCCCACAAGGGAAACCACTGCAGTGGCACTGAACATCGAGCTGCAAGATGATTAGAGCTTTATGGTGGGATAAAAAGGAGCTGCATATGACAGTGACGTCTAATTGCTGTGCACAAATGCAGCGTTTGGTACCGGCCTAGGAGAGCCTGGCCTTGCGGCATGGGTTGTTTGACTGTGGACAGATGTGATGGGGACTGGTGAACTAATGCAGGGGTAGTCAACCTGTGTGTTTGCTGGTAGGGGCTCATGGAAATTGTAGTCCATGAACATCTGGAGGACCACAGGTTGACTACCCCTGAACTAATAGGTAGGACAGGGACCATAGTCCAAGGCACTTGACCAAGCTGAAGGAGTTTGCTTTAGGATGCTTAGGGCTGATCCTGCGTTGAGCAGGGGGTTGGACTAGATGGCCTGTATGGCCCCTTCCAACTCTATGATTCTGTGAGTTTGGAGGCGGGCATGTAGGATCGCCAGGTCCATGGGTACCGCTGGTGGGAGGTGGGGGGCACTTTCCGGGACACTTTCCAGGACTCTACCCCACACACACACACACACACACAAACACACATATGTGTGTGTGAGAAACAGAGTGAGAAAAAGTAGAAGAGAGATCTTCTCTCACAGTAAACAGCAGAGCAGAGCGATGCCAATGTAAATTGTGCTATCAGAAGAATCCTCTCTCTGAAGAACTGTGCATGGGCACAAAAGTTTATACCTGAAATAAAACTTATTTGGCCCTAAAGGTGCCATGGCTCTGACTTTGTTCTCTCTAACAGGCACATGCTCTCTCTCTCTCTCTCTCTCTCTCTCTCTCTCTCTCTCTCTCTCTCTCTCTCTCTCTCTCTCTCTCTCTCTCTCTCTGCATCTCTTGGGGTTTTAACTGAGTTTTTCAACCACTTTACACACTCCTTCCATTGCCAACACTCTGTCAACCCCATCACACCCCCTGTTGTCTGGCCAAACATTTTTATTTCCCAAGAGAAGCAGCAGAAAAAAACAGTCCATGCAACATTTTCTATCCCACCTAACTTTGCTGCGAACAAAGCCAGCGTGATGTTCCTGGTTAACATACAGCAGTGTAATTCTATGTAGGGTTATTTCAGCCTGTGCCCCCTCCCCTCAAATCAAGGGTCTTAGACTGCAGTAGTTCTACACAAGATCTTACCATTACCCTAGGATTATGTTGCCGTGGGTCAACCATCCCCTCCCCCACCACACACCCTTCTGCCATGAATCGGACCGAATGGCTTTGGCCTAGTCATCCCCTCTCAATCCAAGACACCTCACAGGGTTGTTGTGAGAATAAAATTGGGTGTATACACACCACCATGAGAACCTTGGGAGAAGGCCAAGATTAAAAGTGTGTGATGAATCCTTCAAAATAATTAAAAAGCTGGATTTCTTCAGTCCGTCATTAACATTTTCCCACAGACCCACTTTTTAATGGATAAGGTTAATATACTGGTTAATCTGGTTCCTTACGTCTCTATAGAGCGCCCTTTCTCCATTCATGCTCTCTGCAGTAGCAGGCAGGGTGATATTTCTTGTGGGTGTATTTTAATGGGCACACAAACCTGTCACAGGTCAAACCTAGTCTTAAATTCTCCTTAGTTTTCTTCCTGCAGTGCGATTTTACACAGTGGCTCAGAGGAACTGGATATGGCAGCAAGGGGGCAGTTTGGTGCAATCACGTTCTCTCTCCTATATTTACCTCCAAGGTTCTGGTTTCAACCTGCAAACAGCCACTATGGGCCCTCTTTTCACAGATGTCATATACAGAGGTTTGCTGGTTAAAAACAGTCTAGCTATCCCTTGTGAATGCAAATCTTTCTTCTTAGGGGTGGTTGGGAGGAAGAGGATGTACTACATACTAAGCAAAAGAATCCCAGAAGAGCATGGCATGGACTCTGAAAATGGCCCTCTTCATTTTACCTGGCAAGTCCTGTCAACACAGCACAGCATGATGTCATCAGGGTGTCCACAGCTCCCCGGTGGCCTAAAGGAATAATTTTCTTTACCTCTTGTAACTAACTCCCTTTGAGGCAGCAGTGTTAATGCCTTGACTAGGTCAGCAGTGGAATAAGCTGCCTAAGGAGGTGGTGAGCTCCCCCTCACTGGCAGTCTTCAAGCAAAGGTTGATACACACTTTTCTTGGATGCTTTAGGATGCTTTGGGCTGATCCTGCGTTGAGCAGGGGGTTGGACTAGATGGCCTGCATGGCCCCTTCCAACTCTATGATTCTATGATTCTAATGCTAGAGGGCGTCACCCCAAGGGTCAGACATGACTTGGTGCTTGCACAGGGGATACCTTTACCTTTACCTTTTATGACTAGCTTAGATTAGGTGTGCCAACTCTAGGTTGAAAAATTCCTGGAGATTTGGGCATGGAATCTGGGGGAAGGCAGAGTTTGGGAAATAGAGGGGCCTATGTAGAATCCACCCTCCAAAGCAGCCATTTTCTCCAGGGGAACTGATCTTTGTAGTCTGGGGATCAGTAGTAATTCTGGGTGATGACTAGGACCCACTTAAAATTTGACAATGACAACCCTAGGAGAGACCTTAGTTCTGTGACCTTAGTAATTCTGTAGGAGCCCTTTCCCATACAGCAAAAGGTTTGGAAACTTGCCAATGTCTACATAACAATAGAAAAAAGGACAACATTCACCTCAAATTGTTGGAAGACTTAATTTGCTATGTGATTTTTTCTTCTTCTTTTTAATGTGGTCCTATCAAAGGGACACCAAGGAACGGATAGGGGCCAACCAGCTTTCCCACAAGAGGAAGGGGGTGATCTCACCCCATTCCCCTCCTCACTGTGGGCCTGTACTACGTGGCTTTTTGTCCACATAAGTCAAACAATCTTGGGCATAGCCTTTTTCGATGGCCGCAGCTGCAGCACAGCACCAACTTAAAAGCTGGCAGGATTCAACTCAACATAACTACGCTTAATAAATAATTCAGAGTTACTCGAAGACTTCCATGTATCAGACTGGCTGCTTCCCCCCCCCCCCTAAATGCTTCTGAATAAGATTCTGTGGCTGAATAGAACACATTAAATTTTTTAAGCAAAGCAAAATTGCCCCACCTTGTGGTCCCCACTGCCACTCACCAGCATGTTGAGGTACACTCAATCTCAGAAAGTGAGAGCATAATAAAATAAATGTTTCTGCTTGGAATTGAATTCTGTCTCAGTAGTAGCCACTTATCTGTTTTTTCCTTGACAATTTATATTTTTCCTGGTTTGCCTGCAAAGACAAGATACTAGATAGGATAAAGGTAAAGGTAAAGGTATCCCCTGTGCAAGCACCGAGTCATGTCTGACCCTTGGGGTGACGCCCTCCAGCGTTTTCATGGCAGACTCAATACGGGGTGGTTTGCCAGTGCCTTCCCCAGTCATTACCGTTTACCCCCCAGCAAGCTGGGTACTCATTTTACCGACCTCAGAAGGATGGAAGGCTGAGTCAACCTTGAGCCGGCTGCTGGGATTGAACTCCCAGCCTCATGGGCAAAGCTTTCAGACGGCTGCCTTACCACTCTGCGCCACAAGAGGCTCACTAGATAGATAGGATATTCAGGTGCAAAGGTAAAAGTGCATCTCCTGTTGAAGGAGATGAGTTTTTGTAGATATATAGTTTCAGGGCTCCTTGAGTATGTTTGGCAGACAGTTGGATTTCTAAAATGTAAGAGCACTCAAACTTATCTGGAAACCGGGTGTTTTCAAACCCTGTTGCAAATACAAGGTATGTAGAAGCGGATTTTAGCTACTTCCAGGTAAGGGAAAGGCAGTTATCATATGTTCAGAGGCATTGAAGACAGGATGAAATATAGTGAGTATAACTCAAACTCAATCCTGGCTATCATAGGCGTGCTTGTTCTCTTGCTCTTTGTGCTATTGATTCCTGCCTTTCTTTATTTGTTTTAAATTGATATTGCTTTTGTGTCTGCTTTTATTTGCTTTTGATGCTGGGTTGTGACTTTTGATTGTTGGTTTATTTAGAGTTGTTATTGATGTGTTTGTATCATATTTGTTCAGTGCAGTTTCTTATGTCTCAATTTTGAACCTGAAAACTACTTTTAAAGAATGGCAGAGCCTCACACACTTCCCCACTCTGAGGTAAATTTCTCCTCCAAAATAAAATGTTCCCTTACAGACTGTGATGTATCTTGTAGGCCCTTTAAAATTGAGTTAATTCTTAAAGGGTTCACAGCTCTTCCAGGAGCTCATTCCACCAGGCAGGGACCAGGACTGAAAAGGTCCTGGCTCTGGTTGAGGCCATATACATCTCTCGAGGGCCAGGAATCACCATTTTATTTGTATTCTGTTTTTCTTTTGTCTTTGTGAGCTCTATTAAACTTCCCTGGCTCCTAGAACGTAAGTACCCTTCTGCTAGTACCTCCACTTTCCCTTCCTAGAAATACACATTCTTCTGTCTGCTGAGGAGTCTGAAGCACTTTCTCACACAAGTCAGAGGAAATCATCATATCCTAATTCCCCTTTTCTAACTGTGCAGGGATCCCCATTCTCTTCTTAAAAGAATTCTCCTTTTAATTTGGTCTGAATTGGGAATATAAACTCACTGCCCAAATTCTCATGCCCAGTAGCTGCCTCAGGTCAGTGTAGTTCAATAAACTCAGTTCTCTAATTAAAGTCTCTCCTCAGAGCATATGATCAGTTCTGTCAGACTGCTCTTTGAACCAGTATCAGAATCAGATTCTGACTCAATTCCCTGCAGCAAACAGCTATTAAGACAATTCCCACTAAGCTGCTGCTGGCCAATCATTGTGCTGTGAGCAGCCTGTCCCATTGGCTGTTTTTTTAAGTGAAGATTTTTAACCCTTCACTCAGTGTTGCTATTACCTCAGCACCCTTGGAAGCTGACTTTCAAACTGTTATCAGTCACATCTAGAAATACCCTGAATAACAGAATTACCTCATTCCGTTATGCATGCTCTAGGGCTGTAACTTCTCTGGTGGTATCTGACATTTTCCAGCTTGGTGTAGTGGTCAAGAACAGTGGCTTCTAATCTGGAGAGCCAGGTTCAATTCCCCGTTCCTCCACACGCAGCCAGCTGGGTGACCTTGGGCCGGTCACAATCCTGTTAGAGTTGTTCTTGCAAAGCAGTTCTGTCAGGGCTCTCTCAGCCTCACCTATTTCATAGGGTGCCTGTTGTTGGAAGAGGAAGGGTAGGTGATGTAAGCTACTCTGAGACTCTTTCTAGTCGTGAAAATGGGGGTATAAAAACCAGTTCTTCTTCTTCCCGCCTTTGCTTACATCCTACTGTTGCTTTCCTCCAGACAGCAGGTGGAAAATCAGTGGGAACAGCATGAAATGTATTGCGATGGCACTTCTGGCACAGTCCTGGAAGTATTGGCACAGTCAGCCCCCTGACACTCCACCAAAAGGTTTGAGGAATTCATAGAGTGTTGAGGCGTGACTAGGGTTACATTTCTGGATTTGTACTGGAAGTTGTACTGGATTTGTACTTTCCACCCCCTCCCCCAATTCTAACCCTTTGCATGTGCCAAAACGTACAACCTTAGCATGCTAAAGTATTAGGGATGGCACACAGATAGATGCAAGTGGATGATTGTGGCTGCTGCACATAACTTTTCTATGCTCCTTAAGCAGCAACCTGTCACATTAGGCCTGCTAACATACTCGTCTGCATTTCCTCCACTTCTCATATTGCCTTCCATGGCCCTCCAGCACTCCCGTTTTAATAATCCTTTTCCTTTCAATAATTCACCGAGATATGACAATGATCTTAATAATGGCTGAATGTCAAACGGCACCAAATAATTACGAGGCGACAACAAAAATCCATCTTTATTGGCTGATAGTTAATTAGCTTCATTAAGGGAGGCATTCTGCCATTCCTAACTGATAGAGTCTAATTCATTATACCAGTTTGGATACAGCTGTCAGATGCATTAGACGCTGGTGATATTTGTGCAAATTGGGCACCAAAACGTGTCTAACATTTCACTTTTAATCCAGAAATAAAAAGATGGAAAGCATCCTACAGCGCTGGACACATCGTCTCAGCCCTAGTGTCCCTGCAAAGAGATTCAGCCTACAAATAGAATTCAGTGCCTTTCTTCTATGGAAAAGGTCCATGTTTTCCTTGCTTTTGCTGAACATGAGCAGAGAAATACAGCACTCTAAATAATGGCCCATGAGCTATTATTTATCAGTCTTATTTATTTATTTATTTATTTATCATACTTATATACCGCCCTCCCCGGAGGCTCAGGGCGGTTTACATCATAACAGAGAACAATACATAAAACAGTCTGTAACATGTATAACTGATAACTAATAATTGTAACCAAAATAACAGCACAATATAACGGTATAACAATATAGTACTACAAACAGGTCCAGGGCTTATTGATGGGATTCTGAGGGGGGTGGTTTATTTATTGAATTCTGAGGGGGGGGTGGGGGGGGAGCAGGGGCCCTTGGTCGCTGTTGATTACGTCTGGTCTCAGCCAAATGCCTGGTGGAGGAGCTCCTTTTTGCAGGCCCTGCGGAACTGTTTAAGCTCCGTCAGGGCCCTGATCTCTTCTGGGAGCTCGTTCCACCAGGTAGGGGCCAGAACAGAGAATGCTCTGGCCCTGGTCGAGACCAGACGGACTTCTTTAGGGCCAGGGATCCTTAGCTGATTGGAGGCAGTAGAGCGTAGAGCTCTTTTGGGGGCATAGGCGGGGAGGCGGTCCCTCAGGTACACTGGGCCCTGACCGCGTATGGCCTTGAAGGTAATAACCAGAACCTTTAGTCTGATCCGGAATTCAACTGGTAACCATTGCAGCTGGTGGAGAATAGGCCGGATATGAGACCTCCACGGTGTTGCTGTGAGGATCCTGGCTGCTGCATTTTGAACCAGTTGTAGTTTCCGGGTCAGGGCTGAGGGCAGGCCTGCGTAGAGCGAGTTACAAAAGTCCAGTCTAGAGGTGACCGTCGCATGGATCACTGTGGCTAGATGTTCCGGGGCCAGGTAGGGCGCTAGTAGTTTGGCTTGGCGGAGATGGTAAAATGCCAGCCGCGCTACCTTTGTGATCTGGGCCTCCATTGTGAGGGAGGCGTCCAGAATCACGCCTAGGTTCCTGGCGGAGTAAGCCGTAGAGAGCTGCACGCCATCCAGGGTAGGCAGGCACGCTTCCTCACATGGCCCCTTCCTACCCAGCCACAGGACCTCCGTCTTTGAAGGATTGAGCTTCAGACGACTCTGCTTGAGCCATCTCGTCACTGCTTCCAGGCAGCTGGCTAATGCTTCTGGGGGAGAGTCAGGGCGGCCATCCATCAGGAGGAAGAGCTGGGTGTCATCTGCATATTGGTGGCAACCCAGCCCAAACTTCCGTACCAGTTGTGCGAGAGGGCGCATGAAGATGTTAAATAGGATAGGAGAGAGGACCGCTCCTTGTGGGACTCCACAAGTAAGTTGCCGGCGGTCTGATGTTTTCTCTCCTATTGCAACCCTCTGTCCACGATCCTGAAGGAAGGAGATCAGCCATTGAAGGGCTGTCCCTTGTATTCCAGCATCGATGAGGCGGCGAGCTAGAAGCTCGTGATCGACTGTGTCGAACGCCGCTGAGAGGTCTAATAATATCAGCAGTGCCGACCCGCCTCGGTCCAACTGGCGACGGAGGTCGTCCGTCAGGGCGACTAGCGTTGTCTCTACCCCATGGCCAGGCCGGAAGCCAGACTGGGATGGGTCTAGGACCGAAGCTTCTTCCAGGTACTCCGTCAGTTGGTTTGCGACTGCCCTTTCTATCGTCTTGCCCAGAAATGCTAGGTGCGAGACGGGCCTGTAGTTGTTAGGCTCTTGTGGATTTAGAGATGTTTTTTTCAACAGTGGACGTACCATGGCCTCTTTCAAACCCTCCGGGAATTCTCCTGTTGTGAGAGATAGGTTGATTATCTCCCGGAGGGGGCCCTTTATTCTTATGCCGGCTGTTTTTAAGAGCCAGGATGGGCAAGGGTCCAGTGGGCATGTAGTTGGTCTTGTTGTCGCTAGTATCCTGTCCACTTCGGCCAGCGTGAGTCGTCTGAAGTTACTCATAGTTTTCTCCAAAGACGGCCAAGGGGCCTCTAGTTCACTTTTTGTATCTAAGGTTGGAGGGAGGTCGTGGCGGAGTGTCGAGATTTTGTCTGCAAAATGGCTCGCAAATGCCTCACAGCTGATGTCCAATTGGCTACTGTTTTGTTGCCCTTCAATCAGGGCAGTGAGGGATCGAACTACCTTAAACAATTGAGCTGGGCGTGAGTCTGCAGATGCGATGGTAGCCGAGTAAAAATTGCGTTTTACTGACTTCACCGCCATCTCATAGGCTTTCATCTGCATTCTATAAGATGTTCTCGAGGCTTCGTCACGAGTCTTCCTCCAAACTCGCTCTAGCCGTCTCAGTTCCCGTTTCTTGTCGCGAAGCTCCTCGGTGTACCAGGGAGCTCGCTTGAGACGGAGCCGGAGAGGGCGTCGGGGAGCTCTCTCATCAATGGCAGTCAGCAGTCTGTCATGCCAGTCACTGACCAGGCCATTGAGAGAAGTGCCGGGAGGCATTGGTTCCCGCAGAGCGTTCAGGAATCCTATTGGATCCATAAGTCTCCGCGGGCGAGCTAAAATTTGCTCGGCGCCCAACTGAGGAGGTGGTGGAAGCCTTAGCCGAGCCTTTAGAGCATAGTGGTCTGACCATGGCACGGCTGTTGTTGTGACCAGATCCACATCCAAACCTACGCCGAAAATAAGGTCCAGGGTGTGGCCTGCTTGATGGGTGGGGCCAACAACAAATTGCGAGAGCCCCAGTGTTGCCATGGTTGACACTAGGTCCTGTCCAGTTCTAGAGGACAGTAGCTCAGCATGGACGTTAAAGTCCCCCAGGACTAGTAGACTGGAGAACTGTAGCGTCCAGGCCGCCACCGCCTCTAGCAGGGCAGGCAGGGCATCTGGTGGTGCAGTGGGCGCGCGGTATACTAACCAGATGGCCACGCTCTCGGTTGATCCCCATCCGAGGCCAACACATTCAATGCCTGGTATTGACGGCGCAGGGAGGGCTCTAAAGGAGAAAGCCTCTCGGGTTAGGATTGCCACCCCTCCTCCCCGCCCCGCTGTCCGGGACTGGTGGAGGACAGAGAACCCAGCAGGGGCTAGGTCTTTGAGGGCAACTGTCTCCCCTTCCCTGGTCCAGGTTTCTGTCAAGCACGCCAGGTCCGCTCTTTGCTCTACAAAGTAGTTTTGCAGCGTAGAGGTTTTGTTGTTTATTGACCTGGCGTTGCACAGCACCAGTGTCAGAGGCGGGTTGTTTACCTTTGCCTCCACCCTAGTGTCACGAGGGATGGGGCAGAGTCTGGAGGGGGCCTGAGTATGTTTGGTTTTCGGCCCCCTTGGTTTGATGTACCTCCGCCATCCGCTGTCCCTGCCTTTGCCCCTTATTATTGGGATCCCTGACCCTATCAAGGCCCCTGCTTTTCCTCCTTCTTCAGATTTGTTAGGCATTGTGAGCTCTATGGACACTGTTGGTTCAATTCTTGGTTCAGTGGTTTGGCTGGGGTTGATTGTTAAACCCCGGTTCTGTCTTTGTGTGTGTGAGTTTGTGTATCTGTGGGAGGTTGGCCCTGATCGCTAATTACAGCCTCTCAGGGCTTCCCAGTTCCACTTGTGTAGTTATGTGTTGGGTGTAGGATGTGTATCGTTGTGGGAGCCTGGAGGGGTAGTCCCGATCGCCTATTGTGGCACCTCAGGGTTGCCCAATCCAGGGGTGTGTGGTGTATGAGTGATCTGTGTGTTATTTCATGTTGGCTTGGGACTGAGGCTTATGAATTGGGTGTGGTTCAGTTGGATGGTAGGGTTGTTTGGTAAGTGGGGGGCAAGTTATTGGGTTGGTTGGTAAGTTGGGCTAATTGGTTGATTGAGCTAATTTCCTCAGGCTGGGTTGGGTGTTCAATTGATGGTGATTGATTGTTTAATTGGTAGGATTGATTATTTGGGTGGTTTTGGGGTAGAATCAGTTGTTTGGGGTGGGGGTTAGTTATTTAATTGGTAGAATTAATTGTTTTGGGTGGGTTTGGGGTAGGTCAGTTGATGGTGTTTAATTGTGTTGGGTTTATTGTTTTGGCTGATTGGTGGGTGGATATGTTGATTTAATTTGGTATGGCTGGGTAGGGGGGTGGGGATAAGTCAGGTGTGGGTTGGTAGCTAGTGAAGGTTGGGCTATCTTTGACTCCCTCTTGATTCCTCCTCTTTTTTGATTTTGGAGTATTTCCTTTCTCCCTCTCCCCTCTCCTTTTCTTTATTTCAGTCCTTTCTCCTCTCACTTTCTCTTTCCCTTCCCGTTTTTCTCTTCTTTCCCCCTCCCCTCCCCTTCCCCCCTCCCCTTCCCCCCTCCCCTTTTCTTTATTTCAGTCCTTTCTCCTCTCACTTTCTCCTTCCCTTCCTGTTTTTTTTCCTTCTTTCCCCCCTCCCCTTCCCCCCTCCCCTTTTCTTTATTTCAGTCCTTTCTCCTCTCACTTTCTCCTTCCCTTCCTGTTTTTTTTCCCTTCTTTCCCCCCTCCCCTTCTCCCCTCCCCCTCCCCTTTTTCCCTTCTTTCCCCTTCCCCTCTTTTCTGTGCACATCACAATGTTGCTTCCTGATTTTTTCCCAGTTGTTGGTAGTTTGGTTGGTGTCTTGTCTTTCTTTCTCCCCCGCTCTCTTCCCCCTTACCCTCCCCCCCTCCGTTTTCTGTTTACAGTTTCCCCGCTTGGTTTTTCTTCCCGCCCGATTTGTTCCCGCCCAGTTTCTGGTAGTTTGTTTGGCGTCCCTTCCCCCTTCTTGGAACGGAGTTATCTCCGTTTGTGATCTTTTCCCTCTCCGTTTGATTTTCTTCCCGCTCAATTGTCCCGCTCAATTTTTCCCGCTTAATTTCTATTAGTTGTTTGATGCCCTTCCCCCTTCTGGGTACAAGTTATGCCCGTTTGTATTCTTCTCCCTCCCCACATACTTATTCACATACTTCCTCGCACTCTAGGGGTTCTTCAGAAGTGTTAAGAAGACGGTGGGTAAATGTGATCTGGTATATATTTGGGCTTCCAAAGGCCCCAAATGTAACAATCATGGGATAAAAGGATGAGTCAAATGGGTGAGTCACTGGTTAAAATATCTGGAATCAGAGGTCAGCAAAGAAAAATCTAAATTTGCAGATGACATCAGATCATTTAAAACGTTGAAAACTAAAGTTGATTGTGAGAGGCTGAAGGAGAATCCCCCTAGATTGGGTGAATGGGTAAATTATGGCAAATATCAAGTGTAATGTGTAATATGATATGATTTGGGGTACCCTCTCTTTCAATATTATATGTACACTGACAAGATCTGAACTGGTAGTTAATGACCAGGTTGGTACCTGATGAAAACTTGTTTCTTTGCTCTCCAGGGCAACTGTATGATGGGCTCAGGGCTAGTTTATCCATGTAGCACGTGCCCTACTCTTCCATGGGCCCCACACAGTGCCTCACTGTCCCCCATGGATCAGGGTTGTAGCTTCTCTCTCTCTCCCCCCCACCGCCTTACAAATTCTTAGTGTTTCTGCACACCATAAATATAGTAAAATTCTTACCTCCTGAAGATACTATATTCTGGCCACTTCGCATGATGCCAGCCTCCTGCGTCTGGGCAGCAAACTGGTCTCTATATCCGCCATTTAAAGGCATGAATTGGTGAATCCCCAAAAGCGGATTCACCTACCTAAAAAGCACTATCACATAGCGGGCAACCAGCAGGCCCCCATTAAAAGAAATGTGTGGAGGCAAAGAAGCACTACGTCAGCCTCCAATGTCCCACCCTCATACGCACCTCCCTCTCCCTTCTTCCTGGGGAAAGGAAGTGCTACTTCAAAATGGAGAACCGCCTGGAATAACAAATAGGTGGACACGCACCTTGGCTGTCATTGGGACTTGTCTGTGGCTGGTTTCCCCAGGCTGGCTGCTGGGGGGAGGGGAGGCTGAGAAATGGACTCGGGCCCACTAGTGGCCCTCAATGTGGGTGGGTGTGTGGGAGGCTGCCCTGCGGTCTTTGGCGGGGTGGGGGGCAAGACAGCTGGACTGCAGCAGCGCTGGGCAAGGAGACAGGGGGGGCAGGCATCCAGTGGTGGCAAGGCTGGTCAGAGTGGCTCGAACCCCTGCACTCTGGGCTGATGAGGAGCCACTCCCAGCTGGGCTTGCATAGCGAGCTTTTTGTTGTTGTCATGGCTGGGCATGCACGGTGTGGCAGGGCAGCAGCAGGAGGCAGTGGAGGAGGAGGAGGTGGAGAAATCAGTGGAGGCGGCAGGCAGGCAGGCAGGCAGAAGAGAGCGCAAAGGACAGCCCTGAGCTCCTTGCTTGCTGGCACAGGGGGGAAGGAGGCGGTGGCGGTGAGGAAGGAAGAGGAGAGAGGGGGAAGGGAGGGAAGGAGGGAGGATAAGGAGGCACTAGCAGCCAGTAATTAATGCAGGGTAGTTATGCAAACGAATAAGTGTGTATTTTTTTTTTAATTCAGCAATCACAGGACGTTCTTACATCAATCAGCCATGCCTTCCTCTCTCTTCTTCCTAAGATGGGAATTTCTTTTTAAAAATGGAGAACTGCCTGGATCAACGAATGGGCGTAAACACGCCTCAGCTGTCATTGTCTGTGCCTCTATAAACATGCTGATAGGGGTTTAAACAAATAAGTACATTTTAAAAAACACCCTGGTGATCGCGAGAAGTTCACTTGTCAATCAGCCATGCTGGGAAGGGATTGGTTGGCCAAAGTGACTGACAGTGGTGAGCAAGCCAAAGTGCAACAAGCCTAAAGCTCATTGCTCTCTCTTCTTGCATTTGTGAGTAGTGTAAGGCACGCAGAAACCTGTGAGACAGTCCGAGAGGTGTGGAGTCGCTATTTTTTCTCACTCTTCGCAATACAGTAGGCTTCACACACTATTAATAGTGTGCGGAAAAGCCCTTATACTAGCTCTGGTGCTACGGGCCCTCAAATCCTTAAACCACTCCTGACCACTGGTCTCATTGAGCAGGATTCCTTCTTTTATATTTTTCCTATTTTGGTTGCCCTTAATATTGTGAATCTCTGTGCTTATTTTATCTTGTATATCCCTAAATCTAATTCTGAATACACATCTCTTGTGCAGTCCCTAATGTCAATGCAATCAATTGATCAATCAATCAATTCATAATAGTTGCCAGGGAAAGGTATTTTCGCTCCCTGGAAAGCTGCTGAATTAGAAGGACCAGTGATCTGACTCGGCAGAAAGAAGCTTCACACATTGGTATGCGTACCTTTCAAGCCACTGTCAAAGACCTAGTAGCACCTGCCAGGAAAGGCACCTGCAGTCAGCAAAATCTAGCGTGTTCTTTCAATATAATCAAAGTGAAACTACAAGGCTTTAGCTATGAGACACATTTACAACTTGGAAGTAGGATAGAGGAGTGGGGTCAAATGTAGTACAAAGGACCAGGTTGAGACTTTACATGAAGCTCAAATGTTGAAGGTTTGCATTAATTAGGCTCAATAATTATAGTACACCAAAAATGAATGGAGTAGATCCTTGTGAATTTTCTTCAAAACCACTACTAGAGCACCACAGAAGGCATATTCCTTCATAGACATATCAAATGATCTGACTTGTGAGGGTAAAGAAGAACATTATCTGGGCCTTCAATCTCATTTTTAGTTCATCCAGTTTTATGTCTGAAAACCATGTGAGTCAAGTAATAGACCAGGGGTGGTCAAACTGTGGCCCTCCAGATGTCCATGGACTACAATTCCCAGGAGCCCCCTGCCAGGGAATGCTGGCAGGGGGCTCCTGGGAATTGTAGTCCATGGACATCTGGAGGGCAGTAGTTTGACCACCCCTGTAACAGACAATGAATTGCCATCTGGGAATGGACTTGTCATTTCTCAATAAGCTCCCGAGTATGTCACAGATGGCTGTCGGGATCCTAGCAACTGAAGGAGTACGGACTCAGCACGTGGCAGGAAAGGCCTGTTCAAAGATTCATCTCAACCTTTCTTACTGTAACCTAATGAAAATAGACTTGGTTCGTGTCTTTGAGCAAGGGGTCATGCCAAACGATGATGCGGTACACTTGAAACTGTATGTCAGAAACCATCTGAACTAATCTATTGTCTGTATACAATATACAATTGTTCATTTTGTCCCTTGGTCATAACTTCCGTGTGGGCACATCTCTCCTGCAGGGAACAAGCTGACATTGGAAGTCCAGTGTGATGGAAGAAATGGGATGGGGTGGATTACAATGTGCAGGACAGCACAGTTCCATCAAATAAGTTTATGAATGTACTGTCAGGAATGTTTATAGATGTGAACAAAACCTGACTCATTTTTTTTAGCTATCCCTGATTGCACTCGAATACTTTCTCTTTCTCCCATGACAAAAGTCAAGGGGACCCATTCTCATCTAGAGCGGAAAGGCAATATGAGATAAATATACTGCCCTCACCTACCTGTTCTGACCGAGCAGTGATATCAGGGCTCTCTCAGCTTCACCCACCTCACAGGGTGTCTGTTGTGGGGAGAGGAAAGGGAAGGCGACTGTAAGCCTCTTTGAGCCTCCTTCAGGTAGAGAAAAGTGGCATATAAGAACCAACTCTTCTTCTTCTACCTTGTGGAGGCACCTCTTCTTGATCTCCAGATGAGTGACCATAGAGTGTGACAACCAAGGCTTGTCTCAGCACCAACCTTTGACCTCTTCCCTCCCTCCTTCAGCCCTCAAGTTGGACTTCCACTGATATAGCGGGAAGATGACCTACTTCCTAGACTGAACACTACTGATTCAAGCCCTTTTACTTGTATAGTTCATCCCTTTTTTTTTCTGTTACCTTATAGCGTAGACTGCAGCTGTAGGCAAGCTAAACTTGAAGGACAATATTTCTCTGGGGGGATGTTGTTATGTTGGGGGGGGACCACCCTCAAGAAGATGCACTGTACCAGGTAGACGAGGGTTTCTCAACTAGGGTTTCATAAAATCCTGGGGTTTCTTGACGGCCCTGGAAGGACTGAATATTTGCCCATTTTGTTTAATGAACTGGAGATTAAGTGGTTCCTGGACATTCTCTGAACTAGGCAGATTTTCAGTATTTTTATTCCTGTTCATTGTTTTCTTCTTGACTGCTTCTTTGATAGAGTTCTTCCCAGCATTATTATTTCTTCCTCCTGAGTACATGAAGGATCCAAGTCAGTCATTATTCATATGATGGATGCTATGACAGGCTTTTTTAACCAGGGTCTCATGAAACTCTGGGGTTTCTTGATGGCCCTGGAAGGGTTTCCCGAATGGGTAGGAGTAAATTATATATATATATATATATATATATATATATATATATATATATGTATATGTATATGTATATGTATATGTATATGTATATGTATATGTATATGTATATGTATATGTATATGTATATGTATATGTATATATGTATATATGTATATGTATATGTATATGTATATGTATATGTATATGTATATGTGTATATATGTATATGTATATGTATATGTATATATATATATATATGTATATATATATATATATATATATATATATATATATATATATATATATATATATATATATATATATATATATATATATATATATATATATATATATATATATATATATATATATATATATATATATATATATATATATATATATATATATATAAATCTGTTACACATTTTTCAGGTGATATGATCATATATGGTAATGTTGACCCACTCCCCAACTGGCCAATGATGGGCCTAGAGTGGGTGAGAAGAGAAGGGGCCCGGGGGGACATGTACACAGCTATGCTTCCCAACCGTATTCTGTACCATCGCACCACTTCTGGGGTTTCTCGAAACTTGACAAATGTTTCAGGAGTTTCTCAATGATACTGAGAAAGGCTGAGGTACACAATTTTACCAGTGCCCAAAAGCATACATAAAACACTGTGATTCCTTTGTTAAATTTTTTCTTTGAGAAACCACATTTCTTTGAGTGCAGTCCTCAGCAAAGTTAGCTGGCAGGAAGAACCATTGTACCATGTGTGATGTACATAGTGATTCATTTATTACTTATTAAGTGTCTTTGCAGAAGCTGCACGTATCCATTTTGGTTTGGAGTCTATTTTCTCATGCAGAATCATCGGGGGCATGAATAGCTGCTTAAATGTGCACTAGGTCTAGCTTCCTGCGGAGGTAGTGGATTGTGTTCCTCGGTGGACATTGGGTCGGTAAAATGTGAATTATATTGCAGTCGTGCTTTAGTCTCAAAATAGATTTGAGGCGGATCATTATACTGAGATAGATGTTTCACATTCATCTAATAACAATTTTGATTTCTGTAGAATCGTATTTCATGCTGCATCACTGATGTTTATAAGGGGTGATGGGACTTAACCATGGTACCTTTTATTGTCTTGCGGCATTGAGATATGTTTTGGTTGCTCTGTACCATGACAGATAGGCTTTGGCTTGATTGCGAAATCATCCAGAAGAACTTTGTTTTTTTGACGATGAGTACAGGAACCCAGCGTAGCATTGAACTAGGGCCCAGGTTCGACTCTCCTCACCAAGAATTCCACAGGGAGGACCATGGAGCACTTGTCCTCTCTCAGCCTACCCACCTCACTGGAGGATAAAATGTTGAAGAAGATTGCCACGTGCTGAGATTTTTGGGAGGAAGAACAGGATAAAGGTGAATGGAAAGCCATCAGAAAGTCTTGAGAAAGGCTTCTGTTCGTTGTGAGCAGAAAATATCTGAACTCCCATTCCCAGACAGCATCCAATTTTGAAGCCTAGAACTCTCATCTCTGAAAAGTGGAGAAGAGTGTGCCATCAAATTGCAGCCACCTAACGACAAGAGATACATTTGTTATTGGGGATCCATTTGTTATTTGTCAGGAATTAAATTAGACGATGGGGCAGGGTTCATATGGACATGATGTGACTTTATAATACAGTTATTCCTGTAGTGGTTTAAGCTGATGTTCCCAGAAAATGTGGACCCACTGATGTAAGGTAGCCTAAATCATCTTTCAAAAAAATCAGTGTTCTTTGGTCGTGAGAAGGTCAGGAACCTGGTTGCACGTGTGACTTTGACTAAATAGTCTTACTGACCTGAATGGAACCAAACAAACCTTAAATACCAGTATTTGGGCCAACTAAGATATTTTATCCTGGGGGGAAAAACTGCTTTGGAAGGTATGGCATCATACCCTGCTATGAGAGAGCCAGTTTCAATTCCCTGCTCCCCCACATGCAACCAGCTGGGTGACCTTGGGCTCACCACAGCACTGATAAAGCTATTCTGAGCGAGCAGTAATATCAGGGCTCTCTCAGCCTCACTTATCTCACAGGGTGTCTGTTGTGGGGAAAGGGAAGGTGACTGTAAACTGCTTTGAGACTCCTTCAGGTAGAGAAAAACTGCATATATGACTCCTTCCCTCCTCAAACCCTTCCCTTTGAGGCTGTACCCCAAAACCTCCAGGTATTTCCCAATCTGCAGCTGGCAGTCCTAAGGCCTTGTCTGGCTCCTCTTAACTAGAACAATATCAGTTTGCAAGAGCATGTACTAGTGATTGAAGAATGCTGTGTTGTGCTCTTGAATGCTCTACATGCTCATATAAAGGGCGCCCTCCTCCTCCTTGACATATTTGTGTTGTATTTTCTAGCATTTCTATTAGAAGACCTCAACCGCTTGCGATATTTTAGGCACTGAGAAGGTGACTGGCAAACTTTTAGAGCCGCCACTGGTAGAGTGATTCTAGTCATTTTCATTAATGCAAATGGACCTTACACTGTGCCCTTGGCAGCAGGCTTCCTTTGGCGTTCTGTCCCATTTGGCAATGTGATCTTGCAGAGCTTGCTTCAATGGAAGTGGAGACATCATTCCACACTGAGCATTTGCCCCTTGAAGTCTCGCAGTTACTGTGCAGCTAACTGCACCCATTTCCTTTTCTCTCTTCCCTGTTTAGAGTCCCTTCCATCTGGCATCACTACAGGGGTTACTGCTAGCTTGATGGAGAAAGAATATGAAATAAACACTCCTCCGTCATTGTCACTTCCAAAATATCCCATTGGGTTTCCTTTTGTGAAGAAAAATGTTTTAAAAAAATTAGAATTGTATTTGTTCTAAGTAAAAGCTTGAAGAATATTAGAATTACCTTGTTGGTTTTATACCAGGGTTCCTCCAGTTGCTCATTGCAGCCAGCCAACCTGAATGGCTTCCAGAACTGATTCGTTGTGCTGCATGAAGGAGTCCAGTGTTTGTTCTACAACTACTTTCTTCAAGGTGCTCCAAAAAATAGTACTCCAAATGCAGGCAGCAGAAAGGGCATCCAAGGCAGTGGGGAAGCAGTATGAAATGAAATCTCTTTCAACCAGTGACCTGCTACCACACCTGTCCTCCCCAGGTTGGGCCAGCAGTGATAGCATCCCTGGGCCCATAAGCCAGTATAGGCAGAAGTAGGGATGCCAGCTCCAGATGGGGCTTCACCCGAATTATAGTTCATCTTCAGGGATCCGTTTCCATGGAGAAAATGCATAATTTGGAGAGTGGTCTCCATGGCATTATCCCTCTCCAAGATCCCTGTCCTCTCTGGGAGTATCCCAAGCTGGATCTGGCAACCCTATCCTCCCATCTTCTGCTGGTGGTTGGGAGGGGTGAACACCTGGCAACTCTGGAAGTAGAGACAGAAGAATGAGGAAATAGTAGAAACAAGAAGGAAGGAGTGCAATATAGATTATAACAAAAAAATGTGAAGGTTTTCTGAAGCAAAGGAAGGGAGAAATGCATATCCTAATTATTCCCCTGATGCTTGTTGTCAGCCATCTAATACACTGGTTTTCCCCTTGTCATAAAAATTGCTTTAGTTTTGCAGAATAATTCCATATAGAATGAACTTTGGGATTTGTCTTTACCAAATACCCACTTAGAGACTTAGTCATCCTATCAACTTCCAGTTACTCCTACGCATGCTCGTAGTACACCTGCTCTTTTTAAAACAAAATGTTGACCTTTCCATCAATTTGGCTTTATGTTGTATATTAGAATTTTTAAAAGTGGCCCTGGTATTTTGTATAGCATATAGTTACAATTTCTTGGAATATATTACTATTGGAAAGGCACGAGTTCTAAAAACTCAGTCTGGACCAGACGAGACTCTCCGGTCAGGCCAGACTGAGGTAAAACCATGCTCCATTTTGTTCTCCCTTGGCAGCCATTTAAATATCAAAGTACAACACGGTGATGGAACCTGAAATCATCTCACCACAAGGATACAACGCATTGGTACAGGAAAAGCTGGAAGGATTACTACTTGGTGTGCAATTGTCTGTGGGCTGAATGAGGATAACGGGTGAGGTAGTATAGGGAAGAAGGTATCAGTCAAAGTAAAGGAGCAGGAGAAGGGTCTAACATTATTGCCAACTGTAAGATCTAAGTTGGGCTTTTGTTTGCCCTTCTGAGACCAGCCATTAACTTGGGGGTGGCCAGAAGTGCAAGCCCTTGGGCATGAGTCATATGGCAAGAGCTAAAGTTGCACCCTGGGGCCTTGCATGACCTGGTTCAAGACTGGTTATTCTGGGGATTGCTGGTTTACTCAAATGGTATGTTTTTCTTTGATTCTTCTATGGTTGTCTTTTTATTGCGATTGTAAGCTTCTTGAGGTTTGATTTTGGGGAGAAACAGTGAATACATTTGCTAAATGGGTAAGTGTGAAAAGGTAAGCCTTCCAGTAACATTCAAGGATCAAAACTTGTGAAAATTCAGGGGTATGTTGGAACATCAGTAAATGGTATTGATTTGAAAAAGCTGTAGTTAGGAGATCTCACTGTATTTTAGTAACCACAGGATCTGTCAAATAGGTGACTGGAGCTTCAGCACCTTGGGGTGGAGACACAAATATTTCACATGTTTTCTGGGATCCTAGGTGAATTGCTGTCCCATCAGATCACAGTATACCACTGTGGTCTTTTCCCTCACCTCATGCACCTTCAGATGGGGTGCTTTTCCCTAGTCATCAAGAATAACTATCTGACTTAAAAAAAAAAGAAGAGTTGTTTTTTATACCTCATTTTTCTCTACCAGCATGAGTCAAAGCAGCATACAATTTCCTTCCCTTCCTCTCCCCACAACAGACACCCTGTGAGGTAGGTGGGCCTAAAAGAGCCCTCATAACACTGCTCTTTGAGAACAGCTCTATCGGGGCTGTGATGAGCCCACAGTCACACAGCTGGCTGCATATGGAGGAGTGGGGAAATCAAACTCAGCTCACCAGATTAGAAGCAGCTGCTCTTAACCACAACACTAAGCTGGCTCCCCTGGCTGTTTCTACACTTCATTGTAGAAGGTTCCAACTCTGGTAAGTGGGGTTTGTGTGTTGTTATGGCCATCACATCACAGCTTACTTTTAATGACCCCATAGAGTTTTCAAGGGAAGGGATTTTCAGAGGTGGTTTGTCATTGACTGCCTCAATGTCACGATTCTGGTATTCCTTGGTGGTCTCCCATTCAAATATTGGCCCGGGCAAACCTCGTTTTATCTTCTGAGATCTGAGGAGATCAGATGAGACTGGGCTAACCAGGGCAGGGCAGGGCAGGTAGTACGGCCATTCATTTATACAAGACTGTAACACTGCAGAGCAATCTTAAACAGATTAGTGCCCTTTTCAGGTCACAGAAGCCAGTGGTCTTAGAAGGAATGCTTAGGGTTACACTGCAAGTTTATTAGTGCTCATTGAAACTTCCGAAGCATACGTATTTCTAATTTTCAGGAGAGGAAGAGAATTCAGCTGGAAGAGGCTGGATCTGGGGAGAAAACATGATGTGGGAGATGATGGCAGAGTGGACAGGAGATGAAAAGGAGACAGGAAGAGATGATAATACAGCAGGAGAAGGAACTTTCCTCAAGAGCAAATGTATATTATAGGAGTTGATTTTGTACAGTGTATAGAATGTTCGGTTTGGATGTGGGACGACTGAGGTTCAAATCCCAGGTTTCCATTCCACTAATGGTGGGGTTTTCCCGGAGGCTTGTTCCAGGAGATGGGACATCTTCCACCAGTGGAATCTCCAAGTGCAGATAGAAGACTTCTTGCACCAGCAGAGGTATCCATGATTAGCAGAATGAAAAGTCTATGGATTATTATTATACATGACTTGCTAGTCATGTACAGTTAGCTTTAAAAGGCAGTCAACGTGGTAGATCAAGTCATCTACTGTTCTGAGAGGTCCTTCAGTATCTCTACGGAGAAAATGGGGAGAAGGAGGCATTCTACCACGAATGCCTTTGTTTTTCAGCAGGGTTCGTCAGCCTTGCAATGTTGTCTTATTTTAGATTTCTCTCTGGTTTTTCCACCCCTTGTTGAAAAGCAGCCATGCAAAGCTTAAGAGGGATGACAAGACATGGCATCGCAGGCATTATGTTACAAGCTTTCATGTCTTAAATGCATGGTACACTGCACATTAGAGAGGCGAAGGAGGGGAAGCAGGGGAAGTTTGCATCCCACAGCCGTGTTCCTGAAGAAAATGTCAGCGATGGCAGACGGCCGCAAACACGCAAGAGCCTCTATTTGCTTTCGTGAAATTTCTCTCATTCGAACCTTAAGCACGCTTTCTGTTTCGAGGATCCGCTGAGAGTTTCCTGAAGCAGGCTGTCTCGTTCGGAATCGTGTTTTTTGAAGGAAATTGCTCGAGTGGGTTGGGAACGTCTACGGTCTCGATATAACTTTAAACAACGGATGGCCATCTGGGCCCACAGCTCCGGGAATGGGGAAAGATGGACAGGTGAGAAGAGAGGGTATCTCTGGAGACCCAGCAAAAGTAATGGGAAGTGTCACATTTTATATAGATATAGCAAGATTAATGGTGAAAGAGAAGTTGATGCATTGGCTGTGAGCATGGTCCAGGCAGAGGGAAAGGACCCAACATCCATCAAACAACACTTGCACTATTGCACAGGGCTGGGTTGGTCCAGCAGGGAGGGAAACCCAAAGCAGCAGTCGCATAACACCTTTTATGAGAACTAATTAAAATGCCACACAGTATTGCAAGCAATTGAAGTCTCGTCGATTTTTTTCCTTTTATTTTCTCGTCTTTCTTCTTATTATTATTCTTTTTTTTCCTTTTATTTTCTCGTCTTCCTTCCTTCCTCTTCTTCTTCTATCCTTCCTTCCTATTCTCCCCCCCCCACCCACTCTTGCCCTATTGGTTTATGCATTCTGTATGTATCTGTGATACTGTTCAATCTGTTTGATGGTCGTAATGGTCACAAGTGTTCTTTTCAATATCAATTTTAAAATATTTAAAATGCCATAAAGTAGTAAATAAGCTTTCTGGTTCCTAAGAATCCTTCTCTGGACTACTTTGAAATAACAACAACAAGGGGGAGAGGCGTATTCCAAGCCCCAAAGTCTGCCTTTCATAAGAGATTTACAGAATGGAGGAGGTGCTGAATTATAATAGGCGTTGATGGACCTGTCCTCCATGTATTGGATCTAACCCCCCCTTTAAAGAACACTAAAGTAAAGATTTCCACTACACCTTGCTGCAGTGAATGCCATGAACAAATGGCTCTAGAAATCAGTACAGCCAGCTTGGCGTAGCGGTTAGGGGTGCGGACTTCTAACCTGGCGAGCTGGGCTTGATTGCATGCTCTTCCACATGCAGCCAGCTGGGTGACCTTGGGCTCGCCACAGCCCTGATAAAGTTGTTCTGACTGGGCAGTAATATCAGGGCTTTCTCAGCCTCACCCACCTCACAGGGTGTCTGTTGTGGGGAGAGGAAAGGGAAGGCAACTGTAAGCCACTTTGAGCCTCCTTTAGGTAGAGAAAAGCGGCATATAAGAACCAACTCTTCTTCTTCTTCTTCTTAAACATTTAACACATTTAAAAACTATATACAAATTAATTAACTCCCACGCATTCGGGAAACCCTTCGAGGGCCACCAAAAAACCCCAGGGTTTCCTGTGAACCCCTGGCTAAGAAAGCCCGCTCTATTGCCTGGGAACACATGACCAACGTGTCATATCCACCCTCCTGTTTGGGATGGGAGAGTTGAGCTAGAAGTTTATTGAGTACCACCACCCCTTCCCCTGATGGAATTTCTGACATTGCTCTGAACCTTCCCCACCTCCGTGTCCAGGTTTTATGGCTTGGAGAGGTCATTTCTCCCCCACTGTGAGAACTCGCTCTTATCTCCCAGCGTCCTTGGTCTGTCTGGGAGATGCTGGAAATTTACTGCCAGAAACAACAGACCAGACCGAATGGCTCCAGCTTTATGCACCTTTTTTGATCAATAACCTTTTCCTATGTGAACCCCTCTTCCCGCCTAAATTGCCCCCTATATATATCCCTACAGGGGCTACCCATCCTTGTCTCTGTTAATGCATCCTATACTTGCCATATTTGTCCTGTTTCAACCTTATGGAACCTTTCAATAAAGCCTGACTTCTCATCACCGCATGTGTTTGGAGCAGCTTTGTAGCAGGGGGTTTCTTCTGGTCGAGTGGATCAGCCCATAGTCCGTGACACAAGGCAGGAAAGAAAGGTCCTTCCTTTCTCTCTTTTGGGGAAAGCATATAAGACAGTACTCCTTCACTGAGTTTTTCCTGATTTATTTTACAACCTTTTTTAGACTACTTACCTCAAAAGGATTCAAAGTAGATTTTATCGGTCAGGGGACTGCTGGTTTGTGCGGCTGTTTTATTGTGACTGATAATTCCCCGTGTGGTTTTATGGGCATCGGGGGGCACATTGCATTCTTAAGTAACCTGCCTTCGGCCTTGTAGAGAAAGGCACGTTAAAATACTTTAACTCAATGAAAAATCGCTCCTGCGTAAGGTGATCCTGGGCTACTCACCGGGCCATTCTTCAACCCTTCGTAATGATGAACCCTGAAGGAGGACACTGCCCAAGCACTTTGACTGCTATCGATCTTAGTTCCCAGAAAGGAGCTCAAAGTAATGGCTTTTATCCCCCAGACAAAGTGAGGCACCCGGCAAAAACAATGACACCCTTCATAATCACCGCACGAGAAAGCTTCCAAAATATGCAATTAATTTGCCCGTCTGGATAGCAAATTATGACTAATTGTTGGCCGTTGAAGCAAGGCATGAGAAATTTGTTCAGTACTTCAGAGTTCTAGATGAACTGCTTGACTAAGAATCCGGCTGTGGTACCACACCCAGAAATGTTCCCAGACAGGGGGAGATCAGAGAAGAAAAAATCCAGAAAAACAGAAAATACTGCGTGTCCAGAAATTTGGAGTGTTTTCCACACATACATGAGTTGTATAGTATCCCCATTGCTATGGTAATAACTGATACTGCTGGATAACAGTGGGGCTTCTTCACAGATGGTTTCTCCACAGTTTTCCTTCTCCAGTTTTCTGAAACCAGCATCCCCTACTGCATCATCAGGGGATTTTTCAGGTTTTTTAAAAAATCAGTTTTTAAAATGAAAACATTTTAACAATTTGTCAAGTGCTCTGAATTCTCAGCTTTCATTTTTAAGTCTCTAGTCCCTTTCTTGAGGATATATATATATATGCCTTTCCTCTTATATCCCTGCAATAAAAAGGACTGAAAGCTTCTTTAAAAAAATTTTAAGCTGAAAATGCAGAGAACACAATATTCAGTGTTGTTATAATGCTGTCTGTCACAACCCCCTACAGCCTTCCCTATGGTACAGCCATCAGGGTGGGCCACCCCACAGATAACCACCAGCCCACCCATCCCAGTTTTTCAGTGGTGGGGACAAGCCGAGGGACTTCTGGCCAGCCCCTCTTCTGCCACCCCTTGATGTGGACAGCAGGATGTTGGGCACCAGGGAGGGGGGCTTGTTCATCAATGGGCTTTTCTCTATGCAGGCCCATCCCCAGCCCCTATGTGACCATGCTGCACCCACCCACTTGCTCCAAGTGCAAAATGGAGTAGGCACATGCCTGAAATGGACTGTATGGCATTGTACCCCACTGTGGTCCCATCCCCTCCCCTTCCCAAGCCACACTTTATCCAGGCTTCACATCAGGAATTCCTTGCTGATGGTACATTTAGACGCAGCCAATCCGTCACACCTATTGATAAGTCCAGCATCCACAAGGGGTGAGGGGAAAAGAACCAAACATCCACTGAAAAACCATTAGCACAGGGGTAGTCAAACTGCGGCCCTCCAGATGTCCATGGACTACAATTCCCAGGAGCCCTTGCCAGCATTCGCCAGCGAATGCTGGCAAGGGCTCCTGGGAATTGTAGTCCATGGACATCTGGAGGGCCGCAGTTTGACTACCCCTTAGCATCTCTTTAGGATTGTGTTTGCAGCCAGCCTGCAAGAAGAGAAACTGGCCATGCCAGTGCATATGCTTTCCCTTGGTATATACTGGTGTAGCTGCCAAGGAGGGAAGCTCAGAAGCACAGAGTGTCCCGTCTAGTGATGGCTGTGAAATTTGCCTGGAATGAAGGAACGTCTCAAACGAGTCGCTAAGCAGCTCGAAAAGACTCCTCAAGATATGCCAGGCCAAATTGAAACAGCGCAGCCCTGAGAAATTGTTTGCTGTGGATAGATGGTTGAGAAATCCCTCCCTGACACTGTCACTCCAAGACACGTTGCCGGCCTTTCAGGGCCATCGCTACATCTAATTTGAGAGGTACAGTTCAAGCGGTTATATTAACAACTTATCGCTAGCTTGCCCCTGACAGAGGTCCTAATCCTGCAAAACAGCTTGCCACACACTGACAGCACCTACATGGAGATCTGGTCTTTCTCGGGTGGCACGTGCGAAACCCTCCGGAAAGGTCACTGAGGAGAACTGCCAATTTGGAGAACGGCCTTAAGGGGAAAGGTCGAGAGAGGTGGGTATGTGTAGCTTGGAGAAGAGGAGGGTGATGGGAGAGCTGGGTTTAATTGCATGAGAGACAGACAAGTGGAAGGGGGGAACAATTTGTCCGTTGCAGCTTTAGGAGCCATGGGTTCAGATGATAGGAATGGAGGTTCCACTTAAATCAGGTTTTCTTGATGGCCCTGGAAGGGTTTTCCACACACACACACACACACACACACCAAATTGCCAATGATGGGCCTGGAGGGTGGGTGGGAAGGGGAGGAACTCCAAATGGTCATGTACACAGCTCTGCTTCCCAACTATATTCTGCACCATTGCACCACTTCTGGGGTTTCTCAAAGCCGGAAGAATGTTTCAGGGAGTTCTCAATGGTAAAAATGTTGAGAAATGCCAACTTAAATAATAGAAAGCATTTTCTGATGGTAGGGGCTGGTTGAAGATGTGCTGCCTCAGGGAGTGGAGTTTGTTGGAAGTTTTTAGGGGGAGATTTTATGAGTACCTGTCAAGAGTGTGTGATCTTTTAAGCCACCATGAACTCTTGGACAAAGATTCCATCTGCCCCCCCCCCACACACACACACACTCCATATAGCCTCAATCTAAACCAAGAACAAAACAAGCAATCACTTGGCTTTCTGCTACCATGAATCTTCTATAGTAATAAAAGAGTTGGCCTGACTGTCCATGTTTATTTATTTAAATTATTTATATCCCACCTTTGTCCCTAGTGAGGACCCAAAGTAGCTTAGATCAGTCTCCTCTCATCCATTTTATCTTCACAACAACTTTGCAAGGTAGGTTAGGCCAAGGTAGGTTAGGCCCAAGGTCACCCGGCAAACTTCCACAGCAGAGTGGGGATCTGAACTGGGATTTCCCAGATCCCAGTATAATGAATAATAATAATAATAATAATAATAATAATAATAATAATAATAATAATAATAATAATAATAATAATAATACAATGGCAGGCTAACTCATCTGAGAATAAAGGAGGAGACCCAAAATTGGCCTCCAGATTCAGGATGGTTGTGGGAGTTCCAGGGCCCAAATGGAAAAGCATGGGAAGATCCTGGCTCATCTGAGACAAACCACAGCACATCATGCAAAGGGTTTCAGGCATAACTCAGAAAATAATGCTGCATGTTTGAAAAGTGCTTACTAACCCTAGATGGAAGTTAGAGGGCCAAAACTGAAAGGAGCCGGAACACCGTGAACCAGGTTATCTCCACAACAGACAACATGCAATAAGAGAGCTTTTAAGAGACCCATCATGTGTCTCTAATATTCAGACTCATAACCAGCCATGGAAGGTTGCTGGGTGACACCGTCTCAGCCAGACCTTCCACACAAGACTGTTGTGAGGATAAAATGGAGGACAGGAGAACAATGCCGCGTTGGGTCCACATAGGGGAGAAAGACGGGTTAGGCTATTCTCATGTAGCAATGTAGCCTTTACAAAGAACTGTTAGATCGCCCAGCTGCACAATAATGATGAATAATCCAGTGCCTGAACTGGGAGTTGTGACTTCTGTTCTACATGTTTGCTACTATACTACTCTTGTATGCATTCTGTCATCAAGCAGAATAGGAATGAGAAGGTCTTGAGACCAAGAAGTGAAAATAAACAGGTGGGCATGGAAGAATTACGTGAAGAGAGACAGAAATGAATGAGAAAAGTGTGGAAAGGAGGGAGAGAAATTAAGGGAAAGAGAAGAAAAGGTTGTTTTATCTTTCTGCAACACCCTAAGTCTTGTTTCTAAATACCTGGCTGACCTCAGTGCAATGAAAGGAAGAAAGGCTAGACTATTATAGAAAATGACCTTGGTTAGTGGGCTGCAGGCCAACCATGTAGCAGCTATCAGTTAGGGTAGCTTATCTTGATCCATTGCTGGCTTAGTTGATGGATTTAGGATGATCTATTAGGCAAATTCACTTCAGTCTTGGAGACAAGGAAGTCTAGCCAATATTAGGGGGGCTTTGAATGAACTCAGACATCCCTGTCGGCAGTCCATGAGGACAGAAGCGCCCAACAGATCACGATACTATATTTGTATGGAATAAACTCATAGACAAGCACACAAGAGCCATGTCTAATTGGCATTCATCGTGCATCTTTGGCTAGAAACTCATCACTCATGTCAAAGTCAGTTCCCCAGGTGGGGAAGGTTACTGCGGGTGCTTCTTGACCCATGTTGCCTGTTTTCGAACTGGCTTCTTCCACAGAATGGCCACCTGCAAAAATATCCTCAACCCAAAATGTGGCCATTTGTTCTGTCTTCCCTCTTCATGAAGTACAGCAGCTCTCTGTATGAAATAGACAAGCACGTTAATTTTTCCAATTAGCCTGCTCGGAATCATTGAGGTGCCGCAAACAAGGCTCTTCGAGGGAAGGGCAGTAAAGCTGTCGGAGGCTGTTTATTCCATTCAAGCTCATTTTGTTCCTGCTTCATTGTGAGCGAGTCACTGATTATAGGCTTTTTAATGGGGAATTTTAATGGTTTTGATTTATTGATTTGTATTGAAATATTGTGAACCGCCGCGAGCCGGTTTCCAAGAGCGGCGGTAATACAAATCGAATTAATAACAACAACAACAACAATAACAGTAACAGTAATAGTAATAATACCTTTGTGAGAAGCCATATACCATTTCAAGCGTCCAAAGCAACGGATTCCCTGTCGTCACACTGCCGCATTAAAATTGGCCTGGAGTCCTTGAATCATTGGATCGAGCAATTTCAGCATGAAGATGTTGGCATCTGGCCCCAGAGGGCTTTCCAAACTGATGACATCCATCTCAAAATGGCACCTGCTTTGGGACATACCTGTCAGGTCTCAGAGCTAGACGCTGTGTGACACCTCTGTGGGGCTTTGAGAACCAATCTGATTAACAGCCTGTCATTTGTTTAACCATACTGGCCATGGATTGATGGCTTTTGTTATGACTACATACCCCATCTCCCCCCTGCCCCACAAAAATGCATTGTAACATTCATTTTCTGCTAAAATATAGGAATCATCAATTTCACTTTTCAATTTATTTGTGGCATAATCATTATTACAGCTTTCTGTATAATGGTGGGGAGGGGCCTTGAGTCCATGGCAGAGCTTCTGCTTTGCATGCAGAAGGTCCTAGATTCAGTCCCTGGCATCTCTAGTTGAGATTGTCAGATAGCAGGTAATATGAAAGATCTCTACCAAAGACTTTGGAGCAGCCTTTCTCAACTGTTCTACCCTTGAGAAACCCCTGAAACATTCTTCAGGCTTTGAGAAACCTCATTACTGGCACAATCGTGGAGAATATGTTTGGGAAACATAGCTGTATACATTCTCACTGAGGGCCCCTCCTCTTCCCAGCCCCTCCAGGACCATCATTGATCATCTTGGGAGGGCGGGGGGGGGGGCAGGTCAACATGACTATATATGGTCATATCACCCAATGAATGTTTTAACACTTTAAAAAATATATTTAACTCATTAATTAACTCCCACCCATTTGGGAAACCCTTCCAGCACCATCAAGAAACCCCAGAGTTTCACAAAACCCTAGTTGAGAAAGCCGGTCCTGGACCGTTTACGTATGGGAGGTTTCATGCCAGGCTGTAGGCTGGAGTTTTAGTCATGTCAGGTTGCCCCACCTCTTCCTGCACCCACATGGAGGAGCATTTGGCCCGGTGCACCTCATCTGCCCCCGATTCGTGCTCCTGCACGGGAGCTGGGGCAGTGAAGTTCCTAGTGCATAAACGGTCCTGGAGAATCTCTGCCAGTGAAAGTAGGTGACATTGACATTGGTAGACCAATGTTTTATTTCATTTTAAGGCAGCTCCATATGTTCATATGTGTGTAGATGGGTAATCGTATATGACTACCTGACAACAGGGAATAGGTTCCAATTTAGCCTTCATGATAATGATAGCTCAGATCCTGTTTATTCATGGATCTGAGTAGTTGAGGTCAGGGAATCCCAAATAATAAGAACCTGACAAAGCTAACAAAGAACAGCAGGACAAGTTTTCAAAATAGGTTAACAAAGCAAGACATCTAGTGATCAAGGAGTGGTGCTCTACTGCCTTTCATGCTGCTCCCCCATGGGTATACACTTCTGTCTGTAGTGCTTTCAGGCCATGTGTTCTGAATTCTTACTCCGATTTCTTCTTATGCACCCTGTTTTTTTTAATATGAATTTTTTAAACAACTAGATTTAGGAAGCAGATTTAATTGGGCAAAATAGGAACATTTACTTGTCTGTGCCATTTATTTTGAACAAGAACTGATTTTTTTTCCAGTACAGACTCTGAACTTTTACATAATAAAATCAGAATCCAGTAGCACCTTTAAGATTTGTTGGTCTTAAAGGTGATACTGGACTCTGATTTTATTGTGCTACTTCAGACCAACATGGCTACCCATTTGAATCTGAGCTTTTACATCCTTATCCATGGTTCCTCTATATATTTGTGAAACAGCCTGGGGGTGGAATGTGTCCAGCTGTCCAAGATGGAATAGGGCTAATTAGGGTGCAGCTTTGCTGGCTGCACCTTCATTGGCCTTGCCCCTGCAGCTCCCACCCTCCATCCCTGGACTCTAGCCTCTTTGCTCTCAGACATGCCTCAGTGCCTGGAGACAGCAGCAGGTAAGGGGAGAGGGCCCAGGGCAAAGGGTCCTGGTGGAGGGCCTGCTAATGAGGACCTCTTGGCCTGCTAAGCGGGGCCTCCTAACGAGCTGGCCAGCCCTCGCCTGTTCCACTTGATCCCGCTGCGAACTGCAGCCCTAAGCCACCTTAGGCTGTCTGGTCGGGCTCCAGGGGACGAGATCCTTTTAAGGCCCGTTCTTAGGAACAGGCTTTGAAGCTAGTAGGTATAGAATACATATAGCCCTTAGAATCAGCATGGATACTCTGACAACAAGCTGTATCAAATCAAAAAAGGAGCTAATGCTATTTAACATGTATTGTGTTTGTTATGTATTTGTGAGTCCATTCTTTTCTTGTTGGACATTCTTCTGACTCCAAATATATATTACTAGTTGATCTACCAAAGTTATTCAGCACTGCAATATGTGCAGGAGACCTGACCCGGTCTCCTCCCAAAAAAGAAAGAAAAGAAGTGCAGAGGACATTGATGTATAGCATTGATTTTGTCCAAGTTATTCCAGCAAAGGACCTATTCCATTGACTTGCTTTGATGCAATTTGTAAACACATTATTGAAGGTAACTAAGTGAGAAATGTGCTGCCCTGGGCTCTTCAGAATCCTCATTGAACGTAGTTTGCAGGAGTGATGATCTCGGAGAACAAGGTTCAGAATGCCCTTACAGCCAGCTGGCGGGTAGCGGAACTCTGAGATGTAAATATAATCAAAGTTTTAGAAGAGAGAGAAGCTCAGAGCTGACAATTTAGAACCTGAACCTGAACCTGAATCAGTGTTTGCTATGAGGTTCTGCATAAGCCAGTTCTTTAAGGCTTGGATCTGGGGAAGATGGGGCAGTATTTGCATGAGCAAATTTTCTCACCTCCCTTTTAGAATCATAGAGTTGGAGGGGTCATCTAGTCTAACACCCTGCACAGTGCAGAAATTCACAACCACCTGCCAACCCCCAATAACCCCAGTTTCATGCCCAAGTGAAATTCAATGGTAGTAAATTCACCTACCATCCCACAGTGGCGATTAGCAATTCCCTGGGTATGCAAGGAAGGGCCAGAAGAGACAAACACTGGCACATCCCTTCCTGCCCACCCACTCACAATCTGCCCAAGTTCATAAAATCAGCATTTCTCTCAGATGACTATCTATCCTCTGCTTTAAAACTTCCAAGGAAGAACTTACCACCTCCTGAGGAAGCCTGTTCCACTGCGGAACTGCTCTAATTGTCAGGAACTTCTTCTGGATGTTTAGTCGAAAATTCTATTGAATTAATTTCAACCCATTGGTTCTAGTCTGACCCTCTGGGGCAACAGAAAACAACTTGCTCCATCTTCCATATGGCAGCCCATCAAATATTTCAAGGTGGCTATCATATCACCTCTTAGTTGTCTTCTCTCCAGGCTGAACAGACCAAGCTCCCACAAACCTTCCTCATACAACTTGGTCTCCAAACCTCTCCCCATCTTTGTAGCCCTCCTCTGGACATGCTCCAGTTTCTCTACATCTTTCTTCAGTTGTGGTGCCCAAAACTGAACATACTACTCCGCGAGGTCTAACCAGAGTGGAGTGAAGTGGTAACATCACCTCATGTGATCTGAACACTATACTTCTTTTAATACAACCCAAAATCCCGTTTGCCTTTTTAGCCACCGAGTAACATTGCTGACTCATGTTCAGTGTATGGTCCCCTAAGACCCCCAGATCTTTTTTGTACATACTACTGCCAAGACAAGTCTCACCCACCCTGTAGTGATGCATATGATATAATATGATCCTATTAAGATCCCCACAATCATGCCTGTCAGGATAAGGGGAGCCCCAGGAACATCATGAAGGTGACATGGGAGGTGTCTGCACTGACATGACCAAACATTGCCCACCTTTTCCAGGGGATAGAAGGGTCTCCCACTTGTACAAAGCACAGGATCTACTCCATTATTGTTGGGTGATGATTTTGTTAGAATCTTAATTGAGCTGGACTGGAGAACAGAGGACAGATGGTGTCATTCCATACAGTACAGATGTGGGAGAATTGTGCATTTGGAAAGGCAACAAAAGCACAGCTGCCCATGCTGGAGACAGCTACAGACCTCCCAATCAAGCCAAACCATTTGGCAAATGTCATTCTGTGTGCCATGTGCCGAGCTTCCAGAGGACACCCAGCTGTTAGGTGTCTGAGCAGCAATAGTTCAGAATCAAGTCACTACTACTGTGTGAAATAAGGGGGAAATGTGCATACAGAGATACCATGTTATTATCCTAGTCATACTAAAAGTGGGTGATTTGTTGGTTGGATATAAGTTTGGAGGCCCATAGTTTGGTAGCCCTGAGAAGCAGAAAGGGATGTGGCACGGTATGAAAAAAGATGAGCACTTATTTGAGGTTAGAGGGCAGAACCAGAACTAGTGGCAGCCTGGTGGAACACTCTGCCCAGAGAGTTCAGAGCCCTGCAGCAGTGGTCCCCAACCTTTTTATCACCGGGGACCACTCAACGCCAGGGACCACTCACCGGGGACCACTCAACGCCTTTTACTGAGGCCCGTGGGGGGGGTAGTTTACTCCTCTACTCTCAACCACTGCCCTATCGCTCTCTGATTGCTATGGTAATGTTTAAACATCCCTTCAAAATAAGATACAGACACACAACAACAATGAAGTGTGTTGTAGGGCTGGGGGGGATGAAGTAGAGGGCCGGGGGGAGGGGAGAAGGTGTCCTTCGGGGCCCACCTCCAATTAGTCGAAGGACCATATGTGGTCCACGGTCCACAGGTTGGGGATCGCTACCCTGCAGGACCTTAAACAGTTCCACAGGACTAGTAAAACAAGAGTTGTTCTGCTGGGCCTATGGTTGCGGTCCTGAAATAACATCAAAAATCCACTGGCTTTCCTGCCCAAATCCACAGGAGGGCTGCATCACATGACTAGGGAGGCCAGCCCCCAGGTGGATACAAAGGGAAGGGAAACAGATTGGCTACATAGTAATGAAGTCTGAGAAAATCCCATGAGAGGAAACAATAGGATTGTAACATAGTTTATTTTGACCCAACAGTCCTTACAGAAATAAGCCCCGGAAGTGATGTCAGCTGACCATATCCCCGCCACACTCCGGAAATGACATCACTACCTGTACCCTTAGCCCTCCTTTTGCTCCCTTAACTACTTCTATGGTGGCTCTGCTTCATGCAGCCTGGACCACCCATATCAGCCTCCTTCAGAGCTCTCACAGACCCCTCCAGAGCGCCTATGGATTCACAGGGATCTACCGACCCCTGGTTGTGAACTCCTGGTTTAGGATCTTTTGCAAGCTAAGAACTGAGTTGCTGATTTGGCAAAGGTATCATCCTGCAAGCATATAAAAAGGACGGTCTAATAATTAAACCAAACAGAGAGGAACAGACCTATCTCCGTTTTCAGTTCTTTCATCAGTGACAAGTCCTTATATATATTAATAGTATAATACTGGCCACAGGCTCAAATAGGTATGGGGATACCAGACTGATGAAAGAACTGAAAATGGAGATTACCTGGATTCCGTTTTGACAGAAGTCCTAAAGAAAAAAGGAAAAAGAAAAAACTACAAAAATAGGACCTTTTTCTTTCTTTTACGAATATATTTATCATATTGCCAGTGGGTAGGTCTGTTCCTCTCTGAAAGGTATCATCCTGACCTGGATGCATGATGAGAGACAGCTGCAGGGTTCCCAGTATTCATCAGAGCTATGGTTGCAAATGGTCAAATAGACAGGTGGAGAGAACAAAGCCTTTTACAAGGTGCGCACAATGCATCAGTCACCCCCCCACCCAAAAAAAAAGCTTTTGGCTTGCTACTTTCTTCTCCCCCATATGACTGAGAGTAAACAAGCATTTGTTTACATAGTCTTACGGCAGACAGGAAGCGATTGCCAGTCAGCTGCTGCCATGGCTCTGCAGATGCTAAATGGAATATGAAAGCAATTTAATTTCCTCTTAGGAATTGACTTTGTTTCTTAAGAACATTGGTAGCTGTTGAGTAGGGGAGATCAATAAGCATCTGCTATTTTCCAGGCTGAAATAAAATAACACCATTACAGTGTATCAATGGAACATTTATTAGATGCTGTTTTGCACAGGATGTGAGGGTTTTGGTGTTTCACCCCCATGGTGATCAAAGTTTATCTCTTTCCCCCAAAAAACAATTCCGCAAATAGTAGAATTTCAGGGATTGTTTTTCACAATGCGCCACAGAGTGCTTAACGCATGAGCAAGAAGTTCCCGGAAATGTCAGCCCTTATCATTCATTTTCCAAGCGGGCCAACCGGTCTTTTGTTAAAAGGGTTCCAGATTTTAAAAACCTTTCAGATTTCAATTGATCATAAATGAAAAACAAGGAGGAATTTCTTTTTAGGGATTATCATTCTGCAACCTAAACTACTAAGTGATATATATTTTAAATAAAGTTATTATTTTAAAAAAATCTTGTAAAATCAAGTTAATAAACAGCAGAAGCCCTCATGGATTTTCAGGCATACGGTATACCTCCATTTTCTGGCACCATGTTGGGAAATATTGGGAGATTTGGGGACTATGGCCTAATGTGGATAGGGTTTCGGGAAGGGAGGGACTTCAGCCAAGCATAGTGCCATAGAGCCTGGTGTAAGTAAGGTTTGGGGATGGGAGGAAATCAATGGGTTTTAGTTCCATGGAGTCTGCCTTTCAAGCAGTCTTTTTGTCCAAATGGTCTCTGTCACCCAGAGATCAGTTGTAATCTCAGGAGATCTCCAGCCACCACTTGGAGATTCTAGGAGACGACCCGTCAGTCAAGATCCAGGAGAAATTGAAAGTAACTGACGATGGCAGAAAATTTATTTTCAACGAAGTGTAGTAATCTCAGCAAACAGTCAAACAGTCATAACGAGTCCCTAGGTGGATATTTCGTTTTCGAAGAACTTCTTCAGTGACTTTTAAGAATAAGGATTCGATATACTCTCCTCAACCCACAAGTTTACCCCGCATGGAAAGAGTGCCCTGGCACATTCTGTCTCCATGTAAACTAAGTCCACATGCTCAGGTGTGCTGCTTTTCTGGATGTTTCCCATTGTGGTGAACAAGCCTACTTATGTACAGATGGAGCAAGTTGACCTGGCTAGTGGTGGCGTAAACCTAACGGCATGTCTTTTATAGTTGGGTGGCAGTAAAGGTATCTCCTGTGCAAGCACCGGGTCATGTCTGACCCTTGGGGTGACGCCCTCCAGCGTTTTCATGGCAGACTCAATACAGGGTGGTTTGCCAGTGCCTTCCCCAGTCATTACCGTTTACCCCCCAGCAGCAAGCTGGGTACTCATTTTACCGACCTCAGAAGGATGGAAGGCTGAGTCAACCTCGAGCCGGCTGCTGGGATCGAACTCCCAGCCTCATGGGCAGAGCTTCAGACTGCATGTCTGCTGCCTTACCACCCTGTGCCACAGAGGTTCCTCTAATTAGAAGAACCTTCCTCCAGTTTAGCATTTTCTACTGGTGAGAGAACGGCCACTTAAGTTGGAGGGCTGGGCTTCAGACTTTGCTCAGTTTGTGGTAGGATCTGTGTCATTATGACTGCTATGAAGGGCAGTATTGTGTTATAGTCTGTGGTGGGAGTCACTGTGCCGTTTGTGTGGGAAGAGCAGGGTTGTACGGTGTGTCATTTATTGTTGCTCATAACATTGCCTCACAGTAGGGGAAACTTAGACCTTGTTCCCTTCAAATGAATTCAGATTATTAGAGTTTATCCTGTAGCGACTGAAAATTATTGATTTAATTACCTGGTATTTCCTGAGCTTCAGGTTATTTCCAACAACCCTAATTAATGCTTTGCAATCTAGTATGACCCCACTTCCCCATGTGTTCTGCTGCACACCATTTTTCTTATTTTGTTGTTGTTGTTGTTGTTATGTGCGAAGTCATGTCCGACCCATCGCGACCCCATGGACAATGATCCTCCAGGCCTTCCTGTCCTCTACCATTCCCCGGAGTCCATTTTTCTTATTAGCCATGCTTTATTGTGACAAGAGGTAACTGTAATGGCACCAGGGCCTTTTTGCTACCTGAACTCTTACTAGGGTTGCCAGCTCTGGGCTGTGAAATACCTGGAGACTTTGAGGGTGGAGCCGGAAGTTGGCAGGATTTGGGCCAGGGAGGAACCTCAGTGGAGTATAAAGCTATGGAGGCCACCCTCCAAAGCAACTATTTTCTCCAGGGGAATTGGTCTCTTCCACCAGACGTTGGGTGAGGCCATGGTAGGGTCCCGGAGTTACTATCGGCTGATACTTTAACATCAGTTAGATCAAGACCCTCGCTCCCAATGAAAGAGAATTCTTGGCCCCAGTCAGACAGTGGGAGAGGTTGAGAGGGGGGGTTAGAACTCTGTATCACCATCTTTTAATGTGAATGTCAATGTTTAATTGTTATATTTTTAAGGGGTTTGAGGGGAGCGGACTGGTTTTATTGTAAACCACTGTGAGTCCGAATGGAGTGCAGCGACAAACAAACAAACAAACAAATAAATAAATAAAAATTGTATGGAGATGAGCTATAATTCCAGGGGATCCCCAGGTTCCACCTGGGCATTGGCATCCTTAACTCTTGCAGCCCATGCATATTTTTGCTTAGATTTCTAAATTTTGCCATCAATGGTCAAGTCCCTAGAAGCGCCATTTCTCTCATTTAGTTGCAGAGCTGTTCCTGGTGGGACCGGTGTGCGGTTTAAGATGCTAATGTTGTTGCAGGGCAGGCATCTGGGTTTGAATTATGCTTCTCCCAACTCCCATTCTTACATGGAGAAGAAGAAGTTGAGAGGAGACATGAATGCCCTCTTTAAGTATTTGAAAAGCTGTCAGAGGAGGGCAGGAAGCTGTTTGCGCTGGCAGCAGAGAATAGGGCTTGCAATAATGATTTTAATGATGGGTCGAAAGGTGCTGTCTGGATATCGAGGGTGGGGGGAACCTTTTCTGGTATAGGTAGTTCAGCAGGGGAATTGGCTGTTTAGGAAGTGGTGAGCTCCCCCTCACTGACAGTCTTCAAGCAGTGGCTGCATGAACACTTTCAGGTGGGTAACCATGTTAGTCTGAAGCCACAAAGATGAAACAGTTGTCAGGAATGCTTTAGGCCAGGGGTAATCAACCTGTGGTCCTCCAGATGTCCATGGACTATAATTCCCAGGAGCGTTCGCTGGCAGGGGCTCATGGGAATTGTAGTCCATGAACATCTGGAGGACCACAGGTTGACTACCCCTGCTTTAGGCTGATCCTGCATGGAGCAGTGGGTTGGACCATATGTCCTTTATGGACTCCAACTCAAGGATTCTACAGAATATTGTTGTCCACACAACCAAATGTTACTAGAATTAGTACCACTTTTGGAAGTTCTGTGACGGACAGAAAGAATTACCATACATACTGAGTTGGAGAGTTCTTCTAGGAAATTCTTGTCCTATTCATTTTGATTATGGGCATGTATATTCTACACATCTGTGATCACCTAACGTAATCATGGAAGTCTGGTACTCAGCAGCCTGACAAATATCTGCCTATGGAGGGGTCTTTTTAAAAACACACTGACATTTTCAGTAAAAGAAAGTAGAACTTCCTGTATTCTAGTTTCAATACTTTTCATCACTAGTTACCCTTCTCAAATGGCTAACAGAAGCAGAACATGTTATGCAATGTGAGAAAATGCATGCAAATTTGATGCATTTGCATAATTTCCCATATTACAGATTTGATTTTGTGTATGTGTGTCTTTGGGGGAGGGGGATAATATGGAATTAAGTTTTTGACCATGAATCTAAATACCTCAATCTGCATAATTCTGGGGAGAATTAATGTTTTAATTAGTGTTTTAGCTGACTTGTAATTCTTGGTTTTAATTCTGCTGCTATCATCATCATCATTATTTTAGACTGTTTAATTGCTGCATGGCTGTTTTTTTAGTACTCTGCTGGAAATTATAGAAATGTTTTAGTAGATAGTATTTCATTTTGTGATGGTTTCATGTTTGGTTTTGCAAAAAAAAAACCCTTGAAAATCTGTGGTCGGTAGGTGGTCTAGAGCTCTTTGAAATAATATCAATAATAAATATGATAAAGAGGATTTTTATTTTTGTGTCCTTACTCTATTTCAGATAAGCAAACAGCAGCTCCAGACCGTCAAGGATCGTTTTCAAGCCTTCCTCAACGGAGAAACTCAGATTGTCGCCGATGAAGCTTTCATGAATGCCGTCCAGAGTTATTATGATGTAAGAAAATATGAGTAGCCATTCCTAGTGGAGAGGAGAACCTGCCTCTAGGCATGAAACAATAAAAGTGGGAGGAGACATTATTTTAGTACTAAAATAGCTCATAAGCGAAGACTAAGAGTATATCACTCAGCTCGTTATAAGGCTGTTTGTCCTTATCCATGGTTCCTCTATATATTTGTGAAACAGCCTGGGGGGTGGAACGTGTCTGGCTGTCCAAGTTGGAATAGGGCCAATCATGGTGCAGCCAGCAACACTGACTGCACCCTAACTGGCCCTGCCCCTTCAGCTCCCTCCCTGGACACTAGCCACATTCCTCTCAGATGTGCCAGAGACACAGAGAGGCACACAGAGCCCTGCCAGACTGAACACAAGCCCTCATTCCCTCCTAATGCTCCTGCTGTGAGGGAGGCAGAGAGAGACACAGAGAGAGCTGCCCCAAGCTGCTGACCAGCCCTGCTTCCCTCCTAAGCACGAGCCCTAATTACCTGCTATGGCTCCTGCTGCGATGGAGATAGAGAGACAGAGAGAGCTGCCCCAAGCTGCTGACCAGCCCTGCTTCCCTCCTAAGCACGAGCCCTAATTACCTGCTATGGCTCCTGCTGCGATGGAGATAGAGAGACAGAGAGAGCCACCCCTGCTGCGATGGAGGGAGGGAGAGACAGAGAGAGAGAGCTGCCCCAAACTGCACACCAGCTCTGCTTCCCTCCTACAAACCAGCCCTGATTATCTGCTATGCCTCCTGCTGTGAGGCACACCAAGAGACATGCAGGGAGAGGGAGAGAGAAGGACACTGAGAGAGATCTGCACCTCCCGGTGTCCCCTGGGTCCTAGTGCCCATTGAGTTCCTGATTGCAATGGGCTTTCTGCCTAGTTCAAAAATAACTCCTATTGATCTCAGTAGAACTTAATTCGGAGCACACCTGCATAAGGTTGGGGCAGAGGAATCTTCTAAGGGACACACTAAATGGATGATCTGAGAGCAAACTGCTTGATGTGTTTGTATTGCTAAATACCACCTGGGGATTCAAACTGGAGCTGTGGAGTAGGTGAGAATGCATTGGTTCTTTTTGTCCATACCATTTGCCCTGATGAAAGAATTCACATCTCCACTGGGACAAATGTCAACTCTGGACACCAGAGCCCCAAACTGAATATCCCTCTCACGTGGTGTCTATGTCTGGAGATCTCATCGAGCATCTTGTGAGTTTTGACCCTAAGAAACTGTAGCTTTTAATGAATATTAAGGGAAAGTTCTAGAGATTAGTGAAGTGTCATATCTGATTTCTTACAGGAAAGTATATAATACCCTGTTTACAAGATTATTGCTCACATCTTCAAAAGCAACATATTAACAACATATTTCTATAATGCTTAATCAAAGCTCACTGACTTAGAAGGGTATAGAACCTTTTAAAAAATGTTTGTCATTGTAATCACTGCCTTGTAGGTTATGGGGTCTGCAAGAAGGAAGGAGAGGAACAAGAACAGCTGCCACTGTGTCTTCCACATGAGCCAGGCAGGCAGGAGCACTGTGGGTGGGCAGGTTGGCTAGCAGGTGTGCAGCCTGGATAGTGGGCAGCCAAGCAAGGATGGGGTTCCCTTTCCATGCAGGTCTCCCCTTTATGTTTTTCACTTTCTCATCATGTTGACTTGGAACTCATAATCTGGAAACGCACAGATCATGGATATTTCCCATGATCTTTCACACACATACGAACAAGTTCTATGAACTCAGGAAGGTTTATTATTTGGGTCACAGGACTTGCATGGATTGACAGCCATGTGAATCTGGACTCTGCTGTGGGAGCAATATCATTTTCTTCTTCCTCTTGGATCACCAGTATAATACTGATGGAAGAGGCAGAAAGGGTGACTTCATCCCCTCTCTCCTCTTCATTGGAACTTCCCGCCTCTGCAGCTATTAACTCCACATTGCTCCTGAACTTCTGGGAATTTGCTAGGGTTGGAAAGGACTGCTGGGAACACAGAAAAGGGAACACTGGGAGACCCAGTGTCACGGGGAAAGGAACACTGGGGGAGCCAGGGAATGCAGGGGGACACGGGGAAGAGAACACTGGGGGAGCCAGGGAATGCAGGGGGACACGGGGAAGAGAACACTGGGGGAGCCAGGGAATGCAGGGGGACACGGGGAAGAGAACACTGGGGGAGCCAGGGAATGCAGGGGGACACGGGGAAGGGAACACAAGAAAGATCTACAGTTGTTAACACCTACCACTAACACAGGATCTGACCCACCGCCTTAAAAGTATGCCCAATTATGAGAAGCATTGTTGAGCTGTTGGATAATTTAACAAGAACTTCTATTTGCCATGGAATGTAAAGACTAACAGAGTCAATCACTTTGGAAATTGGTGTAATCTCAAAATCTTATTAAGAAGTCAGTGTTTTAGTGTAACCTCTTCATGGTTTACTGATAGAGTTATTGATTAAGATTCCAGTTAACAAAGCTAAGCAGCAGGGAGTTGTCAGGCAATCTTAAAACTGTATCCCTGATGGAATTTTCTAAGTGCGTCCTTTTAAAAGTTGTTTGCATACATGGCTCTTGGGCACCTGCTACTGCGAATCTGTTAATGTAATATTATCAATTATATTGACTGAGCTGGTATTATATTTCATTGTGGCACATATAAAGCGATATTGCCATATAGTGGTTAGGAATCCAGCCATGGAAATCCCCATCAAATTTTAGATCATCCCATGAACACCCAAGGGAGCTTCCAGTGATCCCCAGCCTTTTTGAGCATCTGGGCACCTTTGGGATTCTGATATAGAGCAGCCACAGGAGGCAGAGCTAGTCACAAGAGCTAATGGAATGAAGTTATATATAACTCTAATAATAACTCTTCAACCCTTGAGGCAGAAGCTCTGTATAACAACTGGCACGTCCACGCCTCCCCTCCCCTCCCGTGCTGCGGCGCTGGCTGCTTCAGGAGGGACTGGCCGCTTTGAAGTGCCCAATCCTAATTGCCACAGCACTGATAAAGCTGTACTGACTGAGCAGTAATATCAGGGCTCTCTCAGCCTCACCTCCCTCACAGGGCGTCTGTTGTGGGGAGAGGAAAGGGAAGGTGAATGTAAGCCACTTTGAGACTCATTTGGGTAGAGAAAAGCGGCATATAAGAACCAACTCTTCTTCTTCAGTAATATCAGGGCTCTCTCAGTCTCACCTCCCTCACAGTGGACTTTTGTGGATTCCCCAAAAAGCACTACAACTAAGCGATTTTTGCGGGAGTGTTTCAGGAGTGTTGCAGATTGTGTACGACATCGTGAATAACGAAAAATAAATAGCGTTACACAATGGTAGCACTTCAGCAACATTGACGCTGTGCAGAATGGCCCTTAGTTTCCTCTCGGAGCAGGGATTTGTTTCTTTTTCCAAGTGACTTAACTAACTTGACAGGTAATAAAAAAGACTAATCTGGAACAAGGGAAGTATGTGTTCAGCAATACTCCATCATTAAAGTATTCTGTGTCATTTTTCTCATTTCAGAGGTCATACATTTCAATTAGGAAAATGTTATTTTCCTATTATATCTTTGTTAAAAGAATCAATATTTTGGCAGTTAATTAGGTTTAGAAAAGAAGCCTTCTGTGTACTCATTAATTTGTGCGACTGATCATTACAACATCCATAAATGTTTACAAGTTGTCAGATAGTTTGCTTGACATCTTTATACATCGGTTGAGCTCACCACTCAAGAGTACAGACACCACATCATGATGCTCAGCGTCTGTATGCCTTAACACTCACTTGACTGTTTTATGCAAGGGCACCAGGCCCTTTTCATGATAGGTCGCCTACAGCTAGGGAGTACATTTATATTTGCCTCAAAGGAACAATCCTTGGGTCACAATATGAGAAGGCAAGATTCATGGGGAAACACAAGAATGCTAGAATAACCTGAAGCCAGCAAGAAAAGAGGAAGACCCAACAGGAGACCTGAGCAAAGCTATTAAGCATAGGATGCTGCAGAGGCCTTGGGATGCATAGACCGTTTATGCACTGGAGGTTTCATGCCAGGCTGCAGGCTGGAGTTTTAGTCATGGCAGGTTGCCCCACCTCTTCTTGCACCCACACGGGGGACCATTTGGCCCGGTGCGCCTCATCCGCCCCTGATTTGTGCTCCTGCATGGGAGCTGGGGCAGTGAAGCTCCCAGTGCATAAACAGACATAGGGTCTCCATAAGTCACAAGCAACTTATTGGCACTTCACGCACATGTACAGAGAAGCAAAAGTAGCAAATGTTTGGTAATAAGACACACCCACAGGTAGTGAGTGTCTTTTTTGCCATTCAGCCATGTAAAGCTTAAGACTATGGATCCAGCAAACCCTGTACTGACAGTCTTGGCCAGGGCCAAATCCTGCTGCCTGAGATTCTTTTTCTATCTGCAGATAGACAGGACTGAACCTGGAACCTTATGCAGGGAAGGCATTTTCTCTATCTGTGCATTTGCTACACGGACAACCTTAATTTCTCTGAAAGGCACTTCCACGTACCCAACACTTGGCACTGGATCCTTTTCAAAGGGAGTTGCTTTATGTACATTTTGCTGTCATTAATTCGCCTCCAGAAACGGCCCAGCAGGCACTGGATTTTTATTATTATTGCCCTATACTATTAATCCCGCAGGCACTTACAGGCTCTCTTGCTTGCATACAGTGCTTGTAAATGAAAACATTCTAAATGCTTTGAGTTCATTGCCAGAAACCTGGAGGAAACCTTTTAGGGCAGGTTTCACACATACTTAATGTATGAAAATAGTCAGGTGAAGCTTTTCAGGGGCTGAATGTAATTCTTTTCATTTTCGTTTTTATTTATTATTACGTATGTCAACTGCACGCTCTCAGCCAGGTGTCTCGCGACGATGTACGACAATGAAATAAACAGTAAAAACCATATATAAAAACCAACAATCCCTCAACTACCCAATACACCCTAAAACTCAATAATCCCCCTTTAACATCAGGGGGGTAGGCAGTGGAGGGGCCCACCCCCAAAATAATATCACCTGATCAATAACATCTAAGTAAGCATCTACTAAGCAGACAGGACACTTTTTCTCCAGGCTGTTGGCAACTCTATCTCTTTCAGTTCCATAAACTTGACTGTAGAAAACCAAAAGCAAGAACAGTGTTAGTTAAATCCTATATTTGAGAATGATTTTGGCTATTTAAAGAAGTGAGAGGAACATGGCGTTTCTTGTTGAAAGCCACATCCCCTGTTCCTTAAACAATGCTTCGTCAGCTAGCGGGATAATAAAGAATGGAGAAATATCCAAGTAGAAACTTTTCTAATCTCTCCTCTTAACGAGATGGGTTAAGAAAGTGCCTTCAAGTCTCAGCCAACTCATGGCAATCCTGTAAGGCAGGGGTAGTCAACCTGTGGTCCTCCAGATGTCCATGGACTACAATTCCCATGAGCCCCTGCCAGCATTTGCTGGCAGGGGCTCATGGGAATTGTACTCCATGAACATCTGGAGGACCACAGGTTGACTACCCCTGTGGTAAGGGTTCCAAGGCAACAGGTGAACAGAGATGGCTTGCCATTGTCTACCTTTGTGTAGCAACTCTGGACTTTCTTGGTACTCTTCCATCCAAACACTAACCAGGGCAAAGAGTGCTTAGCTTTCCAGATCTGACAAGATCAGGCTAGCTTGGGCGATTCCGAAGAATGACAGAAGAAATAATGTATTTGCCATCAGGGCCCATGATTAAGGTGACCAGATTTCAACAGCGGGACACCATTGACCAGGGGGGTTCGTGATTAAAAATTTGGTCTATGTGGAGCAACAAAAAGTTTCATAGAACGCATAGGATGCAAAAATAGTATTAAAATATATATATAAATTTCAACATAAGTACAATTTGCCAGGTGCCTCCAGATGTCCCTCCAAAAGTGGGACAATCTGGTCACCTTACCCATGATGCACACGTTGACTAACGCTCTTTCAATGTGCTTTTGCAGCTGGTTCTTCTTGCGTGGAACACAATTATCTACTTCTATGCATTGAAAGACCATTATCCAACATGTGCATAATGAGCCCTAGTTTCTGAGCCTTCAAAACATATCTGATATACTCTAAGGTTTTCTCCGTGGCAGTGAAATCTTAAGGTATATTCATATGTGGACAGAGATTCCCTACAGCTAGGTTCCAAACTGGTGATTAATGTTTGAAGAAGAGAACTAGGTTTGGGTGCCGTCACAGGTTTGGGCAGCAAGCACTTATCTGGACAACCTTATGTTCTTTCAGTGCCATTTTCCCTGCCGCTCCCCCGCCATTGTGTGGTGGGGCCCCTGTGCCCCCCCCCGCACCCCACCCCCCGCTGCTGCCACTGCTGCATGGCACAATGGACACTTCTAGCCCCGGCATTGTGCATGCACGCACACAAAGTCCACATGCACTGGGGGATTCCTTCCCCCCTGTGTTCTCGAGAAGCGGCGGGGTATGCTACCCTGCCACAGGGAACCGCCAGCAGCCCGGCGCAGCCACAGTGGTGTATAAAAGGTCAGAGTGACAAAAGTTGCAGAATAACATGGGACGCAACTAGTTTGTGTTTCAAGCATCAGTCATCATGTCCGTCACACCCAGAGTCACACAGCGGATACCTCTAACACGCGTTAATCATTGCCCATTCCTGCGGAAGTCCAGTTTGTGCAGCTGTATCGGCTCAGTGCTTTCTTGGGCAGGCAATAAGGCTGACAACTGACCTGAATAAAAGCGTTCTGCTTCTTTAATGTGTGGAAATGGGCAGTGGAAGGGTTTTTTTTCATGACACAGAGGTAAATAACATGCCATTAAGCCTCTGTGAAAACATTTTTTTTTCTCTAGGCGAGCTGGCCATCCTGCCAAGCAATATAAACTATTCCCTAAGAGCTGAAGTACTCTGTGTGGTTTCTTTTCTCTCCACCCCCCCCCCCAAAAAATCTCTGCTGACTGGTAGGTTATGCAGTGCTTGCAAAAGCTGATCAGGCTTGGATACTAAATACAAACAACTAAATGAAGAAATAAGTGAGTTGCCCTGCAAGAAAAGCTGAGATTAGCTCATCAGGACTCATTTGTTGCCCGATTGCAGGGCCAGAAATCTCACATTTCCTTACTTTTGTTCCTGTTCTTATAGGGGGAGACTGTCTCTTTCTCAAGTGAGAGGGACGAGGGAGAGGACAAAGCTTTAGTGCAGGGGTAGTCAACCTGTGGTCCTCCAGATGTTCATGAACTGCAATTCCCATGAGCCCCTGCCAGCAAACGCTGGCAGGGGCTCGTGGGAATTGTAGTCCATGAACATCTTGAGGACCACAGGTTGACTATCCCTGCTTTAGTGCCTTTCCAGACCTGAAATACTTGGTACAGTGCAAAAACCTGCCATATCCTCTGGTCATCCCTGAGCTCTTTAATTATTGAGCATTTGCAGTTACTCCCCTCTGCCTGCCCAGCTTCTTTCCAGTGTAGCGCATTCATGTCATCCTCGGCATCATTAATAAAACAATGCCAGGATGCCCGTGGTTCTGCCTGTTTTGTGGAATTAGGGAAAGTGCTTCCCCCTCCCTTTGTGTGTGATGCCTCGCCCGACGGAGTTCCTCTTGCATCTGATGGGGCTCCATTACTGCCTTGACCTCTTTTGATTTCTTTATTTTAGTGGAAACAATATCATCACTGACATTCTGGTTAACTTGCCTCCTGTTGTTCCCCTGTGGATCTACTTTGTTCCAGATTCGTTGATCTAAATCAAAAGGCATCTCTCAGCTGTAAAACTGGCTGCTTCAGCAGAGCAAACAGCAGGAGAGAGCTTGGTCTTCGCCATGCCTGCTGTGGCAGCATGCACTGTATTTTGTTTAAAAACATATATATAACTTGGAACTAAAGCACTGAATTACATAAATCAGACCTGCCCCTTTCATTATGCCTCTTTTTTAAAAAGTAGAAAATATGACCATGCTTTTCATAAAGGTTTCTCGAAAACGACCATCCTGACGTAACAATTCAAAACTAAACATATAATTTATTTATTTACTTTATTCATTTATATGCCACTTTTCTCCCCAAATGGGGTCATGTGGCTTACAGCATTCTCTTCTCCTCCATGTTTTCCTGGCGACAGCTCTGTGAGGTAGGGTAGGCTGAAAGAGTGTGACTGATGCAAGGTCACCCAAGAAGCTTCTATGGTATGAGTGAGAATTTGAACCTGGATCTCCTAGGTACTAGTCGGACACTCTACACCAGGGGCAGTCAGCCTGCGGTCCTCCAGATGTCAATGGATTAGAATTCCCATGAGCCCCTGCCAGCGTTTGCTGGCAGGGGCTCATGGGAATTGTAGTCCATGAACATCTGGAGGACCACAGGTTGACTACCCCTGCTCTACACCACATCGGCTCTCTAGATAACAATACTGGTTGAAATTAAAATCTGGAGGAAATTCCTTTGGAAATTAGACAATACCGTACTATTAGAGCAAGCTTGGTGTAATGGTTAAAGGATATTGGTCTTTAATCTGGAGGGCTGGGTTTATTTATTCATTTAATTTATTAATCTAAATTTTATACCACCCCTTACTGCTTGATTCCCCACAATTATGGAGCCATCTGGATGACAATGGCCAGTCACAGTTTTCGTGGAGCTGTTCTCACAGAACAGTTCTCTTAGAACTCTCAGCCCCACCTACCTCAGAAGATGTCTGTTGTGAGGAGAGGAAAGGAAGGTGATTGTAAACTGCTTTGACCAATTCTGCATGAGGGGAAAAGGCTGGGCTGGTGCTCGTATGGCACTGGGGCTAACCCCCACTTCCACATGACATCAGTGTCAGCCCAGGCCTGGCTCACTTTAGAGTCTCATTGCCCTGAGTTTCCACATTCCCTTTTTTGCACCAAGGCCCAATCCAAGTGCAGCCCCATGTGGACAGGGAAGAGTTGGGCCTTCCAGTTTACACAGTTTACTAATGTAACAAGATTAACTTTTGCTTATATATTCCTACTGTTATGATGGTCAGTTCTTAGTCTAACAAAGAGTGCTTGCACTCGAAAGCTCACACCTTGAATAAATAATATTTGTTGGTCTTAAAGGTGCCACTGGACTCTGATTTTGTCGTGCTACTTCAGACCAACACGGCTACTCATTTGAATCTAATGCTAGCCATGTTGCGCAAAAGGGAAACCTATGCAAAGTCCTTCATCTGAGCATGGTGAGCATTCAGAGCTGCTTATATCTGTGCTTCATTCCCATACTGAGGCTGCAAAAGGAACTTTGAGAGATGGAGATGGATCATGTTTTGTTCCCCGTATGAAAGATATTATCTTGCGGGTGGGCATTTCTCTTTCACCTTATGGCAGGAAAGAGGTCACCATCGACAGGTGGCTCTTAGAGGGGGCGAAAGTCATTATTGTGTGCTCCCAAGGGTGGCTGTCATACTGCCAAACGCCTTTCATCACAGACAGCTGACCTCTGCATTGTACTCTGTGTGCCTGCATGGTGAGATAAAAAGAGCCCCTCAAAATAGCATGAAACACAGATTGACTTTTTCACACTAGATTCTATCCAGTCACAGGGATCTGAACTGTGACCAATTCAGAGCTAACATACTGTCACTCATCTAAATCTTTATAGATTTTTTATAATTCAGGGTGGCCACAGTGACTTTTCTCGAAGAAAACAGACTCCCTCAGAGATTATTCCTTTCCATTATGATTCGGAGTCTCTCGGGACAAGTCGACCAGTTTGCCCTTTATGACGGCCTTTTTCAAATTTTTAAGACCATGAAAGAACCTCGGAAATATTTTTCAGGCTTTGAAGAACCCCGAAAGTGGTGACAAGCCCCTATGTTTATTTTATTGTATTTATTTTGGAATTTATCATCCAACCTATCTTTGGGAACTTCTGCCCTAGTTTGCACTATCTTTGGGAACGTCAGAGACATGGGCATGGAAGTAAGCTGTAGGAGCCAGCCAATTAATGAATCAATCATTTACCATTTCCATTGTGGAAAAAGAGACCAGGCCTGTAGAGCAACAGGGAAAGTGGGCTCCAGAGATGTCTAGAGATGCCATCCAAATTTCTTGTACAACCCTAGGGGTCCCGGGAAACCTAGGCCCATTCTGCACACATAGGATAATGCCCTTTCAACGTGCTTTGGCAGCTGGATGTTCCTGTGCAGAACAGGAAAATGCACTTCTAAAGTGCATTGAAAGTGCATTATCTATTGAGTGCAGACTAGGCCCTGGTTGGGAATCCATGTTTTCTGGCAATAACCAGGACTTACTGATGCTGTAAAGAAAGAGGGGTCAAGTTTGGGTTCTGCTCTCCTTTCAGGTCTTTCTGAAGAGCGATCGTGTTGCCAGAATGGTGCAGAGTGGCGGGTTCTCGGCGAACGACTCCCGGGAAGTCTTCAAGAAGCACATTGAAAAGAGGGTCCGTAGCCTCCCCGAGATTGACGGCCTCAGCAAGGAGACTGTCCTGAGTTCCTGGATGGCCAAATTTGATGCAATCTATCGCGGTGAAGAGGATCCCCGCAAAGCACAGGCCAGAATGACGGCAAGTGCCGCTTCTGAGCTCATTCTCAGCAAAGAACAGCTGTACGAGATGTTCCAGAACATCTTGGGAATCAAGAAATTCGAGCATCAGCTTCTGTACAATGCATGTCAGGTAAGACTCCCTGTGGTTGACGGAACCAGCTTTTTGCATTATTCATAATATTGCTGTTGTGACAAGTGCCACCAAGCAGAGAAAGCGTTTCCAGCTGCCCAGTTGTGTGGAAGTCGGCTCTGTACACATTTAATCTAGTGACTCAGAGAGTGTCTGGTTTTGTGGCGTCCTGCGGTTAATGTCTTGAATGGTTTTGCCAGCTCCAACTCAGAAATATAGATGGTACATTATGGTTGCTATGGGAATTGTTTTATTTAGGACTGCCTCGGACTGATTTCGTTTTTTACTTGGTGTCACTCCTAACAGGAGTTTTGAAATTATGACCTTTTATGCTTTTTTTTTATCATGGTTGCTTTATTCGTAGTGTTTTTATGTTGCTTTTCTTTTCTTTTCTTTTTTGTAATCCTTTAATTCATTTGGTAAGCTGCCTTGAGCGCCACAAGAGAGAAAAGCCGCTAATAAATGTTTAAAATAAATAGAAAACCCCTGCATGCTCTTTATCTCCTTTAATATATATCCCAACTGTCGAGTAATGTTGGCTTGTCCCAGGAGAAATGGCAAATGCTATTGTGAGCAGGTCCAGGAAACTCATTAAGCGATGGCTTGGATTAACATAATGAGCCCTGTGGTCGGGAGCATGAAACCATAATGTACATACTGGGACGTTGATCGGGCAATCAGGTATTGCTGTACAAACAGTACTGGTTTGCCATTTACACATGCTGAGACCATGCTAATAGTGCTCAGGTTTATTTATCACAAGAGCCCTGGGAGTTAACTCTGCTACTTGGGAGGTGGGGGGGAGGGGGTGTGAATGCAGCTACAGATGATTTAAGGCAGGGGTAGTCAAACTGCGGCCCTCCAGATGTCCATGGACTACAATTCCCAGAAGCCCCCTGCCAGCGAATGCTGTCCTCTTGAATTATTTTATATAGTCAAATACATTGATAGCTCTATTGCTTTAGATAGGTTTGTGTTTGCCTGTCCCCTCCACCCAGTTCTTCAGTCCCTGTCCCACTGCATTATTTTGTTTTATTAAGAATGTTAGCTGTTGGACTGAATTGTTTTATCCTGTGTCATACTCGGCTTGCTGATTAACTGAATAGTCTTTCCCCATATCTGTAATCTGCCCTGCCTCACACGAAGCTTTGCTGTTAGCAGGAATTCTCTTGCTGATTGACAGAATAGTTCTTATATTTGTCATCCACCTTGCGTTCCATTGAGAAGACGTACTCTAAATTAAGCTAACCACCACCACCACAACCACCACAGTAATAAAATGGTCATGCAGTAAAACTAATCCTGCTGTTTTAGATCTCCTCATTCTACAGGGTTGGTATTAGTATGGAAGAAGCGAGCAACCAATACTTATTTATATTATTTATTATTTGGATTTATATGCTGTCCCTCCCAGCAAGCCGGCTCAGGATGATTAACAGCATAGTAGGTAATTATACAAAGTTAACCATTGGGCACAATAACAGCATTAATTAAAAGCAGTTAAAACCAATTAAAAGTTAATGTTTTTTGTAATGTTTTGTAAGGGTAATGCGGTTTTAATGGGGTTTTTATTAATGTGAGAGTTTATGTGTCATAACCCGTCATGAGTCGGTATCCCAAGAGTGGTGGGTGAGAAATTTAATAAATAATAATAATAATAACAACAACAACAACAATAATAAAGATTGCAATGCCCTACCAATATCTGAACCACTGCCTAGAGATATTTCTCATTTCCAGGGACCTCATTGCCAGAGGGGGCCAGCTCAGTGACGATATTGGTTATTGGCCCCAACCAAATGCCTGACGGAAGAGCTCTGTCTTGCAGGCCCCGCGAAACTGAACTAGGGGCCCGCAGCTCTTCCAGGAGCTCATTCCACCAGGTATAGCAATGAAGAAGAAGAAGAGTTAGTTCTTATATGCCGCTTTTTCCTACCCGAAGGAGGCTCAAAGCGGCTTATTGTCGCCTTCCCATTCCTCTCCCCACAACAGACACCCTGTGGGGTGGGTGAGGCTGAGAGCGCTGATATCACTGCTCGGTCAGAACAGTTTTATCAGTGCTGTGGTGAGCCCAAAGCCACCCAGCTGGTTGCATGTGGGGGAGTGCAGAATCGAACCTGGCATGCCAGATTAGAAGTCCGCACTCCTAACCACTGCACCAAACTGGCTCTCTGAGAATGGTTTTAGGAGAGTTGGAAAGAATATCACATGCTGAGAGTGTTTGTAGGACAATACTGAGGAGGCCTTTCTGTGCTGATTATTCACTGGCGCTTTCTACATGCTTCACTTGGCATGCATTCGGATGGGAGGTTGCTGAGGATTTGACATGCAATCTCTCCAGCTGTGCTTCAGAGCTCTAAGTTTGCATGCAGCTGATTTGTACTTTATACAATCACTTTTCTCTGGCTGGCTAACCAACTGAGACTAAAAATGGTCTAGATGTCCAAGGCTGGTGCAGTTTTAGGAAGGCCTCTGGAAGTCTTATTTTTGCTAATTTGGTGTAGTATAGTGGTTCAGAGTGTTGGACTCGTATCTGGGAGACTCAGGCTCAAATTCTCACTTGTAGCACAGAAGCTGACTGGGTGAAGTCACACTCTCTCAGCCCAACCTACCTCACAAGGTTGTTGTCAGGATAAAATGGAGGAGAGGAGAATGCTGTTAGATGCTTTGAGTCCCCATTGGAGAAAAAGTTGGGGTAGATATAAATGAATGAAATCAAATGAAACTAATTTACATAGCAAGAGTAGCACTACACGGGGGACATAATGGTAGCATTTGTTCATCGGAGGATTTTTACATCCCATATTACACTCTAAGTAGGCACAAGTAGATAGTGGGTAACAAATGAGTACTGGTGATGAGGCCAAGGAAAATCAGACCACAATGGAGGAAACATAGAACTCGAAGGGACCCCATTTAGTCCAACCCCCAGCACAATGCAGGAAATTCCCAACTATCCCCTCTTTCCCAGTGGCCCTTGCTGTATGCCCAGGAAAAAGCAAAAGACTTCTAGGATCCAGTAGTGTGAGTCAAGAAAATTCTTAGTGATTATGAGCAGGAAGTGGGGAGAGGACAGAAAAATGGCTTTATGGTTAACATTGACAATATTGATACTGTCAACTCAGGGAGTTCTCAAAACAGCTCACAATCATAAACCTCAGAACAATATAGCAATAAAAACAAGTATATAATCTGTAACCGCTCCCACGGTATTAAATAAAAGGGTAAGAGCAATGTGGGAGGAGAAAGGGTGGGCTCTGTCCGGGATAAAAACTCGGAGGGCCCAATCAGGAGCCACTCCCCCCTGTCCCCTCCAAGTCCACCTACCTCCCTGCCTGCCTTCCTTCTTCCTTCTTTCCTTCCTGACTTCCTCTACTTCTCCATCTACTTCCTGCCTATCTCTTTCTCCCTCTCACTTGCTCTCTTTCCCCCTTCCTCTCTAACACACTTCCTGCCTTCCTTCTTGTCTTCCTTCTATTCATCCCTTCACCCACCCCTTTTCCTCCTTTGTCACTCCCATCCCTCCTTCCCTCTTCAACCTTCCTTTCCTCCCTTATTCTTCCCTATGCTCTAGTCTAGCGCCCGCTGTATTTCTGCTACAGCGGGCTTAATTTCTAGTAAATAATAAAACAGCAGCATCTATTTAAATAAATCATATCATGACTTAGTCGGCTGGATAAAGAAAACCAGAGGATACATACCAAGGACAGAAAGCTCAGACTTGGAAAAGCACACTTGTACATATATGCACCTAACCAAAGCTTGGCAAAACAAATATGCATTTTTAAGCCAGCACCTAAAAATTAAGTTTGGCACTAGGGAGGGGGGAATTCCAAAGTTGAGGTACCACAATGAAAGAAATCTCACACTTTGATAAGGATGCACCTCGGTAGAAAATGAAGGGGTGGGTGGTTCCTGTGGGAGCAGACAATTTTAAAGGCAACAGTTTAAACAGAACCTGGCAAATAACATAACAGCCTCAGAATCAACAAGGAATATTCCCTATGACTGATGCTAGCCAGCAATCTGATGACTGCATTCTGACTGCCTGCAAAATTAGTCCCATCTAGTGTGAACAGCCATGATCTAAAATGGATTTGATAAGAGCATGGGTAACTGTAGCCCCAGAGTACGTCTCAAGGAAGCCATCCATCTGTGGTTGTATCAGTCATAGTTGGCTAAATGTGTTATCTGTCTCAGGCTTAAGCCTCTATTTTTAGACATCGCTCTAAGACACTTCCAGACGATGAAGTTGTTCGGTCCCATAGAATACAACCGAGTCCTGAACTGTCTGGCTTCTCAGCCTCATAATAGGAAATTGGTCTGTAATGGATCCTTGCTACATTGTCAACCCGTAGCATCTCAGTTTTGGGATTCTATGTAAGATGTATAGCAGCAATCTCTCATCACCACTTTCTGGTCCTGGCAGACCAGATAATATTGGATGTGCAGTAACATGGTGCTCCCAGCTACCTCAGCTAGTACCAGAAAGAAAAGGAATGTTCTGATGTGTCCAAATTCACATCATCAAGGGCTTGATTGAAGCACCTCAATCACATTTTTATTTTAAACCCTCAGCTAGACAGCTTTGCACAAGTGAAATGGTGGCAGAGAAATCCAAGTGCTACCACTCAACAAACACACAAAGCATATGTTCTGTCATGTCCATTGCACCATTCTGTCTACTGTATTCCACAGTGGCTCAGCAGATGGGAACACCTGTCCCTTTAAGCTGAGTCTGCAGTACCTTTCCTAGACTTGGCACCTCCCTGGTGGCCCAACCAGACCTAAAGCTTTGCCTGGTGCAGCTCTCTCTCCACTGTCTTGGCCTCTTTGCTTCCAGCCCCAGAGCCTTTTCATTCTTGGAGAGCAGTCTCAGCTCCTCTCTGGAGCAAAGCACTTAGAAGTACCGTATTTGCCGGCGTATAAGACGACTGGGCGTATAAGACGACCCCCCCCAACATTTCCACTCAAAATATAGAGTTTGTTACATTACATTACAGCACTATGGGCCCCTATGGGCAGCTATGTCTATCCCAACTGAAGTGCACCCGGCGTATAGGACGACCCCTCCACTTGGAGGCATGTTTTTCAGGGGGGGAAGTAGTCTTATACGCCAGCAAATGCTGTAAGTTATCCATTGGCAGCCCCCTTTCTTTGCAGTCCAGCCTTTTTATCATCTTCCAGCCTGTCTTTTTATCATTTTCCAGTGTAGGAAAGGGGAAGCAGCCCTGGCCCAACTCCTTTGAAACTCAGGTGGGCAGGTGGTGATGTTGGACCAGTGTGTGGTTCTCTTCCCTCCTGCTTATGTCATTTGGACTTAGGGATCCCAGTCCCCATGTGGGACCTAGGATCCCCTGGAATGACAGGTTATCTCCAGACTAAAAAGAGTCCCCCTGCAGTCCCCCTGCAGAAATTGGCTGCTTTGAGGGTGGACTCCAACACTGAGGTCTCTCCCTGTCCCAAATTCCTCCCACTCCTGGTTCCACCCCCAAAGTCTCCAGGTATTCCCCAACCCAGAGCTGGTAACCTTATTTGGACTGGACGTCTATAGATTTATTTCTAAAATAGAATCAGTCAGCATAAAGCCTGCTGAATAGTTCAGTCAGCCATCAAACACAGAGCTCTTCCTCCTTCTAAGACATTCAGGCCATATCAGGCTTAAGATATGATGATCTGTCACTTTTTGTTCTTGCATCAGTTTCCTCTTCCTTTCTGTATGTGAATGTTTATAAGCTCTTTTTTTTTCTCCCCGCCCGCTCAAAATTCACAGTCATGCATTTTTAGAACAAATTCAGTGGTTTCCTTCTCAGATTTACATATTCATTTCCAGAAGACCAAGATTATTTTTGTTTCATGAATAGATCAGCTCTCCCTCCTTTCAGCCTCTTTCATCTCTCTCCTTTTCAAAGTCAAATATTAGAGAAGTGCCCCATAGTTCAAAAAGAACACAGTGGCCACTGCTGTTCTGATTAATCACTCTGTTGCCCAGCCAAAGAGAGAATCAAGGATGGAATTAGGCAAATGAAGAGGCAGAGGGCTAACATCAAAGGGGTTTCTAATTTTAGGCACACTCCATCAGAACTATAGCATCATATTCATCTGCAGAGCAGGCCCACTCTCTAGTCTGGGGTAGATTCCTTTAAAATCCCTCACTCCTGAATCTCAAATGCAGTGGTTCTCAACCTTCCTAATGCCGCGACCCTTTACAGTTCCTCATATTGTGGTGACCCCCCAACCATAAAATTATGCAAGTGTTCCTTTACAGAAACCAAAACTGACCAATGGCGTGAAGATCCATTGTTCATGATTGTATACAAATTGTATATAAATTGGTGGGTCCCTTCAGGAGGAGCACTGTGCTTCCCACTGGCCAAGCTGCTTGCCCTGCCATGACCCCTGTGAAAGGGTTGTTCGATCCCCCCCCCAAAGGGGTCCCGACCCCCAGGTTGAGAACCACAGCTCTAGTGTCTGCTCCCATCATGCTGCAGGTGAAGTCCGATGTTTAGTAGGAACAGGAAACATGTAAAATATTAGAATAAAGAATAGGTTCTGAGAACACTCAGTAGATACTGGGCAGAAGAAGGATGTGGATCAGTGCAGCTGTCAGAGTTGCTGTCCTTTAACTCAGCACTGGCTCCCAAATCCTCTCTCACTGAATACAATTGGGCCACGTTTGCTGTGTTGCAGAATAGGGGCCAGTCTTTGGATGCAAGACCTCCCTGGCTGCCATTATTCATGTAAAATCTCTATATCCCTTTGCAATATTTTCATATACCAATGTCTACCTGCTAGCGCACACAATCCATGTTAGTGGAGGTTGGCCCAGTCATTGTCAAATACAGATTTTCCTTCCTGTGCAGCACTGGGTCCATTACAATGCATTATTTTTCTTCATACAGGAGAATGGCACTAGGGGAGAAAGCAAAGTAAACTTGAACCGAGGCCATGTTTTCCTCAATGTCTGTAATGAGAACATTATCTTGTTTTAAGTTGACTATGCCCCATACTTGTAGGCAGTATTCTTTTGTTGCAAGGTTTAATGGGAGCTATCAACATGTGGGATAACTCCAATGCTATTTCTGGGTTGGGAAATACCTGGGTGAAGCCTGGTGGGGAGGGGAAGGACCTCAGTGGGGCATAATGCCTTGGAATCCTCCCTTCAAAGCAGCTGTTTTCTTGCCTCTCTACCTTTTAGAAGGGCAGGAAGTATGCATCTCTTAATGCCAGAAGAGATTGGGGATTGTTGATTTACTGTTTGAAGATGTGCGTAGTGACTCCTGTGACAATTTTTGTTAGCCTTCAAATTGCTACTGGACTCTTTCTCTTTTCGACTGTTGATTAACTAAATACCTAGCAAATAACGGGATGCATTCATCCATGTTCTGAGCGCTAAATTTCTATCCATTCTTAGGTATAATATCACTGCTTCACTTTACTTATATTCTTCTGTTATTGCTCACCAAACCAGCAAACCCACAATTAATGAGAGATTTGCTAGAAGTATATATTTCCATGAGAATGCAAACACTTAACACAAGGATTACGTTACTATTTTTAATATGTGTATGATAAAGATGATAATTACCATAGATACTTAGGGAAAGGATCTTATATAAGCCACTTCTTAAGAGGAACATAAAAATAGAGCTTGTAGCACTAGCCCTATCAGTGAGGGTCTTGATATTTCACAAAGATTTCTGTGAATCACTGTGAATCACAGATTACATTAATAACATTCAAGACAGCAATTGGCTGCAGCCAGTGGTTGGCCTTGACTTTTCTCTTCATGACTTTTCTCCTCATTAGATTTCTCAATGGGTTTATTTCTATGCTTTCGAGCACTACAGATTTAGAGGTAGAGCTCAAAGACTTCCCAGCAGAGATTTGAATTTGAGTCTTTGAGTCATGAAACAAGTTAAGAGGAAGACTAATCTGGGATAGCAGGACAACTTGATCTCCTAGGCAGCAATACATCACATGTATTGGGATGTGAATCTCTGTCTAACTACACACTTGTCCTTGCCAACTTTCCCCAGTCCTCCAATCTGTGTTAAAACTGCTCTCATTCAGATCTGAATTCTAAATAATTTCTCCTCAGAATTCAGCTGTAAAGTCTCTCACTGCTCAGCTGATTGCCATGAGCAATCAAACCATGAGCAGAACTGAGCATTGCTTGAGCACACCAATGTTTGTTCCACATTTAGCTGCTCCTGCCCTGACATTGTGATATGTCACTTCTTTATTTATTTAGTCCATTTATATATCCTGGCATTCTCTCCAAAGGAACACCTGAGTTAGCTAATTGTGAATAAAAGCCAGAATAATACAACAGTGAAATCTGATAAATCAAAACTAAACAAAACAAAAAGAAAAACTCCACTGATTAAAGTCTCAGGTCAACAAGCAGTTTCATTGAAAGGCCTTTTGGAGTGTGTTTTCAAATGAATCGTGCCTCTTAGAGATGGAGTTTCATAATTTAGTTGCAACAGCTCAGAGGACCTTCCCATCTCAGCCCCCATCAAACATGTTACTTTAAAGCCCAAGTTCACACCCCTAAATGGAACCTTTTATTTTGCACTGCTGAAAATATTGGTAGGAAACTATTTTTCCAGTTTACTATAATCTACACATTTTGGTTTAAATGAAGGTTGGCTTTGGCTTTACATTCTCCTTAATTTCAGTAAATTAATGCAGCATGTCAAATCAGTTGCTAATTTAGTACCCTGTTATTTAAACTCTTCTCTGAGTTCTGTCTTGTTGAATTAAGTGTTAGTGGTACTGGGTTATATAACTGAGCACTGGGTACAATTATCTATTATATAAATCAATTATGTATTATGTACTATTCTTCCAGTCTGAAATTTTGCATGCATGTTTACGAATGAGTAATAACTTTGTTGACCAACAAATATAGGTAAACCCCTTCCTCTTATGACCCGCTTTGAACAACAGAGAACAGATTCTTTTTGTTTCTTCTTTGCTGTACAGAACTTTCACCAGTTTCCTATTTCAGATTAATTCAGAGTTCAAGGACTGTAGAACTGTATATTAGCATAAATCAATATGCATAAAATATTTCAAACCTCCATTTCTTAAGATTACAAGCTTCATTGCTGAATAGCTTTTTAAATTGAAACTTTAAGCAATATGGATTTCCAGGAGCAATCAGTGTTAAATCAACATGAGAAGTGAGTGAGAAGTTCCTGATATATTCTTTACTAAATGCAGGAATATGTCTGCCATATATATTTATTTACTTTAAAAATATTTATGTGCTAGTTTGCCAGAGACTGAATCTCCCTACTCAGCAAGTGTTTTGTGAATGCTGAAATCTAAGAACTTCAATGCTGAAATCTCATTCCTTCAGTTTTGTTATTGATATGCTAGGGCAGGGGTCCCCAACCCCAGGCCATGTACCGGTACCGGTCCATGGAACCCTCGGTACCAGGCTTCAGGGGAGGGGAGGGAGGCGCCTACCTCTCCCCCGCCCCCCACAGCACAGTGCTCACTGCGCCAGGAGTGATTGGCTGCTTCGTCAGCTGATTGCTCCCAGCGCAGCGAGCACTGCACTGCAGGGGGGGGAGGCACAAACGCACAGGTGTGGCAGCTCCGCGCCTGTGTGTTTGTGCCTGTTGGCACGTTTGTGCCCGCTGGTGCGTTTGTACCTGCTGGCACGCCAGCACCCCCCCTCCCCTCCCCCTGCGGACTGGTCCCCGGTCCTAAAAAGGTTGGGGACCATTGAGCTAGGGAACTTTGGGAGAAGTTTATCCAAAAGGGGGTGCGGGGGGGGGGGTTGAAGAAGAATTTCAGCAGTAACCTAGAAGGGTGAAAACTGTTCTTGACAGAAATATCTGTGCCTAGAAAATCAAAGGCAAGACTGCAGAAGTAGGAAAATAGAACAAGGGGGAGTGACTGTGGCCTACAGAAACTGGGTCACAGAAGCAATGTAAAAGAGCTATTTATCAAAATATTCCCAACAGATGTTGAAGACAATAAAGGACATGGCTAAGTGCTCCCTACTTCTATGCCTGGGGTTAAAATAGAAAAGTAGACCAATTGCATGAGGCAGCTAAAGAAAACTTACAAATCAGCCGAAACAATTCTGTTATAAATATACATTATAACACAAAACAAAGGGAACACCAGGGTTTTTTAACGAGTGTTTTCAACTTTTGAGGCATTTTCCTCTTGTTTTGAGGTTCGTTTACATAATTTATACATGTGGATGTTAGGGAAGCTATATATTTTTTTTCTTGATTGGCTGTCTGAATGCCATTATTATCGGTATAATATTGTGAGCACCGTGAATCCAGTTCATCCCTCGTGCCTACATAAGTATACTTTGGATCTTCTTCTTTTTAAAGTAATGATTTGCACTTGCATAACGTCTGCAGTTTAGCATGCTTTGCCGGTCCGGCTGTGAGCATTGTTTAGCTTGCTTATTGACAGAAACTGGATAAAGAATTAAATTCAAACCCTCAGATTAATGTACTGAACAGCAGCGTTGTGTTTTGATGCTCGAAATGTATTCCCCCAAGCCCTTGTGTTTTGAGCACTGCCAGATCTAAGCTCTCAATTACAAGACTTGAACGACAGAATCATCTCTCTCCCCAGATGTTTCTAGAAAAGATCCAAGGAGACACTCTCCTTCCCTCTACTTTTCTGTTGCTTTTCTTTTATGCCCATTGAAAAGATCCACTAGCGCTATTAACTTGCACTTAGCAAACGCCTTTTATCTAGACGTGGTACGATGCTTTTGCAATTGAGGCAAGGTTTCGTTGTGCGTGAGGCAAAGACAGAGAAGGCATATTATGTGATGGCAAATCAAGCCGCCAAAGGTCACAGAAAGATGCAAGGTGAGGGCTAGAAATAGAATCTAGGCTTCAGTGCTGTCCTCATCCTATTGCTGTTATCAACCTTTTGGTCTGTTCCAGATTCGTTTAAAAATCACGGGGGCATTTCCCACGGCTTAAAAATAGCACAATGGTTGCCGATTGAAAACGCTACTAATTTGCCATAACGCACGACGTCGTCAACAATCTGCAACAATCCTGAAACCGACCCGCCAAAAGCGCTTCGTTGTGGCGCTTTCAGGGGAATCCAGAAAAGTGGATTCACCCTCCGGATAGCGATACACTCCTGCAACCAATCTGCAACACTAGCGCTAAAGACCTGTGCGTTACCATTGTAGCTGGTTCTTCAAAGTCCCTCCCCCTGGATCTCTCCTCCAAACTTCCGGCGAAGCGATCGCCATTTTTTTTTCTCGGAGCGAGCGGGGATAAACGCACCGGCGAGCCTCTTTCTGTTTAGAGGCTTCCCTGGCTTCAGTCCTTCACCTTTAGTCACTAAGCACAAACCACTTAAAAGCCCGTTTGCTGAAATAAAGTCCCTTTATTTTTTACACATAAATTCAGCCGAAAATCGAGCCCGTGAGAAGGGGGGGGGGAATTTTTTTTTATCACTCGAGGCAGCGTGCAAACGATCATACAATCAAACGATAGCTCACATTAGGCAGCTGGATGGGTCTCTCCGTAGCAACGAATCTACACAGATTCGTTGCTATGGGTCTGTTTTTTTTTTTAAAAAACCTTCCTTAAAGGGAAAGCGGCTGTTTGGGAGCATGCTAACGGCTGCCCATTGGCTACTTGACGGCCAGGGGCGGGACGAGCTTGGCAATAGCGCTTCCTTTCTAGCGATTTCTGCCGAGACCGGAAGCCTGTGGGAAACGCTAAAAAACGCAACTGATTCCACTACAAAGCCAGGTGTGCAAAACGACGAATTCCACTATTTTAAATGGCGATTTTTCATTCCGCAAACAATTTGCAACAAAGATCCCCGTGCGAAATGGCCCACGGGATGTTTTCCTTTGCTCCTGAATGAGGTGGCAGTGGAAAGCAGGGATGCTAATTTTTACTCTGCTAGGATGATTTCTCTGGGGCTGCATGGGCAGGTTTCATTATTATGAATGGAACCAGTTAAGTGTGCCAAGAATAATTCTTCTTGCTTTGCAAAAACAACAAAAAAACCTGGTATCAGTCTGTCACATACAAGGCCTTTGATGTAATTTCTGTCTCACGCACATGCTTAACCTGACACATAGATAATGGGAAGAGAACCCACCTGGCTATCTAATTTCCGATGGGACTGGCTTGTTAGAGAGGGACTTAAAATCTCAGTTTTCAAGGCAGCCTATAAAGATGCTGGCGTCGATCTTTTGGGTGCTTTGGATTTCCGTCCGTAAACACGGCATTGGCTGGCCTGTGCGATGCATGCATCAAAATGTTCTACCATACTATGGCAGGAATCAGGATAAGCCTGCTCACAAGGCATGTATTTTTCAAGATAAACGAGGGCACTTTCTCTAGGATTCAGTATTGCCTCCTTCGTTCTGAAGGGACTCCCCACTGTTTTGTGGGCAAATGCTGCCAAGATGAGTTCAGTAAATTTTGCAGAACAGAGGAACCCTTGCTAGACTTGCCAGCTTTTGGTTTTGTAAGTTAACAGCCCTGCAGTAGGGCTGTTTGGCAAAGCCAGTGGTAGGGAAGGCTGCACAGCACCTGGTGCATTAGGGAAGGTAGAGCTGAACCCAGGCCATGAGAAGGTGTAAGAAAGAGCCACAGGGAAACCTAGTGGATTAAACTTGTCAGAAATAAGATTAATCAAACTTGTCAGAAATAAGAGTAGTCTTGCCCGCTGATCATTTGACGCAATTTTACTGGTCAGAACATTTCTTCGATTTTCAAAGAAAATTTAACTCTAAATTTAAGCATTCAACCCTATATCTTGTTTACAATTCAAGATACAAATGCCCTTCAGATTAGCAGAAGTTCTGTCAAGAAAATGCTAGCCGTAGTTGGTTAGCCATCGCATTTCAATGTAATTCAGTAGTGGGAGGGACGAAACAGAGGGTAGTCCTAAAGCTTACCCTCTGACTGCCCTGATTTATTTAGCAGAATCCTGTGGGTAAAATAGCACAATACTTCAACTGTCCTAATTTTAAAGAAACAATTTTATCTATTTATTACACTACTAGCAAGAAAGCCCATTGCAACCAGGTATGCAATGGGCGCTAGGACCCAGGGAACACTGGCAGGCGCAGATCTCTCTCTGGCAGCAGGAGCCAGAGGAGGTAATCAGGGCTCCATCATAGCAGGGAATCAATGGTCGTTTGCAGTTTGGAGCTTGTTTGCAGCATTGCTGGCCGCACCCTGATTGGCCCAGTTCCATCTCGGACAGCCAGGACACTCCATCCCCAGGGCCGTTTCACAAATATTAAGAGGAACAATAGATAAGGATATATACAGGCGATTAAGCTAGAACCCTGGGAGTAGGCTATAGTTTTTGCTTTGGTGGTGAAGAGTGTTGTCATGTCACAGTCAGTTTTTGGTGATCCTATAGGGATTTCAAGGCAAGAAATTATCAGGGGAGGTTTTCCATTGCCTGCTTCAGCACAGTACCCTTGGACTTCTTGGTGGCCTCCCAGCTAACTAGGGCTGACAAGATTGGACTAATATGGTCAGAGCATACTTTGCCTTATGATGATGGGGGGGGGGATGTGGGAGCAATGTGTGTGAGGGATATGCCATAGTTCTTTAAGGTCTGCTTCTTAATAAGGTAGAGAAGAATTATACTGCATTTGTTTAATGGTCAAATGAACAGGGTGTCTGTTGTAGGGAGAGGAAGGGCATGCCATTGCAATCCACTTTGAGACTCCTTCAAGTAGTAAAAAGTGGGGTACAGAAACCCAGTTCTTCTCCTACTGTTTAAGAATTCCTTACTATAAGGTAAGACTATACAAGCCACCGCAACCCAGACTCATTGATCTCAGAAGCAGAAAGTAGCTTCCACCAAACAAAATGCCCATCTTGACCATGAATGTCATGGCTTGAAGTATTTGGCCAACCCATTTGCTTTGGGTTGGCCAAATTCCAAAATCAATCATTACTTGTGCCAGAAGCCCTCTATGCACTCTTCGTTCCAATCTGAACACATCATCTGCTGCTAGCAACTTTCTTTTCACTGCCCTTTCAGTGGTGTTACCTTTTCTTTCTTCTTTGACGTGCTCACATTCAGTTTCTTTTCACTACCCTTATACAGGACCCCTTCTAACCTTTGGCTTGTATGTGATTTATCTTCTGCTGTCATCTACTGCAGGGGTAGTCAACCTGTGGTCCTCCAGATGTTTGTGGACTACAATTCCCATGAGCCCCTGCCAGCAAACGCTGGCAGGGGCTTATGGGAATTGTAGTCCATTGACATCTGGAGGGACCACAGGTTGACTCCCGCTGATCTACTGAACCCCCAGCTGCAGTCCAGTTCCCACTGACAGGCTTACCCAGTTTATCTGGAGCTACCTGGCTGACTCCCAGCTGACCACATTTGGGACAATTGATAGACCTTGTTAGGATCACATTAGTTCACAGGAGCAAGTAAACAGTGAGCCCCAACACGTCATCAATACCTAACATTCTACAGATACTAAAAATAGGGGATTGGTGTTTCCTGCATTGCAGCCTCAATTTTGTTACAAGTTCTATAATCGAAGAATTACAGCCAAGGAGGATATTCTCATTCACATTAACTCTTGAAGGAAAAAGACTAGTTGCTTGTGGCTCATAGAATTCCTCCAGATGGGACTTTCTGCTTCCAAATCCTCCCCTTCCCCTTAAACATCAGGGCATGTGCAGAAATATAGGCTTGGGAATTATATTCATTGGCAGGAAATGAATGGGTGGAATAAAAGATTTTAAAAACCCAGTTGGCTGTACAAGATGTGAAGAGCAAAGGAACTGCACTCTGCTACTCTAGGGGAAGGCTAGTCGGCTTGGCTAACAACAGGTGTCTGTGGGGTCTCTCCTGGAGGTGCCGACTGATGCTTGCTGACTCACCCCGGCAGCTGTGCTGTCTCATTAACTCCACCCTGGTTGTGAAGAGGTGGGTGGGAGTTATTGTTCTGTTCACCTCTTAAATAGTCAAGCTTACGCTGGGAAGAAAAGATGTGGAAAGCTGTGGAGAGAAAAACCAACAGAAACGCTGCCATATCCTATGCTGGGTGAACAATAAAACAAAGAGAAAAGCCCTAAAAGTGCTTAAACTGCAAAGTAAAAGTCTCACCAAACTTATTTTGGAGTTTAGGATCAGGCTACAAATCTAGTGTGCACAGATTTTGTTTGGAACAAGCTTTTTCCATGGGGTGACTTTGCTAACGATTGTGTCACATTTTGTCCCAATGCATTTCCAGGGAGGGCTATGAAATTCAAGATGCAGTATTGTTTTCAAAGAGATTTAAAAAAAAATCCACACAACCAATGCAGCATATTATGAATGTATGTAACTCATACTGTTGGGATGCGGGGGGGGGGGGGAGGTACATAAAGCATAGCGATTATATTAAGGTGACCAGATTTCAACATTGGCATAGCGGGACAACATTGACCAGGGGGGTTCTTGATTAAAAATTTGGTCTATATGGAACAACAAAAAGTTTCATAGAATGTACATAATGCAAAAATAGTATTGTAATATATATATTTTAATTTCAACATAAGTACAATTTGCCAGGTGCCCCCAGATGTCCCTCCAACAGTGGGACAATCTGGTCCCCTTAGATTATATATAAACTAGTAAAAGAGCCCATTGTAAAGAAAATACAATGGGCGCTAGAATGTGGGGGATAGGGAGGGACAGGGCAGCGCGCGGCAAAGAAGCTGACCTTAGAGAGGAGGCGTCGTCGAGGGCGGGCGGCGGCGTCAGGGCGTCCTCGGCTCTTCGGCGGCCATCTTCAATTCCGGGCGGGTCTCTCGAAGCTGCGTTTTCGGCAGGCAGGGGAGTCCCTGGCAGCGGCGCGCAGGGCGGCTGGCGGGGGCTCCCTGCCCGGCGGTCTGACGCGGCGGGAAGCGCTTCGCGCCTCTCGCCACATCAGACCGCCGGGCAGGGAGCCCCCGCCAGCCGCCCTGCGCGCCGCTGCCAGGGACTCCCTTGGCGTCAGGCCGCCGGGCAAAGAGCAACCGCCAGCCGCGCGTAGCGGAGGCGTCGTCGAAGGTGGGCGGCGGCCGCGCGGCATTGTCGACTCCTCGGCGGGCCCTCGGCGGCCATCTTCGATTCCGGCCAGGTCTCTGGCATCCGTGGGTTCCCTCGGGCGGCGGGCTAACACGGCGAGAGGCGCTTTGCGCCTCTCGCCGCGTGAGGCCGCCGGGCAGGGAGCCCCCGGCAGCTGCGCTTCGCGCGACTCCCGGGGGCTCCCTTGGATGTCGGCCTGATGCGGCCAAGGAGGCAATGCCTCCTTGGTCCAGGATTGACACTCGGAGGAGCGAATCAGGAGCCACTTCGCGGCTCCTGATTCGCTCCTCCGAGTTTTTATCCCGGACACAGCCCGCCCTAACTCCTCCCCACCACTGCTTAGCGCTTTATATAGTCCGTGGCGCCGCCCGCGGCGCCTCGGGCGGTTTACAGATTATATCAAAGAAAAGTGATGGCACTGTTCAGGGAGGACTTTTTTAAAGTGACCGATGAAATTTTACTTAGTAGCAAAAACCTCTTTAATCTAAAAAAAAAAAAAAAAATTCCTAGACAGAATCTCTCGGAAAAGCCGCTTTATTCAGCTTGTTGAAGGGCTGAAATAATGGTTTGTCAGTGTAACAGATTCATAAAAAGAGCTCATACTGGGCTATGCCATTGTTCTACCTTTCTTGCCTCTTCTAGTGGCCAGTTCCTCCATACCCTCCAACTCATTCTTTCTGCTTGAGAAGTCCCCTAGTGCAGGGATAGTCAACCTGTGGCCCTCCAGATGTCCATGGACTACAGTTCCCATGAGCAAATGCTGGCAGGGGCTCATGGGAATTGTAGTCCATGGACATCTGGAGGACCACAGGTTGACTACCCCTGCCCTAGTGAATGGATGTGTGTCGTTTCCGGTACTGAAAATCTACATTCAAGTGGATACTTTCAGTACCCCTGTTGCTGGTCTCTTGCCACTTACAATGCAGAGCTATAATCCTGTATTCTAGAATGCTGGGCCAGTATAACTTGAGAACCAGGGAACACCTGATGTCCTTACACCTAGAAGTTTAAAAGCCATAGGAACCTCCAACCAGAGGCTATTAAGGAAATCAAATTTTAAAAAGAAATCCAGCAGGCTCTTGTTTTGTTTTGTTTTGTTTTTTAGTTCTCCTGAATTCTCCTTTTTCCTCATGTCCATTGTCAAGATTTTCTCTAGGGACAACTTTATGGCAATGTGAGAAATCGGGTGCTGGACGAACGTTCTATGTACCTATGAGATACATAAGTGTGTGAGAAATTTAATTCTATTATTTCCAACGTTCCAACACCATGGAGGTCCCACATCTGGCCCATCCTCCAACAGCTGTGCTGGCTACCAGTCGAATTCCAGATCAGGCTTAAGGTCTTGGTAATTCCCTTCAAGACTACACATGGTCTGAGCCCAGAAAGACCACCTCTCTGCTTACGCCCCTCAAAGAACCCTGCACTCCACCACCTCCAACTGGCTAGTGATCCCTGGCCCCAGGGAGGTCTGCTTGACCTCAGCTAAGGACAGAGACTTTTCTGTCCTGGCCCCCACCTGGTGGAATGAGCTCCCAGAGGAGATCAGGGCCCTGATGGAACTAAAGCAGTTCTGCAGGACCTGCAAAAGGGAGCACCTCCACCAGGCATTTGGTTGAGGTTGACCAAAACTAAACAACACCTACATGGTCCCCAATCCCCCCCTTGGACCCATAGATTTGATCAACCATGTATTTCACATGTGATCTGATTTAGAACCTCCAACTTTAGATTAACTCTGAGGAATGAAACAATGAATTGGTTGGACCAGGCCAAAATTCTGTCTAGTCTAGTTGACAAGCAGCTGATAATAAAAATACTACTACCAGTTGGGCTGAAACTATATGCTATGGTTCACAGAATCATAGAGCAGGAAGGAGTCATATAGGTTATCTAGTCTAGCGGTCCCCAACCTTCTTCTGGTCGGGGACCGCCTCCGGGGGTGGGGGAGAGCCAGCGGCCCGGCTGCTGCAGTTGCTCATACCCAATTGCTGCGTATGCTCGTTTTGGCCACCAGGTGGTGCTAACACGCATGTGCAGAGTTTCCGCGCATGTGCATTTTGGCCACCAGGGAGCGCAAACGCGCATGTGCGGCACTTCCGCACGTGCGTGTTTGCGTAGCTGGCGCGCCGGCCGCCACGCCGGCGGCCGCGCCAGTCTCTTTCCCCCCCTCTCGCTGCAGGGGGGAGGCAGGCGCGGCCGTTGGCGGCCCGGTATGATGGCTTTTGCAGCCCGGTACCGGGTTGCAGACCGGGAGTTGGGGATCCCTGATCTAGTCCAACCCCCTGCTCAGTGCAGGCTCAGCCTAAAGCATCCATGATAAATAGCTGTCCAGAGCGGCTAGAAGACTGCTTGTTGCTGCAACCAACAGTTTCACATCTTCCCTTGGTTCCTTGCCTGTGATGTATACTAGATAAAAACATGTGATTGGGTGGTATCCATGATCATGAACATGGTATTACATCATAGTATAGCTAATTTCCCCACCTTCACAAGTTGGAGCCACTGAAATGGGCCAGGGCTAGGGAATCTTTCCACATTGCGCACATCACCTTAATGAGAAGAAAGAAGATGAGGAGACATGGGCCGCTTTTTGGATAGCAGCCATCTGGTGCTATAATATTAGATCAGGCCTAAAAACTGAGTTTTTAGTAGGTTTCATAGACCTTGATCTTCCGTGGATTTGATTGATCCTTATACTCTGAAAAGTACTCCATAACACCATTTATTAAGTCAATGGCAACTAATTTCATTACGTTAATTAAGCATTTTATGAAGAAGTGTTTCATCTTAAGCCTAAACCAGAGTTCCTTCCTTCCTGTAACATTCCTAATTTTAAAACAGGGATGTCTCTTAAATATTTTAGAAGCCCTGAATGGGTGCCTTTCCCCTGCTTCAGTTAAAAATGCTGCTTTATGTAGAGATACACGAAGATATGTAGTTCAGTTACAAATAGCCTATCTAGATTGCCATCTGCTTGGACCTCTGTGGTCAATCCCCAGGACGTTGGAAAGCCCCTGTTTCCAAGTATTCACGTTTTAATATCATATTGCTATTTTGAATTTAAGCCTGTTGTCTCTAATATTTCCACCTCATGCTGAAAAGGCAGAAATGGTGTGTGCCTGTTACCATAGGTTACTGATTGCTGTTAAATTTGCTTTCCTTCATTTGTTTTCTGAAATGCTACAAGGTTAAAAAGCTGATCATCGATTTTCTGTAGAGGACCTACAAGTGTCACAAACCAGTAGCTAAGTGTTCAAATTATGTTTCTCTGATTTGCCAGTGTTGTCATCTCCTGAGACATGGGAAGCTGAAGGCCTGGTCTTCCGGTAATTGGCAGTAACACACATCAAAACAATCTTATTAAAGAGGCATTTTTATCGTTTGTGATCAGCGTTAGAATAGTTTTGAGTGGATAGCTGTGTTGGTCTGAAGCAGCACAACAAAAATTGAGTCCAATGGCACCTGTATGACCAACAAAGGTTTATTCAAAGTATGAGCTTTTGTGTGCCTGAACACTATATAAGTCAGCATGTGCTGGATAAAAGTCTGTGTTTCATTAATTGTATTCCCTGCCAGCAAAAGTGCGTCTAGTCAAGGCTATGGTCTTCCCAGTTGCAATGTATGGCTGTGAAAGGCCAAGCGTCAAAGAATTGAGGCTTTTGAACTCTGGTGCTGGAGAAGACTATTGTGAGTCCCTTGGACTGCAAGGTGAACAAACCGGTCAGTCCTAGAGGGGATCAGCCCTGACTGCTCCTTAGAAGGCCAGATCCTAAAGATGAAACTCAAAAACTTTGGCCATCTCATGAGAATGAAGGACTCCCTGGAGAAGAGCCTAATGCTGGGAGAGATCAAGGGCAAAAGAGGAAGGGGACGACAGAGAATGAGGTGGCTGGATGGAGTCACTGAAGCAGTCGGTGCAAGTCGGTGCAAGCTTAAATGGACTCCAGGGAATGGTAGAGGACAGGAAGGCCTGGAGGCTCATTGTCCATGGGGTCGCAATGGGTCGGACACGACTTTTCAACTAACAACAACAACATTCTGAGGACTCAAATGTCTGCAGTCTATATGCTGTCTCTTCTATCTGCGTCCACAGGGATGAATGTCCTTCCACATTGCTGGAGTCCTACATCTGTAATAATATTCTGTTTCCCAGATTTTAAAAATCTGTTATATATTTCCCTGCAGATTGGAGCAGGGCCAGTTGTCTGCACAAGCCACATGGACAGCTGACATGGCCTCCTTTCCACTTCCCATCACACTCTGGGCTTTTCTTCCAAGTGCTCCACAGCAAATGCATCCTTCAGGTCCCAAATGTCTATTCCTATCTCTGAAAAGTTATTTCCTGTGCTCCTTAAAAAGTTGTTCCTGAGAGGCAGGTGGACCTTCAGGGACATGGTGAGATGCAACATGGATGAGGTTGCATCTAGAAGGAGCAAAACCAAAAGACCCATTCTCTCCATACCCGCACATGTTCATACCCCTTGACTGAATCATGCACAAATGGGGGAGTGACTTCTGGCAATGCAGCAGCAACTTTTTCACAAAGGAACACAGAACGTCGCAGTGGGAAGGGAGGGACTACAAATATCAATTCTGTGAACTTGCCATATTCACTGTTGGATAGGATCCAACCCACTGAATCTTTCGTTGAGCTGTTTCAGTTCTTCCAATCAGCCTTGTGTTACCCGCCTGCACCCATTGCAGGTGACTAGAACTTTTGGGTTACGGCAAGCAGGAACTAATTCCTCCGGTTTGTATTCTGCCTACCTTGAATTCTTAGAACAATTTATAGTAGGCAAAATGAGTAAAACTCTTTCTGAAGGATGAAAAATGCCACCATACTAAGACAGGGTTGGAAGCAATAAATTGCTGTTACAGGAAAGGCACACGGAATGACTTTTACAGACTGCTAATGTGCTGGCCATTCCCTGAACTAACTGTAGGGAGTTCATCTAAGCACCAATACCAAAGGTATCTATGTCCTTCCTATGTGCACTAATCCACTGTACTTATATCTAATGCCTGTTAGCTCTGTGCTTTAGTTAACACAGCACTACACATCTGTCAATAATAAGGATTTCTTAACTATAACCATTTTCAGTGTTACTATTTGGAGGATGAATGTGTGACCTTCAGACAAATGCACGGTTCTGTGATAGCGAAGTGCAAATATTTCCTTTCAGAGATGTAGGAAGATATGAGATTAATTATGCAGTAAGTTTCGAGATCCACACACAGAAACTATGTGAGCATGACCTATTGCATGGATCTTCCTCCATTCCTATTCAGCACTCCACTGAGATATAAGGTATTTGGGGATAGAAAAAAATCTTACAATTGCCCTATCAAACAGAACAATCATGTCGGTCCAATATTCACACACACTTTCTACTTTAGGAGTACATTACAGGCATTGCAAGCAACCATGTGGTACTCTGTGAGTGTGAAGGTATTATTTGAGGCAGTAATTTGAAGCTCTCCATTGGGTGTCCCCACTTTCAGAGGTTAGAAGAATGACAAGCTGGGGGAGGGCCTCAAAAATCATGGCATCAAAACTCTGGAATGCTCTGCAGAGTCTTGCCTGTCCCCTTCTGTTATCATCTCCTTGTTGTTGTTGTTAGGTGCGAAGTCGTCTCCGACCCATCGCGACCCCATGAACAATGATCCTCTAGGCCTTCCTGTCCTCTACCATTACTCAAAGTCCATTTAAGTTTGCATGTCATCTCCTACCAGTTGATAAAGAAATTGGTTTTTAAAGGAGAGAAGACAAATTTGTATAGGATGCCCACTGTTCATCATAACAGCAAGACAGAAACTCCATATTCAAGAGCAGTATCATTTGTCGCTCAATCCATTGATTTAACTGGAGAGAATGTCCTTGAAGGACCAACTGGCTTGCCGTTGTCAGAAACAAGGTGCTAGACTAGATGGACTTTGGGCATCTGTATTCTTTTTCATGTACAGAGCAAGACATAGTGAACTGTGTAAAAAATTATTTCACAAGCCGTGCCAATATTACTAACTTTTAGGCAAAGTTGGTTGATGTGTTTGTAGAATCACCATTGTTCCAAAAAACCAGTAAAGCACTCTACTCTATTTTTGGAAAAATCAGCATCTATTGTCATGGTAACAGAAGGGGCAGGCTGCAGCCCTTCTGTGGGGTTGTAATTACTCTTGTAACTTCAGTGGATTGAGTGTAAACATAATTGCCAGCTCTAGAGTAGATGTTGGAGACTTCAGGGATTTTTAACTCTGAGTGCTAAATAGATGATAAAGAAAAATGGCCCCCTTGTGATCATCTCTGGTTGCAGAATGGAGTAGTAAAAACTAAGGACTACAATTCTTTTTGAGCTAAGTAGTCTTGCTTATTAAACAAAACCTTAGACCATATCTGTGCAGTGCATGAAGAAAAAAAAATAGAAGTCACATTGGTAGACCTTTGAGAGCCAGTTTGGTGTAGTGGTTGGGAGTACGGACTTCTAATCTGGGATGCCAGGTTCAAATCTGCACTCCCCCACATGCAGCCAGCTGGGTGACCTTGGGCTTGCCACAGCACTGATAAAGCTGTTCTGACCAGGCAGTGATATCAGGGCTCTCTCAGCCTCACCCACCCCACAGGGTGTCTGTTGTGGGGAGAGGAATGGGAAGGTGACTGTAAGCCACTTTGAGCCTCCTTCGGGTAGGGAAAAGCAGCATATAAGAAGCAACTATTCTTCTTCTTGAGGCTTTTGTTTGTGGTGAGAAAAAAAGAAAAGAAATCATAAATCAAAGGAAATTGAATGGAAGAAGAATTCAGAAAGGAACTCTGAGATAAGGAACAGTGTCTCTTGCAGCGTAATAGTTTAAAGTATTCACTAACAAAGTTCTGATATGAACCATGCTGAGTTACTATTTGATAGGAAGGAATAAGTGTGCTTGGCGTGGGAAATCAAACTTTTTGTACAGTACAGAGAGTGCGCCTTTTATCTGAAACAATCCCATCCGAGATCTGTTCCTTTGTTGGTGGTCTAATGTGATACAATTGATACCAGAAATGGCCTGTCATGAAACATGATGGGGAGTTAATATTTAACGTGACAGGAGCAAAATCATTCCACCTGTATATGCCAGGGTTCACCTGTAGAAACTGTGGCAGATTAATATTGAATGCAAGCAGATTTTTATTTAAGAGGAAATCCTACACAATTTAAACTAGCAGGCGCGCAGGAGGCTCAAGGGGGAGGCTCGAGGGAGAGGCGCACAGGAAGCGAGGTGAGGGCAGAGGGAGGGAGGGAGGGAGGGAGGCTGAGGCCATCACCACATCTTGATGGTCCACAGCCCTGCCCTGCCCTGCCCTGCCCTGCCCTGCCCTGCCCTGCCCTGCCCTGCCCTGCCCTGCCCTGCCCTGCCCTGCCCTGCCCTCCCAATATGATGAAATGACAGCCCCGGAAGAAGGTGAGCCCCAACTCACCGACCCACTGACCAGGGGGGCAGGGATTGGGGGCAGCGCACAGGAGCCGGGCTGTGCCCAGGGGTGCTCCTTCGCCTCGCTGGCCACGCCTCACCCTCGGTCTGCCATGTTGCCTTATATGGCCGCCGCCTTGTCGAGTGCCCCTGCCCGCCCGGCCACTGCCCCTTCGGCTCCAGTGCTGTCTGCCTGCGGGACTTGCCAGCCATCCCCGCCCAACGGCTCTTTGTCACCAGCCGCTGCACTGCCACCACACTGTGGTGGCAGCAGCGCGTCCCGCCTTACCGCCCCAAGATTCTGGTCACCTTATTATAAGGGTAAAAAGTGAGCATCAGTGCTGGAAAATGTGAGTCCATCCAGCAGTGATGTGTCTTGAAACATATCAGAATGAAGTATCTATGGGCTTTTTCCTTTGTATTTTTCTAGGTTTTGTTTTTGTTATAGTCGCTTTGATAGTCGCTTTGATAGTCGCTTTGATAGTCGCTTTGATCCTTTTTGTTGTTCTGATCCTTGGACTAAACAGTAAGACTTGTGCTGGGAAAGCATCGTTGCTTTTTGGCAGTGAGCCAGAAATCATCCCAGAATGACCATAATCAAGACAAAGATGCTTGTCTAGCAGGCGTAGATATTCAGCAAGACATGAGCCAACCCTAACTGTGGAGAGGAGAAAGTCAATAGCTTTCACCTCTGCTATTTATGTTGGATCTTTGACATTACCTGGCCAAGGGAGACAACCCAGACTGATGTCTTTACCCAGGACAATCTAACAAGCCCCCTTGCTTTTCAAGTAGGGAAAGCAACTTGGCCTCAGGCATGGTCACCATACAAAGGAAAGTGGTCTGCTAAATTTCTTAGTCTGTGATAAGATAATCAATGGATACTCAAGGAATGGCTCCTACAGATCCAGAACAGCAGTATTTTTTTTAAGCACTGGACCCACCATCATGATTTATTTAATGACAATTACAGATTGTAGCCCTCCTGTCAGGTCCTGCCAATTTCAGATTGGCGTATAACCAGCGAAGGAAATAGAATCTGATGCAGTCCGAGGGACTCACGCTACGAATCCATTATGTTATAAAAGCCGTCAGTTACCTACTAATCCTTAAGACTCTGTTGCATTTATATTTGTTTTATGGTGCGGTCTCTGAAGGGCATCCTTTGAGTCTGACAGAAAAACTGTGAAAACATCTGATTTGCATGATATACGTTTTAGTCAATGACGGCTCAATATTTGACTGCTATATTTCGATCTATACCCTTAACAGTGAATTAAATACAAAATGTCAGGACCAGTTTCTATTTCTCACACACTAACAGCATACACATAGTTAAATGCCTGTATGAATCCCTTTCCACAATATAACGCACCAATGGCTACCAGTTCAATCTTTTATAAGTACATGCTGAATGTGTGATGAGTACTTTGAGTATCACACCATAGAGGCTACCTGCTCTATACCCTAAAAGAGACTGAAGTCTTTAATTAACCTGCTCATTGTTGTTGTTAGTTGCAAAGTCATGTCCGACCCATTGCGACCCCATGGACAATGATCCTCCAGGCCTTCCTGTCCTCTACCATTCCCCGGAGTCCATTTAAGCTCGCACCGACTGCTTCAGTGACTCCATCCAGCCACCTCATTCTCTATCGTCCCCTTCTTCTTTTGCCCTCCATCGCTCCCAGCATTAGGCTCTTCTCCAGGGAGTCCTTCCTTCTCATGAGGTGGCCAAAGTATTTGAGTTTCATCTTCAGGATCTGGCCTTCTAAGGAGCAGTCAGGGCTGATCTCCTCTAAGACTGACCGGTTTGTTCGCCTTGCAGTCCAAGGGACTCACAATAGTCTTCTCCAGCACCAGAGTTCAAAAGCCTCAATTCTTTGACGCTCGGCCTTCCTTATGGTCCAACCTACCTACTCGTAGTACTATTTTAACTATGCCAGTACCCCCTTTTTCCCTCCAGTGACCCATTTCCATTGCGTTATTATGCTAAATTTTATTGACTTTTATTGTTTTATTTTTATATCACGGGTAAGCAAACTTTGTATGGTTTTAAATGTTGCAAACCACCCTCAGCCGGCTATGCCACAACAAGAGGCGGTTATAGAAATAAAATAATAAATATAAATAATAATGAAAAGATACCTGCTGAAAGATACCAGTTCAGCAGTTTGTTTCTAATTTTGGGTAGCCATATATTACTCAAGAAGTACACATGTAGGATACAAAGGATGCATTTAAGACACGCAGGAATTTTGTTCTGAGCACTTGATCTTCAAAGTTATATTGCTGCTGAACATGGAGGTTCTATTTAACTGTCAAGGGTAATAGCAGGTTGCAGACTTCTTTATTCATGGCAGTGACTGGTTCTTTCCAAAGCCATCTGAGCTAGTCACAGTACCTATGTCACATCTTATGGCTGTGAATGTCTTGTTAATGATCCTGTTTGTGTGACAAGAAGTACTACATTTAGTCTTTCCCAAACCTATTATATTTTGAGAAATATTAGTAGGGAATTTTGACATCCTGATTAATATTGTGAGATGACCTGTCTTTTAGAATGTTATGAGGACTACAACAAAATAATATGTTGCCATTGTCTCTTATAAAATACTGAAATCTCTAATGCGACAAAAGCCCATGCAATTAATCACCACAATTAATTATCACATTAGCAAATTCCTGTGATTTTAAATATCGGCCTTACCAAGGCTTTGTTGTTTGGGAGGGGAGATTCTATCCCATGAGATTTTACAACCTCAGGGCATCTAAATAGTCCAAACATGGCTCAAACAGATCCTGTTTCAAAGGTTGTATAGGAATGCATATGTAAAATATATACACAAATCTATTTGTGTGAATTCACTGTTATATTCTGTATACTAATGACAGAGCAATCTTAGTCACTGTAATTAAATTTGGATAAATTAGCTCTTCCATTAAACAAAATAAATTTGAGACATTATACTGATGTCTTTTCCAGCAGTGGTTGATCAATGGCTCCTTGTGAAGAGCAGCCAAACATTGCTGAACAGATGGTCATGGCTGAAGCATGATCAATTAGGCTCATTAGGATGCTTTCACTTAATCACCGGTTGGATTTTTAACCCTTTTATGTACCAGTTAGTGAAATACTTGTGATTGAAGAGCTTCCCCCTTCCCCCCTCCCCCCATGGCATGATTTTCAATGCTATACCAATGCCCAGGGAGTAATAAGCATATAAGGGTGGCAAGATTTTTATTGCATTCTACTCTGCCCCCTCCCCCAGCCCTCCAAGGAGCTCAAAACAGTATTATTGTAAGGGAGAAAGTGACTTGTCCAAGATCACCCAGTAAGAGAGCCAGTTTGGTGTAGTGGTTTGGAGTGCGGACTTCTAATCTGGCATGCCGGGTTTGATTCTGCACTCCCCCACATGCAACCAGCTGGGTGATCTTGGGCTCGCCACAGCACTGATAAAACTGTTTTGACCGGGCAGTGATATCAGGGGTCTCTCAGCCTCACCCACCTCACAGGGTGTCTGTTGTGGGGAGAGGAAAGGGAAGGCGAATATAAGCCACTTTGAGCCTCCTTCGGGTAGAGAAAAGCGGCATATAAGAACCAACTCTTCTTCTTCTTCTTCACAACTGACTAAGGATTTTGAACCTACGTATGTTTCCTTAGTCCACTTAGGAATCTGTAAGTGAGCAAATGCAGGGCTAAGAGCTGAGATCCAGGAGGTCCCTGGTTCAATTGTCAATACTGATAAAAACCAAAAAGGGAACAGAAACCCAACCTGTGAAAGCAAGTCAAGAACCTAAAGGTTGAGCAACAATATTACATGTACATTGTTGTACTTGGTAAGACTATAGGCCAAATGCATTTCAACCCAGTAGTCAAATAAAATATATGCAGCCATACAATATTACAATCTTATCTTCACACTCAGGATTTGCCTTGGACTGAGTGATGGTTCTTGACGACTTTGATTGTTAATTGTGAGTGCCATGTCTGGAATTACTATTATATATTATTGGGAGCTTCACATTTTATTATTCTTATGCCACCAACCAGGCCTTTTTGTAATACTGTAATCGACCCTTTGTCTCTACCATATGTGTGCACGTATTTTATTTGACCACTGATAAAGACCCTCTGGGTTGAAAACCTTTGGTCATACCATGTGCAACCATTGAGACTGTAGGTACAGTATTTCACAAACACTAATTCTTCAGTTTTAATGTTGTTTTTAATCTTCTTCATGTCCACTCTATAATAAATATTTGTATTTAAATTTCAATCCATTTTGTTGCTCAGCCTTTGGAATCCTGACTCAAGAGTCAACTCTGCCATGACCTCACCAAGTGGTCTTAGGCAACCTCTGAACTTAGCCCCTCTGTAATATGTGAAGTAATAATATAGGGCTATTATTGAAGTTGTAAGTTAATGGGCATGAACCCTGGAAATGCCATGTAAAATCCAAATACTGTATAAATACGATTTGTTTTTAAATACCCTGCCATTCCCAGATGAAGCTAATTTTCTTCAAGCTGTATCCAGAAGTACCTGGTGGGAAGAATGTAGCCACAGTCGTATTTTTGGACTTCTCAGTGGCTTTTAATACCATTGTCCATCAAATATTGGTGGTAGGACTGCAGAGGGCCATTCCCTTAATTAGTCTTAGCCTTTCCAAACTGGCTGGTTCTGGCGCTTGAAGATTTGGGGCAGAGTGTCATTATTATGTTGATGCTACTGAGTGGTTTTTCATTTTCTTCTGATTGGATGCATCTGTACTCAGGTCCAATATGCCATACGAGAAACAGCCCTGAGTCCAGAAGTGAGCCTAGATTAGTCCCTCATCACTGGATTGTTCTGTCTTCACATACTTTCTAATTGTAAAGAAAAATGGAGAGGGGGGAGAGAGAGACAGAGACAGAGACAGAGACAGAGAGACAGAGTCCATTCCTTCTATGCTGGTTTTCTTCTGCCTGGATTCTTGCCATTGTTTTAAAGAAATAATAGGAACAACTCATATTTTAAAATCACTCTCCTAATGACAACTCAGTTGTTGATGCCAGGATAATTAATGGCATCTTCGGTATTAGACAACATCCTTATGGAAAGAACCCGGTTCTCCAGGAAATTGGCCATCGTTCAGGAAAATGAGAATCATCCACGTATCTCTTTAAATTAAGAGATTCATTTAAGGACTCCTCTTGTCTGCTATGTTTTAACCTTTCCCTCCCTCCAAGGGACTCTCCTTCTTCTCTCTTCCATTTTATTCTCATAATAACCCCAAATTGATTTGGTGAATGGGAGTGACTGACCCAAGTCCTGTTGTGTTAAATACAGAAAACTTCCTTTACAAGTCCCATTGGTCACTGCAAGAGATGAGGCAAATGCCTTCTTCATGGCTCCAACACCCAAAGACTTTGTGTGTTTGTGTGTATAAATTACCACCAAGTCACAACCCTATAAAGCTTTCAAGACAAAAGAAGTTCAGAGGTGGTCTCTGCCATGTTTTGAATGGCGATCCTAGACTATCTTGCTGGTGTAACATCCAAGTTCTAACCAGGGCCTACCCTGCTTTGCTTCCAAGATTTGGTGAGATCAGGCCATCTGGGTCAGGGCAAGACTTATTGGGGGGGGGGGGTGTTACTTATATTAAGTTGTGATGGGTTGCCACATTTGGTGTGGGAAATGAAATCCTCCCCCCGGATCAGATTGGTAATAACCTCAGTTGTCACTGTCTTCCCTAGTGAATGTTTGTGTGTGTGTTTATCTTCTTAGTTCACCCTCCATGGTGAACTAAAGATATGTATAAGGATAAGAAATCTTCTGATGATCATCTAGTTCTCTGTTGGGGGGGGGAAACCCAACAACATGAGAATGTGGAGTCCTTCGGTGGCAGCTGTCACATAATAAGCCCCTTTGCCTGATCATTCTCTCAAGGTCTGTACAAGTTTCCATGCTGCCATAAATGATGTGTTGTTTTGTACCGTAAGGAAAATTCAGGACGTGCTGTTTCGTGAGCAACCTCTGCAGCATTTGTGAGAGGAGAGAGACCGGAAAGGGTGCAGAAATGTAATAGAGAGAAAGCAGCACAGCACAGCCGGTAGAAGTTATGGCTGATCAGTACTTGGGGATTGGGAGCCAGCCAGGAACAGCAGCCGTCTTGGTACATTTCAAGCATCGCACTCCAATTTAATTAGAAAGTCATGCTTCATCTAGTGGGCTGAATGGCGAAGTTCGTCCATAAAAGCAGAACTATCATGCACCAGCAGTGCCACTGCTTCCTCACTCTTTAGGAGCCAAGTTTTCAATTGTTTCTCAGAATATTCCAGGGTAGCTTTCATTTCCCCCCCTTTCTGCAGTGATGCCATCCTAGTTCTATAGAGGTGACTGTGGTTTAGCCTGATAGATGACCACCAAAGGCCCCGGGCCGCCCCCTATGTCTGTGAGCATGAGTGTATCAGCCCAGTCTTTCCTAATTTGTCTCACATTAACGACGGGCATTGACAAATGTAATTACATTACGAGATACATCGATGCATTCAATCCCAGACTCGCCCCCAAACTGTTGGGTTTTAGCTGAAAATCTGGTGTGTTGGCATGATTTTCCTGATGGATGACCAGATTTTTAAAAATCAGATTAAGAGTCTTATTTGCCAGGAGTACTCATTAACACACTGCTGCCATTCCAGATCGAATAATCCCCTTCCCTTACAGCAGCCTGATGAAAGAAAAAGGTTTCTTTTTTTAAAGGGGCCGGGAAATAGCCTGTATATCTGTGAGCAGCACTGCATTTGAAACTAATCCGGAGTTCATACGTGCAGGAGAATGAGGTGGCAACGCCCTGAGTTAGTAGAACCGGCTGCACAGTTTGAGAGTGCAGGTGGGAATTGTCTGTCTTTTGGATGCTAGTTGTTGGCCAACAAAAATCGACCCTCTGTGCCCAATGCTGTTGTTAGTTGCGAAGTCATGTCCGACCCATCGCGACCCCATGGACAATGATGCTCCAGGCCTTCTTGTCCTCTACCATTCCCCGGAGTCCATTTAAGCGACCCCATGGACAATGATCCTCCAGGCCTTCCTGTCCTCTACCATTGCCCAGAGTCCATTTAAGCTCGCACCGACTGCTTCAGTGACTCCATCCAGCCACCTCATCCTCTGTCGTCCCCTTCTTCTTTTGCCCTCGATCGCTCCCAGCATTAGGCTCTTCTCCAGGGAGTCCTTCCTTCTTATGAGCTGGACAAAGTATTTGAGTTTTGCTAAAAAAAACAACAACCTTGTATCACAATATTGAGTAGATAAATGCCTATATTGTAGATAAATTGTATGTAGACTTTCCCATCAAGTTATTTTTCTTCAGATTCCTTCAGTGTTTTCTGACATTTCAAAACAACAAGAAATGTGGCTGCATCTTAAAGCGAAGGTATTCTAGTTACATTAGTATTGGAATATTGCTGGTATACTACTGGAGTTTTCACTGAGGAACACTCAATAACAGCACTTGAGGTTGACAACAGCTTGGGAAAGAAGTCGTTTTGCCTTTTAAGAGAGGGCATATGTGTAAAAATGAAAAGCTCTTCATGGTATGGAGGTAAATAGCATCACCTGGCAAATAATATCCCATTAAGCATCTGTTAAAAGAGCAGGCCTTTTTTCCTATTCAGGTTGCTGGCAAACCCAACAGTGCTGTGATGCTTAAAATAGTATTTTACATAATGGTGAAATTGTTTGAGAGAAAGGGCAAGGCTTTTCAATGAAGTCCACAAGACCCATTTCTCAACGCTTGTCAATTTTAGCTCATCACATTGAACCTCATGTTCCCATGTCTATCCCTACAGAGTATTGGGAGGAGGGGGGCTCTTATACTTTTGAGGATTCTGTATAGCAGAATTTGGGTGGCATGTTTAAATTGCTTGGGAATGCCCTTGTCAACTCAAACCACAAACTAGCAAGAAAAATATTGAGTAGTAGAGAATCTCTCTAGCTGCACCTTTGATATCAGCTTGATCTGCAGCAATTATCAGGCGATGTTCTTTAATGATGCCCCAATTTGAGATGGTAATCTAAGGCAGCAGGCATTATGTTTATGTTTATGTTTATAGACTGCCCTACACCACAAGCGGGTTCAGGGTGGTTTACAAAATAGGCAAAACATTCATAATCAAAATTTAAATCATCCTACAATTAAAACTCCCACCCAAATCCCCTGTTACCCTTCCCACCTAGCTCCACCGCACCCATCCTCCATCTGGCCTGCAAGTTGGCTGTTGACTGGGAACATATGTTCAGCCAAGAAGAAAGGGGGGAGGGGACCTGGTAGTACAGCAAAAGGGGCACAATAATGCCACTAGGTCAGTGGTCCCCAACCTTTTTATCACCGGGGACCACTCAACGCCTTTTACTGAGGCCCGGTGGGGGGGGTAGTTTACTCCTCTACTCTCAACCACTGCCCTAATGCTCTCTGATCGCTATGGTAATGTTTAAACATTCCTTCAAAATAAGATACAGACACGCCACAATCAATAGGAAACCCTGAGCTTGTTTCTCTGCAACAAGATAGTCCCATCTGGGAGTGATAGGAGACAATGACACCCAAAGTGTGTTGTAAAGGGCCGGGGGGGGGTGAAGAAAAGGGCCGGGTGGTGGGGAGAAGGCATCATTCGGGGCCCACCTCCAATTAGTCGAAGGACCACATGTGGTCAGCGGCCCACAGGTTGGGGATCGCTACACTAGGTAACACATTGAATACGAATGTGGTAGGCATGTAGGGAACAGGGTAAGGTGGAAGGTACAGCTTGTCAAACGCCAAACACCTCTCTCTGCAGTGATATCCGTGTATATGTTTTTCCCTTTGATTGTCTTGATCTTATTGAAACAACAGCCATATAAAACATGCTGCTGAAACTGTGCTACCTGTAACATGGGCTTTATAGCTTGAGATATTATTTTTATTTGACTTTAAGTGGCTACCTAATAACTCCCGCCTGGAGACAATAAATCCCTGGTAAAATCCTACTAATCGTTAATAACGATTTGTGCCCAGTACTAATAAATCCCATGCAGTACTAGGCAGCGTATTTCGGAAAAGCAAATCAGATTTTGCCAGACTGGAACACTGGTCAGCAACAACAACAACAACAAAAAGAAAATGCATTGTGAATCAAATCAAAAGTTCACAGGATGCCCAATAAATCCTTTTCAATAACATGAACTCTTGTACAGTAGGATCTCAAAAGGGATAAATTCAGTTAGAAATGAATAAGAAACTGGCAAGCATCTTTCTTGATAACACGAAGGGAGAGTCCTGTAGCAAGTCACAGATTAAAGAGAAGGGGCTAAAAAAACTGATCCAAAAGAGGAGTGCTTGAAGTGAAAGATGGGCGTTAAGCTTTGAAACACCCCACCCCCTTTTTAAAGTGACCTTGGCCTCTTTCTAGGCTACACACTTGGGTGGGCTTTCACACAGTAAAATCCAGTTGCAAAATGCTTTGAAAGAGGATCGGGAGTGCATTATTCAGCTGTTCTGACCGAGCAGTAATCTCAGGGCTCTCTCAGCCTCACCTGCCTCATTGGTTGTCTGTTGTGGGGAGAGGAATATTTTGTTTGTTTGTTTGATTTGGTGGAGACTGCAAAGAGTGCTTGCCCAAAACAGCAGACATTTGCATGTCGTATGTTTTACTTTACTGAGCCTCTGGGGAGGGCGGTATAGAAGTATGATAAATAAATAAATAAATAAATACTTTGCTTTCTGTTTTAGAACTATTGACTGTGGTTTTGTAGCATGCGCGCATACACACACACAAACACACGTCTGTCTGTCTGTCTGCTGTCTGTCTGTCTGTCTGTCTGTTTTTTTGTTGTGACTCAGGGTATTTCCATCACATCTAAGCACGCTCTCTAGATCAGAACGTTCAGACCCTGTGTCTGTAAGAACAATCCATACCCACATCTCCCATATGAATTTCCCCTTAGGGCAGAAAGCCCAGACTGCTTAGTCCTCAATACTCCATTTGGCCTGTCTGCTACGAATGACATTTTTAAAACCTTTGTTAAAAGCCTTAAATAATATGCAGAAGTCAGCCGCTGAGATAGAACTGAGAATGAAGCGAACCATGCTGTATATGAACAGTGAACAGTGTGGCACTTTTGTCTTGGTTAGCGGCTTGGTGGTTGCCCATTCATGGATTTTGTAACTGCCCGTAGTCCGTAAAGGTAAAGGTAAAGGTATCCCCTGTCAAGCAACAGGGTCATGTCTGACCCTTGGGGTGACGCCCTCTAGCGTTTTCTTGGCAGACTCAATACGGGGTGGTTTGCCAGTGCCTTCCCCAGTCATTACCGTTTACCCCCCCCAGCAAGCTGGGTACTCATTTCACCAACCTCGGAAGGATGGAAGGCTGAGTGAACCTTGAGCTGGCTGCTGGGATCGAACTCCCAACGTCATGGGCAGACAGCTTCAGACAGCAAGTAGTCCTTACAACAATGTTATTCTCATATTCGAGCTGATAAATTCCAACAGCGAATGTATATCTTCTTTAAGATAAATCGTTTTTTTCCGAATTAACTCGTGCAACTTTGCTCAGTGCATTTGTACTGTTATAGATAAAATAAATGGGTCACGGCATGTATCCGTTAAACGAGCTGAAAGGGAGAAATAGGAGAGGCAGGGAGGAAATGGTGTAGGCTGATATAAGTTCCCTAACTAGGGAGGGGGGGGGAGAAAACCCATAATGATCCTGGAAAAGAGGGAGGTAGTAATAACAGCGACTCTGCAGTACCTTATTGGAGGGTTGTTCAAAAACGAAAGCCTCTGCCGGGGGTGGGGGAGCAGGAGCATGCTGTGATGATCAGTTTGACTACGCTCAGTTCCATTAACATGAAATCTTACAGAAATGTTCCCAACCCTTTTCCCGCAGGCATTATTTTCTTTCCGTGTAAATCGACAATTGACATGAAGGCGCCCCTTTGCAATGTATACAAGCAGGCTTGTTTAGGGCTATAATTACGGAAGGCTTGAGCTTGCAAAAAGCCCTAGCACTCTGCATTGTTGCTTGTATTTAATGTACACACTGCTTTTTGTGCCACCCCAAGGGTGGGGGAGGGGGAGAAAGTTTTGCTTGGGCAATAGGGCTGCCAACCTCCAGGTGAAGCCTGGAGATCTCCCACTATTAGAATTGATCTTCTGTCGACAGAAATGAGTTCCCCTGGAGAAAATGGCTGCTCTGGAGGGTAGACTCTCTTGGAATTGTATCCTGCTAAGTTTTGTCCCTTCACCTGGCTCTACTGCCAAGATCTCCGGGTATTTCCTACCCAGAGCTTGCAATCGTATTGGGCAGCATATTAGTGTAGTGGTTAGGAGTACGGGCTTCTCATCTGGCAAGTTGGGTTTGATTCCTCGTTCCCCCACATGCAACCAGCTGGGTGACCTTGGGCTCACCACAGCACTGATAAAGTTGTTCTGACTGAGCATTAATACCATCTACCTCACAGGGTGTCTGTTGTGGGGAGAAGAAAGGGAAGGTGAATTTAAGCTGCTTTGAGACTCCTTCCGGAAGAGAAAAGCAGCATATAAGAACCAACTCTTCTTCTCCTTCTCCTTCTCCTTCTCCTTCTCCTTCTCCTTCTCCTTCTCCTTCTCCTATTGTCCATGCATAATAGAAACAAAATCATGCCCTTCATTTCTCAACACATGGAGATGTAAGGGATTCTGGATCACATTTGTTTGGTGTCTTCTTGGCATGACAGATACCCACTCAACAAGTAATTCTCTTTTTACTTCCTGATGCAAAAAACTAAGGGATTCATAACTATGATTAGTCACCCTCAATGCAGCTGGCAATGGCTTAAGCATGCTATAAATGTTCTACAACAGGCTTTCTCAACCAGGGTGTGGTGAAACCATGGGGTTTCTGGACAGCCCTGGAAGGGTTTCCTGAAGGGGTGGGAGCTAATTAATTCTTATACATTTTAAACATTAAACCCGCCACGAGCCGCAAGGGAGTGGCGGGGAATAAATATAATAATAATAATAATAATAATAATAATAATAATAATAATAATAATAATAATTTGTTCAATATTTGTTGGGTGATATGGTCATGTCAACCCACCCCCAAAATGGTCAATGGTGAGAGTGGGTGAGAGGAGAGGCCCTGGGTGGGCATGCATGCAACTATGCTTCCCAACCATATTCTGCACAATCACGCCACTTCTGGGGTTTCTTGAAGCCTGAAGGATGTTTCAGGGGTTTCTCAATGCTAAAAAAGTTGAGAAAGGAATGTTCTGCAACTACAGGTATAACTATCTAAGGGCTACTTTCAATGTCACAGGAATTCATAACAAGAAGAAGCTTAATCACTGCCCAAGAGATGAGTCCATGCGTGCACTTACAAAGTTTGTATCACTCTGAATAAGTTTCCCTTGGCACATTTATTTAATTATATTTATATACCGCCCTTCCCTTGCAGCTCAGGGAGTGCCAACACAACAGAAGTCCAAAAAGGAGCACAAAAGCCCAAGTGTGGTCTCAGTGGTCAGTCTTTCATCCAACAAACTACTGTGAGTGTGCCTCCTTTGTGGAGATAAAAAGGTGCCTGCCCAGTTAATTGTACCTGACTCTTACAACTCCCTGCACCCTTAAAGAAGGTGGCTCTTCCATTGGTTTGTCAGCCTCCAGGTAGTGGCTGGATATCTCCTGGATGACACCTGATATCCAGATGACACAGATCAGTCTCCATGAAAAAAATTGCCACTTTGGAAGGTGGACTCCACTGAAGTCCCTCCACTCCCCAAGCGCCATCCTCCTCAGACTCCACCCCCCCACAAGTCTTCCTGCTATTTCTCACCGTGGAGCGGGCAACCTTACCACCACCATCTCATCATCCCATAGTAAGGGAGCAGCAGCGATGTTTCCAGCCAGCATCACAGATGAAGATAAACTGTTCTCCACGCTTGGAAAAGATGAGGGCAGTCGTAATTTTAAGCTGGCATTTTTTAAAACGACTTGCGTAAAGGCAGCTGCATGTTTATGAGCGACGCTAGGAATAAATGCTAATTCAGCAGCACAAAAAAAACATGCACCCGACATATTTCCAAAAGCCATTAAAAGAACGTTTGCGAGCAAAAATAAGCATCCCTGTACTGAAGGAGAAATTCGGCCTCAGGCTCACGAACCAATCAGTCTGCCTCTCCTTTGCCGCCCCGCGCGCTCATTGTGGTCGGCGCTATTACCCTTCCGAATGACATTAATCACTTATATCAGCATTGTGGAGTGCTGCGCAAAATGAGCAATGTAACATTGCATAAGAGGTTTTGCTCTCTGATTTTTCCCCCCTCCTCCCTCATGCTACTCTGAACTCTCTAGTGTTTGATTAGGAGCAGATGCTGGGCTGGATGTGGGGGTGGCGTGTGGAAGAGGGCGGCCAGCATGATAAGAACAAGCGCTGGGGTTGTAAAATGAGAGGAACCACGGATAATCTGGATCCTCCAATTCCCACAAGCCCTGCACCCAATAACTTCTAAAATATGGACGCTGGTTATGCCTGTTTATGCACAGAGGGAAAGTATTTTGGACACGTTCTAAAGTATCAGCCAGCCAACAAATGATGGGAAAGGTTGCTTGGAGCTCATCCTCAGCTATATGTAGTATTTATTTACTTCATTTATACCCCTGTATTTGTTCAAAGCAGCTTACGTCAGTCTCCTCTGTTCCCATTTGTCCTCACAACAACGCTGTGTGGTAGGTTAGACAGAGAGCATACAAACGTCCCAATGTCACCGTGGCAGAGTGGAAATTAAAATTCGGGGCTCTGAGATCCTAGTTTGAAATTGTAACCACTATACAATTCAGGCTCTCCTATCACACAAAATTCTGTTTTTAATATTTCTGTGTGTGTGTGCACATCATAGCTCCTAGGGAAATTTGCAAAGTCTAATTTTAAGACTCCAGAGAACTGAGTAAATCTTTGTAATAATAACAATAATAATAAGGCTACAGCCCACCCACTTGCCAAACATACGTCTTGATTATATGTTTCTAAATGTTCTTTGCGAATATCGGGAAGTTAAAAATCCATATAAATAAATACATAATCCTACTAAAGTAAATGGACAGGACACCCTCCAAATAAACAGTTGCGAGGAGTATCATGACACTAATTTGATTACCTGACAACTACAAAGTATATGTTTCACAAAGTGCAAATTTATTTATAGCAATAACTTCGTTTTGCACTCTGTTATTAGCATTCATGTAAGGCGAGTCTATTGCCTGCATTTGGGGAATAGGGTTATTAAAATCTCTAGATTCAGCCCTAAAGTCTCTGGATTTTAGAGACTAGGGCCCATTCTGCATCCACTCGATAATGCACTTTCAAAGTGCTTTGGCAGCTGGATTTTCCTGTGCAGAACAGGATAATCTACTTCTAAAGTGCATTGAAAGTGCATTATCCAATGTGTGCAGAATGGGCCCAGATTTCAGCAACTGAAGAAAGAAAGAAGTATAGGTGTTTACAAGCTTGTCCCCTAGCAGTAGAAAAAGGCACAATTCTGGTGGCACCTGTAAGACTGACAAAATGCATGGCACTTCCTCAGATTCATTCCAGAATGTATCTGAAGAAGGTGAGCCGTGACTCACGGAAGCTCCTACCCTGCCACACATTTTATCATTCTTAACGGTGCCGCTGGACTCTTGCTTTTTTCCCCTCCTGCTGCAAACGAACACAGCTACTCATCTGAAACTTGTCCCCGGTGCTACTGTAATATTTATGGGCAGGATGTAGGATTGCTAACAGGCTTGGCCAAAAAAAATGAGCCAACCAGGAAGAGCAGGCTAGAAAAATAAAGTTTATTTATTATGTATTATGGCTTAATATGTGGAAATGAGCAGCTGAAGCTTTTCATGGCGCGGAGGTAAATAACACCACCTTGAGAATAATGTTGCATTAAGCCTCAATTGTGTATTTATTTGTAGTCCTCCATTCTGACTGAGACTCACGGGGGACGGCTCAATGTAAGTCAATACATTTCCCCGACTGGGTGGAATGAGCTTCCTAGCGAGATCAGGGCCCTGCCCAAACTCGCATCTGTAACAGTTCCCATCTGTACTGAGACAGTACATTCCTCAAACATACTGCTAAAAAGGAAAGATTGCCCCCAGCACCACACCCTTATCCATTTTTCCTCTTAATATTTGTGAAACAGCCTGGGGGGTGGAACGTGTCCGGGGTGTCCAAGTGGGAATAGGGCCAAATCTGGCTGCACCTTGACTGGCCCTGCACCTACAGCTCCCACCCTCCCTCCCTGGACGCAAGCCACTTTGCTCTTAGTCGCTGCAGGAACCAGCGTGTGAGAGAGACACACACAGAGACATAGAGAGCCCTGCCAAATTGCTAACGAGCTCTGATTACCTGCCACCCCAAACTGCAAACCAGCCCTGATTCCCTGCTACAAATGAGCCCTGATTACCTCCTGCTGCAAGGGGGAGAGAGAGAGAGAGAGAGAGAGAAAGAGAAAGCTGTGCCTGCCAATGTCCCCTGGGTCTTAGCGCCCATTGCATTCCTGGTTGCAATGTGCTTTCTTGCTAGTACAGGAATAAAAATATGTTCATCATCAAGGTGCTACAAGGCCCTGGTTTATTTTGGGAGCAGCAGGCAATGCTACTTCTCTAGTCGTAAGTGGTCGGTCAGTCAGTACTTCTGGGAAAGTGCCCCAGACAAGGCGGTTGAGATTTTCATTACTCTAGAGCAGGGGTAGTCAAACTGCAGCCCTCCAGATGTCCATGGACTACAATTCCCAGGAGCCCCTGCCAGCGTTCGCTGCTCTAGAGGGGAGGGCCTATCCCTGCTCTAGAGGGGAGGGCCTTTCCTTAGTGCTCCCTGCTTCAGCCCCATCCAGCTGGCAGTGTTTAGAAGAAATCTCAGGGCATAATAATAATAATTGTCACAATCAGATATTTGGACATTCTGGGCATTGAACAAATAGCATCAGCTCAGCTCCAGAAGACAGTGTTGCTGGGTACAGCAAGAATCCTCTGAAGGAACCTCGGCAGTCCCCAAGAACTTCACTAGATCTCCAGTGGCAGAACACCCTCTGCCAGTCAAACTATTGTTGTTGTTGATCATTGTATTTAGTGGATTTTTATGCCTGTTTTAAGGGGATTTTAATCAAACATCGTAACCTACCTCAACGCCTCGAGGAGAGGTGGCCAATAAATGTAAAGATGATGATGAGGATGATGATGATGACGATGATGATGATGATGATAGAAGATGAAGAATTAGCAATAGTGGTAATATTGTTATAATCTGGAATGATTTGAAATTCACAAAACAGATGCCCCAAACGGGAACTACTTTCTTCTAAGTGGCTATTTGCTGTTATTCCCAGCCTTTCAAAACAAGTGGCATCTCCAGTACTTGACTGACTGACTCCAAGTCTGCCCACTTGCTCATGCTCTGTGTGCCCCGGGGACACCACTGGATAGGTCATCCATCATTTCATGTCACCTTTGCTTGAGTGTATGTGCTGTCTCCATGCCTGTGAGGTCAGAAGCATTTATGTTGGTCCACGCTCAGAATTTATGGAGTTGAACTTTAGTTCCCAGGCCGTCCGGGAATACAGAAATGCAATCCAGTTAACTCACACAAACTGAGCATTGCTAAAAAGGCTACCATTTCACTTCTGGTCCCACTCATTCAAACAGGATGGAGATAACCAAGGACAGCACCTCTTTTGTAAGATTTTTTAAAACTTGTCAGGTGTATAATGTAGACTGATGTAAGGGAGGGCAGTATAGAAATGTAACTGGATGGATGGATAGAAATGTAACTAGATGGATGGATGGATGGATGGATGGATGGATGGATGGATGGATGGATGGATGGATGGAGAGGAACAACCACAGGGAAAGCTGGCATGTGAGTGAACTCTTTACAGTTGGACCCAATGGTGTCTGTGCAAATGAATACTGAGTCCGCCAGGCAGAATGTTCAAGGCTGGAATAGACAGACCAGCCAAGCCACTGTTTCTCCGCAACTCACCTTAGCAAAAGCAGAACAGTTCTTTTATAGTAATGGTTTTTCAATATATGAGGAAGGCACATAAGGGATTGGGACAGAGAAAGCAGCTTGAAAATACACGTACAGTCTGGTTGCAAACATTTTTGAAAGTGAACATTGATGCACAAAGTGCAAGAAGATAGTTGTTAATTTCTTTACCTTCATGGTAAATCTAATAACATTACCTGTACCTTACTTGACCTAGGGAGCCCATGTTCTTCTAAAGTGAAATGGCTTGAAGAACAGAATATCACCTATTATCTAGCAATTTATGTATAATGCTATTTATGTATAATATAGATAGATAGATAGATAGATAGATAGATAGATAGATAGATAGATAGATAGATAGATAGATAGATAGATAGATAGATAGATAGATAGATAGATAGATAGATAGATAGATAGATAGATAGATAGATAGATAGATAGATAGATAGATAGATAGATAGATAGATAGATAGATAGATAGATAGATAGATAGATAGATAGATAGATAGATAGATAGATAGATAGATAGATAGATAGATAGATAGATAGATAGATAGATAGATGCAGATCAAATGGAAATTTCCTGGATGCCATGTTGACTACATTGGGGCTATAGATTTTTTGTAAGCATTTCAGAAATTTCAAGCTGGCAGTCACAACAAGAAGCTTGAACAATTATTGCATCTAGACTCAGAGTCCAGTACCACCCTAAAGACTAACAAAATTTGTGGCAGGTTTCATTAGTCACTGTGAGTTCTGTCCTTATATCTTGGAGAGTCAAGTGATTTCAGATGCCAAATGACAATAACAGGTGCCTGACAATTGCAGGCATGATTGGATTAGGTGTGATATGGAAAGGGTTAGTAGGTTTTGAGAAATCAGCATTGATAATGAGACAGGAAACCTAGGTCTTGATTCAGTCCAGGAAGATGCATTGTCTTGAACTCATTATGCACAGCAACTGCTACTCCTGGCAGCCGCCATGCCATTGTGGCAGGGCATGATGCCCCACCGTTTCCCGTGCACGCCCAGATGGCATACGCAGATGCCCCAGTGTAGTGTGCACACACATGCTTTGCACGGGGCTGGGAAGCCCAGGTTGCTGCTCGGCAGTGGCAGCGGCCAGGGGGGAGTGGGGAGCGGCATGCCACTTTCCAGGTTGCTGCTCGGCAGTGACAGAGGGACGCCCCAGCCAGCTCAGCATCACTGCAGAGCTCGCAGGAGCGTGCGGTGTCCCTGCAGGGACACTGTAGGTTGGGGGGGCTGGGCCAAAAGACCCGGCGCTGTCAGTTATGCACGGTGCTGGCCTGCCCCAGCCCCCGCTGGTGCCTATGGTATCCCAGGGACTGCGAAAGATCTCACATTCCTGTAACGCGGGCCTTCCATGTGCCTGGGCTGGGCCACGCCCGTGCTGGCAGTGACGAGCATAATTGGGGATTTTCCCCAATGCCCTGATGCCGTTAGTGCGGGCGTCCCGGCCTGTGCATAACAGGTCTTGAGCTTCATTATCAGTTGCAATTCTGCAGTATCCCTTTCTACTCAATCCCTTTGTAAGGGAGCTGCTCCTCTTAGGTCAGCAAGTGAAGGGCCCAGACGTTAAAATGTTCCCACACTGTTTTTTTGAACTTTCTGGTGATGGTGTTGCTGGGATCTCAGCAGAGTCTCGAAGGTCTAGAAACCCTTCAGAAGAAAGAGAACATCCGGGTCAGGGCTGCCAAGCGTCCTGCTTAGGAGAACTCCTAGCTCCAGCCCCTTTGAACATATTTATTCAAGGCAAAACAAGAAAAAAAAAAGCATCCGTTGTTCTCACAGTATGCTCGCAAATGTTGTGAGAAGAATTCGCTACGTCTTTGGCTTGACGCCAGCTATTTCCCAGCTGTGAAAAGGATGCTTATAGAGCCAGGGTTCCCAAGCGTTGTGTTCTGTGCATGCACAGACTTCTCAGTTATCCCCCCTTTCTGGCGGCAGCCTCCTCGTGGACCCCCTAAGGGCACTCACAGAAGATTAGGAGCCCTCCTGTGGGGCATTACATGGGAGGCTGCCAGCAGAAAGGAAAATGGCCACTGTGTGTGTGTGTGTGTGTGAAAGCAGTTTGAATGCCTGCATGGGCCTCGGCTATATCCCAGCCAAAGAACATTATTAGCTAAACAAAATTCAGCAAATGAAGGGCAGAATCCAATGCTGCCTCTGGGGTTTCAATCTAGTTGATCAGAAGTGAAAAAGACTGCTAACAGCTTTCCCTGCCCCCCCGGGGGGGGGGGGGGAGACTGTGCTGAATGCAAAATGGAGCCTTGAATGTCAAGATTATTTTCTTGTGTGAGTTCCTCTTAGGCTAGATTTCTGTAAGATTTCAGGAAGCATTCTGTTATCATTCCCGGTTTTTAAAAAATAAAAAACCCCTTCTGCTGCTTTGCAATTCATTCCCCCACCTCTTTTATTCCTACGGATTATCACCTATTCACTATATTGTATAGCTGTTGTGTATTTCAGAGACTGCACAGTTGGGCACCTGCTGACCAGCAGTGCCCACCTCCCAACTGCTGCTGAATGGGGTTGCCAGCCTCCAGGTTGGGCCTAGAGACCTCCCAGAATCACAGCTGATCTCCAGGCTACACAGACTGGTTCTACTGGAGCAAACAGCTGCTTTGGAAAATGGACTCTGGCGTCATGCCCACACTGGGAGCCCCCAAACCCCACCTTTTTCAGTCCCCACCTTCCAGGCTCCCAAAGTATCTAAGAATTTCCCAGCTTGTAGTTGTCCATCCCATTGATGGATATTGAGGCTGGGGACATATCTGTGGATGCAGTTTCTTTGCAACAGCTACAGCTACTTTGAGGTCCCTTATTGCAGGGGTAGCCAACCTGTGGTCCTCCAGATGTCCATGGACTACAATTCCCATGAGCCCCTGCCAGCAAACGCTGGCAGAGGCTCATGGGAATTGGAGTCCATGGACATCTGGAGGACCACAGGTTGGCTACCCTTGCCTTATTGAACATCCTGGAAGGTTAAAGTGTTCCCTTACAGGTTTCTCAGTCCTATGATGTTTGGTGTCAGACTTGTGTCCATTTATTCTCTGGTGGAGGGTTTGACCTGTTTATCCTATGTAGAGAACAGAGGGGTATTGTTGGCATTTAATGGCATATACAATGTTAGAAGACGGGCATGTGCATAAGCCTCTGATGACGTTGTTAGGTCCAGGGATTGTGTAATTGGGGTGCACGTGGCAGCCAAGTTGACCTCTGGGTCTGTTGGTACCTCTGGTACCAGGGTCCATGTTCTAAATGAGATGTTGCATTGTTGCATGTGAGTTGTTTGAGACTGAGGGACTTGGGAATGTTCAGCCTGGAGAAAAGGAGGTTGAGAGGGGACATGATAGCCCTCTTTAAGTATTTGAAAGGTTGTTACTTGGAGGAGGGCAGGATGCTGTTTCTGCTGGCTGCAGAGGAGAGGACACGCAGTAATGGGTTTAAACTTCAAGTACAACGATATAGGCTAGATATCAGGAAAAAGTTTTTCACAGTCAGAGTAGTTCAGCAGTGGAATAGGCTGCCTAAGGAGGTGGTGAGCTCCCCCTCACTGGAAGTCTTCAAGCAAAGGTTGGATACACACTTTTCTTGGATGCTTTAGGATGCTTAGGGCTAGTCCTGCGTTGAGCAGGGGGTTGAACTAGATGGCCTGTATGGCCCCTTCCAACTCTATGATTCTATGATTCTATGCAATACTCAAAGTCTTAATAACAACCCACAGTGCCCATCTACTCCCCACCTAGATTTTCATATATAAAAACATTTGTCTTATGTAAACACACTGCACTAACTTTAAATCTCCTTTCTAAAGACAACTGTTGAGGAGGTCAGAAACGCAGGCAGGCTAATGGAATTGCACAGCATGTAGGTGGAACTATGGAAACACTCTATTCACAACTAAGTGGTTTTATTGTAATTTGACAAGAAACTGGAAATTAAGCATGTCTTGTATTTGTGACATGTTTCAGGGGAAACCCATTGAGTGTGACAGTTCTTTATACAAAGGGCAACTAATATTTCTTTCTTTCCTGGTTTTAAATGATGGGGGTCACCTCATGATTTATATCCCTGCCAGGTTGCAAAGCATATCTGTAAGGCAGTCGGAACAAATCTAATTCGATTTTTGCCTTGACCTAGCAAATTTTGCCTTGACCTAGCAGATACAGGGTCTGAATATGACGCCTGCATCCATGGTGCAAAGAATAAGCTGACGGCTCTTTACATCAGGGGTAGCCAAACTGCAGCCCTCCAGATGTCCATGGACTACAATTCCCATGAGCCCCTGCCAGCATTTGCTCATGGGAATTGTAGTCCATGGACATCTGGTGGGCCGCAGTTTGACTACCCCTGCTTTACATTGAAAAAAATGGACTTAAAAAATCCAAAATAATTGAAAATATTTATTTATTTATAATTGTATTTGTTGACCTCCACTCCCAGCCGGCTTGTGGCGGTTTACCATAAGAACGTTAAAATCCACATAAAATCCCATACAGATAACCAATATTGGCAGTGAAAAACAATCTACAAAAATGTTCCCCCATCCTATACCCTCATACCCTACCCTAGCAGTCACCATCCCCCCGGAGGGTATTTCCTGGCAATGTCCAGCCTAGGGGCCTATAGAGGGAGGGACCCGATCTTTCTAGCCCAGCCTCAACTAAATGCCTGGTGGAATAGCTCCGTTTTACAGGCCCTGCAGAACACTGATAGGGCTATCAGCTATACTTGATGTTTTTCTGTTCTGATTACTGACTGGATGCCATTTCCTTGTTGTTTTGCCTTGATTCTTTCTTCATTTTATCTCCGAGAAAATTCAGTATGAAATGTGCAGCATAAAATGTAATTTTATCAGGCCAGCAGACATCCTCATATGCCAGAGGGCGCTAAGCACCCAGATTTTATCCTCCTTTGTTACAGAAAGACTGTGTGCAAGAAGATTACCTAACAAATTGGCTTGCACATATATTGTTAAGAGCACTTGCCGGTGGGCTCTGACACTTTACAGACCCCACTTAAAGAAAGTGCTGCATTTTCTACCTCAAGTCACAGCCAACTCATGGTGACCCCCATGGAGTTTTCAAGACAAGAGATATTTCAAGGTGGTTTGCCATTGCCTCTGAATAGTGAGCCTCGGCTTCCTTGTTCTGCCATCCAAATACTGACCAGGGCTTGTCCTTCTCCATTTCTGCACTGGGAAATTCGCTGCATTGGCTCCTGTGCAGCAGCACAAATCCAGGGTGGATGAGGTGCACCAGGTCAAATGCTCCCCTGTGCAGGAACAGGAAAAAGTGGGACAACCTGCCTGGATTCAAACTCCAGCTTGCAGGCCGGCATAAATCCTCCAGTGCATAAATGGATTAAGCTTCTGAGAACTGACAAAAGCTGGCTAGCCTGGGATCATAGGCTCTTGAAGTTGTACAGGTAGGCTTAGTTTAGGTTCTGGACTTAGAGGTCTTGCTCTAAGGAAGAGGAACATTTCATCATTCCCCGTCAGGCTATTTCGGCATCACACTGGGAAAGATAATGGCGGAACACAGATGGAGGTGAGCTGAGCCATGGTGGATGGACCTTGGGCTTTGTTTTTAATTTCCAGTGAAAAGAAGGAAGCAATGCAACAAACCAGAATACACATGAATAACTTATTTAGGTTATATAAAACATTTCTATTGCACCCTTTCATTTAAAAAAAATAACAGAGAAAGCTTATGATATTTTTAAAGTCAACATAAAAAGAACACATATTGTTGTTATAGTGATAGCCTCTTGAAAGCAGCCTTTCATTACCCAATACAGTGGACACCATTTCCAACATTAAAAACTTTAATGATTAGGATTATGTGAAAAACCATCTTTGACTTACAACAGCCATAATGTTAATTCCAGGTGGAGAAGAAGAAAAAGCAAAAAAGACGTCTCGCCTTAAGTAGTAACGGATTGGTTGTTATGTTCGCTTCAAATCCACTTCTGTCGTTTTTATGATTTGCTAGAAATATTTTTTTTTATATCTATTGCAGCTTAGTGGACTGACATCTGCTTTGCATGCGGAAGGTCCCAGGTTCAGTCTCTGGCATCTCCAGTTGAAAGGATCAGGTAGTAGGAACCCTCTGTCTGTGCCCTGCAGAACCATTGATGACTTTAATAAACCAATGGTCTGACTTGGTAAAAAGAGAGCAGCCTTGTGTGTGTGGATGGGTGTGTGCGCGTGTATGTTTGAACAAACGTGCAAACAAACACAGGTTGAATTGCAAGTTTGAAGAGGACAGAAAAGAAGATATGAAGAATCCTGCTGGGTCCGACCAATGATCCATTGACACCAGCATCATATTTCATGTAGTGGCCAACCAGTCCCTCTCGAGGGCCAACAACAAGGCAAAGGGACCAAGGCCTTCCTCTAATGTTGCCTCCTGGCACTGATATTCAGGTATACTTCTTCAGAACTTGAATGTTCCCTTTAGCTGCAATGGGTAGTAGCCACTGATAAACCTATCTCCCATGAATCTGTCTAATCCTCTCTGAAATCTGTTGATGCTTGTGGCCGTCAGTAAATCCTCTGGTAATGAAATATGTAAAAAATTGGGATCAAAATTGATTGAAGTGCAAGTACAGTATAATCTGTGACCTTTCTATGGAAGACTCAATGTATTCAAGGTTAAATAATATATAAAAACAGGTGTCAATACAAGAGAAAACAGTCTCCAACAAAGTAATGCAAAGAAATTAACTGCAGTGTCCTAAGGACACTGTTGTTGTTATTTTGAACTCCTGAAATAGATGTCTTTTAATTCAGCATTTTGTTTCAGACTAGTTTCTGTCTTTGTAGCTATTTTGCAATATTTGGGTCAGTAGTAGAGTGTCCTGTTAGACCAAAATGTTCTTCTACTGGTTTCTGAGCATTACTATTTTTAACATCAGATTTATGATAGTATTTTTAATATCAGATTTTAAAATCAGATTCATTTGTGTTGAGACGGAGCGGTTTGCCCTTTATGCATATTAATGGATAATGGATAGAAATAACAGGGCATTGTTAACTAACAAGGCATGGCCAGACCCAGCCTGGAAATCAACTAGACACTGGTTGGGTGGGAGGGTGTGGGGGCAGCTGTCAGCAGTGGCATGATGTCACTTCTGTGATAACCCTGGATGTGACATCACGTCTCTCTAGGATTCATCAGGTAGTCTGTGGTAAAACTAGTTCCTAGAGAGAACTGACATCATTTCTGAGGGAAACCAGCTGACAGGAAGGGGGTTTCTCCTAGAAGGCCACACCTGGGGGGCTGGGCAGAGGGGATGTCCTGTGCCCAATAAGTATATGACAACCCTCCATTATCATGCTGGAGGATAGATAGATTAATGAACTCCTGGTGGTAAGGTTGATCTTATCCCCTGTAATTTTGTTGTCTGAAGAGATGGTCCCTAAGAAGGGAGCCACTTAACAGCCACCAGTTCAGGGCTCAGCCTTGCAACAAACTAAGATGTCAACTCTGTCTTCTAGATGACTCCATTTTGCCACAAATTGAAATCTAATTAAAAAAGGGTACTAAAGAAAAAAGCTACAATTCATTTCCAACCCGAAAAAACAGGTGGTTCTGAATAAATATCCTAACAGAAAAAGAGAGAACGTGTCCCAGGCTATCAAAATCACTTAGCAATATATTTTATACAATCTCTATTTTAATGATAAATGAAGCAACCAAAATGGGCTCTAGATTTTGTTCCGTTTTCAAAGTAGACCTTTCATCGGTGTAATAGAATATAATATAAAGAATGTTTACCAACTAGAAAACATATTTAAGATTTAAATATTTTATTTAAAAACATATTTTATTTAAAAACATATTTAAGATTATTTAAAGCTATACAATTTAAATAATCTTAAATATGTTTTCTAGTTGGTAAACATTCTTTATATTATATTATATTATATATTCTTTATATTCTATTACATTGAAAACTTCTAGGATAAGTTTGAAAAGTATAGGAGGTATGCTTCTTTTGCAAATTGGTTTTGTTAATTTATGTACAATGATGGAATTCATATTGATTGTAATTTTTCTGTGACTTTCTGCACATAGGAAACAACCACCGAGTCCATTCTGGTTGTTTCATTTATCATTAAAATAAAGATTGTATAAAAGATATTGATAAGTGATTTTGATAGCCTGGGACAAGTTCTCTCTTTTTCAATTAATCATTTCAGCAAAGTCTTCCTCTGATGGAAGGCAAGAAGAATTCTTCCATTAATTCGAGGCTTTCTGTCCGAGGAAAACTGTTCAGTTTGCTAAAGAGCAACGTTGGATCCAGAACAAAGTTACAAAAGAAGGACCATCTTCATTATTTTCCACTCCTTCTTACAGTAACAAACTAGAATTCACATAAGTATCCTTTAAAGCTCCCACCCTGATTAAAAGGAATTTGTTGCCAATTAGCAATTGGTACTCATCTTATAATCAACTCAAGTTTGAATAGCTTAATGGAACCATTACACCAATTAAGGGTTGCAGCCTTATTTCCATTTAATATGAATAAGCACAGCGTAATTCTATGATAGGAAAATACATTCAGTACATGCAAGCTTAAATCTATTTATTGATAGATATGCACATGTGCCTATGCATGGACAGTATTATTTGCATAAGGCTTTTTTTTATGGGTAATAGACACTGAAAAGACAAATAAGAGGGATCTAGGTCAAATCAAGCCTGAACTCTCCCAAGAAGCTATAATTATTCATTTGAGGCTATTGTACTTTGGTCACATTATGAGAAGACAAGAGTCACTGAACAAGACAGTCATGCTAAAAAGAGCTGAAGGCAGCAGGAAAAGAGGAAGACCCAAATGAGATGGATTGACTCAATCAAGGAAGCCACAGCCCTCAGTTTGCAAGACCTAAGAAAGACTGTTAACAATAGTATGTTTTGGAGGTCATTAATTCATTGGATTGCTGTAAGTTGGAAGCATTACATACACAGACAATGTGCTTGTCCAATTAAATTCAGTTATGGGCATGTTTTCCATTGATTCCCATGTGGGAAACAACCCTTATTTTTCCAAGAAACCTTTCTCCAGTTACTTTTTGAACATGCTGCTGCCTTCTACTTAGTTGCCCAGGGATGTGAAAATATAAGAGAGAAGTGGAACGTATCTGGCCATTTGCATCTCTGGAGTTACATGGTTTGTGAAGTTGGGGCAGACCTGCCATAGGCCCTTGAGAAGAAGCCCTAAGATGATGCTAGAACATATTTCTAGGCTGTTAATTCAAGAAAGTCCTTGAGCTGACATTTAAAAGTATATTAATGCTTGACATTCTTCTTTCCTTGAAAGGCAGCAAACTCCTTTCTGATAACCGAAGCAAATAACCTTGAAAATACAGCTGATGTGACTTATGAAATGTGGCTAAATAAATTGATAGTTTTCTGTGTCTAAGAATGCTGTTTTAGAGTTAGCCATTATAAAAACTGCAACCTTCCTTTTCTAGATAATATATACCTCAAAGTGTCACTGTAAGGAAAGCAGAAGGACATCTTTCAAGGAAAATAGTATCGTCCATTTCCAAATATAGCCTGCAAGTTATTTTGGGCTGCGCCGTTAACCTCAATTAACAGAGCTCCAAATAGCGAGTCATTTTTAAATTACCATAGCGGGGAAATAATCATGGCCATAGGCCTCTTCACTTACCTGAATTGCAGAAGAAGCTGATGGATGTAGGATTCTTCTTAATGTAGCGGGTATATGTTTGTGTTTTTCCATGGGAGATTGTAATGGGATGACTCTGAGAGGTCATTATAGCTTCTGCTCAACCAGAACCTAATTCTGGATAGTGCTGAATATTTATAATTTTTGCTAGATACAGAATCAGTTCTTTGATTGGTTTCCTGAAGGAAATCCAGAGGCCCCCAATATTGTAGATTTCCATGGGTACCTTAGAATATGAATAGAATACGAAGTACATACTGGCCCCCAACTAGAAGAAATACCCAGAAGACCAAATAGCTCGCTGCAGCAGTGAAAATAAATATTAATTCTGAGGAACTTCTATCGGTAAATGTTTGCCTTCCTCCTATAGTCTTAAAAGCTGATGTAGATGCCCAGTGTACAATTTTAGAAGAATACCTACTTGATCTAAAGAATAGCCATCCACAAAGCTGTTACAATAATAGGAGATGATTTTAATGCAAAAATAGGCTCGGATGATAGTGAATTGCTTCATTCTAAATTCAGGGAGGGAAACTTTGCCTCTGCTGTGATGTGACTTGAACTTGGCCTCTCGAAAATCTCAACACTGATGTGAAATGCCATCATAATATATAAACATGAATTGCTTGATGTTAAAAACATCTCAGCTTTTACTGTATCATCAGCACACAAACACAGCTAATCGAGTTGGTATGGCAATGTGGATGCTAAAATGAGGCACTTGGGTCTATAGGAAACGTAGAATCAAACTCAAAAAGGACAGGCATGACTGATACAGAAACTCTTTAAATAGGATTGGAACACTCTCCAAAGAGATGCTAGGCAGAAATGTTCTCCGCTTTGTCTTGAAATTAAATATTCAAGTGAATTCAGTCTGCCTCGGCATTTCAACATATTAACAGTTCCTAAATTGAGATATTCATATATGATTGCGTGCTCCAACGCTCTTCCTGCGGCTCAGATGAAAGTTTGTTTTCTCCAAATACCTCCATAACAACATTATTGTGCTAAATGGTGCAATTTGACTCATTATCCTGTTTAGGGCTTTAAAGGACAAAACCAGCACCAAGAATTGGGCTCAGGAGTGGATTGGTAGCCACATGCACCTGATAGCTGGCCCCAGCCAGACGTTGAGCGGCAGCATTTTGCACTAGCTGCAGCTTCCAAAAACTCTTCAAGGGTAGCCCCAAGAAGCACAAATGTACAAAAGGGAACAAACTATTACATCCGTAGGTTCAGTGAGAAAGTGACACTAAGCTCCAACAACAACAACTTTATTGGAATTAGAAATACTGAGCAACAACCAATTGGAACTGTGGAACTCATATACTTTTGAGGCTCCCGCCAAGGCTTGCAATTAGCCATGAACAGAGGCCCGTGATTGGTCCATAAGTCTGTTCTGTGACTGGCTAAGAATCAGGGGATAGCAAATCCTAAGCAAGGGCTCAGCATCCCAGCCTTAGGTCCAAGCTCAGTTTCTTAGAAGATCTCTTGAAAACCACATACACAATGCAAACCACAACATAATAGAGCAGTATAAGGATGCACACACTTCCACAATCCTCCAAGAGGTGGAAGGTAGATTTGCAATGGTAATCAAGAGTAGATCTGTGTTTGCTGCATTCAAGTCCTGTATGTAACATGGCTATAGTGTAGAAGAAGAAGAAGAAGAAGAAGAAGAAGAAGAAGAAGAAGAAGAAGAAGAAGAGGAAGGAAGGAAGGAAGGAAGGAAGGAAGGAAGGAAGGAAGGAAGGAAGGAAGGAAGGAAGGAAGGAAGGAAGGAAGGAAGGAAGGAAGGAAGGAAGGAAGGAAGGAAGGAAGGAAGAAGGAAGAAGAGAGTTGGTTCTTATATGCCGCTTTTCTCTCCCCAAAGGAGTCTCAAAGCAGCTTACAATTGCCTGTGAGGTGGGTGAGGCTGAGAGAGCCCTGATATCACTGCTCAGTCAGAACAGCTTTATCAGTGCCGTGAGGAGCCCAAGGTCACCCAGCTGGCTGCATGTGGGGGAGTGCAGAATCAAACCCGGCTCGCCAGATTAGAAGTCCACACTCCTAACCACTTCACCAAGGCTGTATTTGCCTGCACTTCCCAGAAGACTTAGGGAATGGAGAGGGTCACAGGCCGCAATGAGAATGGAGGAGTCAGCCTCCACCAGGGTGAGCTTGTGGATATTTAGGCTCCAAACCTCATGGAAGGGGGCAGTCTCTCCAGGATCTCCAAGGAAGAAGGTAGCAGATCTCCTCTCCAGAGAGAAGACCCTGGTTGCCCCAGGCAGACGGACAGGCCACAAGAGGGAATGTGGGAGGCCTGAGAAGCCGCCACCCAGGAGGCTGACAGTGAGACTGGCTGGCAAGTGTCCATGGGAGCCTCTCCCCCTCTTCAGCAGGGATTGTAGAGAAGGAGGAGTATGTTTAGGAATCCCTTTAAGTTCATGCCCAGAGTGTGCATAGGTGCTGTGGCTGATTTCATGTGGTGTGCTGGAGGGAGTGTAAATTTATCAATCTAATTGTTAATAGTTTAACAAGCCTGAGTTCTGAACCTAAACAAGGGACTGGTGCTCTGGGCCACCTAGTCTTTCCAGCTCAGGTAGTACTAGTGCATCGGGAGGGCGAGACCCAAAGATTTATGATTTTGACACTAAAACACCAAGAACTTAGACGAGGTGTCTCACTGTCCCTCAGGAAGGGGTATTCCAGTCAGTGAGTGGTGGCAGCGATGGACAGGAAGAGATAGGCCCCACCCATGGAAACGGTGGAGGGCTGGAACAGGACCCACAGGCTTGGCAGCCAGTTCCACCACGATATATGTGGACAGCTACATCGGCATACAATGCACAATAGAAATGTTGCACTTGTGCAACGAAACAACTTCAGCAGGCAGTACAACCTGCAGGTTCACCAATGTATTGATGGATAGATAGCAGAGTTGAAAACATTCAGGGAACTATAAGCTAAGCACTCCTGTCCAGTCATATTGGGAATTGAAACTGTAACGGTTGCTGCGGCTGTAGCTTTCTGGACTGCACTGCACCAAGCAAGCATTTGCTGTATGGAGCAATTTGTCTCCGGAGAAGGATAAAATATAGGAGAGTATTTACAGCAGCCCCAAGCCAGCGTATAAAAGTGTTTTATGGAGAGCTGTCACCGCGGACAGTATCGCTGTCCACAAAGCGCTCTGTGTGCGTGTATGTGTTTCCCCAGTAGATTGGACAGATCAGTACCATCTTCAACATTTTCAGAATCCTGCGGAGAAGGACGTTGAGTTGATCAATCATTAAGACGCAGTATGCTGTGACGTGAAGATAAATAAACATGAGATGATAATATGGCAGGTAGGATGCTGTAGTACAGGGGTAGTCAAACTGCGGCCCTCCAGATGTCCATGGACTACAATTCCCAGAAGCCCCTGCCAGCGAATGGAATTGTAGTCCATGGACATCTGGAGGGCCGCAGTTTGACTACCCCTGCTGTAGTAGATAGGACTTGGATGAGGAGGCTAAGTTCCACACCTGCCATCTTCCTGCCAAGGGTATCCCACCCCCACTCCGGCTCTTGTTTCCTACTATCATTCCAAGCAGTTGCAGGAGAAAAAATAAACTAAAACCTGCCATTGGGCCACAGCATGATATTTCTGAGGGAAACCCTGAAGTAATATCATGCCCCTTTAGGAATCACTGGAAACTCTATGGTTTTACACTAACAGGGCCACCTTGATATCTTTCTGTCTACTCTTTTTTATAGAATCATAGAGTTGGAAGGGGCCCTACAGGCCATCTAGTCCAACCCCCTGCTCAACGCAGGATCAACCCAAAGCATCCTAAAGCATCCAAGAAAAGTGTGTATCCAACCTTTGCTTGAAGATTGCCAATACAACCTGTACAACCATGTATCTAATTCTCAGCTTGCCCCAATCTGTGAAAATTTAAATCCAGATCCTGGAGCCATGAACAGACAAGATAGATCTTTCTACAAAACTCAGAAAATCCCCAATTTGCAAAAAAAAAAAAAAAATCTGACGTATAAAAATAGTAAGGATTAAACACCCCAAAATAACAGAAGTGACTGTAACTTTAAGAAATTAATTACCTCAGGGGTTACTGCTAGGCAACCACAAAGTATTGCCAGTCTTCAGTCAGTTGTCAGTAAACAGCAAGTAAACAAGAGGAAGGAAGGGAGCCCTGTCTAGGGCTTTGGTTTTTCAAGAAAGACTGTTTGTGGTTAGGCCTTATATCAACCCAGGCCTAGCCATCTCAGTCTTAATAAATTCAAAGTCAATTAAAAGAAGCAGAAGAAGAAGAGATGGTTTTTATATGCCACTTTTCTCTATCAGGGTTCTCAAAGTGGCTTACAACCTGCATCCCTTCCCTCCCCACAACAGACACCCTATGAGGGAGGTGAGGCTGAGGTCAGAACAGCTCTATCAGTGCTGTGAGGAGCTGAAGATCACCCAGCATGTGGGGGAGCAGGGAATCAAATCAGGCTCGCCAGCATGTACTTAAAATTGGGATTTTTTTTTTGTGAACTTTACATTGACACCCACTCACTCAGTTTGTGGAGGTCCTCTTGGAATTCTTCAAAATCAGACTTGGCTTTCAGCATCCTGAATAATTTTATCATCTGCAAATATAGGGATACCATACCCCCCTCAGGGGCCTAAAGATCCCCTACTTTGGCACATCTACTCCCACTTTAGGGGTTCAAAAAAGCAGGGTATATCCCCTCCCCCAAAACTTGTGGAGCCACTATTTGTGGCTACACGATAGATGCCGCACGCCAACAACAGCTCTGCATGTTTTAGGGGGAGTAGATGCATCTGCAGGTGGCGGAGCCATAAACAGCAGATCCTTGAGTTTGAGGAGGGGCACAAGATGCAGCACCCACTCTGATTTTTGGGCAAAACTGTACCATAGACATGCTGATGTCATATGATGTCAGCATGCTGGGGAGCTCCTGGACCACTCCTACAAATCCCACCACCACCAGCCCAATTCTACCTGTTAGGATCACAGAGCAGTTTCAAGAATGGACCAAGAAGTGGATGTGCACAAGGTAAGGCTGCTTGCCCTTTCAAAAGCTTAGTCCTAAGAATACTTTCCCTGGGGTTAGCCAAATGTAATAGACCTAAGTAGGATTCTGAGAAGACCTGATTAGAATTGTTTTCTGAAATTACTACACTGTTGGGAAGGCTTCGTGATCTGATTATTATGCTAAAGGGACATTCCAGAAAACAAACAGTGCGTAGACTACAATGAAAATGGAGAGCAGTCAGAGCAATAATAAAAGTATTTGCATATGCAAATAAAAGCTTGTTGATACAGTTGGATATTCTGGCATTATTTCAAGTTTGATCTGCTTACACATAGGAGATGAATCACTGTCAAGGACTTGGGACTTCAATTAAGATGTGAGCTGGCACCTACCATAGCAACCTGGGGGAAACATTAGGAGTCTGGCATTCTATTCTTACCTATTGAATAGTACTTTACTAACCTTCTGGCTCCAGCTTCTAGTTCATCTAGAGCAGGGGTAGTCAAACTGCAGCCCTCCAGATGTCCATGGACTACAATTCCCATGAGCCCCTGCCAGCGAATGGACATCTGGAGGGCCGCAGTCTGACTACCCCTGATCTAGATCATCTGGCTAGAACATGATAATGTTGGAAATTTAAGGGGGCGGGGGAGCATCCAGGGATGGTCCAGCCATGGACTCACCACCAGCTCACCTATGGCCTCTGGAGTCATGCCTGAGGGAAAATCAACCCACCCACCAGTCCACATAAGCAGCTGTCTTAGACTTAACACAGCTGGCAGGGGCCCCAGAGGACCAGCCTAGCAGCAGAGGAGATGTGGTGGGTATGGCAGCACTGCCTCATGAGGAGAAGCAGGTATCCAGTGAGAAGAAGGGAGGACTAGAAGTATGAGCTAGAAGTATGGGGGGGAGCATTTGGCCCAGTGCAGCTCATCTGCCCTGGATCTGTACTCCTGTATGGAAGCCAGGGCAGAGAAGTTCCCAGTGTGGAAATGGTCAGAAAGAGTCAACAAGCCTTGGAAAGAAGTTATTTTATTTTACTCACATAAAAGTTTTGTGTATCATCTTATCACTCTTTGTAGCACACATTAATCACAAATTATTGTTTATAACTCTAATCCATTTAAAATACACAGTGAGATAAAATGTATGTGTGCTTAGCAAACCAAGCCAATATTTTTGTCAAAATGGCATGTTGAAGAGTTCACATTTAAAAGAATAACATACACTACTTTCTAAAATTCAGCAGAGAAGAACAGAGCACATTTCCGCACGAGGAATCAAAAGTTAGTGGAGTTTAGAGCCCCCTCCACATGATGTCACCTGCATCCTGAGGCTGTCCAGTAGCTGGGTTGAGTTTGGGGCATTTTTTACTTGGTACTTCGGGAATTGCCAAAACTGGATTTACATCCCTCAGTCATGCGTCCCATCAGTGAACAACCCGTGAGCAACCAGAGATAAGTCGGTATGGAGGGGGAAATGCACGATAGTCTTGGCAGCTTTGTCATACCCTCGCAACCACCTTCCCCTCTCCATTTTCTTCTCCAAGTAATTTTTAAAAAATGGTGCGGTCTGTGTTGCAGCATGGCCTATTATGCACGGCCGCTGAAACGGTGGCATGGAGAACGAGGAGGAGGAAGAAGCGAAGCAAACCGATTATGCACGGGACGGAACACAACGGCGGCAAAATCCAGAGTATCCGATTATGCACGCAGATACTCCGGAGTCGCTTCTGGTTTCGCCCTGGTCCCAGGAAGCTCCACTTCCTTCCGCATCTCGCTAATGTGGCTTTTTCGGCGGCATACGTTGACTCTGCACCCGGTTGCCGCCTGCAGCATGCATAATTGGTGATTTTAGCCGCCGCCATTCCACCCCGAATGCAGACTTTCCACTCCGTGCATAATGGGCCATAGACCTACATTATCAAAGGTAAAATAAAATCTTTAAAGTGTTCACAGCCTCTTGGGGGTCAGGCAGGCTAAACACAGCCCCTTTTCTGTTTTCTGGAGGTGAGGAATGAGCTGGGAAGGGGGTGGGTGGGTCCTGAGTACCTTGTTTTTAAGCCAACCATTAACACAAACTGTCTTTTTGGTCTCCAGGGACCATGTGCAGTGCTTCAGAAATCCACCCAGACAGAAATAACATCCCAAAAGGCGGTGGGTGCTGTATCGTTCTGGAATTTCTCCATAGCAATGCGGCAGTGTTGAGTTTTATTAAAAATGCATCTCTCTTGTGGGATTACCACATCGCAAGGCGGAAGTGCCTTTAAAAAATATTAATCTCAGAGTTGGGAGGAGAAAGTTTCAGTCCACGAGAGAACTGCTGTGCTGTGTTTAGTGGCTTGCTGTGATTGACAAGCCAATTAGCAGAAGGAGAAGTTCAGCTTGTTTTCCCTTGCAGCCTCGTCAGGGGGCAAAAAGCTGCAACGGAGCAGAGGGAGAATGAGGACGGGATCTGTGAGGATTACTGCAAACATGATCTTTACCATCCCACGTTTGCAAGCAGGAAGCCACTTGTATTTTACCCCTCTGTGCAGTAATGGTCAGAATATTTGCAATCCTTAAAGCCCAGTTCTTATACATCTTATAATTTTCACAATCATAGGTGGGATCTAAAGCAGGGCTTCTAAACAAGGTTTTATAGTGGTGGGGGATTATATGTGGAAAGGCAGCCTCTGAAATACAAATAGCTTCGATATTGAAGGACTTTAAAGGTCAAAAACAGCACCTGGTATTGTACCCAAGTGGAAAGCTGAATTTTATCTCTTCTCCACACTGCAGGGAAAAGAGACAGGCAATAGCATTCTGCATTAGTTAAACATTGCTCATCCTTATGGATGACCTCCAGGAGCCAGCTTGGGAGAAAAATCTTTCATGTGTCCGTGCTTTGCAATATAAAGTATATAATGTGACATTATCTAGTCTCAATACCGATGAATATGGATAGAATCCCTACGGACCGTTCTCCATTGATCTCAACTTTCCCATGCCACACACAACTTGAAACTAGGAATGGGCACAGACCCAAAAAACTCAGTTGGGTTTGGAGTTTGTGGCAGCCCCTAAACCAAACCCTGAACCGAGACAAAAGGCCAGTGGATTTGAATCACCAAGACCATCCAAACTGGCAAGGTTGGATCTCGGGATTTACCAGCTTTCCGCAGGGCCTACAAGACGGAGCTCTTCCGCCAGGTTTTTGGTTGAGGCCGGGGTCAGCGAATGAATGCCAGCATTCCCCCCCCCCGGACCTAGTAAGTTAGATCTCCTCCCCACCCTCCCTGCTGCTCTGATAGCAGGGGTGGGAATAATGAGAGCTTCCGCCATGTTGGGATTGTTTTTAAAGTCTTTTAATGGGTATTTTAATGGGGATAAGACTGTTGTGACCCGCCATGAGCCTACGGGGAGTGGCGGGAAATAAATCTAAATAATAAAATAATAATAATCAAGTCCATTCCCCTAATATTCCTTATGTACTCAAAATCCCCTTTCAGTAACACCAACCATCATTACAGAATGTATGGACAGAAGAGACCTCTTAGGAAGAGCATTCCACGAGAAGCATGGGGTTGCCTGGTGCATGCCTACAACCCCCAGGAGACTTTGGGAAGGTTGGACATAGGGGGAAAGATGCCTACATTCCTGAACAACCTGGCAATGACATAACAACATTCCATGATTTCACCAATCTCCATGGAAGTCAACAGACCGCTAGAGCATTTGTAATGTCACTTGAGGTTTTTTGACAGATGAGATGTCAATACGTACATGAGATCTTTTTCCCATACACCCTTTCCTTTGACTGCACCTTCAAATGGGGTCACTAGACAGCATACAGTGACATGACAAATAGTGCAGGGTTACTATGCAGCTTCCCTTCCTCCTTCCCCTTTTCAGAAGCAACTGAAACATTTAGCCCCAAAGTTTTCCTCCTGCCTACTTCGCTGGAGGACACAATAGAGTGCAGGCCAAGAGCTGCTGCTGCTGCTGCTACATGAGGCATGCTAGTCCCAGCTCTGTGCCAACAGCTTCCCTGTGCGGGCAGGGTTGTCCACCTGCAACTGGAGCCCTGTCAGCCCAGGACACTTCTTCAGGCTAGCAACTCTTTTCCAAACCACCTGCACCTGGGCTGACTGCTCTGAAGTCCACTCAACCAGGAGCTGCCACCTTACCCACCTCCTGGGGTTCCACTAGACCAGTGGATCTCAACCTGGGGGGTCGGGATCCCTTTGGGGGTCAAACGACCCTTTCACAGGGGTCGCAGCAGGGCAAGCCACTTGGCGAGGGGGTGCTGCCACTGTTACTACTCCTCCTGCAGGCGCCTGCACTCGGCCACCAGCCGCTCCAGCAGTGCCTCCAGCGCAGCAATCTCCCACCAGGCGCTCCACATGGTGCTACAGGTCGGCAGGACAAGAGGCAAAACTGAACTGAGAAACCCTGGGGGGAAAACCCATATATATATACAATCATGAATAATGGATCTTCATGCCATTGGTCAGTTTCGGTTTAATTTCTGTGAAAGAACACTTGCGTAGTTTTATGGTTGGGCGTCACCACAACATGAGGAACTGTATTAAAGGGTCGTGGCATTTGGAAGGTTGGGAACCACTGCACTAGACCATGTAGCACTTGCCTTGCCTGGTTTGCGGCAATTCCACAGTTACTATAGTTACCAGTTGTGCCATCTGGGTCTGGCACCAATACCTCCAAGGCTGCATTTCTGTCCCAGTGTTCACAATTTTCTGTTTTTTTCCCCCAAGCTATAAAATACTGAACTCTTGGGTCAATACCAGACAGCTTTCAACTCGACATTGATCAATTCCCAGATTCCCTCTAGAAAAGACGGGCAGAAATCCGTCCTAGTGTCTGAGTCCTACAATTCATACAGAAAATGAGTAAACAGGACTGTTAGTAGGCCTCACATAAGTGCTCTCCATTGCTGCTGAAGGCCGGGTGTGGTCTAAAGGTACATCCCTGCCCCGGGTGCACAGTCAGTACATCTTCTTCTACAATATTCTCAGGGCTTGCAGTGACTTGCGGATGACTTGAACAAAGATATTAGATACTTTTGTTTTGTGTGGACAGAGATTGCTGTCTCAGAGAAACCAGTATGGGATAATAATCTTAATTTTGCCAACAAGCACTCAATTGAATAATGAAGTTAGTTACTTCCTCGAAAAACTCAGATATTATCTTGCCTACAGTCAATAGATAATGTAATAAAAGTTCTTGGACAATCACAGTGGAGTGGAAGAGATCTTAAAATGAACATTGTGCTAGATGTTAGAGAAAGCAGACAGTATAAAACCTTTCAAAGGCTTTAATACAAATGCCACCTGTGAGTGCATTTAGGACAGCAATATCTTTTCAGCAATCCGTCTTGCTGCCAATTTCTCCATATAAAGGTATAAAATAGCCTCCGTTTGATACGGTTGATTGACAGCAGCTGTCTTGAAAAGGTAAAGCATCAGTTCTTCACAGACCAACAAAAAGATTTTACTGGTGTGATTCCATTTAAATAACTACCAAACTGCTTCTCCTCGGATTGCATGAAAATGTATAGTGCCTGATCTGGAAGACAAAGTGCAAAACAATACACACACACACTCACCAACCAGTCTTATGTTATGTATTGATGGGAATTTTCTGGAAACAGCAGCCTCACAACATTTTCCAGTGCCCAAAATACAGTATGATGGGATTTAGTATGTTTATTTAAACATGGCCCCTGTGCATGTATCAACAGCAACAAGTAATTGAACTGAAATATTCATGAGGGGGATCAAGTGTGGTCCCCATCTCTTCTGGCGCTTGGTAGGCTCGTTGGGGAAGTGGGGGAATTAAGGGGGGAAACTGCTATCATTGCATATTACAGGAAATAATATGATGCCACTCTAGGAACTGACAGAAACTCTGTGGTGTTACCATAAATGTTCCACCCTGAGATTTTCCTCAAGTACCTAGACTGGCGAGATGTAATACCTTTGTGCCCCCATGCTCCTCCCATCTCCTGCTGAATGCAAACTGGTGATTGGCAGCCCTATCCACAGAGGTGACTGGGGCACCTCATCACTAGCATTAGCTCCATAACAGATTAATGATTGCGGTATCCTTTTCCCCACTGGAGAAGAGACCTATAAGTCGGAAATGTATCTGTTTATTTTGATTTGACCAGCACAGCTGAACAGAGGAATTCATTTCTTATCTGTATTTGTGGTTCGAGACCTCCACACTTAGTTTGCAGATCAATACATCATGCATGCACTTTCTCAAACTATTCCGGGTAAAAATCACCTGGAAAACCTTAATTGTAACTTCACAACTCGCAAGTTTGTCTTAGGTTGGCCATGAGAGGAGAAACTGGCGATGGCTGTGTGATTAACCAGTTTATTCAAAGCACGGAGTCAAAACAGGTTCCTAAGTAATTGCCTTGTTTTCGTATTTTCTTCCTCTGTGACTCAACAGAAGGTTTTTCTGTGTTAACAAAAATTAAAGTTACCGTCTTGTATAGCAGTGGTCCCCAACCTTTCCGAGGCTGGGGACCGGCAGGGCATCGGGCCGCGCCCCCGCGGACCGCGCCCGTGCGGGCCACGCCCACGGATCGGGCCGCGCCCGCGGCCCGCGCCCGCGGCCCGCGCCCGCGCCGCGCCCGCGGATCGGGCCGCACCCGAGCCGCGCCCGCGAGCCGCGCCCGGGCCGCGCCCGCGGATCGGGCCGCGCCCGCGGATCGGGCCGAGCGGGCGTGGCCCGCACAGGCGCGGCCCGACCGTGATTCCCTCTCCCCGCCTCCCGCAGTAAGAAGCTTCCCGGGCCGCAAGCTTGCGGCCTGAGAAGTTTTTTACTGCGGGGGCGGGGCGGGGAGAGGGAGCCGCGGCCCGGTGCCATGGCCTTTGCGGCCCGGCACCGGGCCGCGGCCCGCAGGTTGGGGACCACTGTTGTATAGAATCCATTGACATGTCATCATGATTACAACTTCATGTAAATGCAATCATTCGCTACAAACGCAGCCTACCTTAGTTTCAAATAAAGAAATTCTCAGTATAATTCAAGCTTTCAGTATTTTCTGGTTGTGAATATAAATATGATGTATTTTAAATATCAAACCTTTCTCTTATGTTCCATTTCCTCTATGCTGGCCATGGCAGCCATTCACTACTATTAGTCTTATAAAACTTGATTTCTTAATAATGGGAAATTTTCCCCAGAGAATGGGAAATTTTCCCCAGTTACTCTGCTCTTAGGAGGAATATTTATAGATCCACCTGAAATTAACATGGAAAAGGAGCTGTGCTTAGTAGAAAAGGCCCTTGCATGCCTCACTATGGCCCATTATGCACGGAGTGGAAGGTCCACATTCGGGGTGGAGTGGCGGTGGCTAAAATCACCAATTATGCACACTGCAGTCAGCAACCGGGCGCAGAGTCAACGTATGCCGGCAAAAAAGCTGCATTAATGAGATGTGGAAGAAAGTGGAGCTTCCCGGGACCAGGGTGCAACCAGAAGCGGCTCCAGAGAAGCCGCGTGCATAATGGGATACTCTGGGTTTTGCCGCCGTTGCGTTCTGTCCCGTGCATAAGCGGTTTGCTTCGCTTCTTCCTCCTCTGCATTCTCCATGCCGCCGTTTCAGCGGCCGTGCATAATAGACCTATGTGACCGAATGAGCTTTGCAAAAATGTTTCTTCTTTCTTCATTCCGTGAAGCTGGTGTGGCTAGGTAGTATCTATAGTCCTGATGAGGATCAAGCTTGAGGTCCGAGGCAGGATAGTAAGCCTGAAATGTAATTGACCAGTGTGAGGCTAGATCCCGTCTGCGTTAGGCCAGAGTGTCACCTCGTGATGCAGGCCACGCATCTGGAGAGGCATGGCGTTGGCGGCGGCAGTTTTAAAGGGGGCTGCACAAGCCACGAGGCCCCCTCTTTGCCACCATGCCTAGCCGCTCCTTGGCCTTGTTTTGCCAAAGTCTAGTCTCATGCCTGATCTTTTGGTAACTGACATGCCCTCCCCTGCCCCCACAACGTAAAAACGATCAATAGAGTGCACTGGCGGGAAGATCAATTGTGTGGGTTTCGGATATAAGTTGGAGTTGGTTGTGGGTTTCCTTTGTTCGGTTTTTTATTTTTGTACTACCATGCTGGGTTCACAATAAAGAGCTGAAATGAACTCCCAGTGTCCCGGTCTCTGAATCCACAGATCCAGCAGTGTCATTAGGTAAACAAAGATATTGGTTCAATGACAGCAAGCAAATGAATCCACTTGTTCCATGGAATCTGGTTGAGCTTGCCAAGAAATTCTGAAACGGGACTTGAAATATATCTTTTCTCCTAGAGCACAAAGCCTTGTGTCCAATGCATTTTTCAAATTATCCAGATAAACAATATTGTCCAACAGACTCCAATGTTCTTAAGAACAAGATCTGTATTCCCTTCCAACGTGTAACATGACTTAAATTAACCAACTGTCAGCCCTTGGCTTGTTTTCTGCACCAGGGCTTGTCTCAGAGGCGTGTGAAGTTATAACAAATAGTGCCTCTGGGTATGCGACAAAAGGATTTTCTATTTTAATTCACAACAATTAGCTGTCATACACTGGGATTTAGAAACAAGAATTGCCTGGGCAGATAGTACAGTTTCCAGGACTTTTTGACACCAGGGATTTCCCTTTCTGAAAATTAGGCACTGTGGAACATAGGGACTGTAGCTGTTGAAAAGGTGTAGTAGGAAGGTATTAAAAATATATTCTTGCTACATCATGAACACACTAAAACCGACTGAAAATGACCAAGCAAGATAATTCACCTTGAAGCGATATGATGAAAGTAAAAAGCATTTGTGGTTCACACTCATAATACAGTCTTAATAATAGTATTTTTTAAACAAAATCTGTATTGTTCAGAATATTATGTAATACCACTTTTTCATGGCTGATTCTTGTCCCCCTCCCCTTTTGCTGTTACTGTGAACAACAATTAATTGTTTGCTTTACTTCTCTGCAGCTGGATAATCCAGATGAACAAGCAGCACAAATCAGACGGGAATTGGATGGACGTCTCCAAATGGCAGATCAGATTGCCAAGGTAACAAAAGTTCCGCCTATGCTGTTGGGTATTGCTTCTGGGTCTTTCCTACATTGGCAAGGTTTTACAGTCACCTCTGGTCAGATCGAAGCCTGTGATAAATCAGAGTCACTTAGCCAACAGCACGTCTGCAATCCCTCTCCATCCCTCTTCAAATCAGCAGGTCTGCAGTCCCTTTCCACTCCACTTCAAATCAGCTTTTCCTGGGGGAGATGCTGTAAGGAAATAAGTGAATGCCCCTGATCCACACTAGCCATTTCTTGCAGTGATTCTTGTGCTTTATTGGTGATAAAAATGAAGTGGCGGGGCTCAGACCTGCTTTAAAACCAGACATAGTAAAGGATAGGCTGTATACGAAAGCACAGAGAACAAGTATAACCTCATTTGATTAGGCATAATACATCTATGCACAACAGATTCCAGGGTCAACACTGGCTCTTTAAAGAGATTTCTTCTATTACAGTGATGATGTGGGATCCTCTGTAGTACAACTCCTTCCTGTGCCTTCAGCTGTAGGCTATGAAGGAGTAGTTCATCATGTACTTGATCTGGGGGTTATCAGGCCTGGGATCTAAAGGTAAAGGTAAAGGTATCCCCTGTGCAAGCACCGAGTCATGTCTGACCCTTGGGGTGACGCCCTCTAGCGTTTTCATGGCAGACTCAATACGGGGTGGTTTGCCAGTGCCTTCCCCAGTCATTACCGTTTACCCCCCAGCAAGCTGGGTACTCATTTTACCGATCTCGGAAGGATGGAAGGCTGAGTCGACCTTGAGCCGGCTGCTGGGATTGAACTCCCAACCTCATGGGCAAAGCTTTCAGACGGCTGCCTTACCACTCTGCGCCACAAGAGGCTCTGTCTGGGATCTGCATGCAGCAAAAAGAGGTGGTCAAATAAATGAGAATTATTAGTTTATGGCGATGTTGAAAAATACTGTGATAGCTCTGTCAAGGCCCTTAGCTCTTCCAAGAGCTCATTCTGCCAGGTCGATCCTAGATGGTCTGTACGGCCCCTTGCAACTCTATGATTCTTTGATTGGGTAGAGAATCGGCCATGGGAGTCAATGGGTTATCTAGCATTTGGCACAAGAATGTATAGGAGAGCACTGCACTCAACCTGCAGTACTATTAAGAGGGCAGCTCCTCTTTCAGCTATAGGATGTACATGACAGCTAATGAGATGAGTTATCCTGTCATTGTGTGTCCCCATCAGCCCTTGCCCTGAGCAAAGCTCAGCTCTTGCTGATGCCAAAAAGTATTAGTACAAATACAGAACAAAAAAAAAGGACTTTGTGTCCAGTGGCTGTAGAGCAGCCCCTGCCCCCAACTTCCTGAGCCTGTGGGCACCTTTGGAATTTTGACAGGGGGTGCCAAGTGCCAAATGGCTTCAGCCTAGGGACTCAAGATCAAGAGGGGCCTATATTCCACATTTTTATAAAGGTTAGTACCAATCACAACATGTTTCATTTAACATATTGATATAGATCACAGTAATGATGTATTTTATTATCTCTCATGTAATTTACAAACTTAAAAATGGGAGGGGAAAGGGCCACATAAGTGGAATAGCCTAGGCAGAGCCAAATCAGAAATGGCTACTTTAGGAGGCAGACCCCAACAGAATACTTTCCTTCTCACTTTGCAAAAGAGTTGCAGAAGATGAATATAAAGAGACAAAGGACACTCTGGGGGAAGGAAGAAAGAACAAAAAGAAAGCAAGCCCAGGTGTTTACCATTTCTCTGGATCCTCTAGTGCAGGGGTAGTCAAACTGCGGCCCTCCAGATGTCCATGGACTACAATTCCCAGGAGCCCCCTGCCAGCGAATGCATTTGCTGGCAGGGGGCTCCTGGGAATTGTAGTCCATGGACATCTGGAGGGCCGCAGTTTGACTACCCCTGCTCTAGTGTCTGCAGCTGCTATTGCAGTCCTAGGGCTTATTCTGCACACAATTGATAAAGCACTTTCAATGCACAGGAAAATCCAGCTGCCAAAGCACATTGAAAGTGCATTATCCTATGTGTGTGGAATCCGAATTAAAGCTGCTTATAAAAAGTCCTGTTTTAAGTTGTTGTTAAGTTGGCATTATTCTCAAAATTCTGTGGGGCTATTGAGATTGTTTCCAATCTGAAGACAGTCCACATTTTCAGTTTTTCCAAATTAAATGTTGATTATTCACATTGTATGTACTTTTTGATCTTAACTGAAAAAAACATTTTGTGTTTAGGCTTGTTAAGAAAATATGTATTCTGTATATTTCGGTGCTTCTTGACATTGTCATTTTATCCTATCCACCATGGCTTCATAATTTATGAAAATGCTATATCTCTGCAGTAGCTCAGATTTTGTCTTAATCAAGTATTCCACAACATGACCTATCGTCACAGATAACCTTATCAAAGATTTCTTCAAGTGGCCAAATCCCAGTGTCGATGCAATCAGCTTAAAAATGGCAACAATTTCCCAATTTGCCCTTGTAAGCCATACTTCAGAAAAGATGAAGATTTTGATTCTGCTTTGAAGCATATGTTTGTCATATGGACCAGAATATTTATCTTTGTATTAAATCTCAATGTGATTATATCTGTGCATATCTGAGTGGCAGAGGGGGACTGGCCATTCCACTCACTGCACAAAGTCCTGGTAGGATGATGGCCTGCCTTCTCCATTTAGGCCTATTCACAGCAGGCTAGGAAGGGTAGCAGCAAGCCATGGATGGATGCTCCAGGTCAAGGTGACTCATATGGATAATTTGCCTGGCCCAAGTGAGTGGCACAGACTGAGGCACCTAGCAGAGACACACATGGCCTGAGGCATCTGACTCAGGAAAGCTGCTCACAGAATTATAGAGTTGGAAGGGATCTCCTGGGTCATCTAGTCCAACCCCCTGCACTATGCGTTGTTGTTATGTGCGAAGTCGTGTCCGATCCATCGCGACCCCATGGACAATGATCCTCCAGGCCTTCCTGTCCTCTACCATTCCCCGGAGTCCATTTAAGCTCGCACCGACTGCTTCAGTGACTCCATCCAGCCACCTCATTCTCTGTCGTCCCCTTCTTCTTTTGCCCTCGATCGCTCCCAGCATTAGGCTCTTCTCCAGGGAGTCCTTCCTTCTCATGAGGTGGCCAAAGTATTTGAGTTTCATCTTCAGGATCTGGCCTTCAAAGGAGCAGTCAGGGTTGATCTCCTCTTGGACTGACCGGTTTGTTCGCCTTGCAGTCCAAGGGACTCGCAAGAGTCTTCTCCAGCACCAGAGTTCAAAAGCCTCAATTCTTTGACGCTCGGCCTTCCTTATGGTCCAACTTTCGCAGGACACTCAAAACCCTATCACTCAACTACTGTAACCTGCCACCCTCTTGAACCATCACAGAATCATCCTGTCAGATGGCTATCCAGCCTCTGTTTAAAAATTTCCAAAATGTGCACTGAGTCTCCTGCAATAGCCATATAAGCTGTGGGATTGGGCAGCCAGAAGGCTGGTTCTTTCTTTCTTTCTTTCTTTCTTTCTTTCTTTCTTTCTTTCTTTCTTTCTTTCTTTCTTTCTTTCTTTCTTTCTTTCTTTCTTTCTCCTTCCCTCCCTTGGGATGGTGCAGCAGGCTACTCTTCTATGACCATTGTTTTCTCCCAGCCTGCCCTGATGATTAGGTATCTGTTACAGTGTATTTGTGTGTAAGGAAGAGGGAGAAGAAAGCACTTTACTTTTAATTAGTTGGTTGCCCTCACCCATATTTTGATTTGTTATGTGGATTGGGATAGGCAGAGCATTTTCTTTAATCTCCCTCTCCCCCACCACCCCCAAAAAGAACTTCAACTTGGCTGATATTGCCAGTATACTGCAATATTGCCAATATTGCCCCATGTCACATATAACCCCTGTGAAGGAATGTAGACTGCCAGAAGGAAGGGTCCTAGACAAAAGGAACTCAAATGTCTTGTCTGAATCTGCTTAAACCTCACAAGCAGAAGAACTGTTCCATTTTGAATATTTGTTCCAACAATAAGATTTGGGATCTTAGGCATGTTTATACCTTACAGCAAAAAGGAAGGAAGGAATAAGAGGAAGAACATTTGTGCCACCTTTTTGAGAAAAAAACAGGATATAAACATTAAAATCTGTCTTGAGAACATATATACATCACAGTGTTAGCTCAAATCTGTCCTCTTTAATCCATGTGAGTCTTCTCTGTGTCTTCCTCCCCTCAAAATTGGGATTTTTCTTCACCGACGTTATCTTAAATTCCATGGTGTTGTCCTTGTCTGTTAGAAAAGCAAAACTTGTTATAGTCATCAAGAAAGACTGGCACTCTGATCAGCCAAAAGATAATGGAAATCACCCCCCTCAGATGTCATTGTGTTCTTCACAGGGTGAGAAATGCCACATCCCAAAGTCAACAGATATCCATCATATTAAAGTCAAAGGATGTTGGGTCAGCATGTCTTTATCATGTCTGGATTCTGCAAATCTTTTTGCCCCGAACTGGATGTGAACAAAGAATACTCGTTTGAATTTACTAGGTGACTTTGGGACAGTCAGAATCCCTTAGTCACATTTACCTCACAAGCTTGTTGGGAGGGAAAGGAGCAATAGAACCATGTTAATTATCCCGGGTCCAGCGGAAGAAAAGTGGGATACAAATATACACATCTACATACACCTGGTAAAAACTGACATTCTTGTAATTCTTCAGTGAAGAGAACTTCCATTCCCCCTTTTAGTTTATGGGATTCAGAAACACCTATATGTTTTTACAGTTCAGAGGCTGTGCCCCCATCTCCATTTTGTCCTCACAACAGTCCTGTGAGTCAAGTTAAGGCTGAGGAAAGTGGCCCACCCAAGGTCACCAAAGAGCTCCATGGCTGAGTGTGGAACTGCACCCAGCTGTCTCAGGCCCTAGTCAAACACATCAGCCATTACAGGATACGGGTTCTCATTGCCAGACTCATGCTTGTTGCTTGGATAGGAGGAGTCTGGCCCTCGTCCCTACATCCAATGTCACAAATTCGAGACGTGCAATTGGATGCATTCAGGTATAATCAGCAAAATGGGCACAGCCAGGTCAGAACCCTTAACAAAAAATTACATATTTATCTGCCATTGCTTCTGCAGTTTCTCGCTCCCCTCTGCCTCCAGTATATGACTGGTTTCTCAACATCTTGGGGGCCATCTAAGGGAGTGGAGTCCGTGCAGAACTATGAGCTTATATGCAGTCCTCTAAGGCTGTGGTCCCCAACCCGCGGTCCGCGGCCTGGCGCCGGGCTGCAAAGGCCTCAGCGCCAGGCCACAGCTCCTTCTTCCCTCCCCGCCCCGAAGCAAGAAGCTCGCCAGGCCGCGAGCAAATCGGCCGCCAAAGCGGCCGATTAGCTCGTGGCCCAGCAAGCTTCTCGCTTCGGGAGGGGAGGGAAGAGAAGCTTGCCGAGCCACAAGCTAATCGGCCGCTAAAGCGGCCGATTTGCTTGCGGCCCGGAGGGGCCGGGAGGGGAAGCCGCGGCCGCCGGCATGGCAGCAGCGCAAACGCGCATGCGCGGACTGCTGCACATGCGTGTTTGCGCCCCTGCCGGGAGCAAACGCACATGCGTGGCAGTCCGCGCATGTGTGTTTGTGCTGGGGCTGCACGCGTGCGCGGGCCCCCGGGCCACCCTCTCCCACCACTTCGCCACAGCGGTCCGCGGCAAGCAGAAGCTTGCGGACCGCTGCTCTAAGGCAGTGGTCCCCAACCTTTTTATCACCGGGGACCGGTCAATGCTTGACCATTTTACTGAGGCCCGGGGGGGTAGTCTTTTGCTAAGGGACGTCACCACTGCCTGAGTCCCTGTTCCAGTTGCTTTTCCACTGGTGCCTGACTTCCCACCACCCTCTGGGGGGCGCTGCCAGCAGCAGTTGCACAGTGCCACGCCGAGGGGGAGCCTCAGCCATGGCAGCCACTGGAGAGCACAGAAGGTGAGCCGGCGGCAGAGTGGCAGGGCAGCCCCCAAGGCAGCAGCCGGAGAGGAGGATGAGGAGAAGTGGCGGCCCGGTACCTACTGATCCACGGACCGGTCCCGGTCCCCGGACCAGGGGTTGGGGACCACTGCTCTAAGGCACCCAACTGTGCTGGCTGATGGTGATCATGTTGCGTTTGGTGTCCATTTGCAATAATTGCATTATGATGTCAACTTCTGTGTATATATTTTCTTCACTTTTTATTCTGTCTGCCTTCCCTCCCTTTTCATCAGCCTTTTAGTCTGTCCTTCCAGCATTAGTACATTCACTCTCTGACTCTAATGCTCACTAACCCTCCCTATCTCTGGCTTCCCTACTCCTGCTTCTTTTGCAATTGCTGCTGTAACATCCTGAAAGCCAACACCTTCCATGATATTTACTTCTCTAGACCCATCCATCTACCTGCCATCATCAAAATATGTCTCTTACTCTCTACCACTGTTGCTGGGTTCTAATTTGGATGTCTCTCCTTTTTACAGACTTTGAAGGTCATAGTAATGGTATTAGTCTCGTTCATTCAAAATTCTGCAAGCTCTATCTCATGTACCCCTATTCCTCTGTTTCCCAGCATAAGTGGTGGTAGAGGTCTCTGGCCAAAGCAGACATCCTCCCCCCACTCTTAAGATACCATAGAACAGGGGTAGTCAAACTGCGGCCCTCCAGATGTCCATGGACTACAATTCCCAGGAGCCCCTGCCAGCAAATGCTGGCAGGGGCTCCTGGGAATTGTAGTCCATGGACATCTGGAGGGCCGCAGTTTGACTACCCCTGCCATAGAAGATGCCTACTACATTACCTGTTATTCTTCTGTCCGGAAAGAACTGGGATCTCTATCCAAGCTTTCCCACCTGTAAGAACAAATATGATATTGTGTTTTCTTGACAAGGCCAAGCACGTCCTTACTGCTTTTGACAGGCCATACAGCAGAATACACACCCGATTCCTGTCCTTTCTTTTTAGAGAAGCACAGATGCACAAGGAGTCTCTCCAGAGTAAACCCACAAATCCCTGAAGGATAAATGTCAAGTTCACTGTTTATGTACTTGCATTTGATAGGCTTCTTTGAAGTCTGTGTGATTTCTCAGGAAGATTTGGTAGCAAAACAGGCAGAGGATGTCAAAACAAGTCTGATGTTATTAATTGCAGTTTTCAGGATGAAGCATCATCATTTTTAACAGCATCATTTCTTCCCCCTCTGTGCTCGCACCCATTGTTACAGCATACGAGAATCCCCAGAAAGTAAAATCTACTTCAATTAAATGGATGACAAACCACCATAGACACCTGTATTAATTATAAGTGGAACGGAACCTATGTATTTATTCTTATTTCCTCCACTGTTAAAATTGACCTTTCCCCTCCATTTCTCCCTCAATATTGGTTTCTGTTTTGTTAAGAGTGTTCTGGTTTTATGTACTAGGTAAACAGAATACTCTCTTCCCATTTGAGAATAAAGTCAGCATTTTTTGTTTTGTTTTTGTTTTGTTTTTTAGTATGAGTTGTTTAGAAAGTTGTCGTCCCACTCTCCACCTAAATTTGTTCTTCAGGCCAGCTTGCAAAAACTCATGAAATCCCAAACAACGGTGAAACAGCAGACTTACAATTAAACTAAATGGTGCCAGTAGTAAATCATATTAAAGGACCAGGAATCAATTAACAGTAATTAAAAAGCAGGATCTATCTATAATATAAAATGTGTATTTGTAAATGAATTGTCACACGATAGAGATTCAAACAAAAATATACAAACAAATATAATTGTATGCCAGTTTGGGGGAAAGGTCTGAAATACATGCGTGTGGCTATCTGTCTTGGTGATTTTTAATCAGCACAGGAACTCTTCAGAGCAATGAAATGTGAAACCTCATTTTGTGTGATTCTAGATTGTAATCGGTTATTACACTTGAGTGTTTATTTTCTTCCTCATTGGGGGCCCAAAGTGGCTTTTCACATTGTTTCCCCTCTTCTCCGCTTCATCCTCACCCCCAACAACCTTGTGAGGGTAGTTTCAGTTGAGAGATTATGATAGGCCCAAGGTTTTCTTGGGTGGCAAGCTTCCTTGGTTGAACGAGGGATCTGAACTTGGTAGTCCCAGATACTAGTTGACATGCTACCCATTGTACCACATCAGCCCTCACTGGGTAGTCATCATTTTGTTAAAGGCAAATTTTCAGCACGCCTCTTTCCATACTTCCATAGTTCCTGCAAAGTGAGACTGATATAGCAATGCAACCATATGAGAATGCCACACAAGGAGAATGCCAGAATATTCTTGAGAGAGGAGAGCCATCAAGGCTTTAGGGCTCCCCAACATTTAGGGTTGCCAGCTCTGAGTTGGGAAATATCTGGAGATTTAGGGAGTGGAGCCAGGCGTGGGCAGGATTTTGGGTGGAGAGACTTTAGTGAGGTATAATGCTATGGAGTCCACCCTTCAAAGCATCCATTTTCTCCAGTGGAATTTATCTCGGTTGCCTAGAGATCAGATGTCATTCCAGGAGATCTCCAGGTCCCACTTGGGGACTAACATCCCTACCAGCATTTCATGTAAAGATTTTGGTGAGGCAAAGACAGCTAGCACCAGATACACTCTACAGTGTATGGAAACTGCTGCCTAAGCCTCTCTAACAAAACTGAATGCTGGCAAAATGCATTCTCCTTTTGTGCTTCCAAGCCAGAGAAGAACTGCCCTTCTCCAAATTACCTGTTGCAGTTGCTTGGCAGCTGTGAGGCTTAAATAGGCCATGTTAAGTGAAATGGCCAGCCTGCTACCTACTCTGGAAGATGAGAAGAATCTCTCTGCTTCCCTTCCTTTTTTTTTTCTCTCCCCCTGACAGGGTGTGTCCATCAAAATTTCAGGAAAATGGGAGTTTCTGTCAGCAGATACCGCGAGGATTTTGGAGGTGGTCTTCTTACCTGGGCCAATAGATAACCAAGAGCAACCCTGAAATACAATTTAAAAATGTGGAAACAATAAGGCAAATTAGTATTTTTTGAAAAAGGTGCTTTCATGGAAAATGAGAAGATAACATATTGAAAGGAAACTTCTCTACTGAAGGATTGTTGGTGTGACAGAGTTGTGATGTGTTGACTTCAGAGGGTTTATAAGGGTCTAACGCTGCCATTAACTCAGGCTTTCTCAACCAGGATTTCATGAAACCTTGAGGTTTCTTGACAGCCGTGGAAGGGTTTCCTAAATTAAATATATATTTTAAAAATTGTGAAACATTTATTGGGTGATATGACCATATGTGGTCATGTTGACCCATGACCCCCTTCCCAAAATGATGGACCTGGAAGGGGTAGGAAGGGGAGGGGCCCCAGGTCGGTGTGTACACAGTTATGCTTCCCAACCAGTTTCTGTACAATCGCACCAATTCCAGGGTTTCTCAAAGCCTGAAGGATGTTTCAGGAGTTTCTCAAGAGTAAAAATGTTGAGAGAGACTGCACCAACTAGTGTGGGGTTTGTAGGTCATAGTCTTGGGTTCACATCTTTCTCCCTGTTCATTTTACTGTGTTTCATCCTTTATACCGCCACATCACCAGTCTGAAGTTCTAACCACCCCACCAAACTGAAACTTTGTGCAGCTAAGAGGTTGACCTAGAACAAGTCACCATCTCTCAGGTTTGCTAAATACTGAGTTTTATTATGTGGTTAAATGAACAGAGAGAAATTGCTTCTTTAGCTTGAATGAGAAGCTGCCTACTAATTTGTCTTCAACAGAAGACTCTTTGAGAAAAATACCATTCTTTATACAAAATTCTTTTGACAATCCTCTAATGCGATCTGGAACAAATGCTGGCAAAAGTCTTATTTCTTTAACTTAATTATAGTCCTCCTGGCAGAAACATAGCTCGATTTTCTTCTCCCAGGTGTCCTTTTATGGACTCCTTTTTAGACGATTAAGAAATGTCAACTCCTAAGTCGGAAGACATTTCTTAAAATCACCTGCGCCGTGTAATCTTTAGAGTGCATTGTGAGATGGAGCTTTGTTCGCCCCACTGGCAATTACTAGGACCCACAGTGACAGCCTTGAAAGGCAAAGAAGTGCCAGGGCAAAGAATCCCAGATGGGGTGAAGCCATGGACAGGCCCATCAGTGGCTAATAGCCATAGTGACTAAAAGGAACCTCCACTTTCAGAGGCGGTGAAACTCTGGCTGCCAGTGCTAGGATGCAGCATGAGGGGAAGGCCTTTGCACTTGTGCTCTGTTTGTTAGCCTTCTAGGGCAGGGGTAGTCAAACTGCGGCCCTCCAGATGTCCATGGACTACAGTTCCCAGCAAACGCTGGCAGGGGCTCGTGGGAATTATTATTATTATTATTATTATTATTATATTTATTTCCCGCCTCTCCCGATAGGCTCGAGGTGGGTCACAACAACTAATCCCATTAAAATTCCCATTAAAACATCAATCTACTAACATGACGGCTAAAAAATCCCATCCCTCTCCCAATGATCAAAGAGGTGAAGAGGAAAGGATAGGGGAGTAGCGTACACTCCAACTCCTAGGGGGGGGAGCGATGTCCCTGATTGTAGTCCATGGACATCTGGAGGGCCGCAGTTTGACTTCCCCTGTTCTAGGGTAACCGAGTGGTTGCTGTGTGAAACGAGATGCTGGACTAAATGGACCAATAGGAGGATACTTTATGTGTTCTTACTGAATGCCTCCAGTGAGTGTGCGAAGTGATCAGTGATTTATCAGCCAGATTGACTTTCAGATGTGTGAAGCCAGAATGCAAGGCCAGGTCACAGCGAAGATTGATATGTGCCTGGGTGTGGATGAGGTATTTGCCCTTTTCCTTTCACTGTGCTGGCAAGCAAATCTCTGGCAGTCACTCTGTTTGTTCAGCAGATAAGATCTTCCAAAGAACATCCTCGGCCTGGTTCCGTAAATACCACATAACATATACCGCAGATGTGAATTGCTGTCCTTTAATAGAGATTCCATTTTCCCACAGAACACCACCTTTTAGCGTTAACGGAAAGAAAGTGCCGGTGATTAGCTAGCAATCATGTCTTTCTGCAAACTTTTCCCACTGGGCATTTTGATGTCTAGATAAGTAATTGTTGTTATGTTAGTAACCAGGCAAAATGCTAACATTGTCTTGTTCTGAGTTCCCCCCTCCATAATGGATACTAATGCATCTAGTACAGTGAAATCTGGAAATCCTGCTTTTATGGCTATAGGTGCATTGGGAACAGTGCCTCGGAGAGGTAACACCTCTTAGAAGCTAATCATGTAATAGCAGATAACACAGCACTTTGCCCTCTTTCAAATCCTATCTTCTCCCAGGGTCTAAGGGGACATTTGAAGGGCAGTGTTGACATTTGCTCCCCCATATACCCCCCCTGTAATACCTAGTAAACTAAATGTGATGAGTGTGTGATGTGGCATAATCATATTCAACTTTCCTCACACTCTGCAGGGAAGGGAACTAGAGGAATGCTGAATACTATGGCTTCATGTCAGATGTATTTTCCCCCCTAAGGAGAGAAGTATGATACACTGAAAGAAGATGGGAAATGTCCCCAAATATAACAGGTTTTAAAAGACAGAACTTAGAATCTGTACCATATAATATATTTCTGGTAAGGCCTTGGAGGAGGAGTTGGTCTCATTTCTTAAGTGCCACTCAGTGCTTAAACCCACTCAGGGCGGCTGTCCCGCCCCTGAGTGCCTCCTCCTCCAACCGGCTTGCCTGTCTGTCCAGCGGCCAGCCAATCACCTTCCATCCCCCACCCCTGACCACCACCTCCACCTTCCACTTCCCTCAGAGCAGGAATTGGCAGTAAAGTGCAGACAACTGTGTGTAATTTGGCCCTAAAAAGCACCTGGTGAAGGTGGGAAATTACCTGAATTGAAGTCATGGTAGGAAAGGTGTTAACTCTGGGATGCCATTCTCCTCATCAAAAATGCCAACTTCCTAGATACTTTTGAGTTCCATTGGGGAAACAAGGCCTTTATTGTTTCTATCTTTTATCATTTTTTTTACCTGTATGTTAACCCCTTAGGGTTCTCAAGGCCAGAGACATTCAGAGGTGGTTTGCCATTTCCTACTTCTGCATCATGGCCTTGATATTTCCTGGAGGTCTCCCATCCAAATACCAGCCAGGGATTTTAGTCTATAATATTATCTTATTTTACCCTATTATATTTTCACCCTGCTTGTTGTTGTTGTTGTTGTTGTTGTTGTTGTTATTATTAGCCAGGGCTGATCCTAACTTGCTGTCAACGTCAGATGAGATCAGGCTAGCCTGGGCTGTCCAGGTCAGGGCTCTTTTATCCCTACTAGGTCTTAAAACAAGCCTGAAGTTGCCATTTCCATTAAGGGGGATGGCATGGAGTTAATAGTTATTTCCCTATCACCACAATGATGATGCAAATCAGGCCTGTTGTACCTGCTTTTTAGGACCAAATCACACATCTGGAGTTTCAGTGATGGATCTCCAGTGCTATGTGCAGTTACTTCTTCTACGAGGGACTTTGTTCACAGATGTTTCTGTGAGTCATCTGGTGAGTCAAGATAGTTGTATGGACCGAGTGGTAGATCCTGACACATAGGAACAATGTGGGAGTTTTTTTTTAATAGACATGTGCAATGGTAGAATAATTGGCAGTCTGCATCCCACAGCCATTGTTGACTATGCTTTTCCCCCATACCATTACAACAGACCTGTTGTGTCATAAGGTCTTGCATCCTAGAAGCAGATAGGGCTTTCACTGGGTCAATAGCTTTGAAAGAGAAAAAACAGTATGTCCTTTGCGGTATTAATTTTATTAATATCCTTATATTACAAATGATCACAAAACATTTTATGTCATAACATAAAAAAGTAAAGTAAAAAATAGGTGTAATCTATTGCAATGTTTAAAAGAGCCTCTTGTGGCGCAGAGTGGTAAGGCAGCTGTCTGAAAGCTTTGCCCATGAGGCTGGGAGTTCAATCCCAGCAGCCGGCTCAAGGTTGACTCAGCCTTCCATCCTTCCGAGGTCGGTAAAATGAGTACCCAGCTTGCTTGCTGGGGGGTAAACGGTAATGACTGGGGAAGGCACTGGCAAACCACCCCGTATTGAGTCTGCCATGAAAACGCTAGAGGGCGTCACCCCAAGGGTCAGACATGACTCGGTGCTTGCACAGGGGATACCTTTACCTTTACCTTTTATTGCAATGTTTACTGGCAATTTGAATTTTCATCAGTGTTAAGTCTAAAACACTGAAACTCTTATTTGGCAATGTTTGGATCAGTTCTGGTGGGGTAAGCATGTTTAATTTCAATTTAAAATGATGAGTTTAAAAGTAAATGCAGAGAAAATGGTTGATCTTTTGCTAGCAGTTGCCTTCTTGGTTTCTAAGTAAGCAGGAAACTGCAGCCACATTAGAGGAATATCATCGGAATTAGTTTGGTAGATTGGTTCTTTGATGAGATGTGAGGAATTTTTCAATAGCCAAGTATTCCAATAGTTGGTGCAAGGATCATTTCACAAATGGGACAGTATTCATTTATTGTTCCAGTTATTTCCATGATTATGTCTTGCCATCATCTGACTTCTTATACAGCAGTGGTCCTCAACATTTTATCACCGGGGACTGGTCAAGGCTTGACAATTTTACTGAGCCCTTGAGGGGGTAGTCTTTTGCCGAGGGATGTCGCCGCCACCTGAGCCCCTGCTCCAGTTGCTTTCCCGCTGGTGCCCCTGATTTCCCGCTGCCCGCTGGAGGGCGCTGCCAGAAGCAGCTGCGCAGTGCCATGTCGAGGGGGCGCTGCCAGAAGCAGCTGCACAGTGCTATGCCGAGGGGGAGCCCCAGCCGTGGCGACCGCTGGAGAACACCAAAGATGAGCCAGCAGCAGAGTGGCAGGGCAGCCCCCCGAGGCAGCAGCCAGGGAAGAGGACGAGGAGGAGCCGTGGCCCGGTATCGACTGATCCACGAACCGATACCGGTCCCCTGACCGAAAGTTGGGGACCACTGCTATACAGTATATCTTCCTATAATGCATGGGCTACATATTGTTCCTATCTTGCTAACTGACTTTCATTTTCATTCTAGGCCTAATTCAAATTACTGCTTATCACCTTAAGTCCTATATTCCAGGCTATCTGGTCTCTTGAAGATTTCACATGTTTCATGGGTTCTCATCGGAAGGGAAGTTGATTGGGGGTTATATGCTGTATCTGTTCTGCTATGTCTTAGTTCTGACAAGGTATTGTCAAATTAACTTGCTTGCTTTCAGTAAGCTCAGTCTTTTGCACCAAATCAAGGATTTGGTGTTTTGAGCAATCTGAAGAAACCTCACAGTTACTCAGCTTTGAGAGCAAGGTTGAGATATAATATTTTAACTGAATAGCACGATCTACTAGCTCTCTGTAGGATTTTTTTTGTACAGTGTGAAATGTTATATTCCTCAAATGTTCTGCTGACTCCTTCCAGATCTATGCTTCCATTGTACATTTTGTACTTGGCCATATAAAGACATGGTTATTTTAAAAGAATTCCCCCCCCCCCCCACAATGGCTGTTTTTATTAAATTATACATTTTATCAAAATGTAACTGTGTATATCTTCTTCCAATTTCAGGAACGCAAATTTCCTAAATTTGTATCCAAAGAAATGGAAAACATGTACATTGAGGAATTGAAGTCCTCTGTCAATTTGCTGATGGCCAACTTGGAGAGCATGCCAGTGTCCAAAGGTGGCTCCGAGTTCAAGTTACAAAAGCTGAAACGCAGTCACAACACCTCAATCATTGACATGGGAGAAGAAAATGAAAACCAGCTCTCAAAATCAGATGTTGTACTATCTTTTTCCTTGGAGGTAAGATTTATAACTTCTCCAATAAGCAATGGTTATGTGATTTAAAGCAAACAAAGCTCAACAATCAATAATTCTTCATTAATCAGAGCTTAAAGTATAATCTTTGTGGACCAAAGTAATCAAAACAGAAATCATGTACCTAAGGCTGCAATCTTATGAACACTTTTTTAAGATTAAAAGAGGATTTAGGAATAAAAGAAGACTTCTGAATAAACCTGCTTTGGATTAGTCCCCAAGAGTCAAAGTGTGCTTTTCTAGGAAACAGAAAACAAATATTCCTTTAATGTACTTAATGTAATGTAATAAAACTATTGGTTCCAACTAGAAAATAGATGGAAGATTAATGAAGACATCTCCAAATCTGTTTTTTAAGGTTACAAATATTGCACCTGCAACATTTTCCCAGAAGCAATTTACTGCCTCCACCCCTGGCTGCTATTAGCCCTGAGAGATGAAACAGAAAGCGAACCGTGGCATGCTTTCATTTTTTGTTTCTTAAGAACAGTACAGGGGAACTGATTTGTAATGGGGAAATGGCTGCATAGAAAAGGGTTGAATCCCTCTTCTCCCACATCATGATCTTAGTCCAAATTGGAGCCCCTGTAGCAACTTTTTAACCCTTTCCCAAATTAAATTTGGAGATCTGATCACAGAACTCCCCTGTGTTGTCTTTTCTGCCTTCAGTGATATTTCAGTCCTTGTTAATTTAGAACATGGCTAGGTCTCTTTGCCCTTCTGGGGGCATTCTGAATGCCACCTGCCTCTGTACATTTGAAATACCAACTGCAAGAGGGAATAGAGTGGAATCAAAAGTCTATAGTTATTCTGTTTTTCTTCATTGGGATAAATCTTCTGATAACTTTGAAATTGATTATCCCATCCATATGGATCCGAACCACTATGATCAGAACTGGTGGTGGAAATTGCCGTTGTCATGGCCAATTCATGATGACCTTGTAGGGGTTTCAAGGCAAAGACAACTAGAGGTGGTTTTCTATTCTTGCCTGTGCATAGCAACCTGGGACTTACTTTGTTGTCTTGCATTGAAATACTGATGAGGGCTGACCAAAGCTTTATAGTTGACCCCCCCCCCCAGCAACAGGGATTCACTGTGTTTCTGAATATGGAGTCATTGAAGTCAATAGGCTTTGATGGACCTGTCCTCCATGAACTTGCGTATTCCATTTTTAAAGCCAACTAAATTAGCGGCCATTCTGAATGCCACACATTTAACATATTGTTTGTCCAGATGTCAAGGCAATGTGTGCCTTTGGCCAATTCTGCACTAGTGGTACCACTCCCATAGGGGACACATTTGAGTGGAGGACACTGTCCACCCTGGATTTCTGCATCCCAATGGATGTAGCTGGGGCAGAAAGATTCCACCACATGAGTGGGGGCAGTGGGGGGTTGCAGGAAGGTGGGATCATGCCACAGAGCTGAGTGGGACATTTTGTTGTCCCCCCGGGCCTCCATAGGAAGTGCCAGGCCTAGGATGGGGCTGGGATGGCGGTGACATTGTGTAGCTGCAGGGATTAGCCCTGCAGCCATATGGGTTCCGGTCTGGCCTTTTCCGCCCATGCGGAATCAGCCTTTCTGTCCTCACAGAAAGCAGCAGGCAGTGATGTGGAGCAGGGGTGAGCAAATGTGCATTGCAATGATATTAGGACATGGGGCACAGTGAATATAACATTGTGCATGAAAATACTTTATATGGATCTGCTGCTGTTGGTATACTTTGGTCCTCATACCCAAGGTTAAACCAGTTATCTGAACAGTGCAGAAACTACTAAGATATGGTTATTTTCCAGTACATAAGTTATTTTCCAGTATACAAGCACTGATAGAGCTGTTCTAAGTGAAGAGGAACTAAAGAGCCTGTTGATGGGGGTGAAGGAGAAAAGTGCAAACGTTGGCTTGAAACTCAACATCAAGAAAACTAAGATCATGGCATCCAGCCCTCTCAATTCCTGGCAAATAGATGGGGAAGAAATGGAGATAGTGACAGATTTTATTTTCCTGGGTTCCAAGATCACTGCAGATGGGGACTGCAGCAAAGAAATTAAAAGACGCTTGCTCCTGGGGAGGAAAGCTATGGCAAATCTAGACAGCATCCTAAAAAGCAGAGACATCACCCTGCCAACAAAAGTGCATTTAGTCAAGGCTATGGTATTCCCAGTTGCAATGTATGGCTGTGAAAGTTGGACCATAAGGAAGGCAGAGCATCAAAGAATTGAGGCTTTTGAACTCTGGTGCTGGAGAAGACTCTTGCGAGTCCCTTGGACTGCAAGGCAAACAAACCGGTCAGTCCTAGAGGAGATTAGCCCTGCCTGCTCCTTAGAAGGCCAGATCCTAAAGATGAAACTCAAATACTTTGGCCACCTCATGAGAAGGAAGGACTCCCTGGAGACGAGCCTAATGCTGAGAGCGATTGAGGGTAAAAGAAGAAGGGGACGACAGAAAATGAGGTGGCAGGATGGAGTCACTGAAGCAGTAGGTGCAGACTTAAATGGACTCCGGGGAATGGTAGAGGACAGGAAGGCCTGGAGGATCATTGTCCATGGGGTCGCGATGGGTCGGACACGACTTCGCACCTAACAACAACAACAAGTGAGCAATAATATCAGGGCTCTCTCAGCCTCACCTCCCTTACCTCCCTCACCTCCTCAGGTATGTTCTGGTGAGAGGAAAGGGAAGGCAAATATAAGCCTCTTTGAGATTCCTTCAAGTAGAGCAAAGCGGCATATAAGAACCAACTCTTCTTCTACTTCTAGTAGGTGAAGGAAAGTAGTTGTGAGAGTGAACTGGCTGATGTAGTTCACACACACACACCCCCACTAACATCACTTGTAGTAAAGGAAAGGATCTCATCTCTCAGACCACAGTTGTTTGTTTGTTTGGATTTTTATACCACCCGTTCTTTACGGCTCTGGGTGGTTCATCATAGCCACTTCTCCTTAAGACAGAATAGTTATGATTCGTATGGTTCGTGTTGGACTGGGATTTGGGTGACTCAGACAATCCCCACTCTGCCAGTGGGTCAGTCGCACACCAGGGTTACCAACCTCCAGGTGAGGCCTGGCATTCTCCCAGAATTGTAACTGAGCTTCAGACTTTGGACATTACTTTCCATGGAGAAAATGGCAGGTTCAGAGGGTCACCTCTATAATATCGCTTCACAATGTGTTTCCTCCCTCTCCTGGTACCCTTTCTCTCCCCCCAATCCCCCCCCCCCGAAATTTCTCAAGCTGTAGTTGGCAACCCTATCATAAACCTTCTGCCTGATATACTTCACATGTCAAAATAAAATGTAAGAGAGGGGAACAATGTATGCACCTTTGGGTCCCTGCTGGGGGTAAAGGCAGATTATAAATGAAAATAATAATAAAAATAAATAATAACAATAATAATACCACTAGAAATAATCATTCTACCTTCAGTCTCACTCAGGTTTTACATAACCTGAGCTATTTGTAATTTGGCCAGGCTGATAGACCTGTCTTTTTATAAAGGCATTCTTTACATATTTTCCTAATAAAAAAAAGTTTTGTTCATCTATTGCAAAAGATTGTTGATTTGTTTAGGTCAAAAATAGGACTGCTGGGGAGGGTGATGGAATATTCATTAGATTTGTTTCACAGGGACTTTCTTTTTTGATGCTGAAGTACTAAATTGTCTTGCTTTGTGTACTTTGCATTTGATTATTGCTAATTAGAGATGTCACCTAAATTCCTCTGTGAGTTTTGATTTCTAACTGGTGAGTGTTATTAAAAATATGAGAAAATTACAGGGAACATAAGTGTTTGATATGTACAGTTTAAATTAACACATATAATCTCAACGTACAAATGCATAATTTTGATTGAATAAAGATTTTATCTTCTCTGCTGTATGAAACATAGGTGAATGCAAAGACGGGGGACTTTCTTCTAAGCCATCCAGCTCCCCTCCTACCTTTTGATACCCTGTACTACAAATCTGGACATAAAAAACATGTGTTAAAACACAGAAGCAGAAATCAGTTCATTTATTGTTTATTGGAAATTTAAAAAAAAATTGTTATATGTTTTGCATTTATAACCCTTTCCCATAAAGTGCCAAAATTTCATATAAACCTTTAAAATTCCAGAGAATATCTGTATTAAAAACACAAATAATCACCTAGGCATAAGTGGCACCACTTAAAAATGGCAGGACACATAAAAACAGCAGGGGCCATGCTCAGTGGTAGAGCATCTGCTTGACATGCAAAATGTCCCAGGTTCAATCTAGAGTTAAAAGATCTGGCAGTAGGTGATGTGGGAGACCTCTGCCTGAGAACTTGCAGAGCCGCTGCTACTCCGAGAAGACCAATTTTGATGGGCCACAGGTCTGATTCAGTGTAAAGCAGTTTTGTGTGACCAAAAGACACAGGGAAGAAAAAAACATACATTACCAAAACGTCAAGTGAAACAAGAAGCTAGTTTTCTGCAGAATACCAACAGAAAGAACAGCTAGTTGAGATACCTGAAGGGTGGTCATTTCCTGGCTTTTGAGGCACTGATTGTCAATGCTCTGCCTCAACATAAGGTGTCCCATGTAGTAAAGCTTCCCCTTGGCTTGCCACCTCTGGGTTGAAAAAGATCCGGAGATTTGTGAGATGGAGCCTGAGGAGAGTGGAGTCTGAGGGCAGGAGGGATCCAAGCAGGATATAATGCCATAGAGTTCACCCTGCAAGGCAGCCATTTTCTTCAGAGGAGCTGATCTTGATTGGAGTTCACTTGGAGTAGCAGGAGATCTCCAGGTGCTACCTGGGGGTTGGCAGCCCTACCACACCACCTTTCTGAAATACCGTGGGCCCACTCTGTTCAGGCATGCAGGTGCAAAGCCTTTTGGACACATACTTGAGCCACCTTTTCTGGTATAGCCCTTGCCTCTGTGCCCAATGATGTGACAGCCATAAGGCACTTTCCTGCCTGAAAGCGTAGGGGCATATAGTCTCCTGTGTTTACCCTGGAATACACAGAGAGACTGCAGAAAGGCTTGTCATTAACTGTTGCATTTCTGCAGAGGCAGGCGAGCTGGACAGCACTGCTTTTGTGTATGTGTTTATGTGGTAGAAAGTGGAAGAACAAGAAAGCAAGGAAAGCCTGGGCAATCTACATGGGGTTTCAGGGATGGTGGAAGAAATGTGCTTGCATAGTCTGACCAGTGGATTAAATCGCTCACTGCTGCAATTCTTCTGATCTGGCTACTGTTCCCTCCGAAGAATTGTATTTCACTCTTTTTACCTGACTGCAGTACATAGTGTTCTTTGATCTTAGCAATTAGATTTGAGTCAGGGAACAACTTAGAAGCCAACAAGATTTTTAGGGTTTCAGATTTTGAGAGTCAAAGCTCCTTCCTTCAAGTAGGAGTAAGAATTGAGATTTGAATATTTTTAGCCCAGTCAGAGTGTGTTGTAAATAGGGTTGCCTACCTGCAGGTGATGAGGTTACAAATGATCTCCAGGTGACAGACATCACCTGGATAAAATGGCTGCTTTGGCAGGTGAACCTTGTGGCATTAGAAGAGTTGTTTTTTATACCCCGCTTTTCACTACCCAAAGGAGTCTCAAAGCAGCTTCCCTTTCCTCTCCCCACAACAAACACCCTGTTAGGTGGTGGGGCTGAGAGAACAACTCTGTCAGGAGGGTGAATAGCCTCAAGTCGCCCAGCTTGCTGCATTTGGAGGAGCGGGGAATCAAACCTGACTCTCCAGATTAGAAGCCACCGCTCTTAGCCACTACACCAAGCTGGCTCCCATCCTTCCCTAAATTCCACTTTTCTCAGGCTCCATCCCTCAAATCTCCAGATATTTCTCAACCTGAAGCTGGCAACTCTAGTTGGAAAGAAAACCTGTAAAGGATTTGAAGGTACAATGCATATTACAATCTGCTTGACTAGATCAGAGGAGAAATTCATGAGGGCAGAAAATTGGTGAGATAAAAATCCTGTGACCGTATTTAGCCCATGGGGGGGGGGGTCCTTTTTTCTCTAAAATGTTCCCAGACTCAAATCTAACTGTTCTGCTGCAGACCAACACTGAAACTATGATTTTATCAGTTAGTGTAATTGGTTTTTATCGGGTTCCCTTGAACAAATTTGGTATGCGAAATAAATAATTTCCCAAGCCAATTTCTGAGCGTACCATTTTCTTCTGTTTTTATTTATAACAGGTTGTCATTATGGAGGTGCAAGGCCTCAAATCTTTAGCGCCTAACCGCATTGTGTACTGCACAATGGAAGTGGAGGGGGGAGAAAAACTGCAAACGGATCAGGCTGAGGCATCAAAGCCAACGTAAGTCATTTCTTTACTGTTCTCACATTTCTTATCCTTCTCCAGCCTTGTTGCGAGCAGAAAGGACGCGGCGTTAATCTCTTCTGACTTTTAAATAGAGGATCTGCCTTCCCATTTATGAATTAGCAGCTGCATAAGCCAAAAGTAACCAAAGTATTACAGCCTGCTCTTTTCCCCTTTATTTAAGTTAGTCAGACGTATCAAAAGTACTTAAAATTAAGTATACACTAAATTGTTTTTTGAAATGAAAATGAACAGACGCAAAACTAGCACAGATTCTGTATGATTTCTGTTTTTTAAAAAAGGATTTCTTAATGCCATTCATAATTGATTTTTTTTTTTTTTTGGTATTTGCTGCCATAAAATATAAGGTCAGCTCACAGATAAAATTCCTCACCCTCCAAGCACATGAATGTGCTACAGGCTGGTGCAGCCCCTTCTCTTCTGCTTTCCTCTTGTTCACTGTTGCTCAATTCACGCACAAAGTGAAACTGGGGTTTATTCTAACGGTGGTTATTTTGTGAAACCCAAATCCAGCTCGCAGAGGATCATTCCAATTCAGTTTGCCTTGGCAAACGCTAGTTTTATTTGTTTTTTTTAACTCTGCAGGGACTGGGCTGGAATCCTGGCCATTGAAGCTGGGATCTGAGAACAGGTCTCAGGCAGGGTGTTTGCCTTCCTACGTCATGCAAAACACGGCTAAGAATAGCTGTGATTAATATATCAATTCCAAGCAATAGTTTCAGATCCTGGCTTGATGTTCTGAGGCTAGAGGGGTGGCAACCAAAGACAGGGCCCTCTCAATCATGGTGATAAAACAACTCCATGCTCAGGGAGATTCATCTGTCTTCTTCTACTGTTGCCTCATGCCAGAGGGTGAAGACTTTTTTTGTTCTCTTTTTAGGGTGGCCAGTTCTGAACAGGGAAATGCCAGGAAGTTTTGGGAGCGGAGTTTGTGGAAGGTGGGATTTAGGAAGGGGTAGGACCTCAGTACAACATAACGCCATAGGATCTACCCTTCAATACAGACATTTTCTCCAAGGGAACTGATCCTGATTTTATGGAAAGTTTCCTAAGACACAGACAATGCAAAGGGAAGGCAATCAGCTGTTGGGTGATCAGGGCCCTCTACCTCCCCCCAACAGCCCTCCTCCCACCCATTGCCTTACTGATTATGGGGCGCCAAACCTGAGTTTTTCCTGGGGCCCTAGAATCTCAAAAACCACACCAGCACATCAAGCTGTCTGCAATTTTGCAGCATTTTAACTGTTATGCACCAGTCTCTGATCCCAAATTGCATCTCTCAAATATGGATTGGTATGCTGTGCAGTAATTCAGCGGTTTTATGCCCTGAACACTTAAAAGATCCATCATGTAGCCTGCCTTTACAACATTGTGCATACAGATTTTCCAAATGTTGATAAGGTGGTGACTTATAGCACTCCCTAAAATTCTAAAACACAATCTTTCTATGGTTCTAAATCATGTAATGCACGAGAGCAGGGGTAGTCAACCTGTGGTCCTCCAGATGTCCATGGACTACAATTCCCATGAGCCCCTGCCAGGGCTCATGGGAATTGTAGTCCATGGACATCTGGAGGACCACAGGTTGACTACCCCTGCACTAGAGAGCTGAGTTGGAAGACAGAGGGGGAGGTTGTATTCAATTTTAGTAAATGGTTGCTAACATGTTTTTTTCCTGTCATTTTAGACAGACCTGTTTAGTAACTGACTACTAGCAGTATTTATTTACCTGTTCAGACAAATCCGCTTGTGTCAGGTTAGCAAAAGCATGGTTGAACTGCCAATTGATGAAAAGTGCTTTCTTCCTGTTTTCACCTCCTCCTTGTGCCTCTGAATCACTGTGGTGTGCAGCGTAAATTGTCCAACGTGCTTCCTGCAATGCACCACCTCATAACCTGGTCATTTGATTCCCGTGGTTCTGCTATAGTGTTATAGTGCTATAACCCTCAGATTAGAAGTTCTTAAAAAAAAAACACACCTCCAGGGCATCATGTGTAGCAAAATAGGGTGGGGGAAAAGCAGCAATTTTTGAAATGGCCATAGTTCTTCGGAGATGCCTCATTAATGAAAGGAATCACTTTGTGAAACTCCCATCCCTGTATTGCGTTACTTGAAATTTGGCCGGCAATGAATAGCATCTGGTTTAGAATGGTAAGGGAAGGGGGGGGGAGAGACAGATTCAAAGGAGTCCTGATTTTCCTCAAACCCAGGTCCAGATCACATTATTCCATTTTGGGTTGCCAACTTCCACCCGGTAGCTGGAGATATCGTGGTATTTCAGCTGATCTCCATGCAGCAGAGTTCTGCTGAGCATTCTCTCAAATGTGGGGTCCCACAATGCATTAATCTCTCCTCAGTATTTCTTCCACATATATACATACATACATATCTTCCGTAGTTGTTGTTAGTTCAATCCTGCAATCTGCTTCTGGGGCCCCAGGGATATTCATCTGGCATCTACCAAGATCAAGGCCTTCTCTGTGGTGGCCCCATCCTGGTGGAACCAGCTGTCAGATGGTTCTTGGGCTGTGCGGGACTTACCTCAATTCTGCCGGGCCCGCAAGGCAGAGCTCTTTCGTTTATCTTTTCATTACTGGGTTCTGTTTATATGGGCTGCATTTTTATAGTTTTATTTGTACCATGTTTTAAATTGGGGTCTGTTGTTAACTGCCTCGAGACTACTTGGTGGTGAAAGGCAGCGTATAAATGTAATGAGAATTTTAATGTAATCGTAATGCAATAATTTAAATGGTATTAAACATGCATAATATTACAATTTTATAGTATAAAATATTGTACATAACAATAGCAACAACAACAGTAAGTGGCAGCAAGGGACTGAGACTGGGAACTCGCCTACCAAAGCACCTGGCCTCTCCCTGCAAGTCATCCTATTCCTGGAGCATCCTTAAACAAAAAGAAAGTTTTCCTGCTATTTTCTTTAAAGCAACTTATAACAGGCTTTCTTTGATTCCCTAAATAAGCTAAAACGGTTTTTATATTTTTTTTCTCTCCTGACATTTAGCTCAAATCAGCCTTCTTTTTCTCCCATTAAAATTGGTTGGGGAATTGCCAGTGTAGTAGAACATTAATTCAGTATCCAATTCATGAAATATCACTAGCATTTTCCTTTTGACCTTTCTGAATCCAGATTCTCTGAGTTTTTCAACCTGCAGTTTCTCAGTACATTTAACAGCATTTAGACCAGAATTTTCTCCATCTGAATTTTCCCTGCCTTTGGTAGTTCCAAAAACAAAGCAGCACCTACAAGTTAGCAGGCTGCTGTTCTTCCTTTTGTGCAGATATTTCCACACTTCATTCGGACCATTCTGCGCGCACAGTTTGCTAAAGTTTTCAATTAATGTCTTTTTTCCATTACATATTACTGATAGGTGTAAACAGAAGCACACTCTTTAAAAAAACAAATTGCAAAAATCAAATCTGATGCCAAACTCCATGGCGCCCTCTAGTACTTCCTCTGGTGCCTGCAGAACTTCTGAGAAAGCAAGCCGAGGTTTTGGAAGGCACTAGCTACCCTCATTCAAATGAAAGGAGTTTTTTATAATTGCCATAACAGCCACAGGCTGCAACTGGAGAATTAGAAGGACTGTTAAGCACCTAGGACTTCCTTAGTTGTCATGAGGTTCCATCTCAATCTTTCCTTCATTTCTCTTTATCCCCCTTACTCTTTCTCCTTCCCTCTACTCTCCCCCTGGAATTCTTTGTATTCCTATTCTGTTCGGTGAGAAAGAAGTTTTTGCAGGAATTTAAAAACAGTGCCACCCCCGTCCCTGTAAAAAAAAAAAAAAGCTTTTTCATATGGGATGCTAGAGAGAAATTTTAATGACATGAAGGTCATCAAGAATGTTTGCCTGTGAGAGGAGTGACCGTTCTAACCTTGACAGACGGATGATCATGCTTGACATAAGGCTGGTTTATTCCTCGTGGAATCACATGAGGCAGGGGTGGTGAGAATGATGCCATGGAGTTTGTGACCTGACTGGCTGCTGCCATGAGCTTCTTTGGCATGAGTTTTGTTCTCGACTTAGAGTCCAGAGGGACGGGCTGTTGCAAGGGTACAGGACTAGAAGTCCATCATTTTCTTTCCAGGTTTGCTTGCCTTCCCGGGAGCTGGACCATGCTTCTCACTAATGAGCAAATCTTGACAGACCAGCAACCTGATTTGGAGTAAAGCAGCTTCACGTGTTCGGTTTGGTTGCTTGGAAATTCTTTTTGCAAAGTGCAGACAGAAGTATTGCATTTGGCTCTGCTTGCTTCAGCAGCCATGGTGGGTTTGGCTTCAACTTCTGTGGTAGCTGAAGTGACCACAGACTCAAAAGAGGTTATGCTGCTATATTATCAGTTTCCCATTTTGCATGCTTTGAGAAGGTAGTAGAATTGGTCTGCTGTGGAACGTCTAGATTTGGGTCCATAGAGATCAACAAGACTTGGGGGGTATAAGTTTTCAGGAGTCAAAGCTCTCTTCATCAGATACGCATTGGTAATTTGTAAGGGGGGAAACTGCAACACATTTTGATTGAAAACTGCAATACATTTGGAAATTAATTGTTGGAATTTATCGAGTTAATTTGGAAGGTAGACAGTAGACTGCAGAGGAGAGCCAATCCATGAACTATTTATTATTATTTATTTATTGCACTTGTATACCACCCTCCCTTAAGGCTCAGGGCGGTTCACATAGAACATAACAGGAAAAAATACATCAAACATGGTGTTATAACAAATGAAGGTAACAGTAATGATAATAACTATAAACAGAGGAGGTAACATTTTAACTGGGTAAACAATCTAACAGGCCCATGGTGGGTCAGATCCATTGCATGGGTTCAAAGAGGGAGGTTTGGGGCCCAGTAAATGCTGTTTGGTTTCGGTCAACCTCAACCAAATGCCTGGTGGAGGAGCTCCCTTTTGCAGGCCCTGCGGATCTGTTTTAGTTCTATAATGAAATGGAATAAGGGACATTTGCTCATTCTTAATTTTGATATTCTTATCTGTCCAGAGAATCCAAATTCCTGGTGGGGCCATAATTCCATACACAAAATGGGGATTATCAGACACAAGTTATTTGCTTTTAAAAATGATAGGAAGGGATATCTTATTTTCCCATAGTTTTTAAAATTATTATTACTACAGGGTAATCCAAATCTTGCAGACAATTTGTATCCTACGTTCATGGACAAGAAAGACACAACTCAAAGGAGCTGAGAGTGTAGTGATAGCATGACACCCCTAATATTCTGCTACAACCCTCAGATCACAGAGCAGCATACTGACTACTCCCCCAAGCCAGCCATATATGGAAGCAGTCACCTAACAATGACATAGTAACATCAGCTTGCTTCCATGACATCATCCTGTCCCTACCCACACATAGAGCATGACAACTAAAGGAACAAAAGGAAAGCAGTATCCCCCACTGTAAACAGCACTGTGGCTTGGCTTCACCAGATGAAGCGTTGAAGAAACACATTCTAGGGAGCTCCAATGACGTGGTTTCAAGTCCCTTACCTGCAAGCCATGTTATTTCTATTAATTCCTGCCTAAACTGCTGGCCAACAGTATAGGATAGTGGCCACACTGCCAACTGCCTTACCCATGCCAACTTGGGCATTGGTCATTACTGGAGATTTGGGGGTAGTTCCTTAGAAAGGCAGCACTTGGAGAAAGGATGGAGCTTAGTGAGGATATAACACGTTTTGTGGTGGTACATCACGGGCAGGCTCCTTCAGATCATTCCCTTCTATTGATGTCACTTCTTCCTATCAAAATTCAAATTTTGATTTCCAGCATGATGCCACTTCCTCGTGCCCTTTTCTCCCATTTTACATCACTTGCATGCTTCCTTATTTCTGGGTCCTGCGTGGTCTCCTCAGTCAAACAAAAGCTTCTCAAAGTCCTCTTCATGGTTTTTCTCAGTGTTGAGAAAAATCTATTCTGGAACCCCAAAGGAAGATGCAGCAGCCAACAGCAGTCCCATCCCTCTCTCAATCCCCAACTGGCCTCTTGTTTTTCATATGTTTACAACCACTCGGTTTCATTATTCTGGGGTATACCATAGAGTTCACCCCCTGGAGCTGTCATTTCCTTCCGGGAAACTGATCTCCGTGGTCTGGAGATCAGTTATTGTGGGTGGCTGTTTCATATAATTCAACAAAGCTACAGTTAGTTGGCTCATTGCAGTAATTAATTATACTTGGTAAAATAAACTGGAAGGAAGCCTATCAAGCCATTTCTCAAATTGGTTTCTCACCTGATACTTTTTGTTAAGGATCTCCAGCACCACAGTTTCAGAGACATTAGCATTGTAGCTTACAATGCAAGCACACAAAGATCTTGACCACTAAATGAATAAATATAGAGAGGATTTTAATGTTGGGAACCCTAGTAATATCTAGGGTTGGGCGCTTTGGTATCCAAAGCTGCCAATCACACCTGAAGCAGCCAGCGCCACGGCGCGGGGGGGGGGGGTAAGCGTGGGTGCCAGTGCGCTGGCCAGCACACACACACGGGTGCAGCTTTGGGCGCAAACGGCCGCTTTGAACACCAAAGCACCCAACCCTAGTAATAGCTGCAGTCCTTCAGTCGGCCAAATGAAAAAAATATTACATCAGTTCTGTTCTACCTGTGAATACAAATATATCAGTCAAAAATAACAAAAAAAAATCTTTTGCTATCTTAGCTGTGGAAAAGAGAAGAAACATGACATGTCAGAGTCTTTCCCCTATGAGGGCTGTTGAAATGAAGCTAATTTTTTTCCTCATTTCTTCGAAATAACAGGGAAGGTAAATCTTAGGGAGGCTTTTGACTCGAACTGTCAAGGCTTTCCTTCAGGGAACGTTCATAATTAGATGCCTCTTCAGTTCAGCTGTGCCAGGAAGCAAGGATTTTTCTTCTTCTTTTTAACATTTCAGCTGCTTTTCAGATTCATAATAAATAAAAACAACAGCAGCAGACACAACGCTGAAATGCAAATGTGATCAGTTAATCCCAATCAAAAGGCATGCGCACAGCTTGACTGGACAGATGTTCTAATCAAACATGGGGAGGAGGAAATACATTCTCAGTGTGGCTTTTAAAATTTGTAACAATCAATTGGAAATAAGCATCAGAAGAGATTTTTGAATTTCTAATTAAACAAGCCTTTGAAGCAGGCAGAGCACTTATCCTTCTGTGAGTAAGTAATTCAGGGCTTGATTTGAGCCAAGACTCAAGTGAGCTTAGAACCTGTTTTGATGGATAATGCCCAATTCTAGAGTGTATAAACAGGGGAACAGTGCTACTTTTGCACTTTATATTTTTTGAAAATTTTTCTCTGCTTCCAATAGCAACTTCTACATTAACCATGGATGATAAAAAACTAGATTCTGACATTACTTCTGTAACAAAGCCTTTCTCAAACCAGTGTATAGTGTTCACAGTTATACTGCCTCTCCCTTCTGTTCACTTCCCAGTGTTTGAAGAAGAAGAAGAAGAGTTGGTTCTTATATGCCGCTTTTCCCTACCCGAAGGAGGCTCAAAGCGGCTTACAGTCGCCTTCCCATTCCTCTCCCCACAACAGAAACCCTGTGGGGTGGGTGAGGCTGAGAGAGCCCTGATATCACTGCTCGGTCAGAACAATTTTATCAGTGCCGTGGCGAGCCCAAGGTCACCCAGCTGGCTGCATGTGGGGGAGTGCAGAATTGAACCCGGCATGCCAGATTAGAAGTCCGCACTCCTAACCACTACACCAAACTGAACATTTGTCAAATGTTCTGCTCTCAAGAATGTTTTCCAAGGAATTCCTATGTATCTGCCAGTTATCCCCCCCTCCGGTTTCAAATAATTCTGGGTTGCAAATATCATATTTACAATGGCTGTGAAAGTTGGATGATGAAAAAATTGGACAAGAGGAGAATCGATTTGTTTGAACTCTGGTGTTGGAGAAGGCTTCTGAGGGTTCCATGGACAGCAAAAGTCACAAACAAGGAAATCCTGCAGTGCAGAAAGCCTGATAGGCAAAAATCACAAAACTCCAGCTCACTTTGGTCATATCATGCAACCCAACTCAATGAAGAAAGCAATTGGTCAGTGGGAAAAGGAAGACAGGCTGACAAAGAACACGGTGGTTAGATACGATCAAAAAGCACACTGGCCAGAACATTACACAACTAAAAGAAGAGATGCAAGATCGAAAATTGTCACAACAGTTGAGCCATAGGATCACAAAGAGTTGCATAAAATGTACTGCGTTGTGAAGAAATATTGAATGTTGTGGAAAAACTGATTACCAGAGATGTTTTTACATTGGTCTTCTCATTAAGGAGCTATTCATTGTTTTCTTAGAACCTGCAGAGCTCCTGGGAACACAGTTTGCCTTATGATATCCACAGTACTAGCTGATTATTTTTGACACCTTTCCCCTGTTCCTTTCTGAGTGATTAATATAGAATAGAAAGCCTCTGGATATAACCATGTCACTTTTATGTGCAGAGTCTAGCAGGCTTAAATAAATGTTTAGTAGCAGCATCAGCAATCTTCGAATGCTGTCACAAGTTCAGGGGCTTAAAAAGTATTCCTGTCAAAGTGGCAATCTTGACTTGCAAAAACCTTCCTCTAGACTATCACACCATGTCTACTTTCCTCCTCCCTGCACAGAAACCTTTGAAAGTGTGAAGTTCTGTCAAATCACTTCCAATTTGTGGCAAGCCTATAATTTAATTACCTCAAAAACATTCTGCCATTAGCAGCCTTGCTCAAGTCTTACAAACGGAGGGCTGGGACTTATCTATCTCATGTTGGGTCTTCCTCTTTTCATGCTCCCTTGACATTTTCCTGTGAGTCTCATCTTCTTGTATGGTGACCAAAGTACAATAGCCTCAATGTCATTTTACCCCAGGCCTAATTAAACACTTTGCCAAAAGAGATTAAGGCCTTGCTGGACCTTAACTAGTCCCACCAAGCCTATGGTCAAGGCTCAGATGGACCATCTAGTAGTGCTGGCCTCACTACTGAAACAGAAGGAAGATCCTCAGACCTCCTTTATCCTCGGAATAGATCCCCCCCAGTTAAACTCAGTTAAAGTAGGTTGCTGGTGGCTATTCTATAATTTTACAGGCATATTTTGTGATTTTATGATGTAATTTTATTCTGATGGATTGTCTGTTTTATACTGTTACCTGCCCTGAGCTTTGATTTATTTACTTAGCTTCTATGGAGAATTCAGGCTTGATTTGATGTAGAATCCATTTATTTGTCTTTTTTTCCGGTCTACAGTCTCTGTTAAGATTCTCCTCCCAACACCACATTTCAAATGAATCAACTTCTCTTCCTGTCAGCTTTCTTCATTGTCCAACGTTCACACCATCTGCCCATCTGTGGGAGGCAGAGAAAGTAATGCTAACTTTTCTTCAAATCAAATTGTCACTTATTACTTGAGTTTCATTCCCTTTCCCCATCCCGTTGTAAGGCAGTGCCATTACCTCAGAATTTTGAATTCTGGAAAAACACTCAAGCAGTACTTAATCACATGGACTTTTTTTTTTTAGTAACATCTAGTACATTTTAAATTATCAGTGTTGTCGTAATGTTTTCTCACCGCTGTAGGAAGTGTTCCTGTACTAAAACCAAGTGTGTCAAGAAATTCGCTAGAGACTATGGTTAGCTCAGGGGTGCAGTTAGATACAGCTACTGGGGGGGGGGGGGGACCTAGAAGAAGAACTAAAGCTCTCTATTGCCACCTAGTAGCTCAATAGCAAAACAGCATTTAGTTGGCAAGGCTGTTGTCCTTGTACAGCTTGAGCATGTGTGCGTGAGTGTGTTACTTTGTGTGCAGTGCACCAACAGTTCAATGAACAGTTAGGCTGGGAATGAGTTATTTTTCAAGACAATTCCGTTTCTTTGCTTTAAAGGTCACAGTTCTTTCAACTTCTCTAGACATTCCTTTAAGAAGATGTCTGGAAGTAATTGTTATGGAAACAAGGCAGTGGAGGCAAATGTAGCACAGATAAGCACCAGTGAGATGTAAAGCAGGCCTTGTCCAGCAAACTGTGATAGGCAGGGGTAGTCAAACTGCGGCCCTCCAGATGTCCATGGACTACAATTCCCAGAAGCCCCTGCCAGCGAATGCTGGCAGGGGCTTCTGGGAATTGTAGTCCATGGACATCTGGAGGGCCGCAGTTTGACTACCCCTGGTGATAGGAGTAACTCTACCCCCCATACACACACTCACACACACTCACACACACACACCATGGATAAGCCTTGCTGTGGAAATAATTATTTAAAGTCTTTCTTGGGTTCTCTCAGTTTGTTTTTGTTCTCTTGTCTCTAAGGAAATAAATAATTCCTCACAGAATAATAGCTTTTGCAAATTGGTTAGGGGGAACAAAGATCAATTATTACAGCTGTGATTTTCTTATGTCAAATGTTTTTCCTGAGCTGACAATATACTGACAAGTTGGTGTTTGGTAATGATGTTATTTTCCACAAAGATTCAACTATTCACCCTCATGTTGTACTCATGACTGTGAGACTCACTTCGCCAAGATATCCATTTGACCCTCTTGCTACCTCTTTCAGGGAGGAGTTAAAGAAGTGTGCTTTATCATTGGGCCTTTTATACTGGATAATAAGATTTGTACTAAGAAACAGGTGGGATTTTCCACACCTTGGGCTATTATGCATGTAAATATTTCCACCAAAGTCAGTATGCTGACCCTTTTAAATCGTCATTTGGCAGGGTCTTTAAATATCTCCCCCAGATCATTCCAGGCTGTGGAGAGTCAGCTCTCGATAGCCTCAGCGGGGCCTTCAGGGAGACATTTAAAGACCCTGCCAAACAGCTGATCCCCAGAAATCATCTGTCTGACAGCTGTTTTGGCCAAATGGGCTCAAGGTTCCTAAATCAGGCAAACTCATACCAACGTACCAAATCAGTGGTTCAATTGATGCACATTTTATTGAATCAAGAAATCTTGAATCCAAAAAGTGCTGATTTTTTCTTGTACACATCCCTACAATGGAGTAGCTACAGAATGGGAGTGGTATTTATGCTCCAAATTAGGGTTGTCAGCTTGTAGGTGGTAGCTGGAGGTCTCCGGGGATTCCAACTGATCCTCCAGGGCAGCGGCCGCAAGCTTGCGCCCGCTGCGGACCGCTGCTCCGGAGTCCAGGGAGAGGGTGGCCTGGGGGCCCGCGCAAGCGCGGCAGCCCCGGCGCGTTTAGCTCCCCCTCCCAGCCCCTCCGGGCCACAAGCAAATCGGCGGCTAAAGCGGTCGATTAGCTTGCGGCTCGGCAAGCTTCTCTTCCCTCCCCCCCCCCCCCCGAAGCAAGAAGCTTGCCGGGCCGCGAGCTAATCGGCCGCTTTGGCAGCCTATTTGCTCACGGCCTGGCGAGCTTCTCGCTTCGGGGGGGAGGGAAGAAGGAGCCGCGGCCTGGAACCAAGGCCTTTGTGGCCCGGCACCGGGCCGCGGCCCGCTGGCTGGGGACCACTGCTCCAGGGAACAGTGATCAATTCACATGGTGAAAATGGCTGCTTTGGAGGGTGGACTCAAGCTGAGGTCCTGAGGTCCCACCTATCTTCAAAACCCATCCTCTCCAAGCTTCACCCTTAAAATCGCTAGTTTTCCCAATCCAGAGCTGCCAGCCCTACTTATAGTAATAACTGATCTGTGGCCTTTGGCATCAACTAGAGTTCTTTTTCTGTTAAATATATAATTTTTATTTTTCCAGAAAAGTTAGAAATAGAATAGATGCATATAATAAACATTAGTGAAGCAATTGTTTAGAATCTAAGCATATTAGAACCCGCTCCTTTCCCATCTGATTTACTTTTTTAGATAGTTCAGATAAGGACCTCCTTGTTCCTGAAAGGCTTCTTCTGATTTTTCCATTAACCATTAATGTCAGTTTAGCCATCTTGGTGAGATCCGCCAATTTGCTCAACCAGTCTTCTATTGACGGTAGCTCATGCGTTTTCCATGGCATCAACTAGAGTTCTTGAGTTGACTTTGTGGGGAGAGCTATGTAGTATGTATTACAGTAGTCTACCCTTGATGTTACTTCGACATGGATGAACTGGCAACCCTGCTTCCAGTAATAAATGATCAGTGGCCTTCTGCACCAACTAGAGTTCTTGAATTGATTTTGTGGGGAGATCTATGTAGAATGCATTAATCTACTCTTGATGTTACCATGGCATGGATCCAGGTGAACAGATGAGCTATAAGGCTGAAAGCAAGATGATATGGCAAAAGGTAGACTTGAACCTCGCTCCCCCAGATCTCAATCATGTATTCTGACTACTATATAACACTAGCTTTCATAGCTCTTGCAAGAGCCATGGAAGCTGTGTAGGCAATGAAAACAAATCATCAAGGGTTGAATAGTAATATAGATTTGTTATCTCTATAAGAGAAGTGCTACCATGTGGAGGGCATCTAGATTGATCTCACAGAACCTATGAATAACACCATAAATGTGCTGCCTTCTAATTAATTGCCATGTGTGCCAGCCTTTCAAACCAAGGCTATGAATTCTGTCATACAATACTTTCTTCATGGGTGCTGTCTTTTTCTGCTTCATGTCTGATGGAGGCCAAGGACAAACACCCTGAATTCTCTGACTGAGATTCTCCTTTCTAAGACTGATTCTGTACCACCTTATAGTAAATGCTATATTTATTTATTTAAAACCTCTGTAACCTGCCTTTCCACCCAGTAAGGTCCCTCAAGGTGGCAGTGAAGTATGTAGTCAGAAGGCTTTGAAAACTGGAACTTGAAATACATACTGTTGCCATCCAGCTAAGAATGATTTGGTCTGGTAGCAATCTGTAACATAAATAAAGCCTGACTGGAGTGGTGGGAGGAGTTGGGATTCATCGCCTACCTGATTGGCCGTCCGTCCAAAGAATGGCCAATCAGGTAGGCTGTCCCAGTCCTGGCCATATCCCCCTCCAACACCTTCCACATGGGAGAACTGCCAGCCCGCAATAGGCCAGGCAGTGAGTGGGAGTTGTGAGGCAGTGGGGGAGGGCCTGGGACTGCAGGCCCGCATCAGGAAGAAGGGAGGGATGGGGGCAGCTCCTGGCAGCGCTTCCCCCACCCCGGGCAGCCCCAGCCATGGCCCTGCCAGGCCTTGGCGGGGCTGCCCAGGTCAGGGGAGGGGGAACGCTAGCACCTGTTGTGTTTTTCATACAACAGGCTCTTCTGCTAGACTACTAATATTTTACTGTTCTTCTCTGGAAAGACTCTGCTATCTAGGCATTTTCTGCGACTGTTCTTTATGAACGCCAGCAGAAAACCATGTGCACCGAAGCTGCACGCTATGAATGAATACAAATAATATTTTGGTGGCATGAATTAATGTCCTTATGCCTAACATCACTATGGCAACTAATGACATCGTCTTAAAATCCGGCCTCCCCTGAATCCCATTGCTAAATTGTCATTACTGTAACTAAGAGTGTATTTTTCTCAGTTTTAAGTATAAATTTTTAAGAACCACATTGTTGTCAAAGGTTTGCTGTATATGTTTGCTCTCATTTGGTTTATTCCCTTTGTGACTAATGCTGCCCTTATAAAGAAAACATAATGAAAATTACTGTTTGTATTTGGTTAATGACATTTGTTGATAGCATATGGTCTGGGAATGCTTCGGCAAATAAGAGGCTTTTAATAGTAAGCTGAGATAGGCATTCGGTAAAGCAGATGCTATCAAAATATACAGTGTAAGTTTGTAGGGTCTCCCCCCCCCTTCACTGTTCTTACACCTTCTGTACATTAAGATTATTCCTCCATTCTTGCTTTAATTTTCTTTAGTGAAGATTGATTGCGGGGTAGGGGAGGGTAACATATACAAAGTTCAGAATTAGCCATGTGATTCTAAAATGCAGGTATCATTAAAAAAAAAATTCCTCGTGATTACTTTGATCGCTATGAGATTACTATTTATTTGCTACTAATAAATGTCTCATGTATCTTAAATATAGTAATTTTTTGAGGCTGCTATAACTGTGGTAACCAAAGGCTTGATGTTTTCTAATGCTAGGGCAATTTGCACTAAGCATTTCTGGCAGTTTGATGCATCAACATGAAAGATTAAGTCCTGTAGTGCTTGCTGGTAAAGTGACATTCAGTAGCAGCTGGAAGGAAGTTGATCTGAGAGCAAAATCTTTGAGGAAGCAAACAAGTTAATTTGTCTGTCTTGCTCAGCATTAAGTTGAACGGAGCCAAGATGCAAAGTCACAGCAAAATATATTCAGGAAAGAGCAGGATGTAAACATGTTTATTTCTTCACTGGGCAGGGGAAGAATATTCTTCCCAATGGTTTCCCCCAAAATGAGAGCCAGAGTGGTACAGTCAGTGGTTAAGAGCTGTGGTCTTTAATCTAGAGAGCCGGGTTTGATTCCCGTCTCCTCCACAGGCAGCCAGCTGAGTGAACTTGAGCTAGTCACTGAGCTGTTCTCACAGACCAGTTCTGTCAGAGCTCTCTCAGCCCCACCTACCTCACAGGGTGTCTGTTGTGAGGAGAGGAAGAGAAGGCAATTGCCAGCTGCTTTGAGACTCCTTTGGGTAGTGAAAAGTGGGATACAATAGACAACTCTTTTTCTTCAAATATAATTTTCTCATTTTCAAACATACTGTTCATTTAATTATTTTTCATGGACTAATAAGAGTTACCTCCATGTATGTAAATCAAAATGTGGGGTGGATCTCAAACTAGAGAATTGTTTCCAGTGCCTTCACAATGAGAATTCACCTGTGGAATTTTGTCTCAACTGGGGACTTGTTCCTAGAGTCTAATTCAAGTTCACACATATCTCCTTGGCCCTTCATGCTATATTGTACCCAAAGTGTTTAGCATGGGCCACTGTTCTACTATCTTGGATTCCCTTGCGTGCATGATTGTTATCAAGGTCTCTAAGAATGATGTCAAATCATTCTTTAACTGATAGATGCTAAAACTCATTATCTGAAGAAAGTCCTATTTACACAGCCATCATTAGGCAGTGCAGGCTGAAACCACCCACGTTGACTTTTCCTTCTGCCCGTGCTGAATGGTCTTGTGAATATTCCAACATATGTCATCCGAACTTCAAAAGGGACAATGGTGTGCAAATGTTTTATATCAATCCATAGTCTGTGGTAGACAACCATCACTTAGGACATGTTCAGGATATGCAGTAGCAATTCCTTCTCATGCCCTTATTGTGAAATTTCTAGAGACATATGGCCACTAACCGACTGAGAACTTATGGAGATTGCATCTAATACAGCAAGCCAGCAAAATAATAATCCTGTGATCACTCAATTGGATGGGACAAAATCGAGTGATTTCTGTGCCCTGCAGCAATTGTTGGTGGGGGGAACTGAAGCAAGACAGGAGAGTCAGCAGAAATGGGACTCAGCACTCTGGCATAAACAGAGGAACCGTATGGAAAGATGTACAGTGGTGATTTCTGACCATTTCTCTATCCATTGTGAACTGCTTTCAGTAGGTAAAGCTAGTCAAAACGTACCCAAGAACTAGTCACATTATGCTGCCTTTCTGACACCCCACCTATCTGTCCAAATATCCCTCACCCCCTTAAGAGCCCAGGCCAACTGTACTCTTAAATGCTTTTGTTTTTAAGAGAACATGGAGAAAGCGAGAAGTTTTTGACTTTCTGAAATCAGACACTATACAGGGGCGAGGAATTCGATATTCCAAACTTTTATTTCTTTATCAGAGCTCGGAGACTTGAGACTATTTGGGGAAATTTGCAATTTCCTTTGCAGACTGATATTTGTCTCCGATTAGGACCACGGAGATAACATGCTCTGTTCCATCCTCATATCCAAAGAGTCACATTTATCTTGACTTAAAGTCCCTTGACATTATCACTGTGGAGACATGGCGTTCCCATGCTACCAGCACACTAGAAGATAATGCACATTAAGCTTCCAGGATGCTTTAAAGTCAAGACATGTCTCTCAGCAGGTGCCACTCGTTAGCATTGCATCAACCATGTGGCAACTCTTTCAGGTGCCATAGATCAGTGGTCCCCAACCTGTGGGCAGCGGACCACATGTAGTCCTTCGACTAATTGGAGGTGGGCCCCGAAGGATGCCTTCTCCCCCCCCCTGCCCTTTACTTCATCCCCCCCGGCCCTTTACAATACACTTCATTGTTGTGGTGTGTTTGTATCTTATTTTGAAGGGATGTTCAAACATTACCATAGCGATCAGAGAGCGCTAGGGCAGTGGTTGAGAGTACCCCCCCCCCACCGGGCCTCAGTAAAAGGTGTTGGGTGGTCCCCGGCATTGAGTGGTCCCTGGTGATAAAAAGGTTGGGGACCACTGCCATAGATGATAGTCCTATGAAATCATATGTATCATTTATATGAGTCAACTGACCAAATAAACATGCTATGCTATGCCTATGAAATGCTATGTAGTGCATGTGACCTTTTTGTTTCTTTGTCTCATCACTCATCTTTACATGTATCTATTTATGTCATCGTTCAAGCTAAAATATTTCACTCCTAATATCAGAATTTCTGTTATTAGGAATGAAGGAGTATGTCAGTTGTAGGAAACTGGGATAGGCATACCACATGTCTGTATGCAATTGATGGCATGCACACGCACACTGCAGGACTAGTATTGGGTGACCTCCCTTTGGTCTGGTGATATGACCATATATGGTCATGTCAACCTGCCCCTCCCCAAATGGCCTGGAGTGGAGGTGGGAAGGGGAGTGGCCCCAGGTGGGCTTGTACAAGTGGGTTTGTACAGGTGGGCTATGCTTTCCAACCGTATTCTGCACAATAGTGCCACTTCTGGGGTTTCTCTCTCTGCCGCTGCTGCCAACCTCTCCTGGCGACCCTGCAGAAGGGGCCAGGCAACCCCACTTGGGGTTGGGACCCATTGTACTAAACCCAAAAGCTGCTTTCTTATTTGAACTGGTCCCGTAGATAGACCAAGAGCTTCATCAGCAATAAGAGGTTGACATTAAAGGGATTGACACTTCCAGCTACAAATCAGCTGGTTTGCTTAGTGTAGAAGAGACAGATTTGCAGAGCCAGTGAAGAACTTCAGGGCCAATTGCCTTCAGTTCCTAAGCCAGTGGAGCACTGCAAGGTGGACAGATGTATTGATCCAGGTATACAACCTTCAGTACCCAGATTATGAAAGAAGGATGACTCTGCTAGGCCATCAAAGGGGTGAAGCTTGTTACAAGTTGAAAACTGAATGCCAGCTGTTTATTTTCGTGTTGCCGAGTAAAGTGGGTTTGTGATTGTGTGTGCATTAATGCCTATCAAGTTGAGAGGAGTGCACTAGAAGAGCACTGGAACCTACAGACACCAGAGAACCCCTGGGGAGGGGGCTGTGGCTCAGAGGAAGAGCCTCTGCTTGGCATACAGAAGGTCCCAGGTTCAATTTCTGGCCTCTCCAGTTTAAAGGACCAGGCAGTAGGTAATGTGAAAGACCTCAGACTAAGATTCTGGAGAGCTGCTGCCCACCTGATTAGATAATATTCAGACAATACTGAGTAAACAATACTTGAGGGACCAATGGTCTAATCCAGTATAAGTTAGTTATGGGTGTGCCTCCAGTGGTGATTGTAAGCAAATTTTGTCTGGCACATTTGAGGACTAGTGTTCTTTGAATCCAAGGTCCTATGATTGTTAAAATGCCTCTTCACAAAGCCATTGAAGTTTTTAAGAAATAGAATCCTTATCCATTGTTGTTCCTCTATGTATTCATGAAACAGCCTAGGGGGTGGGACGTGTCTGGCTGTCCAAGTTGGAATAAGGCCAACCAGGATGCAGCCAGCTTTGCCCTGATTGGCCCTGCCTCTGCAGCTCCCGCCCTCCGTCCCTGCACTCTAGCCTCTTTGCTCTCAGACGCCTCAGTGCCTGGAGCCGGCAGCAGGTACGGGGAGAGGCCTTGGGCAAAGGGTTGTGGAGGAGGGCTTCCTAATGAGGGCTTCTTGGCCTGCTAGGCTGGGCCTGCTGACAAGGCCTGCTAAGAAGCTCTGTCGGCCCTGCTAACGAGCTGCCCAGTCCCCACCGGCCCACTTGATCTGGCTGCGAGCTGCCGCCCAAGGCCACCTTAAGCTGCCTGGCCAGGGGCCAGGGGCCAGGGGAGGGGGCCCTTTCAAGGCCCGTTCTTAGGAACAGACTTTGAAGCTAGTAGACGCATAATGTTAGAAGGGGCCATACAGGCCATCTAGTCCAGCCCCCTGCTCAGTGCAGAATCAGCCTAAAGCATCTAGGACAGGTATCTGTCCAGCAATACTTAAAGACTGCCTGTGAGGAGGAGCTCACCACTTCCTTAAGCACTGCTTAGCTTCAGATAGCATCTTCGGTAGTCTCACAGAGCAGTCTTATGCAGAAATGTTCTGATGTAGGCTGCATTCTGAGGGGCTAGCAAAGGAAAGGAAACCAGGATGTCTCTTGTGAAGGCAATGCCACAGGCAGTGTTTTACCCTGTGGCTGATGGTTTCTACACATACAAAAGGTTGAATAAGAGGGACATGACACTTCCATGTACCTAGAAGTGTACATGAGGAAAATGTCACCTCAGGTTTTGCCCTGAGAGGCATGAATGCACACCATATTCACACCGCTGTCCTTTTTATTTGAGGTTCTTCCATTCTTCTAGCTTTAGAATTACGAAGGGCTCTAAAGTTACAAGGGGGAATGAAGGACATTTGCAGCTCAGTTCAGATGATTCCCCAAAGGAAGACTGGAAATTAGGTGCACAGTTGTGCATGTCCTCCTCCTCCTCTCAGTAGTGTAGCTGCCCTTACAGGCCATGATGTCTGTTCAGCAAACTGTGGGTAGCACTTTCTCTCCAGATTGAAATCTGGAAACATAGTTTGAAGCAACTGTCCAATTCTCATGGGGAAAGGAAAGTGCTGACCATCACTAACCAGCTGAGATGCTTCAGGGACCTGGATAGCAGCACTGAGAAATTATGCCTTGTTCTCAGTCTTCCAAGGCTTGGTTTGACTGATCAGTATTGTATACAGTTGTCAGTGTTGTTTGTTTGTTTGTCTAAAACATTTCTATGCCACCTTTCCTCCCCAATTTAGGGTCCCCGGGGCAGGATTTTTTTGTCTTTCAGAATAAAATCTCACAGCATTTATAGATCTGTTCAGAAAGATTTTCAACTTCACAAATGCCATTTGCTTTTGACCTTTATAAGTCAAAGCCTAATTTTTGCCAACTTCTGCCAAGGTCCGGAGCATTTTCCTCTTGATTGCTGTTGAAATGCTATGCAACTTGGCGAATGAACAAGTTAAGATGGGATTAATGTATTGATTTTTGTGAGTCAAAAAGGCCCAGGATTTTGATAAACGCATAAGCAGTATGTTGTTACACAGAGTTCTATGAAGCATACTGGGTATCTACAATACATCAAAAGATACAAGACAAATTAGCAGCCGGTTTCAAAGGCCACCGCGTCCCTCCTCCCCACACGCACACAGTGTACACAAGGCTTACGATCTATGTGGCTAATTAGCTCACGGGTTTGAACAGAGTCTTCAGGGACCCATTTATAAACTAACATGCAGTGAGCATGTTACCGCTGGCTGCTAATCTTAAGGAACAACGGATGAGTGGAATTTCCATTAACAATGTCTGACATCATAAAGGAGCAGGCCCTTCTGATCATTACATGATAACTGCTTTCCACAGGAGGTGACATGGTAGTGACAAGTGCCCAGGAAACCTCCTAGAGCTTCAAATGATTTGAAACAGAATTTAAGATATCAGTAAAGTAACACATCAGTTTAAATTTTAGTAAAGCCTCTCCAATCTCTCCACCTGAATGAAATTCTTAACGGATAATGAGAAGGGCAAGCAGGCCACAAGAATGTTTTTGAAGAACGGTTTTTATTGAATTGCGGATGGGTCGATTCTCTGTGAGTCTGTGGAGAACAGCCAAAGCTTGCCTTCCCTGGGCTTGTAATGCTAGCTTTTCTGGTTCTGGTGTCATCTGCCGAGCTTGTGCTGCAAAGATTCTTCTGAGTAAGTGCTGCGGCTCAGTGGTGGGGCATCCAATTGGCATGTGGGTTCCCAGGTTCACATGTTGGTATCGCAAGTAGGAATCAGGTTGCAGGTGAAATGAAGGACGTCAGCCTGAGACCCTGGAGAGCCATTGACCGTTTACGCACTGGAGGTTTCATGCCAGGCTGCAGGCTGGAGTTTTAGTCGTCGCAGGTTGTCCCACCTATTCCTGCACCCACACGGGGGAGCATTTGGCCTGGTGCACCTCATCTGCCCCCGATTTGTGCTCCTGCATGGGGGCTGGGACAGTGACGTTCCCAGTGCATAAAGGGTCATAGTCAGCTTAATTAGACATTATTGACTTTGATGATGGACCAAGGATTCTATTCAGTATAAGTCAGCTTCCTGTGTGTTCATTTTATATTCAGGTTTGATGTTTCTCTCACCAAAAGCGCACCACCCTGTAGAAATTTACTTGGGAGTTGTTCCAGATAACCACAATAGGACTTACCTGTCCCATCTTGCTGCATGAGGTTATATCACCTGTATGATGTGCCAGCTTTCACATATAGCTCCTAACTGCAATATGCCCTTGGCCATTTTCTTTAAAATAAGCACTCTGGATCAAATTAGTTTCTGAGTGTTTGGCGGAAAATGTATCTGTTGACCTGAAACTAGCGATAATTGCTGGAAACTTCACAATTAAGATCTTCATTTCATTCATGTCCCTACAACCCCATAAAGCAGCCTTTCTCAACTTTTTTCAGAAGCCCCTGAAACATTTTTCGGGCTTCAAAAACCCCCAGAGGTGGCGAATCATGGAGAATATGGTTGGAAACCATAGCTGTGTACATGCCCACCTGGGGTCCCTTCCCACCCCCTACAGGCCCATCATTAGCCATTGGGGGGGAGGGGCAACATGGCCATATATGGTCACATCGGCCAATAAGTATTTTAACAAATTAAATATATATAAACAATTAATTAACTCCCACCCATTCAGGAAACCTTTCCAGGGCCATCAAGAACCCCCACGGTTTCAAGAAATCCTGGTTGAGTCAGCAGTGTTTTTGAAGGGAAAGCTTTGTTTATTTTTTTGACGGGAACTAATATTTTTATCCTCAAATTAAGGTGACCAGATTGTCCCACTTTTGGAGGGACATCTGGGGGCACCTGGCAAATTGTACTCATGCTGAAATTAAATATATATATATTACAGTACTATTTTTGCATTCTATGCGTTCTATGAAACTTTTTGTTGTTCCATATAGACCAAATTTTTAATCAAGAACCACCAGGTCAATGGTGTCCCGCTTTACCAATGTTAAAATCTGGTCACCTTACCTCACATGCATATGGCAAGGACACACACACACACCCCATCATAACTACAGTGTCTGTGTAACTGGGCCCTGATTCTGATTCTGTACAAACTTTATGCAACAGCAGATATCGCCTCTGCGTGTAAAGCAAGTGCCTCTTTAAATGAAGTCAGGCTAGAAGCAGAAATAATTTGTTTAAAAAATTGAGTAATTCAGAACACTTCAGATTCTGCTATCCAGAGGCAATGATGAAACAAAAGAAATAAATGTGTATGCAGTAAATAACCATGTCTCCACGATATAATCTTCAGATACTATTGCTGTCTCCAATCTTGGTACATTGAGACTTGTGGGGGGGGGGGGGGGTAAGGCTGACATGCAGAATTTTCCATGACTGCACTGCCCTCTGCTGGTTTTCTTTAAACCAAGCTAAACGCTGGTACTAAACCTGTACTAATTAAGTTGCACAATAAAGTCAGAGTCCAGTAGCACCTTTAAGGCGAAAAAAGATTTATTCAAGGCGTGAGCTTTCGAGTGCAAGCACTCTTCCTCAGACTGTGAACTGACCACCACAACAGTAGTCTAATTAAGTTGCATGCATGTTGTAGAATGTGTTTCATAGTCTTCCTTTCTTCCTACAGCAACTATCTGGGGTAGATTCAGGTGCGTGGCCATATTGGCCTACAGCAGTGAAAGAATCAAGTCCAATGGCACACTAAAAACCAGAAAGATTTTCCAGAGTATAAGTCAACATTCCATGTGTATCTGTCCTGTATGTGATGGAAGGATTTTTGACCTTTCTGTGATAGATCACTGTTTAAGAATAGCTCCAAGGCCACCCAATTAATTTATAGTGACTGGGGCTTTGAATCCAGCTCTATCAGGACCAGATCTGACCTTCTTCCCCCTAAGCCTCAGGAAGCTATCCTACTCTAGTTTGTTCAGTGAGACTTAGGAAAGTCCTTTTAGGATTACTCTGCCATGTTGTCCCATGCAAATAATAGGCTGCACCAGAGTCAGTAGTTTCTTCTCAAGCTAGCAGCAACTTTCCAGGATCTCAGGCAGTGGTATCTCACATCACCTATTGACAGATCCTTTAACTGGAGATCTAAAAATATTAAAAGTGTAAAATGATCTCAGCCTGCTGATTAAGTATCTTATAGACTGCTTTCCAATCTGAAGACCAGCCCAGCAGGGAAAAGCCAAAATTCATTTGCAGAGTTCACCCGAATAGATTTCTGCAATGACTCCTACAGGAAATATGGTATCACTAAAGGAGGGATGCCTGTCCCCAAGTGGGATTTGGGGAACCTCCGGAATTATAGCTCATCTCCAGACTAAAGAGATCAGATCCCTTGACCTCCATTGTCAGTCAGTCAGTAACCTTTTATTGGCATAAAATATGTATAAGACATATAAAATAGGGTTTTTTTTTCAACAAAATAATAAAATAGGGTTATATAACTAAACAGATCTTAAAATGATTAAATAAACTATAAAAGATAAAATACAAGGTAGGCAGCATATTATAAAAGCATGTTAGTTAAAACTCTGGCAACTAAAATGGTTACCTCTGGGTCTTTGTCAGAGAGCAGAAATTGCAAGGTCATAGATTTCCTTACAGAAGGCTTGTTTCCCAGCAAAGCAACAAAGCTGTCATCCTGACACTGCTCATATAAGGGGCAATCTAGCAAAATGTGTGAGACAGAGTCAGGGCAGCCAGAACCACACGGACAGAGTCTCGCATGGTATAGGATACGGTGGAATCTTCCTTCTAAGACCTTTGAGGGGAAAGCATTCATTCGTGCCAGGAGAAAAGCTGACTCCTACAGCAAATATGGTATCACTAAAGGAGGGATGCCTGTCCCCAAGTGGGATTTGAGGAACCCCCGGAATTATAGCTCATCTCCAGACTAAAGAGATCAGATCCCTTGACCTCCATTGCATTGTACTCCACTGAGGTCCCACCCCACCCCAAATTTCCCCCACTCCTGGCTCCACCCCAAAGTCTCCAGGTATTTCTCAACCCAGAATTAGGAATCCTACCATGAAGAAGTGACAGAAGGTCTTAGAAAGTACAGCAGAGTTCTTCAGAAGCTTGGTCTCAAGGTGAGCCCAACTGAGTTTTGAGCGGTGAGACTCGAAGTAAAGAAAAAAACAGATCTGGATGCAGGCCATCCTTCATGCATATATTGTCAATCTGAGTTTAATTAAGAGAGCTGTTATACAGACCTGCTGAAGACTGCATATGCAGGAATCACATATCTCATTCTGAGATTAAGTTTGGCTGCAAATCTGGAAACAGCTATATTCCATGAGTTAAGAAACACACCGTGAGATATTGTCAAGGAAACAAACTGCTTACAGCAAAACTGCCTTTCGGGGTAGGCCTAAAATTAGTTTCACCATCTGTGTTTTGGTGCACGTATGCACATCCTGCCATCTTTCCATTGAACGCAGGCAGTTGGAATGCGCAGGGCATTCATTCTGTTCTCTTTTATTGTTTTAAAAAAGGGGGGGTGTAGAAAATTTCACCATCGAACAGAAGATATACTAGTGACATCCCTAAGCAGTCCTTCTAAATAGTTAAATAAAAGCACCCCCTTCCCAGATGTATAACAGCTTTGATGTATTTGCGGGGTTTTCATTGGTCAAAGTTTCTGAAAAGTTCCTCATCTCAGGTGATAGCTATGTAGTCAGAAGTTTTAAAATGTGACACAAAGGTTCAAAAACCACAAGGAGACAAAATGTTGCACTATTCGCAGCAGTAGAGAGTACAAAACAGAAATACCAGTTCTCAGAGATATCAAACCAGCTTGAAAACAGAGACAAGCCGGTGTACCACTCAAGAGATGTTTCCAGACAAGGGAAAACGTCATATTAGCCTAGAATGCAAAATAAAAAACAAACATATCCAGTGTCCCAGGCCAACTTTAACTGGTTTGAAAGTATAAAGGTAAAGGTAAAAGTATCTCCGGTGCAAGCACCAATTCATGTCTGACCCTTGGGGTGACACCCTCCAGCATTTTCATGGCAGACTCAATACGGGGTGGTTTGCCAGTGCCTTCCCCAGTCATTACTGTTTACCCCCCAGCAAGCTGGGTACTCGTTTTACCGACCTCGGAAGGATGGAAGGCTGAGTCAACCTTGAGTCGGCTGCTGGGATCGAACTCCCAACCTCATGAGCAGAAAGACTGTATTTCTGCCGCTTACCACTCTGCGCCACGAATTCCTAAATGCTTGCCATTCTTCCTGTCAAAGTTTTGTGGAAATAATGTTGTAGGGTCGTTTTTTTGTGGGGATTTTTACTTTTCTGTAGCCCACCTTGAGTCCCAAGAGGAAAGCGGGCTATAAATTTAATAATAGTAATAATAGTGAATTCTTTACCCTGATTCCAGACTTACTCAGAAACGAGCCAGTGGGACTAAGCTCCAGAAGACTTGGGCTACACCCCCTACATTTTCATGGGTAACTTTAGGTCCAATAACTATCTCTCAGCCTAACCTATTTCACAGGGTTGTTCTGAAGTGGGAAAAGGAAAATAATGCACACCGCTGTTGAAGGCAGAGTGGGATAAAAAGGAACAACACTCTTTTTAAAAATACCAACTCCGAAGTATAATGTGGCATAGGATTGCAGCTAAGTAGTTTACTCTGCTCAGAAGTGAGTCCCATTTTATTTAGTGGGGCATAGTCTCAGGAAAATGGCTTTAGGATTGCAACTGTAGTTATCTATATCCCAAGCAGAAAGCGAAACTTTCCAACAAGAAGACAGCTTAAGAAATAGAGGGGATTGACTTTTCTTATATTCAGTCTTGCCATTTATTATGGCATACCTTTACACAAAATGGCTATATTAAGTTTATTTTGTCAGGATTTATTGAGCTGTATATGTGTTTCACTAAGTAAGAGATGGGGAGAGAAGAGAACTTGCCTAGCTTCTTGAGGCCAAATATGCCATTTGTTTGGAAAATGGCATCACAGCATGAAAGTTCAAGAAACAAAATTAAATGAGCTGTGAAGATTATTGAAAAGCCATCACAGATATAATGGAAAAGTTCCCTGTGTTCTCTCTGTAGACTGTAGAAGGAAAACCTGCTCTGAATTGTTAAACTCAATTGACCATACATGGTAGTGAAAGTTTCTGAGGCTGGGATCTTAAGCAGAATTTCTCAAGGAATAATCCTGCAAAAAAATTAAAATATTAAATATTTTACTACTTAAGTTCTGAGAGCCAGTTTGGTGTAGTGGTTAGGAGTGCAGACTTCTAATCTGGCATGCTGGGTTCGATTCTGCACTCCCCCACATGCAACCAGCTGGGTGGCCTTGGGCTAACCACAGCACTGATAAAACTGTTCTGACTGAGTAGTGATATCAGGGCTCTCTCAGCCTCACTCACCTCACAGGGTGTCTGTTGTGGGGAGAGGAAAGGGAAGGCGACTGTAAGCCACTTTGAGACTCCTTTGGGTAGGGAAAAGTGGCATATAAGAACCAACTCTTCTTCTTCTACATGTTGTTTGTCATGGGAGAAAGTGAACTAGGTTTTGGAAAAGAAGGACATGATTCTGCCAAAATGAAGTTGTCCTTGATTTCAACAGGAACATAAAGTACATACTTGGGATTGCCAGCTCTTGGTTGGGTAATGCCTGAAGACTCTGGAGGTGGAGTCTGAGGAGGGTAGAGTTTAGGGAAAGGAAGGACATTAGCAGGAGGCTTAACCTCCAAAGCAGCCATTTTTTCCAGTGGGACTGGAGGCTGTCTGGAAAGCAATTATAATCACAGATATCCAGGTGCCACCTGAAGTTTGGTAACCCTTCATGACATGTTTCAGCAGTGCTTAATTGTAAATGATGTATACCCTAAATCAACAAACCAATAATTTTAAAATGCTATTGTATGGATTTCTCTTCCTCCTAAATATTCATAAGGAAGCATCATGAAGCTTATGGAGTTGGAGGAAAGAGGCCACAAGTTTATGAAGGCCTCGATCAGAGATCCCCAACCATTTTTGAGCCTGTGGACTCATTTGGAATTCTGACACAGTATGGTGCAGGAACAAAATGGCTGCCGCAGGAGGTCGAGTCAGCTATAAAATGATTGCCACAGCTTAACTTCTGTCACACGGTATAGATTCTTGTGTTGTGTGGCAGCTGTTGCTAAATTTCATTTATATATATTTGTGGGGCAAAAACTCTACCTGGCCCTGTCCACATCCTAAAAACACCAGAAAAGATTTTGGTGGGCACCATACCACCCACGGCCACCATGATGGGGACCTTTGGCCTCAATTGTCAGCTTCTCTCTTCCCTGTAGATCAGTGGTCCCCAACCTTTTTATCACCAGGGACCGGTCAACGCTTGATAATTTTACTGAGGGCTGGGGGGGAGGCTTTTGCCAAGGGACGTCGCTGCCTCCAGCTGAGCCCCTACTCCACTTGCTTTCCCACCGGTGCCCCTGACTTCCCACTGCCCGCTGGGGGGGAGCTGCCAGCAGCAACTACGCAGTGCCATGCAGAGGAGGAGCCCCAGCCATGGCGGCCACTGGTGAGCCGGCAGCAGAGTGGCAGGGCAGCCCCCGAGGCAGCAACCAGGAAGGAGGATGTGGAGGAGCTGCGGCCCAGTACCAACTGATCCATGGACTGGTCCCGGTCCCCGGACCGGGGGTTGGGGACCGCTGCTTCACAGCAGGGCAGAGAATCAGTTTCTCTCCTAGTAGTGGCCTAGGAGGTGTCCAGAAGTTGCACATAACTCTTTTCACTAGCTTCCAGCCCACCACAGGATGACTAAATGTTCCTGCCCTTCCATAGACTTCAGTGAAGGAAAGGAATTTCAGTTCAGTTTCTTGGCCTCTCAGCCTCACGCTGGTAGACTCTTCCCATGTTCTTTTGAGCTTTGGGTAGGGGCAGAATCTGCATATATCCAATATAGATGCTGCAGCTTTGCTCCAGTTATGATTAGCCAGTGTCCATGGTGCTGGATAATTCTATTCCAGATCTTCTTATATAAGGGAGTCCATTTGCACATCAGTCAGTCTCATTCTTTTACACCAGCTATAATCCATTAGCATCTCACTTGGCATGTTTTTAATGTAAAACAGATCATTTTTGTGACAGTTAAAATGGCTTTATTTGTTCTTTTTATGTATTCTGTATTTCATGAGTTCTTGCAAGTTAATTTGAAGTGGTAAAAAGTCCACTTTTTTGTAAACAAAATCAGCTAAGGATGAGTGCTAAGGAGGTCTCTTAAGTGCTGCATGATGAGCAGCATGTACCATTTATTCAGCATTTCTCTCTTTTATTGTTGTGTAAAGCCCTGGACAGCTCCTAAATTTGAAGGATTATATAGCTACGAAGAATATTGAGCACCACTGCTTGTCTTTAATTGAAATCTGTAAAACTGCCAAGTGTCTTCTTTCCTTGTGTTTTCAGTGCTCATATTGTCACATTTTCTGTTGCACATACACACTGAAGTCCCATTAGTTTCAAAGGAAATTATATGGATGGAAAACTACATATGCCAAACCTCTGTGATCTCCTCTGCCTCTATTCAACTTCCTTTTTCTTCTGCTTCTTCTTCTTCTGCTGCTGCTTCTTCTTCTTCTTCACCAAAAAATCCCAAAAAGTATATTTAAAAGGCATAGTGAACTATACATTAATTATATGTATACATATGTTATTGTGCTTCTGCATGTATTTCCAGGAGTTGTACGGTTTGTTTTGATGGTAGAATCTAAGATTCCTTTGCGCAGGAATTTGGGAGATTAAGGGACAATGCTCGTGTGTTTTGTATTCATGTCTTGCTACTGGATACCTCATCACTGTAGGACTGACTGATGCTTTATAAGAACTCCGACACCAAAGGAGTCAGGGACCAGGTAGCTATGCAGATAGCTCTGTAGCATCTTTTTAAAAGCTGCACTTAAAAAGTCTTTTTGTCAGCCCTCATTGTAGTAACCTGTAAGCTAAATAGAAACGAAGGCTCTTTTCAGTTTCAATTGCATTCTGTTCCTTGGCTTTCCTGGTGGCAGCTCCGTGTCATTGCCGTTGTTGTCTTACAGTTTCTCTTAGCACGCTAATTAATTCGCACAACGTCGCTCGTGTTGCTTTTTTTAATGCCCGTGATAGTTGGTGACATCAGCATCAACCTTTTCTACCCCAAGGTTACAAAGCTCAGTTAGCAGGCTCCTTTTCTTATCTAATGCTCTTGGTATGGATCTTTTCACAGTTGGGGGACTCAGGGCGATTTTTCCACGACACACGCCCTTCCGGCAGTGAAGGTGAAGCTGTTTACCGAGAGTACCGGCGTGCTGGCGTTAGAAGACAAAGAACTTGGGCGGGTAAGGTCCATGGCTCCTCTTCAGTTTTGTTTCCAGGATGAAGAAAGTCTTCCTGGCAGCATCAGTAGTAGCAGCTTTGTGAATCCAAGCCTCAAAAGAATACAGACTTTCTACCCAGCAGTGATGGGAATTTAAAACATTTGATATCTTGTCCTTGGCACAACTTCTCAATGGCAGGATTACAGCTGGCGAAACATCCCCTGAACCAAGAGGGGGATTGGCAGCTATTTCGGAGAAGCACACATTAGCAGAATAAGAAACATAAAAGTTATTTCAAAATGGCAAGATTTCTGCCTGGGCAGCTGGAATCTGAGCGGAGTTTCTTTAAGCGTAACGCTCTGCGAGAGTTTGTTTACTTATTTCACTTATAGTCCGTCTTGGTCACAGAGATCCAAGGCAGATTACAAAAACTAAAAGCCAGCCATTCACAGACTTTCAGCAGACATTGAAAACGATAGTATCCCTTTCATAAGAATACTATCCAGAAAGATTCCAGCTTGTGCTTTCTAAAGAATGACATTAATGTGGGCATCTTCCCCATCTTATCAGGCAAGTCACATTGTTGTGGAGGGCACAATATTTATTTACTGACCATTTATTTCAAAGAAAAAGTCCTGGTTTCAGATAGAGGGGGTGGGGTGTACTGCTCGTCGTCACCTTTAGATTGGTGGAACAGGATTGCAAAATGGATCGGAACTATTATTACTACTGAAGGTGATATCATGTTTTTACTCAGTTCAGAGATCCATTATTTGCAATACCTATAAGGACACCTGTCTGTTGGGTTCGAGGGGGCTTGTGTTACGTTTCTTCCTTGCCTCCTCAGTGTTTCCTACTGCCATTGGTGTTTACTGCCATAGAAGGCTCTCACCTCAGAATTCTTAGTTGAACCCAAAGAACAGGCTGGGTTAGTTATATTTGGTAGAATGACAGAACGGTCAGCATGTGGAAGAAGCTCTGAGGAAGCCAGAGATACTTTATACTAACTTTTTATTTTTAGATGAATAAACCACCCTTCCCAACAGAGCTTGGGGTGGTGTACAGCATGTTAAAAATGGTCAATTTCCAATATAAACCATTAGCTGTAAAACATTTAAAACTATCATTCTAAGTGCCTCTTGACCTTGTTCTTAGCCAATATCGTTGGCCAATTATGATGGTATGATTTGGGGGGGGGGGGCTATGTTCTGAGAGGGAAGGGGAGACCCATTGATTTTGTTGTTTGCTTTGGCCTCAACAATACACCTGGTGGAATAGCGCCATTTTGCAGGCCCGGCAGAATTTTGATAGTTCTGTCAGGGTCCGGATCTTTGCTGGCAGGATATTCGACCCGGCTGGGGCTAAAAAAGCCCCAGCGCTGATTGAAGCACACCTCTTTTGTGCTAGGGATCAACGGCAGATTGACTCTTGATGGACTGAGTGCTCTTCTAAGGGCGTATTGGGTGAGGCAGTCCCTCAGATACAGGGCCCAGAAAAATAATATTGTTATTTTCTCTTAAACATAAACAGAGTTTATTAGAAGTATAACAGCATAACATCTCAGTACAGATCATAGCCAAAATGGTTTCAGAAAGGTACAGGTTTTTTCCCTCTAAAATTCCTTAAATTAAGCTAGCCTCAGAGGCTTATTGTATCTTTTTAAACTTAGGATAATAAGTTCCACAAAGCTTAATTTCCTAACTTGCCACTTAGGCTACCAGCGTCCACACAGAATAAAGATTTCTGTCGCACTGCAGCACAGTGAACTTACTCTCTCCACAAACAAATTAACTCCACCCTCAAGGGCAGAGGTCTCCAACCCCTGGTCCGCGGCCGGCCGCTGGCACGCCAGCGACACAAACGCGCACGCGCGGAGCCACTGCGCACGCGTGTTTGCGCCCCTTCCGGTGAAAACGCGCATGTGCGGCTGTTCTGCACATGCGCGTTAGCGCCACCTAGTGGCGAAAACGCACATGCACGGCAACTGCGCGTGCGCGTTTACGTGCAGCTGCTGTGGCCGGGCCGCCGGCTCTCTCCCACCCTCGGAGGCGGTCCCCGACTACAAGAAGGTTGGGGACCGCTGCTCAAGGGTATAACTGCCATCCGGCCCCCCTCTTTCTTGCGCTGGAGACCTGTATTTTATATCACAGCAATGGATGTATGAAACCCCACCTCACATCACAGAAATGAAACACATGCACAAATATTTACATAGCAAATCACAGCGGTGGTTGGATTTGTAAATTAGATCTCTCAGCACCATGAGAACACAAAAACCCAAGTGAAAAATATATGCGCTGTTCTCTTCTGTCCAGGTATAATAGTAGGAGAGGTGAAAATAACTCACTTTGGTTTCCTCACTTCAGGACTCAGTGGTTAGTAAAGATACTGTATGCACCCAACTAATGTATCCTGCATACAACTGACATGTACAAGACCCGGTTTTGTTTCTGATCAATCTGAGACTTTACCTCAGGTAAGCCGAGTCAAGGCAACCCAGGTGAAGACAGATCAATACAGCCCCTCCTTACACCAAGTCAGCAATCAATAGTGCCAGGTGTTTTTTGTGGAGAATTATTTATTGATCAGTCACCTGACAAACAAAATCCACCTTCCAAATCCACAGCACCACCCTTGCACACATCTATTGCTTTCTGCTTTCTGTTTACTTCAGCTCCAGATAGCTTGCTGAGACTGAGAGAAGGCAGATGGCTGTCTTGGAAATTGTTTTCCCTAAACATTCCATGTTATAGGGGACCGCTGTGGATTTGGGGGGATTGATGTCCTATGTCAGGCGGCTGGCTGGCCAGTAAATAATTCGGTATCCTTAAGTTTGGTTAGCAGAAGCTCTGCTGAATTAACTGCAGCCTGTCTCCCCAGCTGTTCAGGTTCATAATACCAATTCCCCTTTTCGTGATTCAGCGTGTTCCCCGGTGCTATCAGCTACACGCAGAATGCTCCTGAATGTTCCTTCTCTGTTGCTTTATGACACTTCAGTTAGTTGTCATTGATTTCTTTTTTTCCCCACAGAGCCTGCAGCTGCACAATTTATCTTGGTGGCAGACATCATTGCCAACAAATTCTCTGTCTGCCCTCAGCCTCCCACCCTTCCCTCGGATCCTCTTTTTCTGGACTAGTACCTAAAGAGCATCTGTCTCTTTAAATATAAGGTCTCTTTGGACGTTTTTAAGCAGAGGCTAGATAGCCCTCTGTCAGAAATGCTGATTTGGTGAACTTAGGCAGATTGTGAGTAGGTGGGCAGAAGGGATTGTGTCCATGCTTGGCACTTGAGGCCCTTTCTTGCATGTCCAGGAAAATGCCCATCAGCACTTTGAGGTCAATAGGAGAATTTCCTCTAGGCCAGACTGGCAAGGAATTCTCGGGGGGGGGGAGGTTTGGGGGGAACATCATCTGGGCACAGAATTAGGGTCGCTGTGGGTGGGCAGGTAGCTATGAGTTGCCTGCATTCTGCAGGGGGTTGAACTAGATGACCCTGGAGGTATCTTCCAACTCTATGATTCATCGTGGCAGAATAGGTGGCAGATGATCCAAGACATGGCAAGAACCGAATATCCCTGTGCCAAAGTGTAGAGTGGGCATCATCTGAGAATGGAATTGGGGTCACTGTGGGTGGGCAGGTAGTTGTGAATTTCCTGCATTCTGTAGGGGGTCGGACTAGATGACCCTGGAGGTCCCTTCCAACTCTATGATTCATCGTGGCAGAATAGGTGGCAGATGATCAATAGTCATTTTCCTGAACTCCTATGCTGTGCCTCTATTAACTATTTCTTGCACATGGACATTTTGCTACAATCATGTTTGGAGGACTAAGCACAAATTGAGTTATCTACTTGGATCCACAGGAGAACTTCTGTGTGCACAAAGAAGAGGGGGCATATTTAGCAGTTTCCCCCTCCCATAGCAGGCCTCACTCTTTGCTCAGGCTGTTCCTGTGGTCCTCTTCCCCACCCCAGCCACAGCATTTCTGGAGGCATTTTGGAACAGAGCAGCAGAGAAAAGCCAGAAAAGTCTTCCTGTGCTCATGGAAATCCCTCCTGTCCACAGTAACTGTCCTGTGGATCCAAGCCATAGAATCCTGTTGTTCACGCCATCATGGGTACTTTGTTTATAAAATGTATTCCCAAAATAATGCAAGAGAGCTATGCATGTTGTATGTGTGTATGTGCGCATTTGTTTTAAAGTTCAGTGTAAGGTAAAGGTAAAGGTATCCCCTGTGCAAACACCGAGTCATGTCTGACCCTTGGGGTGACGCCCTCTAGCGTTTTCATGGCAGACTCAATACGGGGTGGTTTGCCAGTGCCTTCCCCAGTCATTACCGCTTACCCCCCAGCAAGCTGGGTACTCATTTTACCGACCTCGGAAGGATGGAAGGCTGAGTCAACCTTGAGCCGGCTGCTGGGATCGAACTCCCAACCTCATGGGCAGACAGCTCCAGACAGCATATCGCTGCCTTACCACTCTGCGCCACAAGAGGCTCATCAAAAGTTCAGTGTACCTTGCCACAAAACTGCTAAACAACTTGATATGGAAGGTGTTTTAAAGCAGGGGTAGTCAACCTGTGGTCCTCCAGATGTCCATGAACTACAATTCCCATGAGCCCCTGCCAGTATTTACCGCCCTGAGCCCTCGGGGAGGGTGGTATATAAATATAATAAATAAATAGTCTATGAACATCTGGAGGACCACAGGTTGACTACCCCTGTTTTAAAGCATCTTGCAGTTCTGAAGAAACCGCTGGATTAAAAATTTAAAAAGCTGTATATTCCCCCATGTAAAAAGATCTTGTGAATAGCATCTGATTTACACTCAACCAAGTATCCCTATAAAATGGATTAAAATAATAACATGGCCCCAGTCCGTACAAATAAAGTTGTATAGGGCAAATAGCCTAGATGTCTAGTTCAGTCACTGATCATGCTGTTCCACTATGACTTCCACGCTAGGTCTATAAATAGTAAAGTCAAGGGTACTTGTGGTCTGAGAGGTTCCAAAGGCGAATATTTTGCTATCAGAATAGCACATTTTCCCATACGTCATGCCAGATCGCACTGCCCAGAATTAAACCTTTAGAATTTCAGTGCTTGCTGTTGTTTGGACCTTTGCCTCTTTCCTAACTTCCTTCCAACATACTTTGTGGTAACTGGTGCCGTCAGCTAATGAACCTGTTCATGAGGGTTTTGAGGAGCTAATCACAAAGATGGGGAAGGATGGTCTTTCCATGTCTATCTCTGTCATGTGTCTATCTCCTTCCTCTTGCCTTTCCTCTCACCTTGGGTGCTGTTGCAGCATTTGAGGCCTCTCAGGATTCTCCTTGGAGCCACAGTTTCAATTCCACTAATAATGCAGTCTTCCAATGGTGCAGAGAAGAAGAAGAAGAGTTGGTTCTTATATGCCGCTTCCCTACCCGAAGGAGTCTCAAAGTGGCTTACAGTCGCCTTCCCATTCCTCTCCCCACAACAGACACCCTGTGGGGTGGGTGAGGCTGAGAGAGCCCTGATATCACTGCTTGGTCAGGACAGTTTTATCAGTGCCGTGGCGAGCCCAAGGTCACCCAGCTGGCTGCATGTGGGGGAGCGCAGAATCGAACCTGGCATGCCAGATTAGAAGTCCACACTCCTAACCACTACACCAAACTGGCTCTCCAAAGAGAATACCTCCAGTGCAAGATGCTTTCACACAAGATAGTTTCACCCTTAGCAGTACCTTTAGATTTGAGTCCTTCTCCTCAGTGTATAGGGGGGGGGGGGAAGAGGGAGGTATGGAATGAATCCAAATAATTCAGACTTTGAGATTGAAGTCAGAAAAAGTCAAGTTATTTCCCATGAGAAAGTAGTCCCAGAACCCAGCACTGTTTATTGCAATAATACTAGTCTTGCTAGATAGGCAATTTAAATGAATTTCAGTACATTTTAAACTAATTGGAAAGAGGTGATTTCTCCTTACTGTGCCAAGCAAACCAGATAGCTTAAAACTATTGGCAGAGTTTAAATATATAGAGTTTAAATACGTAAAGGAACAAAGCACTGGGTGCTTAAAGCTTTACTGAGCATTGAAACAACTTTTTTAAGAAAGGGCGGGTCCTAGCTGTCTAACTAACCGTTGTTTTTCATCTGAAAGCAAAGGAGCAAGAGTTCTCAAAGGAACAGGAAGTCTGCAGTAGAACCAATCAGGACAAAAGAGATTATCTGAAAAGACCAGGAAGTTCCTAGTCTAAATATGTTAACTACACATCTCTGATGCCCCCTGTAGGATAGTCTTTATATATGTTGAATTATACAGACTATATAGGTCTTGCATAGTCCAACAAATACTGCCACCTCCCCTGGAACCAAGGAAATATACCAACTGTTTAATGTTCAGTATTCCGCAGAGAATTTTGTAGACTCCCGAAATTAATTCTCATAAAGCCCATCACTTAGTAATTTGCTTTAAACCGAGAATCCCTTGTCTCTTCCTGTCGTCCAAACAACTCAGAAGGGAGACTTAACATCGAAACAAAAAGTCTTGTCAGGTAAACAGCACTTGCTGTGCTTTATAGCTGAGGAGATGGATTTGGGGATTAAATTTTATTCTGTCCAAAAGAACATTTTGTCCTTGATTTAGATCTTCAGACAGACACAGGCCATTTTAGCTGATGAGAGGTAACCAGGGAGTTTTAACAACAACAAAAAAGGGCTTGATACCAGGTTTGTGCTTGATTGGAACTAAAAGG